>NC_133450.1:140515918-141115918 GCF_048565385.1 Saimiri boliviensis
CCAGCACACCCAGGGATGGTGCCCACAAGGGGTGAGGCAGAGGGAGCTGGGCACAATAAAGGGCCCCCCTTGAACCCCAAAGACCGACGTGGGCAGAGCTGGCGCTGAGCCACCCCATCCCTGCGGGAGGGACGGACAGCCTCCTAGAATCACGACCCCAACTGCTTCCAGAGCAGAGGCCCTGCTCATGCAGTCTCCCAGAGCCCGTCTGCTCCAGACACCCCAGAATTCCAGGACAGGCCCCCTGACTCCCAACCACGGCTTCCCAGTGGCCTCTCAGTCCCTCCATCCCTAGGCCAGCTCTACCTGCTCTTCAGGACTGGGGGTGCATGGGCCTATGGGAGGGGGAACAGCAGATCCAAGACTGGGACAATCACAGCCTGGGGTACCTGGAGAGCCCCAGACAGTTGAGGCAGGTCTGGCCCAGATCTGAGACTCTGAGCAACAATAGGGCCTCTGAAGATTTCCGTCTTACGGCAAAGGCCAGCGAGCAACAGATGCCAGTAGAGCTGCGGGAGGAACCCCAGGAACGCCCGGCCCAGACGATCTCTACTGGCCAGACTCACCCTGGGGGTACATCAGAATCAGGGGGCCCCAGTGCCCAGGCATCCACCCCCACAGCTGCTGATCTGATTGGTATGGGGTATGGCCTGGGTACCAGAAATCTTAAAAGCTCGTCTTAAAATGATGCTGATGGCAGCGCAGGTGAGACCCGCTGAGCCATAGCAGCGTGAGGCTGGCCCCAACCTGGGTGAGTTCACTCAGTCCATCACTCCACACAGACCGACCACCTCCTCACGCCAACACTGTCCAAGGAGGGAGACCCAGAGGAGCCGGAAGCATGGAAAGAAGACTCTGCAGAAGTCACAGTGAAAACACATGCAGGCATGGTACCAAAGTTCCCTGCAGAAGAGTGACATCAGCCACGGAAACGGCAGGACCAGGATGGGAACACTGGGCACACAGGGGTGCCCCCAAAGCCCTCCCTGCAGACATCACCAATCCACCACGCACCCACAGCCCTCCCTGCAGACATCACCAATCCACCACCCACCCACCCTCCCTGCTGGGTCCCAGGCACCCCATCAGATCTGTCAGAGGAGGCACACAGGCTGAAGCACACCTCTGGGCTTTCCCAGGCGTGGACTCAAGTGTTATTTTACAGTGGCAGCAGCGAAGTCTCGGCTCCATCTTTGCCTCTGCCTCCCTTCCTCAGGAGCTTGTGGCCCCTTCTGTCCCCAGTGAACAGCCACCAGGCACCCTCGGCCGAGGTCTCAACCACCCACAGCCCCATCCCCACCAGCCTTGGGAACGTGTTCCCCAAATGCAACCGGACTGTCCGAGCACATCGCCAGCAGGGCTCGTGGGCAAGTGCGACTGACAGAGCTCCACCAGATTCTCAGCCAGGGGTCAGGAACACAGCCCACAGGCTCGACCCCAGCAGGGCATCCCAGGCCTGGAGGCCCACCAGGTCCACAGGCAGCATGAGGAGGCAGCGGTTCCCTCTCCTGCCTGCCAGGGACTGGTACCCCCACACTGAGGGCATCTCTGCCTGCCACCCTGGGGAAAGCGGGAGGAAGCAGACAGGCCGCCAGCGCCCTCCCTCCTGGCTGCGGGGAGGAGGCTGTTGGATGCACAGGAGCGTGTGGACCCGCGGGGCCGTGGAAGCTGCTGGGGTGCCACTGGGCAGCGAACACGCCTTTGAAAGCAAGTGAGGGTTTGCTCAAAGTGAAGGATGCCTGCGGCAGGGCCACATGCAGGGACCCCAGTTTACAGTGTACACGCGTGGGGCCCCGCCCACACATGCACACATGTGTACTCACAGTCCAGGCCCAGCACGCTGGTCCAGGGCCTCCTACAACTGTGGGTCAGCAGAGGTTCCGCCTCTGGGCGGCAGAGGTACCCCTGAGCAGGACTCCAGCAAACCCACTGAGGGTAACAAACCCACCTCCTCCCGAGCTGGGAGAGCTCAGTTTGCTGTGTGCTCTTGTTTCAAAAGTAAAAGTTTGTTTTTTTCTCAAGCCCAAGAACCCCCCATTTATGGGCCTGCCCCTCCCAGCCATGCCGGCAGCCCCAGCCCCTCTTCCACCTTCCAGAAGGGGAGCCTATACCTAGGGCTGCTCATCCCCCAGGCCCGCACCCCCAAAGGCCAGCCAGGACAGACAGGCGGTGGGAGGGTGTCGGTGAATGTCACAGACCCCAGCTACCTTTCCAAGTGGGCACCAGGAGGCAGGGCCAAGTGTCCTCAAGGAGAGAGGAGCAGGCTGAGGACGTCCTTCCTCACACCAAGGAAGGCAGGAGAGAGCGCCCACATCTCCGGGGTGCTCCTGACTCCCTGCCAGAGAGAGGCCCAGGAGCCCTCGATGTCCCCAAAGGGAGGCTGTGCCGACCTCGAGCAAAACCTGACATGACCCAGATGGGCATGTGAGCCGTCGGCCGTGAAGCCCGCCCCATGCTGCCCCCACAACCCCTCCCAGACAGTCCCAGGCAAGCCCTGACTTTGTTTCCCTGGGGCAGCTGGCCCCCTGCATCAAGCCGGCACCTGGGAGCTGCAGGACTCACCCCGGGCGAACCTCCAGCCCTGTCAAAGGAAAACAGGCCCCAGCGGGAGGCCCAGTGGTCCGGACAGACGCTGCTTCCTGCATGGTCTGCACACAGCTAGGCAGCCACTGTGCCCACCACTGGGCAGGGGTGAGGCAGGGAGAGCAGGGGGGCAGGGGGTACAGGGGTGAGGCGGGGGGGGCAGAGGGGCAGGGGTGAGGCAGGGAGAGCAGGGGGCAGGGGTGAAGCAGGGAGAGCAGGGGTGCAGGGGTGAGGCAAGGAGGGCATGGAGGGCAAGGCAGCACCACCAGGCCCTGTGCTGCCCACCGGGGGCCTAGAGCAGAGCCCCTGCTCAGCAGCAGGGAAGGATTACAGCCCCTCAGCCTTCCTCATGCCCTGCACTCACCCAGGGCCCCCGAGGCAGCCCTCCCTGTGCTCACCCTTCAGACCCCTCAGGGGCTGGCCAGATACCACCTCCCTGCTCCCCTCCCTCGCCCCCCTATGCACCTCCCCAGGGTTTTCCAAGGGCCCCAGGAGGCACAGAGGCAATCTGCCGCTTCCCTCATCTCACCAGGCACCACCAAACCCACGGCGGCTCCAGGGCCTCGCTGCTGTCCTCATCCCATGCCCAGAACCCTCACCTTGCTGCACCCCAGCCCGACTCCGCCTTCGACAGCCCCGACTCCTACGGCCTGTGCAGCCTCGCTCCCTCCCCAGGCTACCCGGAGGTCCCTCTGGCTCCAGCACCATGACCCACATAGGCAAACTCGGCAGGACTCTCAACCTCAGCCCCCAGGCCCTCCTGGTCCCAAGGCACACATGCACACAGAAGAGAGTGCCCACCCGACCCAACACACACTGGCCACTGGCACTCAGCTGCTGCATGGCCTCCATCAACCTCCCCGAGGCTTGCACGCCCCCTCTGACCAACCCAGCTGTCATTCACCTGGAGTTCTGATAGTTAAAAATGCGTTCACAGCAGCGGATTGGCTATTACATCTCAGGCCTTAATTAAAGAGGGCGGCAGGATGGCATTTTAACCAACAATGTCATTTTCTCATTGACGCAGCTCCGTTATCAAGAAAAATACTCAAACCGGCCTGAAACGGAGCTGGCACCCCTCCTCCAGCCTCCTGGAGGAGCAAGGACGGTTCAGCTTCAATTTTTAATCTGCTGATGAAATATTCACAGACCAGGGAAGGGATTACGTTTCCTGAGGTGAAGGATCCCTGCCCTGTTGGGGCTCCCCACCTGGGAAGACGCAGAGTTTGGGGTGCTGGGGTCAGGGCCGTCGGGAGGAACAGAGCCATGCTAGAGACAAGCCTGACGGGCCCAGGGCCACTGCTTTGCCCTCCCCTCAGCCCGCTGCTGGCACAGGGCCCCTCGAGAGTGCCCCCCGACTGCCCCTTCTCTGAGGGGAACACTGGGGCCCAGAGGGCCAGGCAGTGGCCAAGGCCTCCCATGACTTCCCACCGGGCATCCTAACCCAGTCCTGCCGCCTCTTCAGACTCTGGCAGCCCCAAGCCTGGCCGTGCAGGAGAAGGGGGCCCAGCGTTCCGATTTCCTAAGCAAAGACTCAGAGGGCTCAGCCCCCGCGGCCAGCATTCTACCACAGTGGGGTGTCTGCACCTCGAAGCCATGCGCCTCCTGTGAAGTCTGAGGCTAGTGCCCCATGTTACAGCAAGGGACGCCCGCCCCCTTGCTGAGGCACAGGGCTTCTTGTGGGTGCAAAACAGGCAGCGTCCACGCCGTCACACAGACGAGGGGCTGACGTCGGTCCTGGGGACAGATGAGGACGCAGCGGCAGGGGAGGCACCACCCAGGCCAGGCCGGGCCCAGGCTCAGCCGCTCAGCCCCTCAAATACATCGCCTCGTGCAGCGGGGACAGGCAGCCAGGAAAACAGAGCCACTGCCCCCCCCCCGATCCCCACCCGCCTCAGAAGAAGGCATGAGAACACCCCTGCTGGGGCTGCTCCCAGGAGCTGGCTGGCTTCTCCGCAGGAAGGGTGTGTGTAGAGACCCCATCAGGCGTTGCCTCGGGCTCCCCATGTGGGTGAGCACAGCCAGGGCACAGCACAGGGGCCAGCACAGTCCTCACGTGGCATCGGCTGGGGCCTGCTATGCCTGGAGGAAGACAGACACTAGCCAGAAAGCACAGGCCTCCGAGTGGACGTGACTGCCCACGGGAAGCCCCTGGGGACCCCAGCCACCAGCACAGCACCCATGTGGCTGCCACACAGCGTGTCCAGCTCTGAGCCACCACCCCCTCACAGAAAAGGAAACTGAGGCATGAAGGGACAAAGGGCCTTCCAAGACTGCAGCTGGCGAGGTGGGGGCCAGGGGTGATACCAGGCACTGTGTTCAGGCCGCTCTTCGGCTCCAGCCCCACGGGCTCTCTGGGGCCAGTTCTTCCCTCCCCTGGTGGTTTGCATGCATCCTGCCCTGGGAGCCTGACACTGACCAGCTGCCCACTCGGCCCCAGACAGGCCGTTTAATCAAAGCATGTGATCCGCATAACAGCTCCTGGTATCTCTGGGCAGCTGCACCCCCCGCCCCCGACACACAGCCATCTGGTGGGTCCGCTCTTCCTGCCCACAGGCCGGCAAGTGCTCCGGAAAGAGGCATGAATCAGGGGTCCCGGGCTTGGGGACGGGGTCCCAGAAGTGCCTGGGGACCTCCAGACACCAGCTGCAGCCAGGAGCTGACCCCACCAGGAGGAGAGGAAGGTGTAACAGGCAGGACAAGATCATGCGCGCTGTCACCACAGATAGCCCAGCTCTGCCCCTCCTCCAAGCAGCCTTCCCGGGTGGACACCGCCCGGCAGGCCCAGCCCTGCGGAATTCTGTGCACCGGCCTGCACTTCCGGGCACACAGGCATTTGGGTGGAGCAAAAGCCCCCAAACCTCATGAGACAGGTCAGCAGGCACACAGGTATCCTAGCCCAACGCGGGATCTACGTCACACGTGCATGGGGCCACCTGTGAACCCTGCCTGTCTGGCCTATGCTCCTCAAGTTGCTGGGTCCCTGTCCATGCACACTCCTGCCCACCACGAGCTTCAGGGCCGAGCCGCCCCTCACCACCGCTGCCAGCTGTGGCAGCCAAGGACTCAGTCCACCTGAGCCAGCCTCTCCTCTTCCCCCACCCACCAGCCCGTCCCTGTCCTCCTTCCTGCTCCCCGAGGAGAGGCCTTCCTCCCTGCCACCAAGCTCAGCCATGCCCTCCACCAGGCCGAGGTGCTCCTGCCCAGAGCTACCCTCAGCAGGCCCAGCAACGACACCCGGCCATCCAGGTGCAGAGCAGGGGTCAGCAGGGCTGCCACGTGCCCACCATGAGGTGGCGGCAACTTGGGGCCAGGCTGGGGCAGGGATTGGGGTCTGCAGCCCAGCCACGCCCCTCTCTTGTAAGAGCCTCCGTGCGGGCTCCCACAAGGCGGGCGGTGCTCGGGACCCCTCCCCGCCCTCGGTGAGTTCAGGGGCAGCACGGTCCCTCCTGGGAAGCGGCGTACCCGCCACACATCACCAGCCTTCTCAGCAGGAACCAGCCTTTCACTGCAAGTGACGGAACTGGGTCTCAGATACACCAGCCCCTTGCGAGCCTCGGGGCCCACCTGGTGCAAGTTCATGGTTGGCACACACATGGCACAGAGCTGGTGTCTGAAGGGAGGCACCGCCAAGGTCTGGGAGGTCTGGGTGTTTCAAAGCCATGCACACAAATTGTGCTCTCCCTCAAGACCGCAACCCCAGGCCCGGTTTCCCCCACCTTGGCATCCAGCGTCCCGAGGAGGCACGTGGAGTCTCCTGACCACTGATCCCTGCATCCGGCCCAAGGCAGCACCCAGTGATGCCTCTGACAGTGGATAATGCACAGGCGCCATGCAGCCTGGGACCCCGAGGACAGGGCATGTGCAGGGCAGGCAGCAGTGGGCAGGGGCTGGCCCGGCCGTGTAAGCCAGGTCGATCTCAGCCAAGACTCAGCCCACGTGTCAGCCACCTGCGTCCCCCGGGACCAGATCAACATACTGCCCATGACTGGCCTCCATCTGCAGCAGGGGACAAGCAGGCAGCATGGGCCCTGGGGCACCCTGGGACAGAACGGGGCTGCAGCGACCCTCCCGGGTCAGCCTGAGCTCACGGGCACTGCACCTGGCCCTCGCTGCCCTGAAGCCCGCTGCGCCACAATGCCTGCCTCCACTCTCAAACCCAGCTCCACCCTCCCTCTCAAACCCCTGGCTCTGCCGCCAAAATGTTCCAAGCTCCAACCACAGACCTGGAGGTTCCGCCTCCTGGGAGGCTTCCAGGTCTCCCCCAGAGCTCTGGCATCAGCGCACACTGCCCTTCTCATCTGCACGTGGCCCTGTGTGGCCTCAATCACAACTGGTGCACCTGGCACCCTCGACGCCCCTCGGTGCCTCGTGTCCCCAGAAACGGCACCACTGTGCACGCCCTGGTTACCCCGAGCTCCTCCGTCCCCGTGGCCACAGCGCCTCCGCCTCCTCAGGACTCAGGACTCCCCTCCTACCCCTGGGGTCCATCCTCACTAGCCGCCAGGACCCTCGCTCAGCACTCACGACCTCTGAATGGGGCTCCCCACTGTCAGGACAGGCCCATACCTCTGAACTGACCACCCCACCCCCAGCCAGTGAGCCCCATCCCAGGGCCTTTGCACACGCTGTTCCCCTGGCCTGAGAGGTCCTCCTCCACCCCCCGCCGGCTGCTCATTCCCATCCACAAGCCCGGCTGCAGCATCCCCCCAGAGGGCCTCCCCCAGCCACGCCGGCCGGTGATCCTCCGCATACCTGGGAACTGCCTGTCAGCACAGGCCCCTGGCCATCCTCGCCCAGCCCCGTGCTCCTCCAGACGAGAGGGGTGTGGGGTCACGGCAGGGGCTGGCTCTGACCGCCCAGGCCCCGCTCCTGCTCAGCAGAAGCCCAGGCGCGGCGGCCCCCATCAGGGCGGACGGCACGGTGTCTGCCTCCCGGGCGGGCGGAGGGGCCGGGCTGTGCTCGGGGCGCAGAGACAAAGGCAGGCTGACCACGAGCGCCCGCAATTAATCTCGGTCAACACCGCGGCAGGCGCGTCGGCCGCCCGGCAATTTACATTTTTATTAAATTACATAGGAAAATTAGAAACATCATTACTTCCCTCGGCCCTTTAACCCTTTCTCTACCTGCGCTCCTTGCAGCCGCCCCAGCCGGCCCACAGATGACCGAAAGGTCCCCCCACCCCACCCCCACCTGCCTGCCACCCCCACAGTGATGGCAAGGCCTGCATCCCACCCCGGCCCGTCACCTCCACAGTCATCGAGAGGCCACCATCCACTGCCCCTGCCCTTCACCTCCACCGTGACAGAGAGGCCACCACCCACCCCCGCCTACACCCTGCCCACCCATCACCTCCACGGTGACAGAGAGGCCACCCACTCCTGCCTGCCTGCCACCTCCACAGTGACGGAGAGGCCACCACCCAACTCCCACCTGCCTGCCACCTCCATAGTGACACAGAGGCCACCATCCCACTCCCACCCATGTGTCACCTCCACAGTGACATACAGGTCACCACCCTACTCCCACCTGCCTGCCACCTCCACAGTGACAACTGGGCCTTCTCCCCAAGGGTCAGGCCCAGGACGTGGTACCTGGAGACAGCGCCTCCCAAGCTGCCCCCCGCCAGCCTCGCCTTTCCCCTCCGTAAGATGGAAGCAGTGAGGCACTGGTGGGACCCCAGCCAGTCCACCTGTCACCTTCTCCAACCCACACTGTCCCACCTCGGGCTCCCCAAGCCCCTGGGGCCTCCAGGAGGACCCTCCCTCAAAGGCAGCTCCTTTCCCACCCTGGGCTTCAGACGCCAGCTGCTCAGGAGTATCAGCAGTGGGGTGAAGGCACAGCACACCCCAAAAGTGGGGGCTCCACCCTGGGGGGTGTCCACCCACAGCACCCAGACACGTGTCTTTCAGCCAATAATGTGAAGCTGGGCAGCGCCAGGACACAGGGCAGGTCCTGCAGTGCCTGGGCACACCAAGTCCCCAGAGCCCAGGTCCTGATCAGGAAGACGAACGAGAGCCCCGAGCACACCCGGGAACGTCGGCCACTGGCGGGACCTGCACGGCACTCAGGAGGAACGAGCGGAACCGGCCACGGGGGCCCGGGAGGGGCAGGCGGGACCGGCCACGGGGGCCCGGGAGGGGCGGGCGGGACTGGCCATGGGGACCGTGGGGGTGAGGCCACGGCAGCCTGGGGTTCAGGGAGGCCTCTCAATGAGCTGACAGCTGAGGGAGACCCGAAGGGGCAGCAGCAGAAGGGCACTGGGGCGACAGGACGGCACGTACGAAACGGTGACGGCTGAAGACCTCACATCAGTCAGCACAGCTGGTCCCCAGCAAGCCACGGGAGGGCAGGGAGGGCCGGGCCAGGATGAACGCCAGGCCCCAGGCCAGGACTCTACCCCTAGGACCACGGCAGAATGAGAGGAACTGAAGAGGGCGGCATGACCCCGATGCAGCGCTTAGAATGGGCCAGCACTGGCAGAGCCGAGGGCCCCTGCACGGTCTCCACCACAGCATCCCTCTGGACTGCTGACCACGCCCTACCTGAACCCCACCCCAAGAAGTGGCCCAGGCTGCTGCCCCGACTCTCAACTGTCCCTACAGGGACACTGTAAGACACACACGTATCAGGAAACAAGGGCACAGAAGAGGACCTCCTGAATGGGAAATCATGGAGGGCTTCCTGGAGGAGGGGACATCTGGACACAACAGCAGCCACAGTCCCACCTGGTGGCACCCGTTCCACGTTCATCTGTGCTGGGAACTGACACATATTCAGTCGTGAATGAACCAGGCCAGAGAGTTAGGACTGATGATTTTCAGTTTCCTTGTCACGCATTTTGCACTGACACTGGCAGGCCTGGGGCTGAGGAGACCTAAGTTAATTTCAACTTCAATTGCTGTCTCCTGCCTTGGCTCCTTCTTGGTTCCAGGTTTCACAAGTCCCTTAGGAGGACCGAGGCAGGCAGCTGGTGGGACAGGCTGCTGGGGCTGCCATCAGCTCCCGGATTCAGACCTGCCGGGCACAGCCAGGTCAGATGCACGATGCCAGGGCTGAGGCTTCTCCCATCCCAAACTCCAGATCCCTCCACAAGGATCCATGCCAGTCCCAGGGTGAGGCCCAAAGCGCCGTGAAGCCACCAGGCAGCCCCACTGCTGACCACCCAGGGTCCTGCAAACACCCAGCAGGGCTTTGGCCCAAACTAAACCCCCTTCCCGGCAGCTGCGCTTACACCCGGCACCCGGCACTCCACAGAGCCGGCACACCCTCGGGCCAGGCAAATGCAGCTAGACGGGGCTACGTTATCCCCGCTCACCCGCCGGGGACACTGAAGCCCAAACATTGTCAGGGCAACCAGTGACACCCTCCAGGGCACGTCCACTTCCATTGTCTCGGCCACTGGCAGTGGTCCCAGCAGAACGCGGGCTGCCACGCTCGCTGAGCTGGAGCGGGCTGGGGCCCACCCTCCACACTGCAGCTCAAGCTCCGGGCCTCGTGACTCCAGCCAGCTGTCCCCAGAGCCCACTCTGAGTGGCTGTCACTGCTCCCCTCCTCCCCAACTCCATATCCGCTGCACAGCTCTGCTGGCTCCACACTAGGCGCGAGGCCCACATGGAGGCTGCGTCCATCACTACCACCCACGTGCTGGGTGAGACGGGAAGCCCAGTGCCCACAGCGCGTCGAGGGGACCGAGGCCCAGAGAGCCTCCTGCAGGAGGAGCGGGAAGCAGCTGCTAAGGGGTGTGCTGGTGGGACTAGAGGCAGAACGAGCTGACTCCCCAGGATGGAGGGGCGTCCGTGGCCAGGGGACAATGAGAGCTTCACCCTGGGGAGCCGCAGCAGGTGCCGAGCAGCAGAGAAGCAGAGACCTCGGAGGCCCGGGAGGTGGGGAGGAGAGGCCCCGTCCCCCCGTCCCATTGGGAGCCCCCAGAGGAAGGAACCAAGGGCTCCCCTGCCACCTTCGTAAGGGGAATCTAAGCCTTGGGCGGGTGCCCAGGGTTGGGGTTTTTGTCAAGAAACCTCCGGTTCCCCCATCCTGCAGCTGCTGAGTCACGAGCAAAGGGGTGGGACCCCAATCTCAGCCCATTCCAGTGGTGAGGGCAGGAAGCTGTACCCCACAAGTCTCTCCAGATGCCAGGCCAGACCCCAAGCTGCAGAGCCAGCCCCCTACCCACTCCCCTACCCAGGGAGGAGCCACACCACAGCCTCCGCACAAGTCAGTGCCCGAGGGCGCTGGGAAAGAGAGGCCCTGGGACAGGGAGGCCCGGGGCAGGCGGGGGAAGACCTGTCTGCATTTGTGCTGCATGGGCCCCGGCCTCCCAGGTCCCTGGGGCCAGCTTCAAGAGCATGGGACGCTGGACTCAGGACGACAAGGATGGAAGGAGAAGGGCAGAACAGGCGGGCACGCCAGGCAGAGGGAGCAGCACGAGAGACGGCACGGAGGTGGGGCCGCATGGGGCACAGCCTCCAGGGACCTGAGCAGGACCAGGCCCCATGAGGAAGGGCTGTGTCCTCTGCCAGGGCCGAGGGGACACGCCCCCCCCCCATCGTGGCAGGGCCACGAGGGCAACGGCTGGCCAGAGGGTGAGAAGGCGCCAGAGGGGCCCATCTGCTGACCCAGCCAGCCCGCCCCGCCTTCCAGGAGGAAACACTCCTTCCCACAGTGCAGGAAGATCCTCTTTGCTTAAAGAAGAATGCACGCTTCCCTCAGCTCAGCACTGCAGCCGGCTGGGGACGCGCGGACGGAGGGCTGGTCCCAAGGCCCGCAGGCCGTGACAGCACACCCAGCGCACACATCTCTCCTCTGGCCACTGAGCGAGATGGGGATAGGACAGGGTCTTGACCCCTCAAGTCCAGGTCGAGGCTACACCCAGTGACTGGCCTTGCTTCCTGGCCCTAAGCAATCTCTAGGTCCTAGGATGGTTCCAGAACTAGCTGCCCCTGAAACCACTCCTCCCAAGAAAATGCTTCTTCCCGTGAGGCGGAACACTCATGCCCTCCTGACGTTCCTCAGCCCCACACTGAGCGTCCTATTCCAGGGCTTACGGGGTGCTGCGAGCAGTCCTGCGTGAGCCCCAGAGCCCATAAGAAACTCCTCTTCCCAGCCCTCAGACAAAGACACTGAAGTCCAGAGAGGACCCCAGCCAGTGGCTTCCCTGCTCCCAGGCAAGAACTGAAGGAGGGGGCCTGACGTCAGTTGCCCTCACAACCACCCCCCAAAGCAAGCTCCCTCACCCCACTTCACAGATGAGAAAGTCGAGACAGAGAAGGAGACGCGCTGCCTGGGTCACACAGCAGGTGAGGGCCGCAGACAGCTTCCCAGGCTGCGCGGCAGGAAGCCCCTCCCCACCTCCCAAGGCCAAATGCTCTCCGCCCAAGACACCTCCCAGGGCGGGGCAGGTGGAAATCCCATCATCTGCAGGGGCCTCTCTAGAAAGAGGTGCCCCCCTACACCTGGGCCGCAGGATTGGGTTTCCTGGCCTCTAATCAAAGGATTACCCAACAATCCCCGGCACCCCCACGTGCCCACACTGCCAGTCGCCTCCACAGCCATGCCACCCTCACGCCCACGCCCGAAGGGAGGTCACTGTGCCAATGGCAGGGCCACGGCCGCTGATCCGGCCAGAGCAGGCAGGGCCTGGAAGGCAGGTAGGCCGCCTCCTCCCCAGCGCTCCCCACTCTCTTATGGGGCCAGGATCCCCCAAACCCACCAGATCAGGGCCGCCCACACCAGCCGCCTCGGCTCTGGAGGCCACGTATGGCGCTGAGGGACCCACAGGGGCCTCTTCTCCCAGCCCTGCAGCCCCACCACCTGCCGGGCCTCACAGCGGCTCCCAAGCAGTCCCCTGCCTCCACCTCGCTGCTGCCACTCTGCCTGAAGCGTCCCGCTGCCTCCACTGACGGCAGGAAGAGGCTGCATGGCACGCCATCCCGAGCGTCGCCTGTGGGGCCTGACCACCTGGGGGACCCCTGCCCTCCGTGCCTCAGCTTCCAGGCTGGGAAAGGGCAAGGATCGGCCCTCCATGCCCACCAGCTGCGTGGGCTTGAAGATCGGCTCAGCCTCTCCAAGCCCAGGCCTCCTCTGTAAATGGGGGCGACTCCCTCCCCCAAGGTTCTGGGAGGGCAGCAGGCCTGGCATAGGCTGGCACTGGGGCACTTGGTGCACCGTGGCTTGCTAGTCCTTGACCCGGACCCCACCCCTGCCCTCACTCTGGCCTGGGAACCCCAGTGGGCCTAGGGCTTTCTCTAGACTGATCTCACAGTTCAGAACCCGCTACCCACCAGATGCCAGCACGAGGGCCCCTGCCTCCGGCCCAGCAGAGAGCCTTCAGGGAAACGGCTCCCCATTCGGGGTCTTCGTGTCCCCCAAGCCAGCGACACCCACCACAAGCCAGCTCCAACTGGCCAGATGCTCTGACCACCCCTACCCTCATGGTGGGCTTCACAGACCCCAGAGCGGGTGGGGCTGAGCCAGCAGTAGGCGGGGCCTGAAGCAACTCCAGCCCAGCTGTGCCCGGCCAGGCCTCAGTCAACGACGCTGCCTGTCACTCACGGCTCCACAGGCACACCGCCAAGTGCCTCCACCTCCCAAACCCCAACCTCCGGCCAAGACCCAGAGCAGGGGTGGCCACACACAGTCACACACGGAGATGTGCCCCTGCCACCACGCACGCCCCACGGTGCTCCCGAGGGCGGCAGGAAGCCGGCCACCAGCAAGCGCTCCCAGCAGGAGCGCAGCTCGGCCACCAGGTGTGTGGGGCCAAGCTGCCAGCCCAACCCCAGGCCACACACACCCACGCCTCCTCCAAGAGGTCCCAGCCTGGGCCAGGAAGCCGGGTGGAGACTGGAGGGCGGGGGCCTATCTAACCCAGAGTTGCTAAAAAGGGCCAACGGGGAAGTAAAAATAGGAAATAAAAATAAAATGGCTCCAGCCAGGCCTGGTTGTTTGTGTAGGAAGCAAGGCCCCTCCCCAGCCAGCAGGGAGGGCTCAGCTCCAGCTCCCTCCCAGAGGAGGAATGTCCCCCACCCTCGCAGCCCCCCAGGACTCCCAAGCACGCGCCAGAACCCCAGGCTGGAGGTGGGTCTAAGAGGAGTCCCAAGAAGCTGGGTTTGAATCCCGGCTCTCCCATTAAGCGGCCTTGACACAGGGCAGGGGGCTGAGCCCTGTGGTGGTGCAGCCTCCCCATTTGTCCTGGGGGACAGAGAAGGAGGGGGCCGGCCGCGCTGTGCTGGGCACATGCTCCAGGTACCACCCCACGGCGGGACCTGAGGTCACAGCTCCGGCCACCCGCCTCTCCCCGCCCGCCCCCCACCAGGGCCCTCCCATCTGTGTGCTCACTCCGTGCCAAGGTGGGCCGTCAGGAGGCGAGGGCACGAGGCCAGGGTCAGGAGACAGCCTGGCCGTCAGCTCGCCCCGCTAGCTGGCCGTGCCGCTCTCAGACCTCAATTTCCTCGTCCACACAATTAGAGGAAGCCTTCCTTCCTCTCCTTTCCTGTGAGGCCTTTCCAGGGTTCACATGAGGCTCATTCACACTAAAGTGTGCGTGACTGACCCTGGCTTCGGGATGGGCTCAGCTCCTTCTCCCAGGGCACGGAATTCCACAGAAGACAGGCTCCTGGCTTCTGGAGCTCAGACAGCCCAGCTAGAGAGCCAGGGAGCCCTGCCTGGGCTGCAGCTCACACATCCAGTCCGCCCGTCCGACCTGGACAGCGTGAGGCTTCTGCACTGCCGGCACCGCTCGGTAAGACAGCTGCGGGCCTAGGCGTGGGTCGAGGCTCCCGCACCGAGACCGTCTGCCGAGGGTGCCTGCAGAAAGGGATCGGAGCGCTTCAGATGCTCTGTGATGCCTGCCACGCCGCAGGCCGGAGGGCAGGCAGCGAGCCGGTGCCACGTGAGCCCCACTGGACCAAAGCAGACGGCTTCAGAGTGCTCCCTGGCACTTCCCAAAGCCCCCTGGCTTGACAATTATCACCTGTGCCACTTGAACTGGCTGAAAGGTCAGGGGGTGACATCACTGGTCTGCCCCAAAACACCATCCCCACAATGGCCAAGGTCTTTCTAGAACATTTATCTGCCCACAGTCCCCCACGGCCCGCCATTCTCCTGTCTGGGATCCCCGGCCCTCAGGACCCTTTAGCTAAGGAGGGAGCCAGGCAGCAAGGGCGGTGGCCAATCTCAAAGCTGGACCCGCAGGCGCGGGCCGTCAGGAGCTGTGGGCACAGGGCACAGTGCAGCGCATGCAGGCACACATGCCACAAAGCACGGCACAGGCACACACACGAGGACACGGGGGTGCACGGACACACGCTCACACGCAGGTGCACACACGAGGACATGGGTACACGCACACATGCTCACACGCAGGTACACACATGAGGACACAAGGGTACACAGGCACACGCACGCATGCAGGCGCACACACGAAGACACAGGTACACAGACATGCACGCACGCAGGCGCACACGCAAGGACACAATGGTACACGGACACGCACACATGCAGGCACACACACAAGGACACGGGTATACACACGCTCACATGCAGGCACACACATGAGGACACAAGGGTACACAGACACATGCACGCACGTGCGCACACGAGAACATGGGTACACACACACATGCTCACACGCAGGCACACATACGGGGACACAAGGATACACAGACACATGCACACACGCAGGCACACACACAAGGACACGGGCACACACACATGCTCACACGCAGGCTCACACACCAGGACACAGGTACACGCACACACGCTCACATGCAGGCACACACACCAGGACGGGTACATGGACATGTGCTCACACACAGGCTGACACACCAGGACATGGGTACATGGACACACGCTCACACGCGGGCACACACACCAGGCCATGGGTACACAGACATGTGCTCACACGCAGGCACACACACCAGGACATGGGTACACGGACACACGCTCACACGCAGGCACACACAAGGACACAGGGGTACATGGACACACGCTCACACACAGGCGCACACACCAGAACGCAGGTGTACATAGACACATGCTCACATGGGGCAGGGGACAGTGGGACACGGATGCGGCTGCACACACACTGGCTCAGACATGGACGCAGCTGTGCACACTCATATACACTCATGCACACAGGCTCACACACACATACACAGGCTCACACACACGCTCAGGCTCACACAGGCTCACTCACAGACATTCATACACACAAGCTCACACACAGGCACACGTACAGAGGCTCAGGCTCACACACAGACACACGCTCATACACACAGGCTCACACACAGGCTCATAGACACACGCTCATACACACACGCAGGCTCACACACAGACACACTCATACACACAGGCCCACACATACACATACACAGGCTCAGGCTCACACAGGCTCACAGACACGCTGATACAGGCTCACACAGGCACACATAACACAGGCTCACACACACACACAGGCTCACACAGACACAGGCATACACAGGCTCACGCACAGACACACTCAGACACACGCTCACACGCGGACACACTCATACACAGGCTCACAAAGACACACACAGGCTCTCACACTCATACACACAGACGCACACACAGGCTCACACACATACTCATACACAGGCACACACACACGCAGGCTTACACACACACTCATGCACAGGCACAGACATACACACAGGCTCACACACACACAGTCATACAGGCTCACACACAGGCTCAAAGACATACACAGGCTCACACACAGACACACACACAGGCTCACACACACACACACATAGGCACACAGACACACACAGGCTCACACACAGACACACTCATACACACAGACACATATTCATACACACAGGCTCACACACAGAGGCTCACACGCACACACCCTGGTGGGAACCCTGACCACATACATGAACCTGCCTGTCCCTTTGCTCCATGCTGTTTTGGCTCCAGATGCCCAGAGAAGGGTCTGGGGAGGACACCAGGGCCCTGAGGGCCAGGGAGAGAGGAGGGCAGAGTGCAGAGGGCTATACACCAGCCACCTCAGTCCTGGCCTTTCTGCCAAGAGCCCTCCAGGCTGCAGGGCCTCTGAGCTGGCTAGAGAGCATGAGAGGGTCCCCACAGACAGGCGCAGACAGGCAGGGCCCTGAGCCCATGGGGCTAACCCCGGGTGGGTGACCACCAGCCTCACCCCAATGCCAGGCACACGGGTGGTGGCCCAGGCCCAGCTGGTGTGGGCACTGCCAGTGCCAGGCAAGGCATCCACAGCAGGAGGCAGACGGCAGTGGTGACAACAATCAGCTCCTTGTTCTCAGAAAGGCGGCCAGGCAGACCTGAGGGAGGGGAAGGGTCAGCGGGGAGGGCGGCACGGTGGCTGTCTCCGGAGCCCTGGAGGGAGGATCTCCGGGCCCTGGTGGACCCCGGAGACTCCCAAGTCCCCACAGAGGCCTGTTCACTCCCACAGCCTCACTCTCAGGCCTGGGCAGAGTGCAGGGGTCTGGCCCTAGGGCAAGGCATAGGAGCCGGCTGGGGGTGGGGGCAGCAGCTGCCCCCTCCGATAACGAGTTTGCAGCTTATCAGCCACGTCCAGGCCTCGTGGGCTCCGACAGCCAGCCCCTCCTCCATCCCGCCAGCCGCCGGCCAACATCGCTGCTTCCCAGGCAGGAGGCCTAACTGTCCACACGCAGGCAGGTCCTGGCCACTGACTGCAGCCAGAAACACGTGAGAACGCGCCTCTCCCAGCCGGCGAAGATGGCGGTGACCTCCCCTGCAACCCCATGTCCTAGGGGATGCCAGCCCAGGTTAGAGAGACCCAGGTGCCACTTGGCCTGGAGGCACCTCAATCTGGGACCAGAAATGGCCTGTGGGCTGCAGCCAGGGGGACCCTAACAGGAGGAGGCCCTTTCAGCATCACGGCTGACATGTGTTCTCCGTAAACCACGGCCCACACCAGCCACAGGGATCCAGGAATGAGCCAGCAGGCTGGAGTGCCTGGCGATGGCCGGACCCCACACACCTGCCCATCCTGCCGGCCAGAGGGAGGCCCAGGGAGGACCCGGGACAACACAGCAGGACAACGCACCTGTCTGCTGCCAGGGCCCCTGACGCCGCCGCCACTCTCTGTGGCCACTGCCCAGCATTTCCCTCCATGCCCTACATCATCTTTGGCTGCCACTGACCACCATCTCCCCCGCTGGCCTGGCAGCCCACGAGGGCAGGGTCCTGCCTGTCATGTCCTCGGAGCAACTCTGGACAGAGGAGCCCTCCGTGAGCACTGGGGGCGCAGTGACCCACCTCTCGCCTGCACCTCTCAGGGCTGGCATGCGGCCGCCTGAGCCAAACGAAACGCACCTGTCCCGTTTCTCTTTGGAGAGATTCAAGTTTTGCATTCTGCGTCAGCTCCGAGGACATCCAGGAGTCTCTGGGTGACCCCCGGGGGGAGGCACATCAGTGTCTGATGCAAGGGATGGCAGAGTCAACAAGCTCTGCCCAGGAGGCCTCTGATGGCACAAGGCGGACACATGGTATAAGGACGAGACACTGGCTTCTCCCAGGCCAACTCCTACGCATCCTTCATGACCTAATTCAAAAGCCCCAACCCTCTGCACGCCAGGGTGAGCCGCGGCTGCCTCCTCCGTGTCCCTCCTGCCTCGAGTCCACCCTCCTCCCATCTCCACCCCAGACAGGGGCCAGGGATTCCTAACAGGTAAGAAAATTAAGGCCTAAAGAGGGCTAAAGCATCTGGTCCACGGTCACACACCGTCAGGCGGCAGCACTGTGGTCCATCCCAGGCCATCTGACCCCAGGGACCACCACTGCCCAGGTGAGGGCTAAGCCTGGCTCCTCTGTGCCTCCCTGATGGATGTGGACGGACGGACAGACGGCTGAGCGGACAGACAGCAGGCAGGTGGGAGGCATGCTCCTTCCCTCTGGCTGGCCTTGACCCCTCACCGTGCCACAAGTTCCAACAAGACGTGCCTGGCAGCAGTGGAAGAAGCCAGGTCCCCAACAGGGGTAGGCATCTGGGGCTGAGCACCTCCCCCCAATCTGGGAATCTGAGTCTAGGGATGCCCAGGCAGGTATGTCTCAACCACACTGAGCACTGGTGGAGCACCCCCCAGCCTGAGCCTCAGCCTTGGCTCCCACCCGGGCCCCCAGGGGTTGGTTCCAGCTGGCCCAAGAAGTCCTCAAATACAGTCCCAGACCCTCCCATCCACTCCCGCTCCAGAAACCGACACTGAGCTAGACACACAGCAGGACTTCCCTTCCCTGGAAATTGGACCGGCCCCCAGAAGGAGGGAGATTCAAGTCCTATGAAGTAACTTCGCAAGGAACGGGCTCATCCATCGCAATACTTCTGAACCTGAGGGGCTGAGGGGTCAGTCGGCTGACCGCGTGAATTCATGCTACAAACTTCACGAGGCTTGTACAGCACCTGGTACTGTGGGCTCAGCAGCCGCAAACATCTAGAGCCAACTCCGAGCCACAAGAGGGGTGCCCGGAGCCAGCCCTGTGTTGAGAAAGACTCTGAGGTCCGACGGCCCCATGGGAAGAGGAGCAGCGCCCACTTGGTGACGTCGGCCGAGGCTCTGGCAGCCACAGCGGCACAGCGGTGCGCACTTGCCGCCTCGGACTCTGCCTGGCACCCCTCCCTCCATTTTCCAAACGAGGAAACCAAGACGAAGAGGGAGGAAGGAACGTGCTCCAAGTCACAAAGTCCATGTGGCAGAGAAGACCCAGGCCATGAGCATGCCACCGCCCCGGCCCGCTGTCTGCAGGGGCAAGAGACCAGCTCCACGTGGCCACTGAGGGGTGACGCCCCCTGTGGCCCCAGCCTCGGGAGGTGGGCCACACAGCACAGAGGGGTGGGTGGCTCTGACGTGATGCCCAGGAGACTGAGGGGAGGGAAGAGGAAGGCCCCGCAGCCCGTCCTGTCCTCACCCCTCCACTGGGACCCGGGACGGTGTGGGTAGTAGTGCCTGCCAGGCCCGCCTCACCACTGCCTGTGCCCACAGCGGCCCAGCACCCCGATGAAGGCTCCGCCTCCCCGTCCTATGCCTCGACCTTGATCCTGGGCAGAAAGTCCACGTAGGGGTGGGGTAGGGACAGCTCTACCACCTCCCGTGGACTCTGCTCACGGAAAGAGCTGTTTTCCTCCCTCTGGGTGGGGAGAGGCCAAGAAGCCATCCAATAGCTTGGCACTCACACAGGGGGCTCTTGGGCACACGGCGCCTAGGCTGCCCACAGGGAGAGGCAGGGACCGAGGCAGGACCACAGGGCACTAGAGGAACGAACCAAGGGGCATGGGGACAGGCAGCGGGGAAGGGCCCCAGCTGCTCCTCCCAGCGGCAGACATGCCCTGGAGGCCAGAGCCCCAAGCTGGGGTACCACACCAGGGGGGCACCAATGGGGGTCCACACTCCAGGCCTGGGCAGGAAGCAGAGGGGACATCAGGTCAGCTGGGGGCCACCAGGCTACAGCAAGGCCCCCCCCTAGCCTGAGCCCCACAGGGTGAATTATTCCCAGACCAGCTGACCATAGCCCCATGCTCAAAGGGTCCCCACCAGCACAGAGCTGGAAGCCAGCCAGCAAGGGCCAGGCCAGAGGCGGCTGGTCACAGAGTCAGAGCCTTCGGAAACGCTCCAGGAAAGCCCCCCACTTATGCCCGCACAGGCACCCCTTCCCCATACCCTTGACTGGAACCAGACTCCCCTGGACAGAGTCCACCAGTTCTCTCTGCCTGATTCGTTCCCCACTTCCCACCCAACTAACTCCTACTCATCCCTCAAAACCCAAGTACATCGCCTCCTCTGTGAAGCTTCCCTGACCTCCCTCAGCCAGTCTGCGGGTGAGACAACTGAGGCCTAGTGAAGTAAATTTGCTAGCCCAGGGCCACAAAGCCCGTGAGTCAGAGGGGTGCTCACTCAGCGCATGGGCGGCCTACCTCATCAACAAGTTTTAGACATGAGAAAATCAGTGAGAGGTGCTTAATGAGGTGGGAGAGGCTACAGAGCCCCATGTCACTAGGTAGAGTCCTGGTCTCCATGCTGGGGACAATGGGCAGCCACAGAAGGTTCCAGGCAGGGGAGGTCAGTGCCCAAGGAGAGGGGAAGAGCCTGGCCTTGAGTGATACCATCATGGGGACTGGCCCCACCCAGCTGTGGCCCCTGCTGTCTCTCCTCTGCCACTCCCCCGGGCCACCATCTCACCATTACATGCTGCACACGCCATAAGCGCTTTTCCGCAACACGCCCAGTCCACATCCAGAGCCAGGCCCACCCTGGCTGGCTCAGAGCCCAGGGCTTTCCAGACCCCAGCAACCCAGCCCCCACCCCAGCTCAGGTCCTGTTCCCCTCGGCAGGGGAGCGCACCGAGCTATTTCCCAGGGAGCTCGTCCCCAGTTGGCCACCCTGACCAACGTCCGATGGCCCATCAGAACACAGCCAGGGTGCTGGGAAGGCACGGCAGAGGGCCCCGGGGAAACTGGAACCAAAGCGAGGGACGGGACCTGCCTGGGGCCACACAGCAGCGGGGTCGGAGAGCAGCCCCCACCATGCAGAGAGCTGAGTTCGAGGAGCAGCTCAGCACACACTGCCACTGCCGCAGTCCATGCTATCACTGCGGCGGTCACTGACACTGTGCCCAACGCCCGGTCCTATTTCTGAGGAGCAAACGGCCACCAAGGTGGTCCTCTGGACAGCAGGCCTGGGTTGACCAGAAACCAGGGGCTGGAGGCTGGTCTGCCAGCCTCTCTCCAAGGCACCAGGCGCATCCTCCCCAAGCACAGGCAATGAAGCCACCGCTGGCAGGCAGGAGAGGTGCTTCTGCTCCCACTCTGTGAGTCCATCAAGCACTTCCTGCACACCTGTGCTGGGTGCCGCAGGGGTGCCCATGCCTCGAAAGGGCCCTGCCCTCAGGGAGCCTGGGAAACAAGAGGAGGCAGGATGGGAGGCTGGCACGTGGAGAGCTCCCGCCCCCCCAGGCACCTGCACCAGCAGCAGCCTCAACGCCAAACACAGGCCTGGGATCACCCCAAGGCCCTCAGGAGGGAGGAAACTGAGCAGTGGCCAGGCACAGACCCGGCATGCTTGCCAGCGGGAGCTGAAGGCAGGCGCTGGGCACCAGGTCCAAAGCTGCGGCCCCGCCTCAAGCCCGGCACAGCGCACAGCAAGGGGGCTGCTGAGCATCAAGGGCGGCAGGTGGGCTCTGGCTGGAGAGGCAGCCTGAGCCCGCACGGGTGGAGAGGGCAGAGCATGTGGAGGCCGTCCCAGCAGAGGCACAGGGCGGCCCAGGCTGGGGGCCCCCCCAGCAGAGGGGCTCGGACACAGCAGCTGTTGGGAGCCCACCCCAGCGACTCCAGCCACCTGTGCTGTCACCGCCTGACCTCTGCCCAGGGCCAGTGTGGACACTTAAGCTAAATTGGTCAATTACGGGATACTTAGATCCCTCCCCGGGGCTTCCCAGCCTCGCTACATTCTGGGCGGCAGCACCAGGAAGCCTGTTGAATCAGTAACCTCATTACAGCCGGCGGCCGCACCCGGGGCTGGCTTTGAACTCCGAGGGTTTATCCGTGGCGGCTGGAGGATTTACACACGGCCTGGCCCAGGCCCAGCTCAGCCTCCCCTCCCCTAGGTGCCAGAGGCTCCAGATCCCGCACATACAGCAGCAGTCTGTGCTGACAACCATCACCCCCAACCCTGGCCCCGGGTCCAGCCGGGGAAACCAAGGCCCAGATGGAAACTGCTTTGGCTCAGGCGGCCAACAAAGGGGCAAGGAGGCCAGGGGCGGCCTCTGGGAGAAGCAGGTCTGTCACCAAGGGCTTCCCAGCAACCCTCGCCCCAGCAGGCAGCGCCTGGAGGAGGCACTGGGGCTGAGACTGATCATGAAAGACAGCTGTGGGCTGGCCAAGCGGACCCCGTGGCCACTCCTCACATGGAGACCCTGAGAGGCTCTAATCCCCTCAAGCCCCCTCAGTGTCCTATTCCCAGCCCCAAAGTCGGGTCCCCTCCACAGCCTCAGCATCCCTGACCTGGCCCCAGGAGGCCTGGCTGCTCTGTTCCTCCTGGACAGCTGCCCCTGACTTCATCCAGTGCCCGGGGAGTGCAGCGACCTCCCGCCCAGCCAAAGGGGTTGGGGCAGGGGTGCCCAGAGCCAGGGCCAGGGAAAAGGCGCCTCCCCCATCCCCATACTCAGGAAAGGCCACCCCCACGCCAGTCCAGGGACCTAGCCTAAGCCCCAGGGAGATGCCAGGAATCCTCCACCCCGTTCCCAGGCTGCCACACTGAGGGGCCCAGCCACGGCAAGGGTGCCTGGCCATCATAGGGGCCCCAAGGCCCACCTGAAACCAGCTAGCCAGCTGGAGAGAGTCACCTCTGCCTTCCAGGCCTCGCCTGGCTGCCTCCAAGCCAGCCTCTGCACAGCGCTAGAGGCCTGATTCCAGCCCTGAGCACCATGCCAGGATTCCCCGGTCTCTGGGCACCCACGCACCTGCACCTGGCACACAGGCCCTACACAGCCTCACACGCGAACCCCTCCTGGCTGCAGCCCTGCAACCTTCCCCTTGCGTCCTCACCCCCGTCACCCCCTCCAGGCCAGACCTTGCTGTCCCTGCCTCTGGGCATCCCTCCCCCACCCCTCCTCCACAGGCAGCAGGACCAGGCCAGCACCCAGCAGGCGCTCCCTAAGGCACGTGTGGACAAGCCCACCAGCAGGCCTGGCCTCCCCAGCCACGGCTATCAAGGCTCTGCCAGGTCACCCTGGGGAGGCCGGGACCGACACTTGCATGCATGGGGTAGACCATGTGTGCCAGGTGAGGACCTCAGAGAAAACCACGCCCCCGCCTTACCCTGAGACCCAGGGTGGCCGACCTCACCCCTAGGTCCCTAGTGAATTGGCTGCACACAGCACTGCCCTGGCAGCATGAGGAGGTGGGCAGGCCGCAGCTCCCGGGTTGGACCTCTGCTGCTCGCCCAGCTACAGCTTTCCAGGTGGGCATGGGGACCTCTCCCAGCCACCACCCCAAGCCAAGGACAACCCTGGAGTGAGGATCAAGGGACTGCCACTCCTTAAAGGGCCTTCGACCAACATAAGGGGCTGAAATGCCCAGTCCCCAAGCACAGAGCTGGCCCAGTGAGACCTCCGTCCTCCAGCACTCCCCAGAAGAAACACCTCGTCACTTGGGCCAAGACCAGCAATGGGGCCCCAACACGGGGCACAGACCCAGCCTGGCCGGTGAGCAGCCTCCGAGGATGCTGAGGGGCAGGGGAACCTGGGGCAGCACAGCTCCTGCCCTGGGGCAGGTCCTCCCAGCTGGAGCTCAAGGCGGCCTCTGCCAGGCAAGTGCCAGAGATAAAGCAGGCCTCACAGCAGGACACAAGGGCTGGCCCGCAGACCTCACGCAGGGTTCAGTGCCCCCATCTGCTAAGTGGGCTTGACTCTGTGACACGACACCTCCACAAGGTCCCAAAAACAAAGTCCCTGGCACAGCCATCTGAGCCTTCACGGGGGCAGGGAGATCCTGGACGGGCTGCGGAGATTCAGAAAAGAGGAGGCCAACAACCCCAGCAGGGACCACCGTGCTCCTCCGGGGACCCCACGGGGCCTGGCTCACTCTCGGGCACACCGGGACCCAGGCCGGCAGCCAGCAGCGCCAGGTAAGCGCCTGTGACTCCGGTGACTCCGTGTGTGCGCGACGGTGAGCGTGCACACACCCAGGCCCTGCACGCGGTCCGCACCCGCTCTCCCCACGGCGGCCGGGCCAATTTTCCTTAGCTGCTTTCTGCTCCATTTCACGCTCATTCAGCTGCTGAGCTAGACAATTGCTTTGTAACTCTAGGGTGCAATTTCCCTGTCTGTGAGGCGCTGGGGCACAACTGCTCAGAACATCGCGCACCAGGCTGGGGTGGGTGTGCGAGCCGAGGTCCCTGGCCCCACCCGCCTCCTCAGGCCTCTGAGGACGATCCCAGCGGCGGGGTAGGAGCTGGTCCTGGGGACCGAGCCGCCGCGAGAGCTCTCCTGTGGCTGGTCTGTGTCCACAGAAAGGGCGACCTCAGTGTCCCCACGCCCTCCGTTCCTGAGTCTGCTCCTCCACACCGCACAGCCCTGCAACCACCATGTCCTGTTACGGTCCAATGCTGGAAACCTGGCCCCACCCTGAGCCACGCAGGAGGCCCAGGGAGGACCTAGCCATGGGTCTCCCCTTCAGAAGGAGGGAAAACATCCCACAGACAAGACTCCCCGAACTCCCAGCCAGCCCACGACAAACTAGGCTGCCTTCTCCAGCAGCCGGAAGAGCCAAGTGTGTCCATTTTCCTGACGGACAGCCGAGGCCCCAAGAGGCCAAAGAGCAGACCAGGCAGGCAGCAAGGACAGAAGGCCCAACCCCAGGTGGCCGGCCACCCGCCCAGCAATGGGACATCGCCTGTCAGAGCCGCTTCCTGGAATCCCTGCAAAACCACCTCCTTCATCGTCCAGGTGACAAAGGCCCTGAATGGGAGGGGCAGACCAGAGGATGGAAGACGAGCTGCACCCTAGGAAATGGAAACATTGGGGCAGGGGGGCAAGGTTGCGGGGGGACCCCTAGTCCACCACAGTATCCCGAAACCAATCCACTTCAGAGCCTCAGGACAAAGGTCTGGAAGGTGACCCCCAAAAGGACTCTAGCCCCCAACAGCTACACGCCAGCCCCCCAGTCCTTTGAGCCCCAGACCCCAGCCTCATCCCTAGCCCAGCTAACAGCCAATTCCCATGAGAAAACACCAGTTAACGGGCCACCCTGAGGCCCTGGCCACCAAAGCCAGCTAAAAACTACAAATGCGAGCCCAGCAGAGAAGGGAAGGAGGTCCCAATGGCAGTGCCCCAGCCCTGCGCCAGCTGCAGGCTGGGGAGGGCCTCTGCCCTGTGTTTGCTGGGACAGCTGTGCCCTCTTCTCCAGAGGACAGGCCCTTGCTCACCACTCAAGGCCTCAGCCCTGAAGCATTTGACCCATGGCAAAACCCAACATAGCCCAAGAAATGAAACTCAAGCAGCCTCCGCTGGTGCTGGGTGGGCATTTAAGACTTTCGCCCCACCCCCACACCACCTTCCGTGCAGCTGAGGTCTGTCCCTCTCCTGAGGCCAGATCCCCTGTACATATGAGGCCAGCCCCCAGGGGCAGAGGGGCACACCCCGAAGTACCCCCTGTGCCCACAGTAATTCCACAGCAAACCCTCCAGATACCCTTTCCCGGGGGAGGAAACAAAAGCCCACCAGCAGCGACCTCCCACCTAGCCACAGGGGGGTGGGGCAGGGGCCGAGACAGCAGTTAGAGGGGCCTCATGGTGGAAGCGAGCCCCCCACAGGCCCTGAAGGACAGGCACAGCTGGAAGAACCACCAGGTGCTGGCAGAGATGGGAGCCAGTCAGAGCAGCTGCCCGTGTGACCAGGGCTGCCAGCTCAACCTGCACCCCACACCCCAAGGGACTCAGAGCACCCGCCCTCCACAGGCCGTTCCTAGGGGCCCAACTTGTCCCACCCACATCTGGGCAGAGGGTCACAGCTGCATGCTCGGGTCCAGGCCCAGCAGCCAGCCCTAGGCAAGGATGGAGGCTGGCAAGGCCAGGGCCACCATTGGACTGAGCCATTTTTCTCACCCTGACACCTCCTCAGTCAACAAACAGGGCTCCTCCAGAGTTTACCAAAACAAACGCCCGCAGTCAGCAGTGCCCGCGCCGAGACGCCCTCGCCAGGCCTCAGCGGGACTCCAAGCCCAGCCTCCTGAGAGTCACGTGACCCTGTTATTTCGGGAGGCCCCGGAATGCGCTCTATTTTGGGTCCCAAGGGCTCTGATGTTACCAGAAGCCCCTCACCCAGACTGCAAGCTCACCCAGGTCCCTGAGCGCCCCGACTCCAAGAGCAGTCAGCGGGCCCACGGCTCTGCCACCGGTCTCTCCACGGGCGCACGGGGTCTGGCGTGGTCTGAGACCTTTGGACTCTGTGGACTCCGCCTGTGTCCCACCATTCAAGACGAGGCCAGCCAGAGCCTTCTCCTGGCAGCCACGGGAGCACGGCCAGCCCCGGGCGGCAGGGCCAGGAAACCGGGACTGCCTCCGGCAAGTCCCTCAGCCTTGCTTTCCTTCCAGCGCTGGGCGCTGGACTCATCCCTGCTCTCACGGAGTGGCCCAGTGGGTGCCAACTGGGACCCTCCTCTGGCCCCCGGAGCCCAGCGGCAGCGCATGCTGGGGGGAGGAAGCCCTCTCTACCCCAGAGCCCAAAAGTGTCTGGCCAGCCTCCCCAGCAGCTCAGGTCTGACCGGGCGGCTAGCCGGGCCGGGACAAGCCAAGCCGTCCGCCACTCACCCCCAGGAGGGATTAGGCTGTGTTGACAAAAGGGCTTAGACGAGTAGCAGCTTAAATGGACCTTCGACTGCTCTGGACTTCAGAGCTGGTCACAAGCTTAGAAAAAAATAAAATGTAATCAGAGCCCAGGACTCTCTGCTCAGCCCTGGGGCGTGGGCTGCCTGGGAGGCCGTGTGCCTCCGAGGACAGAGGACTCCCAGCTTTCTTGTGGCAGGGAAGTGCCCAGGGAGGTCCCTGGGGCAGCGGCTCAGAGGCACGGCCTCTCCTCCTCACAGGGACTCCAGCAAGCCACCCTGGGGACGGGGCACCCTTGCTCCCTCACCCAACATTCACCAACTCCGTGGACTGTCCCGCCCAGGGCATTGGAAACACGGACTTGTTAGGTTCTCAGTACTCAGCTGAAGTGCCGCCAGCCAGGCCCCTGCCAGGCCCAGGGGACAGAGACTGAGCTGAGGGATTCCTTGTTCCCGAGGAATCGTCTGGGAGAGCCGAGCTCTGTGCGTGTGCACACGTGTGAGTGCAAAGCTTTAACGGGGAGACGGCCACCGTAGGCCCCACGACGGCGCAGGCGGTCAGTCTCCCTGCCGCTCACACTCAGCAGTTCTACGAGCGGGGGGTGCCAATTCCAAACTCCCCACTTTGTATCCTGGGGCTCAGCCTCTCCCAGCCAGTTTTCTCATCTGCAAAATGGGCATGAGTGCCCACCCCGGGAGGCTGAGCCCTGGAGTTCATTCAAGGCCTCGAGCCTGCCACTCCGCCATGACAGTCAAGGAGTCTGACAAACCTGGAACCCACCCCCGCCCCGGGTCCCGGGTCAGCACCCCTGCCTGTTAGTGCCAGGGGTACTCAGACCCTCCCCCCACAGCCAGGACGGGTCAGGTCCAGGCTGGCTCCCCTTCATACCCCATCCCACTAAACATCCCTGCAGCTACTCTGGCTTCTGAGTACCTCCTGGGGTGGCCAAGCTGCCCCCCGGGCTGCAGGGACGGTGAGCAGGAGGGGCCGTGGATGGCGAGGCTTCATTCATAATCAGCTGTTTTAATTTCCATTCAGCACAAATCCTTCACCCAGCCTGACAGCCTGGCTGCCGTCCCACCACCAAATTAATATCCTTCCCGGAGCTCATTTATAAAGTCTCCCCTTTCTCACTAGCTTCCAAACCCTTGGGAGAGCAATGGGTGGGGGCCCGAGCCGTGCCCTCTCCTCCTCCTCGGTAGGTCTGGGCCTGGAGTTGGCGGGCAGTCTGGGATAGGAAGCCACCGGGCGGGGGGACGGCAGCAGGAGGGGGAAAACTGAGCCTCCGAGCCTCTGGGCTGTCCGGCTCACAAACGGAGAGCCAGCCTGGGAGAACACGAGGGGGTGCCAGAGTGAGCGGGCCCCTTTCTGGGATGGGGCCTTCCCAGGTCTGACGTTCCTTTCACGCAGCCCCCGGGGGACCCTGCCCACCCGCGCGTGGGCTGCTTTGGGGTAAAAGGGTCCCAGTCTGTTTCCTCGGCGCACGCACGCCCAAGAGCCAGCGGCCTGATGGAAGCGGCAAACCCGCGGGCGGGCGGCGCAGAGGCCGCTCCGGGCCCAGCGCGCCGTCCGGGTGCCCAGGCCGGGGAGGCCGGAGCCGCGGAGCGCAGAAGTTGCTCCTCCCGCCCCGGCCGGGTTCCTGCGCGGCCCGGCTGCAGCTGGGCGCCGGGGCTGCGCGGGGCCGGGGGCGCAGGCGGCCGCCGGTGACCGGGAGACCCCTCCTCGTCCCGGGCGAACCTGCCGCCCGCTCCCCGGCCCCGCCGCCCAGCCCCGCTCCCCGGCCGAGTGAGCCGCCCCGCGCGGGCCGGGGGCCGCCGCCGCCCTCGCCCCTCCCCGCGCGGGCCCCGGGAAAAGTTGCCCCGGGTCGACCCCTCCTGGCCCGGCGCGCGAACTCTCGCCAAGGTCGGCGCGGGGTCCGAGCGGGACCCGGGCCGGCGACCCCGCGCGCGCCGCCCACGCGCCCGGGCCCCCGCCCGGCCCCGGCCCCGTCCCCGCCCGGCCCCGCGAGCACTCACCGAGCGGCAGGAAATGTTTGGTGTCCATGTCTGCCACTAACTCATGCCCGGCCGGCGGCGCGGGCAGCGGGCGGCGGGCGCGGCGCCCCCGGCGCGGCCGGCCCGGGCCCGGGCGGCGGGGAGCCGGCGGCTGCGGCGGCGGCGGCGGCGGCGGCGGCGCGCGGAGGCCGCGGCGCGGCGAGTTGTTGCAAAAGTCGCCCAACAATGTAAACTACTTGTGTCTGCGCGCCGCCGCCGCCGCGCGCGCCCGGCCCGCGCCCCCGCCGCCGCCGCCGCGCGCCCGCGCCCCGCTCCGACCGCGGCGCTGCGGCGCCGGCGGGGGGGTGGCGGGGGGCCCGCGACGGGCGCGGACTCGGCGCAGCGCCGCCGCCGCCGCCGCCGCCGCCGCTCGGCCCGCGCCCCTCCCGCCAGGCCCCGCCCGGAGCGCGCCCCCCTCGGCCGCCGCCGCCGCCCCGCGATCGCCGCCCGCCCGGCAGCCGAGTTGCGAACGCCCTGCAAACTTGCGAGTTCGCCTCCGCCAGGGGTTCCCGGGAGCGACGAGGCGGCGGCGTGGGAGGGGGCGGAGCGCGGCGGGAGCGGGGCGGGGGCGGGGCAGAACTCCCTCCCGGGCCCGCCGCACACTCGCGCACACACACACACACTCGCACGCTTGGGGCCCGGAGGAGGCGGAGAGCCGGGCCGGGAGCCCAGCGGCCAGGCCATTGTCTGCGCGGCCACACAAAGCGGCCGGGCGGTGGCCGCACGGGGACCCCGGCCCGGGCCCGGCGGGAGCAGAACGGGGCGGGATGGCCGCGGCACCCATCCCTCGCGCCGTTCCCCCACCCCCGGCAGACACATGGGGAAACTGAGGCCCGGGAGTGGCGATGAGCCTCCAACGCCGGAGGACGGTCTCCCGGTCCGGGGAAGGTTTCATCTTCCGGACGCTCCCGCCGGCCCACCCCCACCCCTTTCACGCCCTACCCCCGCGGAGGGGCTCCCGGGCCCACCGGGCGGGGGAGGGGGCTTCGCTCCACACCGACCCGCACTCTTGGGACGCCTCCTCGGAGCACCGGGCTGGGCGGGAGCTGCCCGGAGTTGGACAGACTTTGTGGCCGCTGGCTATTTTTACACCCTGGGCAGTTCTCCGCCTGACTTTTAAATTCACGATCTGTTTGAAAACGAAAGGAAGCACTCCTGCCCCGGGACAGCCCGGGCCTCCTCCGCGCCGCGCGCCGCCCGCCCGGCCCGCCGTCTTGGGCAGCTGGAATTCGGGTTTGGGTGTGAGCTACCTGCGCACCGCCAAGCCCAGCCTTCCTGAGCAGGCGCCCAGGCGCCCAGCCGCGCCTTCCCTCCGCGCCCCCACCGCGAGCTCGCCGCCCGCCTGGACCTAAGGGCCCGGGCTGGAGACCGGCCCTGCGCGGCGCAGGGGCTGACCAGTCACACAGGCTGCACGTGGTGGCCCGGGTCAGGGGATGCTGATGGAGAGGGAGGTGAGGAGGTGATGACCGTGTGTGGACAGCCATGACATAGCCCAGAGATAACAGCCCAAGACCAGAGAGGTGTCCTGCGGCCTGCATGCCCTAAAGCTGAGCCACCCGGAGCTGGGTCCCACGAGGATCCCTGTGGCCTGTCATGGTGGGAGGTCTTGCTTCCACTTGGGACAAGAGCGCGTTGGTGGGGGCTGCAAGGGTGAGCCCTGGTTGGGCAGCCCGCCCCCAGCACAGCCAGAGGCCAAGGCAGCCCTCTCACCCTCCCCCTCTTTGCTGGCCCCTGGGCCCCCTACCAAAGGCCACCCTGCCCCCCTATTCACACACCCTGTCCAACAGGCAGCTGCCCCCTCCCTGTGGGATGAGGGCCACTGTGGACACCTGGTCATCACCCACTGGTGGTCACGGCCACAGCAAACCCACTTCCCCACTGCTCAAGGCAAGCCGGCCCGACGCACTGCCCTTCTAAAACTGATTTCGTCCTGCCAGGGAGAGGGGCGGCAAACACAGGACAAGGACAGAGGAGGAGCCCCGTGAGCACCGCATAAACTGCAGAAGTGCCAATGCCTGCCCTGTTCCCGGCCTGCCTCTGTCACTGCTTCGGCCCGTGCTGACCATACTCAGGTGGAGGCAGGGTCCCAGAGGGACAAGGCCTGGGCCAGATCTCAGGTCCACCTCCTACCAACCAAGTGGCCTGGTGGGGTCACTTCCCTCCTCGTGTCTCAGTTTCCTCATCTATAACTGGGAACAACCACTCCCTCCTCACTGAGTCACTGAGATGACTAAATGAGATAATATGGAGAGTCTGGCCCCAGGAGGAGGAGCTCGGTGTGACGGTCACTGTGATGACGATGATGATGAAATGACGCTGAGCTAGGCAGGCCCTTCGTGCATGGTCAGTACCGGGAGAGCAAGGCCCTGTCCAGCCGGAGGGCTCGGGCAGCTTCTGGGATCACTGGTTCTTGTGTCAGGTTTCGGAGGAGGGAGGTTCAGTCAGGCAGTGACCGCCCAGGCAGCAGGGCCAGCGGAGCAGTGGCCTGCAGAGAGAAGGAGCATTAGGCCTCGGCCAGCAGGTCAGGACATGCCGAGCAATGGTGGGAAGGCTGGCCTGAAGTGTCTGAGGTCACCTCCCGACAGTGGGTGTCGTGGCACGCCCCATCTCACTCCTTGCCCCCGAAAAATCAGGACTCAGGAGCCATTGGTGCCTGGAGTCAGGGAGGCATAGGCAGGCAGATTTCCATGTGGCTTCCTCCCAGGAAGGCTGAAGGTTCCAGAAGGGCCTCCGTTCCTAAGAAACGCTGGAAGGCATCATGCCCTGCTCTGCAGACCACGTGGAAAGCTCACAGAGTCCGGAGTCCTGCAGATCTGGGCTCCCGTCCAGCCTTGGTGCCCACAGACGGTGAATGGCTGTCAGCCTCACCTTCCTCGTCTGTGGAGCAGGGGCCTGGGTGCTCGGGGAGGCCCCACCGAAAGCACGCCAGGTCCTTGATGGAAAATGACGACAACCCTTGTTACTTCTGCGGCCACTGTTTTTTATCCCCCACCCCCCTCAGTTTGGAGCTTTTTGGTGCAAATGATTCTACAGGAAACCTCCCGGGATGGTGGCTGGCTGAATGAGATGGCCAGGCCCGAGCCAGTCATGGAAAAAAACGCCCCAGCCTTCCCACCATGTGCTGCTACAGCCAAAAATATTTTTATAGTAATATCCATTTATTTACAACCTGTGATCTAAGAGGGTTTTGTTTTTTGTTTTTTTGTTTGGCCTTTTTTTTTTTTTTTTTTTTTTTTTCCCCCTGAAGGATGCTTTTTAAGGTACTCTGGCCTATTTCCTATGCCTGTCTCGACTCAGTCTTGTAAACAGTCCCGGGAATTGCTTGTCGAATAATATTTTTAAAGGCGATGTCTGTGCTGGCTGAGCCTATGGAAGCTGGCATCTGCTCCCAAAAGTTCCCAGGACACCAACGGGATGCTGAGCTGTTTCCAGCCCAGAGCTGGTCACTAGCGGGACCTCACAGGGGCAGGGGGATGTCGGCCTCCAACGAGGCAGGCCACGGGCTTGGGCACTCCTGGACAAGGTGGCCCGATCTGTCCCCAAGCACCTTGGCCTAAAGGGGTCCTCTCTCACCTCCCCTGTGGCTCCTTGGGGACAACACCTTTTGTCCGTGGTGACCGATGATGACTCAAGCTGGGAAGTAGGGCTGAAGGCTCAGAGAGGCAAGGGGCTGGCCCGAAACACCTGGCAAGGCCAGATGGAACTGGGACGGGACCGAGGGTCCCAGCGCCCACCCCCTTTCTTAGTCAGAGCCAGTCTCTCCATCAAGCGAGAGGGAAACAGGCAAGCCTCTTGTCCACACCTGGGCTCCAGTCTGTTCTGCTGAGTGGAGGGAAAGAGAAACGTTAGGAGGGAAGGGTGAGGAGAGGACAGGAGGGGAGGAGGAGAAAGAGAAGGGGATGCCCCTGGTCCCAGGCCTGGCCCTCTGGTAACGTGTTTGCAGACCAGCAGGGCAGCCACCATTGACAGCATCTGCCCTCGTGGCAGTGAGCTGGCTGGCCCTCCACACCCCAAACCCAAACCAGCACAGGAGAAGAGAAAAGTGAGGTCCTCTGAAGGCCAGCTGCCACCTCCATTATCAGCCAGGGTTTCGCTTCCAGAACTCTGGGGAGCTGAGTGGTAGCTTGAGCCCAAGACTTCAGGTAAGTGAAGCTTAAGGGAGCAGGAACTGGTTTGCAAAGAAGAACCAGGATTTCAGGACAGCTCCAGGTGAGAGCCAGTGGGTTCCCTCCAGGGGCCACCAAAGAGCCCACTGAAGCCCAGCGCCAGCTGCAGGGAGCCACAGATACCCAAGAAGGGCAGCGACAGTGCCAAGAGTCCAGAGAGGAGGAACCTGAGGTTTCCAGGCTGCCTCCAAGGTGCCCGTCATCTGCTGCACACTGCGGGGTACCAACTCCTCTAACCCCACCCTCGCTGACCGAGACACCAGTTTCCCCGTTTCCCAGACCGAAACACTGAGGCCACGAGCAGCAGTGGCTGACTCCGGACCATGCGGTGACTCCGGCACCACAGTCCCCAGACCCAGGGCTGAGGTCAGTGGTCAGAAACCCCAGGAAAGCCCACAGACAATCACCAACCTTGCACCCCCAGCCTCCAATGAGCTACTCCGCCTCTCCGATCCTCATGGTGTGGGTAGGCCAGCCAGGGCAGCAGGTGCCAGGTCAGACCAAAGTCCAGAGAGAAGGGACACAGGTAACAGACTTGGAAAACGGGGTACTGGGGAAGGTACCAGGAGGAGGAGGCCACAGCCTGGCTTTGCCACCAACACTTACGTGGCCCTTGGACAAGGATCCTCTCTGGATATCGGTCTCTTCTATAAAACAGGAGAAAAGAACCAGCTAACCACAGAAATGAGAATATGACTACGGGGAAGTAGAGGACAGCTTGTGTCACAGGAGCTAAGGAGACGGGCTGAGGCCGAGACTCCCAGCCTCCGTGGCTCTGAAGGTGGCACGCCCCCCCCCCACACTCCACTCCACCATGCACCCCCAGACGCCCATCAGGCAAGGAGATAATTTGTTTTATCGAGGGCATCTATTATCGCTGCTTTCTGCATACCTCTCCCCCTGCACACACGTGTACATACCAGGCAGATGGATGTGTAGGGGAGGCCCCGAGCCCCGTCCCCTGATGTAGTCAGGCAGCCCCCATAAAGATAACGGGAAATGATTCATAATATTTATTTGACAGACATGATATGAACTGTAATAGTCTGTTGGGATTAAAAATATCCGTACGTCTCTGTCATCCACCAATGTGGTTTAAATATGATGTATGTGGCCTCTGCGGCGGGGAGATGGTACTGGTTATTGACGGGGCCGTAAAGAAGAGTGGTTTTGCACTGAAGGATGGGGAACGGCGCCCGCAAGTTCGCCTAATGCTCCTTGGTGCTTGCATGAGGAGAAATTGTACTTAAAAATGCGGCTCCCTCCACCCCCACACTGCCAGCAAGTGGGGGTGCACACGCAGCCCGGCACACACTGTTCCGCTCGTTGGCTTGTGGAGGGCCTGGCGTGGCTCCAGGCTGCAACTCAGGGTCCGATGAGGTTGCTATCCTCGAAGAGGAGGCCTCAGGACAGCCACGTGTGGCTAGGATCCTGAAGGCCCAGCCCCACCCCCTCCCGGTCAGCACGTTCCCAGCCTCGCCTAGCCTAACCAGGCAGCACCCCCTGCCCCAACCCTGACACTCCCAGCTTAAAAACTCTTTCAGGCTGCCCACTGCCCTTGGGATAAAGTCCAAACTCCTGAGCAGAACTCAGCAGGCCCTTCCTCCCTCCCTTCCCTGCGTCATCTCCCTCCGGCCTGCACCCAGCTCTTCCCACAGGAGCCCCCCAGGCTAGCGCAAGAGGCACCACTGTCCCAGGCCGTCCACACCTGGCCGCTCCACGTTCCACGTGCTGGCTAAGCTCCAATGTAGCCCTCAGCAGCTTGGCCATCTCCGCTCCCAGCCCCCAAAACACACACACACACACAAGCACGCTCACGCGCACTGGCTAGGCTGGCTTCTCTGCACCCCACAACACACACACACACACACGCATGTAAGCACTGGCTGGCTGACTTCTCTGCACCCCACAACACACACACACACACACACACACGCATGTAAGCACTATCTGGGCTGCCTTCTCTGAACCCCACAACACACACAGACACACACACACAAGCAAGCACTGGCTGGCCTGTCTTCTCTGTACCCCACAACACACACAGACACACACAAGCATGCGTGCACACACTGGTTGACCTGGGTTCTCTGCACCCCACAACACACACACAGACACACAAGCACACACACACACGCATGCATGCACACACTGGTTGGCCTGGGTTCTCTGCACCCCACAACACACACACACAGACACACACAGACACACACACACACGCATGCATGCACACACTGGTTGGCCTGGGTTCTCTGCACCCCACAACACACACGCAGACACACAAGCACACACACACGCATGCATGCACACACTGGTTGGCCTGGGTTCTCTGCACCCCACAACACACACGCAGACACACAAGCACACACACACGCATGCATGCACACACTGGTTGGCCTGGGTTCTCTGTACCCCACAACACACACACACACACACACACACACGCACACACTGGTTGGCTTGGGTTCTCTGCACCCCACAGCACACACACAGACACACACACACACACACGCATGCATGCACACACTGGTTGGCCTGGGTTCTTTGTACCCCACAACACACACACACACACACACACACACACACACACGTATGCACACACTGGTTGGCTTGGGTTCTCTGCACCCCACAGCACACACGCAGACACACACACACACACACACACACACATGCATGCATGCACACACTGGTTGGCCTGGGTTCTTTGCACCCCACAACACACACACACACACACACACACACGTATGCACACACTGGTTGGCTTGGGTTCTCTGCACCCCACAGCACACACACACACACACACACACACACACACACACACGCGCATGCATGCACTGGCTGGGCTAGCTTCTCTGCACCCCACAGCAACCTGCATGTTCCTCTATCCCTCGGCTGGTCATGTCTTCCCACAGTCAGAGGTTGCTGAGAGCAGGAACAGGGAACCCCAGTCTCCACCTTCCCCCTCCCCGGACACAGCTGCGGGGTGAAAATGCTGACGGACTGAGAGGGTGACACCGTTTTCAAGGGGACCAGCTCTGCCACGTGTCAGTGGTTTCTCTCTAAGCCCCAGTGGGCTCCCAGGATCCCTGCTTACAACTCAGACCTTCTATACTTAGAAAAAATGATCTTCCCTCCCAAGGCCTCGGTTTACCTGTCATTAAGTGAGTCTGCGGCGCCAGGGATGGAGGTCCCCTGAAGACTAAGGGACATTTACCCACAAGGGAGCCTGTTAGGGTTTGCTGTGGAAAGCACCAAAGACAACACAGAGAAAATCTCTGGGACGGGGGGTACTTTTAAAATATTTTCCCCCAAAGATTACAATGGGGGGAGACTCTTAACCCCAACCGTATCCCTGCCCCACCACACCCTGCCCTGCCAGCCCCCAGCCCCAAGCCCCCAGCACACGGCCACCTCACTCCCTGAAGGGGAGCCCAGCCCGGAGGATGATGAATCGCCAGCTCCCGGTGTTTCTCCCACTAACGAGGGTCCCCAAGGAAGGAGCTGCTTGAGCTGAGATGCAGAGAGGGGAGGGGCTGCCCTGGAAATGAGATCAGCCAGCAGGAGGCCGGGCCAGCCACCCGCAGCCCTCCAGTGACAGGGGTCTGCAGCCCGGCCTCAGCGCGCTGCTCCTTGGGGCAGGAGCACAATGGTCACAGGCAGGCCGTTGGCAGGACCGGAAGAGCGTCTCTGAGGAGCCGAAAGAGGCGACCGCGCTGCTTTCTAAGCTGCAGGCCTGGCACCTCCTCCCAGGCCCCTGCCCGCCATGTTCCCCGCCTCCTGCTTCATTTACAGGGCTGGGCCACTGAAGCAGCCACGTGTGGGCTCTCACAGACCCTTCACCTCCCACCCAAGACTCGAAGGCCTTGCTGTCCCCCTGCTGGGGCTCCCTTGGGCAGCAGGCTCCCCTCTTCCCCCACAGAGCCTGCTGGACCCCTGCATGCAATGGATGTATCAGAGTGGGCTGACTGACCCCACCCTGTCCTCACCTCCTTCCCATCATCACTGTCCCCTCCTGCCCAGGGGTGACAGAGACCCAGGAAAGGCAAAGGGAGATGGGGCCAGGAGGCCTGAGGACCCACACCTGGATGACTGTCTAGGGTCAGTGGGCTTTAAAAGGGTTCAATTATCAGGCCCTTTCCCCAAATGCCCTGAACATGGAAATTGGGTGTCAGACGGGGGTGCCATGCCCTGGTTGAAGCCACTTGGGGGTCCCAGAGCCTGCCCACTAGGCCACCGCCCTGAGGCACCCACTAGATTCCCCAGAGTCACAGACCACCTAACCCTGGAAGGAACCCCAGGGCCCCAACCCCGTGTCTCTGCCCTGCAATGCTGAAGCTCAGGGCTTTGGGGACAGCTGAGGGCTGCACGTGCCTGTGAAACGAAGCCAGTGTCCCCCAGGCCACCTCTGCCCAGCCAGCAGTGAAGGGAGGGACTGGCCTCCATCTGATTTCCGTACCCCAGGGGTCAGCTATCTTCATTTGGCTTTCATGGCAGGGTTGCTGTTTGAAGTTTTGCTGTCGTGGTTGGGGATATTTAGAAAAAATAAGTTTGAGGGAAAAAACGTGGTGTTTTCCAGGTTAATCGTGCCTGTGTATCCATGGCAGACCCCAGCCGGCAGGTGGGAGATGGTGGACCCGGCCGGGAGGTGGGAGATGGTGGACCCGGCCAGGAGGTGGGAGATGGCAAATCCTGGCTGGGCAGTGGCAGAGGGCATCCTGGACTTTGAGAGGCCCAGGGGTCAGAGCTATCTGATCCTGATTTCCCGCTGGGCCAAGGGAAGAGGCCCCAGGCCTCAGTTTCTCCCTCTGACAGGGCTGACCCTGCAGCACCCTCGTGTGAATCGAATGAGCTGTCTATACAGCCACCAGCCCAGGCCAGCTCGTGAATGGGATCATCAGGCCGGCCGGGGCGAGGCTCTCCGCTCTCCACAGTGCGTTCTGTCGGGGAACCTCTCAGCCCGGCGGCCCGTGGTGGTGCTCAGCAGGAAGCCCAGCAGTTGTGCAAAAGGCAGACTTGCCTGTGGCCAGGCCCCAGCCTTAACTAATTGAAGCTGCGTGGCCAAAAACTTCCGACTGACCTAGTGTAGATAGACTTGTCCTTGATGTTCTCGGTGGGTTCAGGGCTGTTGTAACAAGTCCATCCGTGGATGGGATGGTGGGTCGGAACCTCCTGAGCCCGTGGGCACAGAGCTGCCTGAAGGGCTCCCCCGCATGCGCTGGACCTGGCTGCATTGACCCCTGGATCTCAGCTCTTAAGAAGTTCTACACTTGGAAAGGCAAGAGGGGAACGGAGGCGCCTCCCAACAGGGCCCCAGGCCCGTTCCAAGATGGCTGGGGAGGGCATGGATTCCTGCTGTCACGGAGGGTCCACATGGACATGGGCAGGGAGCAGACCTCTCACCTTGCCGAGCCCACACCTTGCCACAATTCGGCAGAAAGGAGGAGTGGAGAGATCCTGGGAGAAGCGGGATGTCCCCCACAAGGTGGTTGGCCCCTGCAACTGGCAGTGCCAAGGAGCTGGTCATCGGGCTGGCCTCAAGAGCCTCCGACACACAGCAGCCCAGCCATGGGTCCTCTCCGCTCTCCGGGTTCAGGGAAACATTAGCCAAGCAGGCACACTATTAACTCTGACGTCCTGGGAGGGGTCACTTCATGGGCTTCAGAGCCAGCGAGGTGCCGGGATCCCCGCGTTGTCGGAGGACTGACCACAGTGCAGGCTGTCCACCCCGCAAACTCAGTCTCCTCACACACACGGTGCTCAAGATAATACATGCTTAGTGAACACAAAAGGCAGTTAACATTGCACGCCAAAGAACGCCAATTATAAATGTATACACAGAAATCTGGAAGGAAACACCTCCCACTGCCCCCACTGGCTGCCCTCCTGGAGCGGTGGGGGCTTCACCTCCTTCCCTACAAGGAGTCTTCATTACTTTTACAGTCAAAAGAAAAGTAGGGCTAACAAGAAAGTCCCGTCTGAAATCCATCTGGAACCTAACTCCTGGAGCCTGCAGCCAACCCCAGCTGGCCCCATCGCCCTATCTCAGCAGGCCCCACCGCATGTCAACCCATGTGACAGCCTGGAAGCCCACAGCCACGTCTGCGAGCCCCCTGCTCTCCTCCCTGAGCAGCCCCTGTGCCCATGCCCTCCTCACTGCCGGGCTCCCAGCCACCCCGCCCCAGCAGGCTGTACTCCATCAGTGTCATTCTGGAAATACCCGGCGTCAGCTCTGCACTCACGCTTCCCCAGCCTGCTGCAAGGTCCCTGTCTGCGCTGCCCACCCTGTCACTGGGCTGGATGAGATTAATAATACACCTAATTTCACAGGCACAGAAGGTTGCATCCAAATGGCCAAAATATTTGGACCACAGCATGACAAGTGAGCTCATTTCGGTGGTTTTAAAGGCTGACGCAGAAGCCGCTTGGCTCTTGTTCAGGCCGCCTCCTGCCAACACAGCCGACTGGCTGGGCTCCTCCAGACCCCGGCACCCCGCCGACACCATGCGGGCTCTGCAGCCCCTCCTGTGGGCCAGGGATGGAGGGCAGAGGAGGGGAACGCAGGCCTGGTGCTTCCCCGGTCTCTATCCCTAGGTGACATACCGGTGTCCAACACAGACTCTGGGTGCCAGCCTGTGGCTGCCACAGTGACCAGACACTCAGAGCAAGGAGGGGACAGGACTCAGGGGCCTGAAGCACAAGGCCAAGGAGAGAAGGGGATGAGGAACCAGAGCTGCCTTCTGTCCAGGCGGCAGGGCGGCAGGTCCACGGGGAGAAGGGCAGGCAGAGGGCCAGGTGGGCGGGGGGAGGGCACCTGCAGGGTGTGGGGCAGGCAGGGGGCCAGGTGGGTGGGGGGAGGGCACCTGCAGGGTGTGGGGCAGGCAGGGGGCCAGGTGGGCGGGGGGAGGGCACCTGCAGGGTGTGGGGCCACAGGTGCTTCGAGTGCTCAGTGGAGAGCCACTCCACGGTTGGGGTGGCCCAGGTCTGGAAGGGCCTTGATCCCCAGGCTGAGGGGCTGCCGATAGAGGTTCTGGGCCCAGAGGGGCCTGCACTTGGGGGACACGTCCCAGTGTGATCGCGAGGTGCTTCATTCTCCCCCAGAGAAGTGCAATTATTGGCTCCATTTTGCTGAGGAGGAGGTGACTTGCTTCCCACTGGGGCCTGCCTGGGAGGCAGCTGGGGCTGGCTTGGGAGGAGCTGGGGAGCTGCCGCGCATGCCCACCCCAACACCCCCAGGCCAGTTTAGCTGCAGGGGCCGCGGTGCCCTGTACCCCAAGAAGAGCCAAGGGCCTCGCCCTGCCAACTGCCTTCCAGAGGCCCTGAGAGCAACACAGAGCCCTCACCCCGGGCAAGACGCAGATGCCCAAGACCACCCTAACTGCCTTGGAGGCCTTCTCTTCCGCTGACCCCCCCCCCAATTTTGCACATGGGAACTCTGAGACCTCAGAAGGGAGGGGCTTCCCGCTGCCATCCCATGTGCTGGGCCCTGCAGCCCTTCCAAGCCCCAGAAGCCTCAGAAGCTTCCAGCAGTCTCTAGAGGCCAGGGAGGCTGCCACCCAGCCCTTGACTCCACTTTGGAGCAGGGATTAGTGCCTGTCGGGGGTCCGCACCGCCTGCCCAAGCCCGCTGTCCTCAGGAAGCCCTGGAGCTGCTTTGTCGGGAGCCACTTGACAGGAGCCCAGGGGAGCAAAGGGCTAACAGGATTTCTCTGCCCTGCCGCGCTCGCGATGACCCGCTTCAGCGTCTGAAGAGGAATTGGTACAGGTGCTCTCCCCGGGCCCGGACCACCAGCCCGAGCTGCTCTGAATGGCTTTTCCTTGTAAGTCAGCCTCGCTCCTAGCTAAGCTGGATTTCAGTCCAGCAGGCAAAGGTGTTGCACAGACGGCCAGCTCTCAGGGCCAGGCAGCCCTCCCTGCCCTGCTGGGGGCCGTGCTGGGGTGCAGAACAAGTGGGGTCTGCTAAGCACGTCAGCTGAAATCCACATCCACGAGGCCCAAAGTGAGCAGTGCGGCAGCACCCTCCCTCCCTCCACTCCGGAGCCGACGGCAGGGTGTTCTGCGAAGGCTGTGTCGGCGTCGGGAGGCAGGTCAAGTGTCCCCTGTCCCTGCCAAACATCCTATCTTGGCTGAACAAAGCCCTCAGAGGGTGCTGCCGACTTGGAACAAGCCTGATACCCCTTTCAGGTGGACCCTCTCCTCGACATCCTGGGGTGCCCACAGCAGAAACCCCAGCCCTAACCCTAACCCTAACCCTAGCCCTAACCTTCAGGCCTTCGTCTGGGACTGCCGGGATGTCCTGGGAAAATGTCCACACTGTGGCTACCTCTGAGGGGACCGAGACTGGTCCCCATGGGCCCTGGGTAACTTTGCCCTCCCCAGAGGGCAAGGCCTGCATGCCTCAGGTACCAGCATTCTCCAGAGTGTGCTAAGGTGGGTCGGAGCCCCATGTGATAAGGGAATTGGGGTTTGGCCTGTGGGAGTGGCCAGATCTGGGCTCCACCACCTCCTGGCTGTGTCCTGGGACAAGTCGCCACTCTTCGTCTCAGCTTCCTCGCCTGTAAAATGAACACCAGTAATCACATCCCCTGGGGAGTCGTAGGGCCAAAAAGCAGGGCACAGTGCACACCCACAGCAAATCATGGATTTTTGCTTTAAGAAAATTAGAATTTGACTGTGGGAAGAGGGGACGAGAACCCCTAGACTCTCCCCAGAGTTCATCTATGTCGCCAAGGAAGGGGACCAACTCTTCTTTGTGAAGCCATGTGTCCCGGACCCCTGAGCCCACCTCCCCGGTCTGCACCTTTGCCAGGGCCTCTTGAGGAAAAGGCACTCCTGACAGCAGAGGGCCCAACCCTGTGCCCAGCCAGCAGCTCCAGCAAGAACAGACACCAGCGCCACTTCCACGGTAGCCGTGAGCCAACATGCTAGATGCTTCCCAAGAGCTGCCCCGGCCACGGGGAAGCCACAGCTCCTGGCAGCAGTGAGACCTGCCCTGCACTTACCACTCTTCCGTAGATGAGTCATGTGCCGATGAGCCTGGGCAAGGCTCTCAGCACCTCCACACCTTCTTTCCACAGCTGTATAATGGAACAATAAAGTTGCTGCAAGGGGCCGGACACAGTGACTCACGCCTGTAATCGCAGCACTTTGGGAGGCAGAGGCCGGTGGATCACAAAGTCAAGAGACCAAGACCATCCTGGCCAACGTGGTGAAACCCCATCCCTACTAAAAATTACAAAAATTAGCTGGGCGTGGTGGCATGCACCTGTAGTCCTAGCTACTTGAGAAGCTGAGGCAGGAGAATCGCTTGAACTCAGGAGGCGGAGGTTGCTGCAAGCCGGATTGTGCCACCACACTCTGGCCTGGCAACAGAGCAAGATTCCATCTCAAAAAGTAAAATAAAATAATAAAAAGTCTCCACAAGGGCCAGAGTGAGGAGGAGACCGCAGCATCACGGGTTGTGCTGCCCCAGTGATTGCCAAGTGCCAGCCCAGAGGAGGATATTGACTGGTTTTCGAATGTTATATGACTGGGTGTGGTGGCTCACGCCTATAATCCCAGCACTTTGGGAGACTGTGGTGTGTGCTTCTGTGGTATCTGCACCCGTGGTATCTGCACCCGTGGTGTCTGCACTCGTGGTGTCTGCTCCCATGGTGTCTGCTCCCATGGTATATGTCCCTGTAGTGCAGGTGTCTATGGATGGTGCAGGTGTCCACGGTGCAGGTGTCCACGGTGCAGGTGTCCACGGTGCAGGTGTTAGGTGAAGGCAGGAAGAGAGTGCATAAGCAGAGCCAAGAATCAGGGCAACCATACAGACATGGACAGCTTCAGCGTGCCTAAGAAGAGAGTCTCTGGTGTAGGAGGGACTGGTCCTGCGCTCCGGGGCTCAGAACCAGAACCCTGGAGGGAATTCTGGCAGAACCTAGAGCTGTCAGTGCTAGGCACAGCTGGAATGAGAGGCAGGAGCACCCATACCTAGTAGTATGTGATTTGGAGGCTGGGGAAAGTCACTGGGCAAAGGGAGGGCATTGTCTCAAAATCACCAGGATCCTGGGTCACAGCATCAATGTGCCTCCACTGTCCCCACCTGCTTGACGTCTGGCTCTGTATCGGGGGCCCAGAACATCTGGTGCACAAGCAGCTCCTGTAGGTCTTTAAAAGATGTTCCTGTCCCCCGGGAAACAGCAGGCAGTGGGCTGAGCCAGGATCCCTGGCCCCGAATCTAAGCCATCCCACATTTGGCTGAATTTTCTTTCCAAGACTGCTCCCCACGCCCACCTAAAATACAGTGAGCTATTTGTACTGGGTGTGTCTGATCAGAGAAGACTTTGAACTTCACACCTGGTGGGTGCGGGGAGTTAATCACTGAAGGGGGCGGGATTCCAAGATCAATGGGCTTCGCTCCATGCCATGACCAAACTGAAGAGAAGAGCTTCAGAAGGCACCCTCTCTTGTAACGAGAAACCCCGCAGTTTCTCATGGGTGACCCTGGGAAGAGGCAGGGAGCAAGGGCTTGCAGATCAGGCAGACCTAGGTTCAACTTCCAGTCCCGGCAGTGCGACTCCAGTCCAGTCCCCAAAACTCCAAACCCCCCAATTCTCACCTGTAAATGAAATGGGTGGGAGAGGAAGTTCTCCTCCCCCAGGCCGGTTCTGGGGCAGGCAGGCTTCCCTGTTCCCACACAGACCCCTCTCCAGTGCCCACGCCCCTCTTCCCCTTGGGGCAGCCCCCGGGCAGGCAGGGCCCTGTGGTGACTCCCCACTGGCAGGCCTGGCAGGAGAAAGTGCCCAGCTGTAGGTAGCATGGGGACCCCCAGGGCTGCTGGGTGGCCCCTTCCAGTCTGCCTCACACCCTGCTCGGGAATGACCATGCCCCACCAGGGCCTCAGGGCAGCTCTGGCTCACTTTGTGCTGGGGCCACACATGGCCTTCACAGCCTTCACGGCCTTTCTTCCATGGCTTGGTACAGCCCCACAAGTGCCAGCCTCAAAACATGCCCACCCTCCCCACACTGAGAAGTCAAAGGTCTGAATGGCTCTTTGTCTAAAGGAACAACCACAGTTTCCAATGGACCCCATAGCAGGACAAAAGCCAGGTGGGGGCTCAAGCCTATGACACTCAGCCAGGTGGCCACAGCACATGTCCAGGAGGTGGCTAAGACCCGCTGTTCTAGTGCTGATTGTCATGGAACACTTTGCCCCCAGATTTAGTAGCTCCCGGCAGCCATTTCATTACATTTCACAATTGCGTAGGTCAGGAATCCCATGGGGTCCAGCCAGCTGCTTCTGCTCCGTGGGGTGTGAACGAGGCTCATGGGTGGTGTTTGCCGGCAGTCAGCTGGTCTGGAGGCTCTACCAGGGCTTTCTGCACAAATCTGACTCGTTGGCAGCATGACTGGAAGGCTGGGCTCAGCTGGGACTGTCACCCGGAATTCCTGCACATGCCTGTCCCGCGTGGTGTTCTTGGAGTAGACAGGCTTCTGTGTCACAGTTCAGGGCTCCCAGAATGTTCCAGAGGCTCAGAGGGGGAGCTGTAAGCCTTCTTCTGGCCAGGCTTAAAAATCATGTGACGTCATTTCCATTGTATGCTATTGGTTAAGCAAGCTGCAGAGCCAGCCCAGATTCACAGGCCGAGGAATTAGATCCCACCTCTCAATAGGAAAGGGATTGCGCTGGTAGGCTTCTCTGGCAAGTCTGTTTCCATGGCTGACTGTACAGTGAGCCCATGAGAAAGGGGTTTTATCATCAACATAAACATTATCATCATCACCCCCATCAACATCCTTATCACCACCATCATCACCATGAATATCATCATCATGTCACCACCGTCATCACCATGATCATCATATCATCGCCATCAATATCATTACCACCACCATCATCACCATCAATATCATCATCACCACCATCAACATCACCACCATCAACATCACCACCATCACCACCACCATCAACATCATCACCATCAACATCACCACCACCATCACCACCATCAATATCACCACCACCATCATCGCCACCATCAACATCACCACCATCAACATCACCACCACCATCATCACCACCATCAACATCACCACCACCATCATCACCATCAATATCATCATCACCACCATCATCATCACCGCCATCAACATCACCACCATCAACATCACCACCATTACCACCACCACCAACATCACCACCATCAACATCACCACCACCATCATCACCACCATCAACATCACCACCACCATCATCACCACCATCAACATCACCACCATCAACATCACCACCATCATCACCACCACCAACATCACCACCATCAACATCACCACCACCATCATCACCACCATCAACATCACCACCACCAACATCACCACCAACATCACCACCACCATCATCACCACCATCAACATCACCACCACCATCACCACCATCAACATCACCACCAACATCACCACCACCATCATCACCACCATCAACATCACCACCACCATCATCACCGTCAATATCATCATCACCACCATCATCATCATCACCACCATCAACATCACCATCATCATCACCACCATCATCATCACCATCATCATCATCACCACCACCACCATTCACATCATCACCATCATCATCAGATTCTTTACCACCGTGATCACTACCAACAATCACCATCATCACCACCATCAAGAACATTGCCACCATTATCATCACCATCATCACCATCACCACCATCATCATCAGCTTCTCTATCATCATCATTACCAGCAATCACCACCACACCACCATCACCAACATTGCCACCATCTTCCTTACCATCACCATCATCACCACCATGGTCATCGCCATCATACTGCCCTCACTGGGGTGCACTAACCCTGTGCCTATGCTCCTCTGAGGCCTGTGCTGTTCGAATCCCTCTGGAACCCATGAAGAAACCGGGACACAACGTGGCTTGCCCACGCTGACCCTGAGAGAAGCACTGGGACCCGGGTATAAATTGGTCTATACCACATCACTGGCCAAATGGTCACCATTAAAGCACCTGCTCCCCTTGTCTCCCAGAGGCTGCACTGAGGCCAGTCCATGAATCCTGACCACGGACTGTGAGGGAGGCTTTATTATTTCAGATGAGAAGTGAAGACATCAGGGCCCAGAGAGGGTGAGCCTGGGTGTGTCTGGAGACCAAGCCTCTTGCGTCCAGTACTTGGGTCCTGCACAGCCGTCTAAGCTCAGGGGACAGACAGGATGGGCTGTGCAAAGCAGACGCTGGCGGTGCTGTCTACACTAATCAAGGTAATTGGATAATTGCCACTTGGTGGTGTTTGGTGTTGACACAACCTTGAGCTTGGCTTTTTAATAGAGGATTTTATCGGAACCTCTCCAGGAGGCTCCTCTGGCTGGTGAACGGGGCCTCCTGCCCGCCCAGCCAGGGGCACCGGGGTCTCTTTCTCTAGCTGGAGGTGGGGAGATGCGGCAGAGGAGTGAGGCCAATGACTGTCGGAGGTCACGAAGCGACCCGTGGATGAGGTGACAAGAGCAGCCCGCATCTGCCCACTGCCTCCAGCTCTGACAACTAAATCACCCCAAAGAGACGTGTGTGATTTCATTTCTATTCCATCTGCAGGAGGGGGGAAAAAATCAATGTTCGCTAAATGAAAAGGAAAGAGATCGGCAGGAGGAAAATGTATTTTCAACTTTTAATAGGGTATTATCGACAATGAGGCGTCGGAAGTGAAACAGCAGGACCCACCTGACCGTGGGGCTCAGCTGGGATGGGGGGCGTGATCGCAGGGGCCAGGGGCCAGGTGTAGTAGGGGACAGTGAGGAGAGGACAACACTCAGGACACCAGACGCCCCTTCTGCCAACCAAGCCCAGGGTGGCTGGCGGCCAGAGTGAGCCCAACTCAGTGCCCCCAAATGCTCAGAGAGGGGTCCAGCTGCGAGACCAGAGGAACAGGAAGAAGAAGCTAGACATGGGCTTCTCAAAGAGTTCACCCCTGTGGGGGTATGGAGTGCAGGCTAGATCAGGACCGGGGCATCCGTAGCAAGCGGCACACGGCTTTCCAGGCATCCTGCACATTTGGGCTACGTGGATTGGGAGAGGTCTGGTTTTACCCATTCCTTTGCCCTGCTGTCTATTTAGGGAAAACATTGAGCACCCCTTATATGCCAGGACTAGTGCCAGACGCAGCGGACGCCGTAGTGAACAGGCAGCAGCTGCCTCTGCCTTGGGGCTGACGGTTTGACAATTACAGGGATAGGTCGTGAACTTGGGCTGGGGATAGAGGCGAGCTGGCAGAGGCGATGCCTCTTTCTGGCTGGGAAGGGAGGAGGCCTCCTGAGGAAGGGGTGTGGCGTAAGAGCAACCAGGCAAAAAGAAGGGAAGCGAGTTTCCAGCTGAAGGAGCCACATGGTTGAAGGCCAGATCCAGAAGGGGGTTTGGAGGGGAGAGGAATGGCCCAGGCACCAGGAAGTCCTGCCACAGGGAGGGGGGTGAGGACGGAGATGGGGGGCAGGGGGGCTGGCAGGGATGGTGCCCAGGACCCGCCTCACCTAAGCCAGGGATTCTGCACCGGGAGCTCAGATGTGCTTATGTCAGGGCAGGTCTAGATTTAGGAGAGGCAGAAAGCATGTTCAGTCTGCAGGCCTCCAAGAAAATGAATCCTGGCTGAGTGAGGCTGAGGCGGGCGAATCGCCTGAGGTCAGGAGTTCAAGACCAGCCTGGCTAACATGGTGAAACCTCATCTCTACTAAAAATACAAAAATTAGCCAGGTGTGGTGGCAGACGCCTGTAATCCCAGCTACTCAGGAGGCTGAGACAAGAGAATCACTTGAACCCAGAGGTGAATTTCGCAGTGAGCCGAGATTGCACCATTGCACTACGGCCTAGGCGACAAAAGCAAAACTCCATCTTAAAAAAAGAAAAAAGAATACCAGGTTAGGAATCTAAAATCAGGTCTACAGCCTTGCAGGAAGGCCCTGAGAGTGAGGGTGGAGAGGGTCCAGCTCCGTCACCTTCACAGCAAAGCCCCATCCATCACACACTCATGTCCCCCAAAGCTCCCCTAAAGCCTTTCATTTACGGTCCAGGCGGTCACCCTCGTCACCATGCTCATGGGGCTTTATCTGCCTGGAGATAACCTCAGCTGCCCCATCCATCCCTCGTGGTCCAGTCCTGCTTTCTTGGTTCTGATGCAGCTCTTGGCAACCTGTCACCACCTCTCCGGAGCCTCTGTCTGGACTGTTCCCTTACACTCTGCAAGGCCAGGCATTGGTAGACCTTAGGGTGCAAGGCACAGGTGCACGAGGTACTGTCCATATCAGGTCGTCCGTCTGAGGTGGGCCTTTCTGTGTGTGTGGTCCCAGGAGGTATGAACTTTAAAGTCCTTTCCTCTTTAAACGAAAAAAGAAATTCATTTGAGAAAGCCTAGAAATTTTTTTAAAAAATAAAGGATAAGAAACACACAAAATAAGTAAAAGAGACAAAAGAAAAATACCAATAATCCCATCATGAAGAAATAACCATTATTTGTGTTTTGTTTCATTTCCTGTTAGCCTTTTTTATCATGAATAAATTCATAATTTTTTACATAATTCAGGTCGTACTATATTTACCACTTTATACCGTTTTTCAACTAAATTATTCACTTAATTTGATTATTTAATTATTAATTATGAACGTACATTTTCCATCACATTATCAATGTAATAACTATTTTTCAATTAACTTTCAATTAGGCACATTTTATTGTCTCATTAAATACCCGTAAGCGCTCACTGGTAACAGTTGCAACGGGATCGGGCAGACAGATTTATAGCAATTAACCCGACTCTTCCCCAGGACGACTCAGGCTGAAGAACGCCCTCATCCGTCCGTCCCTCTGCGTCCTGGGTGGTTTTCTTAGCATCACTCCCTGGCTGGGGAACTGCAGGTGGGAGGTGTGTTCACTGCCTCCCTGCAGCCTGGTGAGCTCCTGAAAGGCCTGGCCGCCACTGTTGCCGTATTCTCGAGAGCTGTATTTTGGTGTTTTCTTGCAGATCGGTTTTTCAGATCTTTTATGACTCAGGCATGTGAACCTTTTTTCATGTTCTCACCCTCCGCAAAACCGATCGGAACCAGGCATCCCCTGCAGAGACACAGAATTCATCTGCACAGGGTCCATTTGTCCACTGTCCCGTGCCCATGTTCCCCCTGAGATGTATATCAGCGGGGATCCCCAACCTCCGGCACCCTGACACACAGGGACTGGAGGAGTGCTCGTGAAAGGGAGCGTAGGCGAAGGGTTTGTGGAAACTGCAAGGCCTGAGCCCGCCCAAAGCTGCTATACAACGGAGGGACTATCCCCATGGGCTTGCCCCGGGAGGGGGAGGAGGCAGCGACCTGAGCGCAGAGACGCGGGCGGGGGAGGAGGCCCCGGCAGGGGATGGGATGCAGCTCACCCGAGGTGACCTCTCAGAGAGAGAGCTGGAGAAATCAATACCCCGACCACACCTGACACGCCTCTCCGAGCTGGAGGGCTGAGCCCTTCATTCAATCCCTGAGGGTCAGCCCCCAAGGCCACGGAGCCACGTGGAGGTTAGGGAAGAGGGTCCCAGGAGGCGAAGGGTGACCTGCCGCACACTCCGCTTCTCTTTCATTCTTTCTCTTTTCTCTCTTTCTCTCTCTGCTTTTCCTTCCTTCCTTTTCTCTTTCTTCTTCCTCTCTCCTCCCCTCTCCTCCCTCCCTCCCTCCCTTCTTCCTTCCTTCCTTTTTCCTTCTTTTTTCGCTTTCTACCTCCCTCCCTTCCTCTCTTTCTTTCTCTCTTTCCTTTCTTCCTTTTTTCCTTTCTCTCTTTCTTTTATTTTTTTTGAGACAGAGTCTCACTCTGTCGCCCAGGCTACAGTGCAGTGGTACAATCTCGGCTCACTGCAACCTCCACCTCCCGGGTTCAAGCAATCCTCCTGCCTCAGCCTCCTGAGTAGCTGAGATTACAGACGCCCAACACCATGCCCAACAATTTTTTTGTATTTTTAGTAGAGACGGGGTTTCATCATGTTGGCCAGGCTGGTCTCAAATTCCTGACTTTGTGATTCGTCTGCCTTGGCCTCCCAAAGTGCTGGGATTACAGAGGTGAGCCACCGTGTCTGGCTTTTTCTTTTCTTTCTTTCGGTCTCACTCTGTTGCCCTTGTGGGAGTGCCATGATGCAGTCACAGCTCACTGCCACGGGACCTCCTGGGCTCAAGGGATTCTCCAACATCAGCCTCCCAAGTAGCTGAGAATACAAGCACACACCACCACGTCTGGCTAATTTTTTAGAGACAGGGTCTCACATTGTTGCCCAGGCTGGTCTTGAACTCCTGGCCTCAAGCTATCCTCCCACCTCAGCCTCCCAAAGTGCTGGGATTCTAGGTGTGAGCCACTGCACCTGGCCTTTCTTACTGATTTATGAGCACTGTGGATTATCACGGCGTTGACCATCCTACAAGCACCAGAGCCACAGTCTGCTTCCATCTTTATTGTCCTATGTGAGCCGTCGTGGGCAGGACAGGATGTGCGTGGGGACATTGTTGCCTTCGGTACCCAGGTTTGTCAGCTTTCCCACCCGCTAAAGAGAGAGCATTAGGCAGCTTTCAAAATACCGCCTCAGGCAGAAAAATGCACACGAGACACGGTGCGGCGCGGGCAATCACGGGGAATTATTGTCAATTATTTGAAAGGACTAAAAACGGCAGCAGCAAAGGCTTGAGAGATTGCACTCTCCAGCTCCAGAAAGAGTTTGGCTTTAGGCCGGGCGCGGTGGCTCACGCCTGTAATCCCAGCGCTTTGGGAGGCCAAGGCGGGTGGATCACGAGGTCAAGAGATCAAGACCATCCCAGTCAACATGGTGAAACCCCGTCTCTACTAAAAATAAAAAAAATTAGCTGGGCATGGTGGCGCGTGCCTGTAATCCCAGCTACTCAGGAGGCTGAGGTAGGAGAATTGCCTGAACCCAGGAGGCGGAGGTTGCGGTGAGCGGAGATCGCACCATTGCACTCCAGCCTGGGTAACAAGAGCGAAACTCTGTCTCAAAAAAAAAAAAAAAAAAAAAAAAGAGTTTGGCTTTAAATGTCAGCTTAGTACGTTCATGCTTGTAGCAGGCAGATGACAAGATAGCCACCAATGGCCACCACCTCCTGGTGTTCATGTCCTTGTACGGCCTCTGCAACCTGCGTAACCAATAGCGTGTTGTGGAAATGCCGTGTGTGACTTCTGAAGCTAGGTCCTAAAAGACTGCTAGGTCCTCTCTCGGGTCATGTGATCTGGGGGAAGCTGGCTGCCAGGTTGTGAGGACACTCAAGCAGCTCTGTGGAGAGGTCCACATGGGGACGGACTGGTGCCTCCTGCCAACACCAGCACGAGTCTGCTAGAGAGGCAGGTGAGCCCCCTGGAAGTGGATCTTCAGTTCCATCAAGTCCTGTCAGCCCAGCCAATATGCTGGTGGCAACCTCTGGAGAAACTCCAAGCCAGAACTGCCCAGCCAAGCTGCTTCCCAATTCCTGACCTAAAGAAACTGTGGAAGATAATAAATGGTGATTGTTGATTTTATTATATCTACTACGTGTTGGGGGATAACGTCTTATTCATCAATAGGTAACTTGTATATGCTCAAATGCAAACCTATGTTACATTTGAAATCTAGGTATCCAGACGAACCCATTAGAACACACGCCAATACAGCTTCCACCACCATCTTTGGGAAAAGCGCTCAGGACTGACGGTTGGGAATTCAAAACCCTCCGTGGAGTCTCCATCTCTTTCAGGGCCTCAGTCTTCCGTCTGTAAAATTAAGGAGTTGAGCTTAGAAGGCCTGTTCCAGCTGTGAGCTTCTAAGATTCCAAGGTCATCAACCAAGAGTCCTGCCCACCCCTGACACCAGCTCCCCTCCACGGGCTGAGGCAGGGCTCCACCTGCACCCCAATTTCAAAAGCACCAGAGAACAGAATGTTGCCCTGGCGGATCACCTGAGGTCAGGGGTTCGAGACCAGCCTGACCAACACAGCTCCCCTGCATTAATCAGGGCCCTCTGGAGAACAAAATGAACAGGATAGATGTATAGAGAGGTAGAAAGAGGGTTATTACGGGACTCAGCTCACATAGTGACGGAAGCTGAGAAGTTGTGTGATCAGCCGTCTGTCAGCTGGAGGTCCCAGAAGCTGGTGGTGTGGTCTCAGTTCCAATGTCAGAGAACCAGGAGAAGCAGGGGTACAGGACCCAGTCTAAGTCCAAAAGCCCACGAACCAGGAGAGCTGACGTCCCAGGGTGGGAGGAGATGATGTCCCAGTTCAAGACAAGGAGAAAAGAACCCACCTTTCCCCCGCCCTCTGGTTCTGTTCAGGTCCTCAGTGGATTAGACGATGCCACATTGGTGAAGGTGGATTTCCTTTACGCTGTTTGCTGATTCAAACACTAATCTCTTCCGAAAACACCCTCACGGACATGCCCAGAGATAATGTTTTGCCAGCTAGGCACCCTTTAGCCTCATTGAGTTGGCATAAAATTAACCATCACATCCCCTTTATGGCTTCCTAAAAGCATCGAGATAATCATTTCCATGCCATAAAGTCCACCATTTTCAGGTGACCAAGCAGGTGGCTTTTAGAGTGTAGTCAGGGAGTTACAGAGCCACCACCACTATCAAATTCCAGAAAGTGTTCACCATCCATCCCCAGAAGAAATCGTCTCCTGTCTCCAGAGATTTGCCTGTTCTGGACACTTCATATTATAGGGTCATATAGCGTGCAGGCTGTTGTATCTGGTTTCTCTTACGGAGCGTAAGTTTACAGAGTCCATCCATGTGATGACTTTTCATGGCTGAGTAATATTCCACCTGCCATCCATCCGTGATCCGTTCATCGGTGGTGGACATTGGGGCTGCTCCCGTCTTTCAGCTCCTGTGAGCAGAGCTACCCTACACTCCAGGAAGGGAAAACCGTCTACAGACACGAGGAAGAACACTCTTGTTAAGGGAAACATCAATCCCTGCGTTTCCATTTGGATGTGATTTCATGTGTGAATTGAACCCTTGGCGGACAGCCCTTTGGATTTTCAGAAGTAGTTTCTTTCCTGGAGCAAGAGACAGGGTCGGCCCAGACATGTGAGCCGCCATTTCAAGCCCCGTTGTCCTGATACACAAAGGTGTGGTGGGCAGGTCCTCCGTCCCTCCCAGCCTCAGTCTCCCCATGAGGGTTGGAGTCACATGCCACTGCCAAAGACTCCAAGAGGCCAAGGGTCAGGGAGGCCTACTTGCCCCTGGCACTACACAGCAGAAGCACTGGGGCCAGGGAGGCTGGAGGCTCTGGACGTCGAGAGTGTGGCGAATCCTCCATGCTGCCCCTCTGGGGAGCTGGGGGCTGGGATGCCGGCTCAGCCTTTCACCGGCTGTTCAATCCCCACTCCTTAGTTTCTTGATCTATAAAATAGGGATAATGATGTCTGTGTCATCAACACAGAAGATGTGAATAATTGGGTCAATGGGGAAAGAGCAGCCGAAGGGGACGAGGAGCACATTACAGCTTAAATAAGGGATCAGCTGCATCCAAAAAGAACCAAGGCTCATTTGGGGGTGCTGCGTGTCAGTCCACCTCTCAGCCAGGGAAAGCGCTGGGCTTGGGGGTGTCCTCTGCCACGCCCACACTAAGGCTGCTCAGAACCCCTAGGCCCATATGTGGCCTGTTGACTGCTGGGGGGCCCTCCTGGGGCAGGCAGGAGAGGGGGCAGTTTGGAATTAAGGTCCAGCACCCCAGGACGCCACAGACCAGGTCCTCAAGGAGACTCCAGGGCAGGGAATGGCCGCCCTGCCTCTAGCCCCCGCGCACCCTCCTCCTGCCGGCTTTGTCCAACCGGGCTCCAGGCGCACAGTGCCAGGCTTAGGGGCCGGGGCAGGCGGGGAAGGCACCGCCCATCCCAGTGCGGGGCCATCCATCTTGGTCGACCCTATTAAAATACATTATAAAAGGAAGAAAAGGGTGGGCCAGAGGGCGAAAGGGGAGAAAAATGACGCCACCAACGCCTTTGTCTGTCCTCTTCCCAGAGCCCTGGAACAGGGAAAATAAAAGTGACCTGGGGGCTGTAGCTCCCAGGCCCGGGAAGGCAGAGCTCAGTGGGGGCACTGTGGGAAGAAGATGGGCCCGAGGATACCACATCTGCTCTGGGCCTGTCCCCACCGCCGCCAGCCTTCGCACCCTCAGATACCACAGTGGTCTCAGCACCAGGGGAGCAGCGGCCTCCCAGCTCAAGACAGGGGTGGCAACCAGGCCAAGCCAGGTGGGCTGCAGACCCAGGACAGGCTGTGGGCTCTGGCTGCACCGCCGAGGCGTGCAAGGCACCGTGCTGCTGGCTTTGCAAAGATGGAGTGTCAGAGATGGGCCCCAGCAGATGACACGGAGTGGGTCTGTGTCCTGGTACTGAGGAAAGGGCAGCGCTGCCCAAGGCAGGTGCTCCCCGGGAGACGAAGCCAGGCAACATGTGAAGAAGCTGAACTGCCTGTCAGCCCAGCGCTTTGGGAGGCTGAGGCGGGCAGATCACCTGAGGGCGGGAGTTCGAGACCAGCCTGACCAACATGGAGAAAGCCCATCTCTACTAAAAATACAAAATCAGCTGCACATGGTGGCAGGAACCTGCAGTCTCAGCTACTCGGGGCGCTGAGGCAGGAGAATTGCTTGAACCCAGGAGGCAGAGGTTTCGGTGAGCTGAGATTGCGCCACTGCACTCCAGACTGGGCAACAAGAGCGAAACTCCATCTCGAAAAAAAAAAAAAAAAAAAAGAAGTTGAACCAAAAGGTGACAGCCCCAGCTCCCCGCCTGACCCCCTGCCCCAGGCCAGGGCAAGGCCAGGGCAAGGCTTTTGTGAATATTTTCAATTTCAGCCTCAAAACCATCTGTTACAGGCTGCCTTTGCTCCCCAACAAAAGACACGTTACAGCCCCCACCCCCAGTCCCTCAGACCATGCTCTTATTTGGGAATAGGGTCCTCAAAGGTGGGATTGGTGAAAATGAGGTCACGCTGGGGTGGGGGGGGATCCTAATTTGACATGACCGGTGTCCTTGTAAGTGGACGTGATGTGTCAGGGGCAGCAAGAGTTCCAAGCAAGGCCCCTGCCCAGTGTGGGAGGCCAGAAGTGGTAACACCCTAAAGGATGAGTGGGTGCAGGAGGGCAGGGAGGGTATTCCAAGTGGAGGGAATGCCCGTGCAAAGGCCTGGAGAGGATGCTGCCCATCACGGCCCACCCTAAGCAGCAGGTGGCTTTGTCGGACTGGTGGGCAGAGTGGGGGTGGGCGCAGGAGGGACACAGTCGGGCCCCACAGGGCCTGGTCAGTCACATTGAGTCTGGGTTTTATCAAGGGCACTACAGAGCCGTGGAAGGGCTGTGGTGGGGCGTGAAGAAGCGCTGGAGGCACTCCGGGTGGAGGTTGAGGAGCCGTGGAGGAGACGTGGGTTTGGGCACTGGGACCTGGAAGCGGCGGGGGCATGGCAAGAAGGGGAGCAGGGCAGAGGGGACACCGGACTGTGTCCACCAGGCCCGTGCTCCCTAAAGGACGCTGCCCTCCCGAGGGGTCTCCCTCCTCTCCACCACAGAGGGCAGGCGCATTCCTGGCGGGTGCCTTGGGGGATTTGGGATTTCTGCCTAACAGGCTCTCAGCCAGTCCGTCGCCTGCGCTGTGCGTGAGTTCAGCTTTTCAGGGGCTGGGGACTGCAAGGCATCACAAAGGTGGCCACAAGAGGCAGGTAAAGGCCCCCAAAGTCTTTGCCATCCTCCTCCTCAGAAAATAACATGTCTGATCGTATGGGACGGGATGTGGGGCGGCGGGCAGCGGCATCGGTAAGGGCCTGGGGTGGGGAGAGGGTTGTGTCATCCATCGCAGAGCTGAGTGTGATGCTTCGCTCAGGCCTCAAGCAACCCGTCCAGGCCACACGGTGCACAGGTACCGGTCAGATCTTATCCTTGCTGTTTCTTCAAGGCGTTTTTGGAAGAGACTGACATATCAGGAAAACAGATTGCCTTCCCTGACGTGGACTGCTGGCCTCCCATGGGGTAAGGCCCTGCCCCCCACCCCACCCACAGGGGACCTTCATCTGTGTGCTCCATATTTTGCGCTGCCTGAAAGATTCCCTGGGGACTCCCATCTACACTTGGATCCACTGACTTGGAGAGTGATCTCGGCTACCTCTGGGCACACCAAGGCCAGGGAGTGAGCCTGTCTCATGCCATGTGACCACACCCTCCTAACGATGGGAGCCGACCCTCTCCACCCAGAGCGCCTGCCTCCATGGAGAGGGGTCAGGTCCTCAGGGATCAGGTGTCTATGAAAACGATCCCAGAGTCATGCGGAAGCTCCATTTCCAGCCAGGGTTAGGGTTCCAGAAGTCGCCCCAAGCGTGTTATGCACACGACCTATCAAATACACTCCTTTCCTCTGGCACCTCCAGGAGGTCGGGGTGTTTGCTGGGCTCCGCCCGTGCCCTCAGCTCGTCTTCACTGTGGTCCGATCAGCTCAGGCTAGGAAACCCAGCTGAGGGCACGGACAGAGCCCAGCGAACACCCCGACCTCCCAGAAGTGCCAGAGGAAAGGAGTCTCTCAAGGGAGCTTCCGAGGGAGCTGGGACTACGAAGGCCTCCTCGTTCACCAGGAGCTCGTCGGCCAGGCTGGGCAGGAGAGGTGGCCGCAGGCAGGCAGCGCGTGTGTCCATGATGCAAACCGCAGCCCCAGCCTGGAGCCCTCTCTGGTTCTGGGTGGACGAAGCTGCAGTGCTGCCAGCCGGGGAGGCCCAAGCTGCCTGGTGGCGGCTGTGCGGACCCCGGGCCACGTAACTGCCTCAGCACACCCGACTTCCAACCTGCATTCCCCACGGGCCTCCGGGGGTCCACCCAGCTCGGCGGGAGCCCCCGAGCCAGCTCACTGGATGGTGCAATCTGACTCAGAAATCAAAGCGCCGTGAAGGGAGCAGGAGACAGCCTCGAGCCAGCCCCCAGACGTCACCCGCGCTCCAGCCAGGCCCAAGCCCCTCGGAGGCTCGCAGGGAAACTGGAGCTGCGTCCCCGCCAGCTGCTGCTTCCCCACGCAAACTGCTTTTGCTTGTTTGAAATGGAAATTTTTTCCTCTCTTTATACTTGTATTTTTCTCCCCAGAAATGCAGCTTTGGATGTGAAGGCGGTTCGTGTGTGCGTTTCCGTGTGCGTGAACAGACACATCTGTTTCCACTTTGGTGGGGGGGGGCTGGCGCAGGGTGAGGGCTGCAGTCTGAGCCAACAGATTCTATGGCAGCAGAGACAGAAGCCCGCGGAGGGGGCGGGGCGAGGGCGGAATCAGCCCCTGGGGTGGGGCTGACGCCAGGCTTCCTCTCCACCAGCCCGCTGCGGCTGTGCCAGGTGTGGGGGTCCCGGGGAGCTCTGCTCCTTCCTGTGGCTTTGGAGGCTGCCGGGGCCTGCCCCAGCTACCCCTCCAGGTCCTGGCTGTCACTGAGCCGCCCATCTCCCTGCCCTTGTAACCGCGTGGGACCCACAGTGGAGGCAGCCGGGGCTGAGCCGCAGGGATGAGTGGTGACCACATGGAGACCAGGAGCTGCTGCTCTGCTGAAGATGAAGGTCAGACTCAAGAGGGACCAAGATAGCAGAGGAGAGCCAAAGGCCAGACCTCAGACATGTCCATGAATCCCTCCTTCATTCATTCACCTCAGACACATCCATGAATCCTTCCTTCATTCATTCATTTAGCCAGTTTTCAGCAGACACCCACAGTGGCTGGGCACAGTGAACCACACAGATGGGATCCCTGCCCTTGTAACCTACATGGAGGAGGCAAAAGAGAGGGACCCACGTCGTGACGAGCACAGGGGCTGAAATGGAGAGGGGCGCTGGGACCAGGGAGGGCAGGGGCTGAGGGGCTGAGGGCTGTTATCTCAGAAAAGCCCAATCCCAGACATTGGCTTTAGGCTTGGGCAACTGGACTCAGGCCCCTCTAGCCTCTGGGCATCCCCAGGTCCCACCGGGATAGCCCTGGGTCCTTCGGGTCAGGGCTGGGCATGGAGCAGATATCACAGCCAAGCTCCGCCATGCCGTGACCACAGGCGCCTCTTCCTAGCCTCCAAGGCAGGGGTGGGGAAACTGAGGCGCCACAAGGTGACAAGCTGCCCAAAGCCCCCATTAGGGATGGGGTGTCCACCAAAGCTCTGTCCATAGTGTAAGCTTGGAGCTCAGCATCGCAGGAAAAGAGGGAGGAGCCCCATGGGATGCCACCTTGCCCGGAGGAATGCCCGCAGTCCACACTGGCCAACCTACACTCGGAAGTCGAGGACAGGCCCGTGGGTTTGGCCACACTCCACCTGCACGTGTGTCCTGGGCAATGCTGCATTTCAGAAACGGGTCACCGTGGGTGTGGGGAGGGGCATTCCAGATGTAACTGTTGGAGTCCTGGTGGCAGGATGAGGTCCAGGATGAGGCAGCCTACAGACCGAGGCACGGAGCCAGGTCCCAGGGGTCGCAGCAGCCTGGCTGTCACAGGTGCCCAGTGAGTCTGAGCTCACACATCATGCAACGTGCATTTGTCCACCATGCGTTTGTCTGGTGGCCGCGCCGTCTCGCTGAGTCCTCTCCAGCCCTGGTGCAGGAAGCTCAGGCCCAGAGTGGAAGGGACTCTCGGGCCACCCTCCCGCCCCTCCTCCAGGAGCACCTTGGAGTCACCCAGGCCCCAGCAGCCTCAGCCTGGGCCGCTCGTACAGAGCACACACCACGGCCAAGCTCTGCCATGCCCTGGACACAGATGCCTGTCCACAGGCCTCCAAGGCAGCGGTGGGGAAACCGAGGCACCAAGAGGTGAAGAGAGCTGCCGAAAGCCCCCATCCTGGATTCGAGCACAGGCCTGTCTGATTCTGGAGGCTCCAAAAGGTTGCTGCTGCCTCTGCCGTCCCTCAGAAAAGAACCAGACAGCCACGTGCAGGCCCCGGCCCAGCAGGGTGGTGGCGGCCTCTGGTCTCTCTGTGGGGGAGGAGAGGCTGGGGTGCCCGCCTCTCCCTGTGGCTGTGGCACTGGCTGGGAGGAGCTCCAGGTGCAGGCTCTCGGCCTTGGATGAGACTGAGCGTCCTTGTACACCAGGGACAAATTTAGCCTCAAGAGCGGGAGGTAAACACCTCGGTGCCATCCCGCCAGGGCCTTTATTGACTCCTCCATGAAGGGCAGTGGTGGGTGGAGGAGGCCACCATGGGCTGCCAGCCCTCCCCTAGGGGATAGGGATGGGGCTCCAAGGCCCCAAGTCACCCTGATTCATGTCTGCATGCATTCTATGATGAGGTCTCAGGCAGAGAGGGCGCTTCCCTGGTGGCCCCTTGGCCATCTCGAAGTTCATCACACCCCTTGCCCCAGCCAGGCCTTCCTGTCTGAGGCCAGGATCCTCATCCCCAGTGGCGCCCTGAGCCTCAGCAGGACCCCGGTGGAGCCCAGGACCCCTGAGCTCAGCCGCAATGTCCACACAGTGTCTTCTGCACAGAGAAGTCCGGGCCACTGGTGACCCTTCTGGGGCCGAGAGGGAAGGACCCACACCCGTGGCCAGCAGTCCCTAGAGATGCTGTACTGGGCCCTCACACAAACACGCTTGTGTGCACACCACCCTGCACACACAGGTGTGGTGTACAATCACGAAACTGCACACACCCTCCAATCAGTACTCATGAGCACGTGCACATTCCCGGCCACACAGCAGCACAGACACTACGCAAAGTACGTAGAGCTGCCCATAGTAGGACATGCATCCATCTCGGGGGAACTTGAGGGGCTCACACACACCTACACACCCACACACAAGCCCACACTAGCAGGTACAAGTGGTCACACGTTTGTGCACTAAGCCACCCGGGTGGTCCATTTTACGTATCAACTTGACTGGGCCACGGGGTGCCCAGATGTTTGGTTGAAATGCAAATGATTTCTGGGTGTGTCTGTGCCGGTGTTTCTAGAGATGGGCATCGGAAAGCAGGTGTCCCCAGCATGGGCGGGCTCATCCGAGTTGCCGAAAGCCCGAATGGGATGCAGAGGCCGAGGAGAGGAGGATGGGCTTTCTCTGCCTGCCTACTTGAGCTGGGACATGGGTCTTCTCCTGCCCAGGGACTCGGACTTACAGCACGGGTGTTCCTGGCTCTCGAGCCTTCAGGATCTGAGTGAATGCCACCAGCAGCTTTCCTGGGGCTCCAGCGTGCAGAGAGCAGAGTGGGGCCTTCTCAGCCCCATCACTGGGTGAGCCGATTCCTCACAGTCAAAATCAGCCTATTCATGGTCAATTGCTTCGTTTCTCTGAAGAGCCCCGAGTGACGTGTCACCCCAGCACACCCTCCTATGCAAAGCTGCGGTGGACGGAGCCGCACGGGGACCGCACGGGCTCCATGCATGGACGACTGCACCTGGGAGCCTCTGCGCTGGGCTGGACTCTGTCCGTGCCGGTCCTCACGGAAGGCCGCACGCATCTTCAGGTGAGGCATGCATCCACGGTCTTCAGGTGAGAGGCCATGAGTGACAGTTCCAGGGTTCCCTGTCCCGCTCAGCTGCGCCCCAAACTCCCTCAAGTCCACGGCCCATGTGCAACTCCTGGAGCGCACGTGTCAAGTATGTTTCTGTGCACACATTTGCACAGGCCTGTGGGTGGCCCCAGAGGCACCGGGGCACGGAGCACACTGGTGCCGAGCAGTCAAAGTGCACCCCACGGGCTGTGACACCCCATACTCACTCACATCTGCAGACCCGCATGCACCCACAAACTCATACACGCGCCCCACACAAGCTCACACAAATCACGCTTCGTCCCCTCCCCACCCCACCCTCTTCCAGAGGCTGTCCACCCACTACAGGGAACTGGGTGGGAGACGGAGGCCCGCCCTGCCTCCTCCCTGTCCCCAAAGCAATAGCATCATTCTCCGCCCTGCCATTAGCAGCCAGGCTGTTGGATCGCCTTTGGGATGACGCAGCAGCCGTCCACCAGTCTGTAAAATAGCATTCACACCACCAGGTTGCCCCACGTCCATCAGAAGACAGAACCAGGTGGCCTCCTTCGGGACCCTTGGGAGGACAGTGCAGGGGGCTCCCCAACCCAGACCCCATGGCCAAGAACTGGGAGGCAAAGTGCCTGGGCAGCGCCCCCAGTGATGAACTCCCGAGCCCCCCCAGGGGGGGCAAAAGAGTCCTGGAGCACCCCTACCACGAGAGGGGACCCTCAGAGCATCAGGAAAGCCCCCGGGGCCATGGGCATCCTGGCATCTTCAGTCCATGCCGCAACCCCCCATGAGAACCCTGTTCTCCTTCCTCAAGATGTACCCTTTTCACATGGGTCTCCCGTGCTGCCTGGTACAGCAAAGGTACCTGGAGTTTGATGAATGAACCGTCATTGTATAAAGGACAACAATCTACTAATGTCTGCCTTGGGGACATTTGCATTTAGCCAGATACAGAAGGCAAGAGAGCTGCCCCCAAGAGCAGACTTCTGGGCTTGATGCCCTGGGCCCGAATCCTGGCAATGTCTCTTAGCCGCTGTGTGGCCTCGGGCAGGTGACACCACCAGCCTGTGCCTCAGTTTCCACCTTAGTAAACTGGGCACAGATGTCAGACTGACCTGGCAGGGTTCTCACAAGGACTCAGCGAGTCAGTTTTGTAAATAACCCAGAGCTGTGCCCAGCTTAGATGAGGGCGCTCCGTGGCTTACCACAGAACTGAAAACGCCTCTGCTGTAGCCTCTAGCCAGCCCCAGGGGCCCGAGGTCTTCGCCCCATTCTCCAGATGAGGAGACCAAGACCCAGGGTTCCCCCAAGGGCCTCGCCGCTTCTGGGGGCCCCGGGCAAGGTGTTCTGCAAAGACCTCCGGTGAGCTTCCCTTCCAGGAGGCGAATTCCCGGCTGGACACAGGAGCCCTCGGAGCGGCATGGGACCTCCAGAATATTGAATTTCACTGGGTCCCGGGTCAAAGTGTCTAAAATCAAAGCCATTTCCAAAAAAATTTATAGATATGTCTGTCCTCAAAAAAGAGGTGGCTCTTAGCAGGACTTTGCTTTCGGAACAGGGCATGGTCCTGGCTGGTGCTTCAGGAAGGCCCAGCTGGCCCTCTCCAACCATCCCCAGAGCCAACTCAGCCCGTCCTCTCCTCCCCCATTCTGGGGTGCCACAAAGCCAGCGAGTCCCCACACTGGACCTGGAACATCACACCATCCATCCCAGGTGCCTGATAGGTACGTGCTGGTGACCAGGCCGCCCGTGGCGGCCTCTCTCACCTGGACTCTGGCCTGGGCCCACTTGCCCTGCCTGGGTTTACTTGGGCAGGACTGGCCACACCCCCAGGCCATCCCACCCCCACCATCATCTCTGCCAAGACTCTGTGATCCCGACCCTGCGGCAGGAACAGCCCCCGGAGGCCCCTTCGCCCCAGCAGAGGGGAGGGTCACAGCTCTCAGCTTCCTCTGGGGCGGGAGCAGCAGAGGATCTGGCTTCATTAATCCCTGGGGGCCAAGGCCCCCCTACCCGGCTGCAGCCTGGCCCCAGCTCCGACAGCCAGGGCCTCGAGCCCAGGTGCGTGACTGTCACCAAGATAAAAGAGACGTAATTAAATTCCAATCAGCCGAGTGATTTGCTATCATAATGTAATATTTCCCTCTAGCCCCTTCATCCCACAGACCTGCTCCGTCAGTCTGCCTGCCCAGGCTTCAGGCTTTCCTGCCACCCTGGGCCCGGCTGCAGGAGGAGTGATGGAAGGGGACGTCCAGCCCACCTGCCCCTCTCGGCCACTCACACCCCTCCCCCAACACTAGGCTGCTGAAGGTGATAATGAAGCCATTTTTCTAAGGAATGTTCACCTGGAAGACAGCTGTGTCCGCCGGCCGGCTGATCAGGCCTCGAAGGCAGGCCCAGGGGAGAAGTGGAGGGTGGGGGCGAGCGAGAAGGTGGGGGCAAGGTGCGGCGGGGCCCTGAAGGCCTGGTGCTCTGAGCCTGCTGCCACGTGGGGGTGATTTATATGGGAGTTCCTCAGAGCCCAGGCCCTGCCTTTGCCCCGGCTGGAGGCAGCGGGAAGAGGGCGGGGGGAGCCTGGGTACCTGGCCTCGTTGGGTAGAGGTGCCGGGGGGTGGTGGTGTGCTCTAGCGAGGCCGCAGAAGATGCGTTTCCAGTTCCAGGAGGAGCCATGGTGCACCCTCGCCTGACCTGGGCACAGCTCTGGATGCTTTTCAGCGGAACTCACAGGGTCCTCCCGAGGGCCCTGCCAGGTAGATCAGACGACCAGCCTTGCCTTCCTAATGGGGAAACTGAGGCACAAGTGACACAGGGCTGCTCCCTGTGGTCTCACGTCTGAAACTCACCCTGGCGTCTCCTGCCATTTCAGGACACGTGAGGGACCATGAGACACTCCAGCCCGAGCCACAGCCTGGTCCTGGGGCGTCAGGACCTTCTCGGGAGACTCAGATGTCTCCTCTCGCTCAGCTTCTGTCCCAGGTGTTCCCGCCCACCATGGCTACAAGCCCACAGGTAGCTGGGCTCCGGGCGCCAGGGTTCACTCAGAGCCCGAGCTCCCTAGCTGTCCCTGTCCCCCGCCCCGGGGCCACTGTGTCCTGGTGCTTCAGTTTCCTCATCTGTGAAATGGGCGTCACCATCAGGACCCGGCTCAGAAGCCGTCCTGAGAATAGAGAGGCCTGGGGCAGGGCCCTGGCTCGGAGGGAGGGCTGGGCGCTTCGATCAAATCGTGTGTAAAAGCGAACGCGGGAAAGGACAGTCAGAGGGTGGCGAAGCCGGGTGGAGTGGGGAGCGGGTAGTTTGTTTACGTCTTTCTGCTTTTCTGTGGCTTCCACGTTTGCTAAAACGGGTCTGTTGACTTTCGGGGGGAGCCACGGGCTGTGTGTGGCTGGCTTGGCAGGCGGAGGAGGCCTGCGGACAGCCACAGCGGACGGACGGCACAGTGGCCCCCACCTGGGAGGCGGCTCCCGGGACAGAATGCCTCACTTCCCCAGCCTGCGAGTGGGGGCGGCGCTGCTGCCAGGCCCAGCCCCGAGAGCAAGCTTCCCCGGCGGCCTGTTTGCGGTGGGGATGGGCACAGGGCCCGAGCGACGCTGAGGAGCGAAGAATGAAAAGACCCGTGTGTTCAGGACCTTGGATTACATGTGATTTTTTTCATGACTTCTCTTTACCAACATGGCATTTTTAAAACAATAAACAAAAGGTGTATCCCAGTGTTTTGGGGGGCCAAGTTAGGAGGATCTGTTGAGGCCAGGAGTTTAAGACCAGCCGGGACCACAGAGTAAGACCCCCACCCAGCCTGCAAAAAAATAAGAATTAGCGAGGCACGGTGCCGCGCCTGTAGTCTCAGCTACTCAGCAGGCAAGGCAGGCGGATGGCTGGAGCCCAGGAGGCCCAGGCTGCAGTGAGCAATGGTTGCACCACCGCACTCTAGCCAGGGCAACAAAGCTAGACCCTGTCTCCAAAGAAAAACGAAAAATAAATAAATAAAAGACATAAAATGAAAACAACGAGGGGGCTGAATTATCAGCGGTACAGAATTGGGGTAGACCTCAGAATTTTATTTATTTATTTATTTATTTCGGAGACAGAGTTTCACTCTGTCGCTCAGGCTAGAGTGCAGGGGCACGATCTCAGCTCACGGCAACCTCCACCTCCCGGGTTCAAGTGATTCTCCTGCCTCAGCCTCCCTAGTGGCTGGGATTACAGGCGCCTGCCACCACGCCTGGCCAATATTTTGTATTTTTAGTAGAGACGGGGTCTCATCATGTTGGCCAGGTTGGTCTCAAACTCCCGACCTCAGGTGATCTGCCCACCTCGGCCTCCCGAAGTGCTGGGATTACAGGCGTGAGCCACCGTGCCCCGCTGACTTCAGAATTTTAAAATATGCGTACCTGGGTTCTACCTTGTGAAGGTTCTGAGATGGGTCACGGCACTTCACACACACACATGCCGTATACACAGAGACACACACCACACACACTGACATACACACATCACACACACACACCACACACCATACACACAGACACACCACCACAGGCACATACAACAACACAGACCCACATACCACACACAAACACCACACACACACACACACACACACACATACCACACACACAGACACATACACCACACACACACACAGACACACACACCGACACACACACCAAACACACACACACCCCACACACACACACACCCCACACGCCACACACACCACATACACCACATACACACCACATACACCACACACACACCACACACACTATACATACCACACACAGACACACACCACACACCACACACAAAGACACATACCACACACACATACACACACCACACACACCATACACACAGATACACACACCACACACACACAGACACACACAGACACACATACCACACAGAGATACACACCACACACACTAACATACACATATCACACACACACCACACACACACACCACACACAAACACACACACCAACACATACACACACAGACACATAACACACACCATATACACAGACACACACACACCATATACACAGACACACAAAACACTTACAAACACACACATCAACACATAGACACACAGACACATAACACACACCACACACACAGACACACACAGGCACACACCACACACTAACATACACACACCACACATACACTGACACACACCACACATCATACACACAGACACACACACCACACAGGCACATATAACAACACAGACCCACATACCATACACAAACACCACACACACACACAGACAGACACACACACCACACACACAGACACATGCCACACACCATACATACACACACACACCATACACAGACACACACACTGACACACACCACACACACAGGCACACACACAGACACACATACCACACACACCCCACACACACCCCACACACACCACATACACCACACACACACACCACACACACTACACACACCACACACACAGACACACACACCACACACACCATACACACAGATACACACACCACACACACAGACACACACGGACACACACATCACACACACAGACACACACAGACACACACACCACACACAGATACACCACACACACATAGATACACACCACACACACTAACATACACATAGCACACACACACACACACCACACACCATACACACACACCTCACACACAAACACACACACCAACACATACACACAGACACATAACACACACCATATACACACACACACACTCCACACGCAGACACACAAAACACATACAAACACACACACCAACACATAGACACACAGACACATAACACACACACCACACCATACACACACACCACACACACAGACACACAACACACACTCCACACACACACCATACATGCACACACACGCACCACACAGACACACACACACCATACAGGCACACACACTGACACAGACACACACATCACACACACAGACACACAGACACGGGTCAGGGAGCCCACCCTGGGCAGAGTGTGGGGAAGGTGGGGTCCCCTGGAGGGATGGGCAAGGCCCCAGGCCCAGCAGCAGGTCCGGTTTCCTCCGCAGGAACGCAAGCACTCGGTGGGGCGGTCTCTGCAGGACTCGGGTCAGTGAAGCTCAAGCTATGACAATGAGGTAGGACACGCCCATTTCAGGGTGAGGGGTCCTGGGGACACACGGAGGCCAGGGGAGCATGCCGGGGGGCACATCCGTGGCCAGCTCACTCCTCCAGGAGTCGGCACCTTCCATGGGGGAAGAGCAGCACCTTGTCCTGGGGCCCGAGGGACCAGACCACCCAGGGCTGTGCTTTTGTGGGGTGGTCCCCAGAGCCCCCTGCCATGCCCTCGAGTGGCTAGGCCTCTACCTGTGGCCCTGGGCCTTTGGGCATGAACACTGACTCCCAGCCTTTATGGGAAGTGAAGTGAAGGAGGCAGGGAGGGTGGTGGGAGGGGCAACCAGAGAATGAATCTGTGCCCCTCCCGGAGCCTCTCAGGTGCCCCCCCAGGCTGGTGGCATCAGGCACATTTGCGTTTCAGCCCCTGAGTTTTCACTAGAAACGGAGCTGGGATGGTGGAGTTCAGCCTGTGCCGCCTGTGCCCAGAGCTGTGCTGGAGCTGCTCCCACATCCGAAACTTACCCTGGCATTTCCTGCCATCCCAGGACGCATGAGGGACTCCAAGGGACTCGGTGTGCCAGGTAGGGCCAGGAGCCAGGTGCCAGGGAGAGCAAGCCCCGGGTGATTGTTCATGTCTGCTACAGTACAGGAGGGGTCCTGGCTGCAAGTGGGGGTGCCTAGGCTTGCCACGTCCAGCTGAGGGCTGAGATTCCATCACCAGGAAGCTCTCCAACCTGCCAGAGCGTGGGGTCCAGGTGGGTGCTCCCCTGCTGGCAGACAGGGCCTCTCAGGGCATCTGTGGCACTTTCCAAGGCTTCTATGGCACATCCTAGCACCTCCCAGCCAGCTGCCCATCCATGGGTCCACCCGCCCATCTGTCCATCCGCCCACCTGTCTGCCCGTCCGACTAGCTCTTGTCAACGTTGCTGGGGTGGGAGGCAGAGGTGCTGGAGTGGGAACTGTGGCTTCTCAACATGGCTCCCCACAGTGCTGCCCTGTAGCCCACCGTGAAGCTCAGGCCCCCCACCCAGACCGCCCGGGAACAGTCTGTGTGTATGGTATGTGGTGTGTGTCTCATAGGAGGCACCTCCAGATGACCCAGTCAGGGGGCTCGATGCCAGCCCCGGGCCAGAGTTTGGGATGAGAGTGGGGAGAGGCTCAGGCTGGTTTGGGGGACCCCTGTGTTTCCTGTGGGACCTGCCTTCTGGGACAGGGAAGCAATGAGACTGGAGTGAACATAGGGCAGTGGGCACAGGACAGGTGGGTGCAGACAGGGCTCCCAAGGACAGGATCTTGGCGTTGAACCTGGCCTCTGCTTAGACTGGCCTGGGCCAAGTCCGGCCACTCCTCTACATCCCCTGTGTCACTGCTGAACATCTCTGAACCTCAGTCTCCTCATCTGTGAAATGGGGATGCTGGCTTTCGCCTCACTGAAACCACGTGTGTGCAAAGCAACCAGCATAGAGCTGGGCACACACGCTCTCCGAGGAAGCAGGAGCCCCGCGCTCCCAGGACAGACTCATCTGTGCAGCAAGAGGCCGAGGCCGAGGCCTCCTGAGAGGCGTCCTGCCAGCTCCTGGCTGCACAAGAGAATGAACGTGTCAGGGAAAGTGCCCAAACCCTTGCGAGAGGGAAAGAACGTGAGCGGGAGGGGAAAGCAGCAGCTTGTGCCAAGATGGTTAGAACAACACTATTCATACAGCACAGAACTGGAAACCTCCCAGGTGCCCACAATGAGGCTCGGGGAAGCCAGCGGCCGGGAAGGCAGCTGTACGGGCCCGGCCGGCACACGGCGCTGGCAGGGTTGGCAGCAGAGGCAGGGAGGGGCAGGATGGCGGCACGGGCGCGCCAACCACAGCAACACAGCCGCTCACGCTTGGTGGGCCAGAGAGCGAGGTGCGGGGGGAGGGGCACATGGGAACAGTGGCTTAGGGTCTTCTGTGTCCCAGTCCCCAGCTCTACAGGGAGCCCCATGTCTTGCTGCCCACCTGACGGCACAGCAGAGGGGCTTTGGAGTCAGACAGCTGGGGACTGAACCCAGACCTGTCATTACCAGTGCTGCCATTGCCGGACAGCGGTTCCCCGTTGCTGGGCCTCAGTTGCCCCACCTCCAAACGGGGGGTGGGGGGCGGGCATCGTTCCATCAGGCAGGGAACAGGGGCCATTAGGCCAAGGCAGGGGCAGCCTTCCTCGCCGAACAGTGGGGTTGCAAGTGGAGGGGGTTCTGGGAACCCTGGAAATACAGACTACCTCCCACCTCTGGATCTTCCAGAACTGGGGCACCGGTACTGGCCCACCCTCACACTGCGCCATCCCTCGACGTGAGCTATCTCCTGAGTCTGTCAGGTAACAGGCAACCACTGACCTCTGGCTGCTGCAGAGGGGAGCCCAGGGGAACAGAGGGGATGAGCAGGTATAGGGAGGAGACGATGTCTCCCTGCCCCACCCCAGGCCGGAGCTCAGGAGGTGACCACACAGCCAGCGGGGAGAGTCCAGAGCCTGGGGGCTGGAGAGGAGACTAGAGCCCTAAGTGTCCCTGCGACCAGGGCCGGGAGCTGTGTCTGTGTGTCCCTCTGATTCCTGCGCTCGGGGGGCCTGCGGGAGGCACCCTCAAGGCAGGAGCCCTAGGCAGAGTGAGGGCAGAACCTGCTGGCTCAGGGCAGCCTTGAGCAATCAGGAGATACTCAAGAGCACGTAGGGAGCCCAGGCTCCAGCCCCTTGGAGCCACCTCCGCCAAGCCGCGGCTTGAATGCGGGACTTTCCCGGGATCCTTCAAGGTGCCTCGCCACACCCCTGAGACCCGCACATTAGACAGCTCTTTTTTTTTCTGAGACAGTTTCGCTCTTGTTGCCTGGGCTGGAGTGCAATGGCACAATCTTCGCTCACTGCAGCCTCCACCTCCCAGGTTCAAGCGATCCTCCTGCCTCAGCCTCCCAAGTAGCTGGGATTACAGGCATGCGCCACCACGCCCTGCTAATTTTGTATTTTTAGTAGAGACAGGGTTTCTCCGTGTTGGTCTGGCTGGTCTCAAACTCCCAACCTCAGGTGACCCGCCCGCCTCAGCCTCTTAAAGTGTGGGATTCCAGGCGTGAGCCACCGCCCTTTCTTGGTCATCCTGTTGCTGGATTCACAGCCATCAGCACCATTTCACACATGTTTTCACAAGTCGTGGCAGGTCCTCCCAGATGACAGTGGCAGAACCAGTATCCAAACTCGGGTGTTGAGGGAGCCCTTGCTCACTTTCTGCTGAGCCACAGTGCCTCCGCCCCGGGGCCTCACAAGGGGTGGGGTGGTACTGCCTGCGGCCGGCCTGTGGTCCCTAAGCCCGCCCACTGCCTGGCCACGGGTTGGGATGCAGCATCCACCCACCCTGTCCCCGTGCGCGTTACCTCCAGGACCACACCAGCTCTTCCCTTCCTCCTCTGGGTGGACCGCGCTGGGCCCGGGCTCTGCTGGACCTGGGGGTGGCTTTGCCGGAACCAGAGAGAAGAGCTGAGCACGTACAAGCCATTTTCTCGGATGAGTTATAATTTTCCTTCATTTCCCCTTCAAAACACACTAATTAAACGGCCATTGTTGAGGCAGTCGATTGAAATGCAAAAGAGCATCCTCTTTCTAAAGAACATCCCTGTTTCTTTGGAGGCAATTGTGTGCATTGTGTAAACCCGGCAGGGACACAGGGACACAGCACACACACGTGCACACGTGCGCACATGAGCACACACACGTGTGACTGCATGCGTGCTTCCATGAGCACAAACGTGCGTGCATGTGCCCGGCCACAGGCGGCCTCACCTGAGCGTGCTTTTGTGCCCAGCACCAGGACTGTTCCGGGATGCCGACAGACTCAGGGAGCTCTCTCCTCCTGCAGCTTCAGGGACACTGTCTCGGGAGCATCCGGTGGAGCGCCATTCCGGGAGTCTCCTCCCTGGCTGGCTACTCCCACAGGGTGTTGCTCTCCTGTGCCCCGCTCTGTGTCCTCACCTCTCCCCAGACAGAGGTTTCCAGACTCAGCCTGGAGACAGGGGAGGCAGGTAGCCTTGACAGGCCTGGCCAGACCTGGACCGCTGTCTTCGGGCAGAGAGGACGGCTCCTGCTTGAAGCCTGTTGGGAATGAGCCCAACTCCGTACATGGGTGCCCTTGGTCCAGCAGTGACAAGGGATTGAGAAAGGAAGTGAAGACACAGACATGAGAGTAGAATTTACAGCATGGGCCCCGGGGATCAATGCAGGCGTGGGAACCGCGTTGGCCCCCCAGCTCTGGGCTCCAAACACTCTTATTAGGTACACAATCTCATCGATCTTATAGGCGTGGAGGGGAGGGTGAAGGTGTAGGTAACAGAGCTGGGTGGAGAGCACTTGAGATCCTTCTAAAACAGGCTAAATGCTCTGAGTTTATCACCCATTGTTGTCAGGACGCGGCTGCATCAGAAGTATAGTGGATGAGAAGCCACCCGGTCCCACCACACCCAATGCATCAGGGGCTTGGCCTCCCCAGCACTGAGGATTTAGAGCAATCGAAATCACCCCATATTCCCAGAACCTCCGCAGAGCCTGAGGCTCACGTGAGCTCTGCCCTGCAAGGCTTGTCTCCCCCTTGCCAGCTCCCATCTGCAAAGACCCTCCCGGATCTTGTGATCAGAGGTGGTCTCCCTTCTCAGAGATCTCTGCACAAGCCATCTTTACTGGGCCCTCATGCAGTCTCCATGTTGAGAAGGTGTTCGTGGACCACAGCAGTATTCCCTGCTCTGCAGCCACCCCAAGGTGTCCCCGGTGTCACCGCGCTCAGATGGCCTTTACCTTAGGCCTCCTGTTGCCGCTTGATTTCTAATTAACTGCATCGATCATACAGTTTAGTTCAGTGTTTAAACTTCAGTGCACTCCGAACCACGCAGGCTTAGAATTATTGAGCTAGAATGAACACAGGTCTCCCCCGGGCCATCTTGACCCACAGAAACCAAACCTCGAGGAGAGAGCTGCGACTTAAGGGTCACCAAGGGCTTGCCTGGGACACCATCCTCCTTTTGAAGTGTAACCCTTTATTTTTTTTAATCAAGATACAGAAAACAATGGGCCTGGCGCGGTGGCTCACACCTGTAATCCCAGCACTTTGGGAGGCTGAGGCGGGAGAATTTTTAAAAAATTTTTGTACCAAATAACTCATACATTTAATGTTGACATTTCTTCTTACCTGTGTGCCTCAGACCACGAGGTCAAGAGATTGAGACCATCCTGGCCAACATGGTGAAACCCCGTCTCTACTAAAAATACAAAAAATTAGCTGGGCATGGTGGCGTGTGCCTGTAGTCCCAGCTACTCAGGAGGCTGAGGCAGGAGAATTACTTGAACTCAGGAGGCGGAGGTTGCGGTGAACCGAGGTTGCGGTGAGCCGAGATCACGCCATTGCACTCCAGCCTGGGTAACGAGAGCGAAACTCCGTCTCAAAAAAAAAAAAAAAAAAGATACAGAAAACATACAGGAACGTGCACAGAGAAGAAGTGAATTGCCACAAAGCAATGGTCTGTGTAAGCACCACTCAGGCAAGAGGCGGGCACCCCCACCCTCTACAAGGCCCGATCCCCCAGGGGCTTTGAGATCCCAGCGATTCCCTCAAGCTTTGCGCCCCTGCCAGCCGCACCCGTACGCCCCTCTCCTGACTCCCAGTACCTAAGGCTGCTTTGCCTGTATACAGCTTTCAGCAAACACGGTCATTTCTTACTTTCTGTCTGGCTTCAGCTCTGTGTGAGGCTCCATGCTGTGTGTGTAGGTGGCCACAAGCTTGTGTGTCTGCCTGGCCCACGGTGGAGGGACACCTCAGACCCTCCGCGCCCCTCCCTTGCTCCTGCTCCCCAAAGACGCTGCCAGCCCCACCCTCGGCAGGGCCGGGTACCTTGATGCAGGTGGTGGGCCGGGGCCTCCGCGGAAAGGGGAGGGACCTGCAGGACCCCTGAGAGTCCGCCCCTTTCTGGCAAGCTCGCCCCTTCCTCACTGACCTCTCACTGCCCAACAAGAGCAGATCCTGAAAATATCCCTGGAGAAGAGGGGAGAGCCAGCAAGCTCCACCGTCCTGAGGCCACGGTACGGCCAGAGGACCCCCAGGACATGGGTCACGGGGCCATCCTTCTGCAACCCGACCCCAGCCGTGGCACCCTTGGACCGTGGCTGCCCCGTGACAGCTGACACTAGCAAAGTGCAGCTTGGCCTAAAGACATTTTGATTTCATTTACTTATCACTTGTGTCTGGATCTTGGTGGGGACAAATTCTCTAGGTTGTGTCTGTACCTGGGGAGAAAGGAGGAGTCAGATGCCTTGGTGGGGGTCACAGGGAGCTGACGGGAGCAGAGACCCAGAGGATAAACTCCACACAGGAGCAGCCCCCCACCCGGGCTGCATGAGCCCCAGAACACCAGGGTCTGGGAGATGCCTTCCGCAGGGGACCACTCCCCACTCCCGGGGGCTGCGGGCCACAAGCCACACTCTCATCAATGCTCTGCGGTGAACAGTGATTCTCCCACGTTGAGGCCACCCACTGTGCCTTGGCCATAGGCTCCTGCCGCCATGACGGGAAGGCATGGGTGTCAGCCGGGACGCAAGATGTATGTGCAGGGCGTAGGGGGCTGCTGCCAGGGAAGGCTTCCAGAAGGAGGGGACCAGCCAAGCTGAGGTGAAGGAGCAGGGCCAGGGAGGACGCCTGGCAGAGGAAGAGTGGCCACAAAGACCAGGAGGAGGGGTGAGCCTGGTGCTCCAGGAGCCAAGAGCTCGGCCTGGCTGGAGCTGCATTGAGTGTGTGCGGGTGCGGGGGGGCTATGAGTGTGCCTGTGTGAATGTGAGTGAGGAAGATGTGGGAGTGTGGGAGTGTGTGTGTGAGGATATGGGAGTGTGAATTAGCTAGTGTGTGGGAGTGAGGATGTGGGAGTGTGTGAATGAGTGTGTGTTAGTGTGTGTGTGTGATGTGGGAGTGAGCATGTGTGTGTGTGTGAATCTGAGTGTGAGTGGGTGAAGATGTAGGAGTGTGTGAGTGTGTGAGTGAAGATGTGGGAGTGAGTGAGCCTGTGAGTGTGTGATGATAGGTGAGTGTGTGAAGGAGCATGTGTGAGGGTGACTGTGTGGCTGTGCGTGTGTGTGAGTCTGTGAGCGAGGTCTGGTGTGCAAGTTGCAGGTCACCGAACCTTGTGGGCCACAGTAAGATGCCAGGTGCCAGGACTGGACCCTGCGGTGCTAGGGAGCCACCGAGTGTGGTAGGGTGAGGCGGACGCTGTTAGCAGGTCCCTAGGCGCTGGTGGAGGCTGGAGTGGAAGCAGGCCATGGCTGGGGTCCCAGCTGGGAGCCACCACGGTGTTGAAAGACAAAGGGAAGCCATCCTGGCCAGGGCCGACGGGAAATGTGTTCGGTGAATACATGGCTCTGGTCTTGGTGCCTGCCCAGAAACCTTCCAATCCAGAGACAGGTTTTGAAGATTTGTCCACAGCCTGGTGAGCTGGGCAGGCTTCTACCTGGAAGGCGGAATTGCAGGTTGAGTGACAGTTGACAGGTAGAGACTGCCTGAGTGTGACTCTCAGCCCGCCACTTGAGAACTGAGTGACCTTGGGAGAGTGACTTGGCCTCTCTCAGCCTGTCTCTTCATTGGTGGCACTGGATGATGATAATAGTACCCACGTGTATTAGTCAGTTTTTGCTGTGTAACAAACCACCCCAAAATTCTGCAGCTTCCAACAGCAAGTGGTGGTTTCCTTGGCTGTGGGCCTGCGGTGGGCCGTGGCCCTGGCAGGCTCGGCTGTGCCCAGCTGTGTTCGACTGTGCTCTGCTGGGCCCACCCCAGGCCGCAGGTGGGGTTCAGGGCTGCTCCCTGTATTTCCTCATTCTCCCTGGACCAGTGGCTCCGTGGAACACGGTCATCCAGGACAGCTCAGTGGGCATAAGAGCGAGAAGAAGAGGGCCCAGTTCTGCCTCATCACTGACCTGCTGGCTGTCCCCGAGCCTAGGCTAGTCCCAAGCCCAGGCCCAGCGTGGCTGGGCGGGGAAGCTCCTCACCCACAGTGGAAGGCAGACAGTGGCCTCTCAGAGGAGTGAGGATGTGGGCACCATACCCAAGGCCCCGCCTTCACCATGAGGCGCTGGGGGAGGAGCGGTGAGTGAAGCTGTATTCAGGACACATGAGCCATCGGAGCGGACCAAGTCCCCTGCCCTGCCACCGCGAAGGACCAAGCGGGCTCTCCTGTGAGCCTTGGGAGCTGCAAGGGGTCGGGAGGTCCTCTGAGGGGTTCCCCTGCCCCTACCCCTCCCGGATTTTTGTGCAGGAGCCTCTGAGATTCCACCGTGCTTGGAGACTTTGTACTCAGGCCGCCTCTGCACCCACTGGCCACTCCGCACCAAGGAAACCAGGTCGGGACCTGACACTATTATATCTCTACCATCTGGGATCCATGTGGCCCCCTAGTGTCACTCCCCGACCCCCCCGCCCAGGGAACAGAGTTGCCTCTGGCTCCAGGGGCATAACATTGAACACAGCCTGCCTCAGGGAGGAGGCAGCCCCTAACTCCGCCCCGGGGTCTGTCCGGCATCCTCGGTCACCAGTGACCCCCAAGTGCTCCAGACCTGGCCACTGGGTATCGTAGCCCACATCAGAAGCTGGGCTTGGAGACAGCCCAGGAAGCCTCTAGGGCAAGGGGGGTGTGGGAAGTGCCAGCGTGCTTGGCATTGAATTATCGGATGAATGAACAAGGGGAGCAGACGGGCACAGCAGCTGACTAGGACAGCCCAGCGGAGGCTGAGATCCAGAGCAAACACAGGAAGTCTGGGTCCGCCGCACCTCGAGGCACAAGCCCTGCCCCCTGCCTCCATGCCAGAGGTGGTTTGACTTTGCTTACATGCCTCTGGAGATGGGTGTCTCACTTCCATGGAGGCAGCAGCTAGAAAGCTTGCTCTCGTTTGACCTGAGCGGTGCCCCAAGGTCCCACTTCCGCTTCCACAAGGCGGATCTTCAGCCAGCCAAGGCACAACCAGCGTGTGCGTGCGTTGAGCATCCGCTGATACAGCAGCCTGCAGGCGGCACACAACAGCGTGGGCACCATTCCCTGGCCTGGAGGCTCAAGGCGCGCAGACACTGCAGGCCAGCCCAGCCGGGAGGTCAGAGCCCTGCCCTGCTGCGGCCAGGATGGCCACCTCCCTCCCACCCCACCCCTGCAGGCCCCAGCTGCAGCCCCAGGAGCCCAAGGCATTCAGAGACCTGGATACCGGCAGCTGCCTGTGCCTCCCCAACCCCAGCAGAGAGAGAGAGAAAGGGAGGGAGGAAGATGGGCAAGGGAGGAAGAGGGGACACTTGCCGCCACCAGGGCACTATCTCAGCACTGCTTAGCCCAGCTGTTAAAAAGACTCCGAGGCAATCAGACTCAGGGGAAGCCGTAAGTCTCCACAGCCACCCGCCCGAGCTTTCTGCCCTCCCTGACGCAGCAGCGACGATGTCACTGGTTGAGAGTCCCGGACTCCAGTGGGCATTCTGATAAAAAGCCACTTCTTCAAAACATCACACCCAAGTTCCTCTCTTCTTTCAAGTAGCCCAAGGGTCAGGTTTTCCAAGAGGGATGAGAGGGGACAGGCCTGAGTCTGGGGCCGGCAGGGGTGGATGGCCAGGGAGGGCCTCCTCCAGCGTCCGCTGGGCAGTGGGGCCTTTGGGCCGTGAGGTCAGTGCCAAGGCTGCAAGTTCCAGGGTCACCTTGTGGCCTCCTCAAGTCTGATGTGAGACCTCTTCGAGATGCCTCCCTAACCTCTGCTTGGTTACCACCAGCGGTGGGGGGCTCGCTTCCTCCCGCAGCCAGCGGGCGCCTCCTGGGGTGAGTCTTCTGAAGGAAAATGCTTCGGAAGCCTGTTTCCAATCCGCCTTCTAAAATGCTCGTGGCCCCTGGAGGCTGGGCTCCAGGGGTACGAATCAGGGACCCTGGCAGGGGGTGGGTGGGAAGGGGACCCTCACGCCGCACTGTGGGTTTCACCCTGGACGTGTCTATTCTTAGACACGGAGGGAAAGCTGGCCCAAGATGTGGGGCTGGGAAGGCCCTGAGGCCCCCCACCCGCCTCACTCACTCCAAGCCGCGTTCTCTTTAGCCCTGGGGACTCAGGGGGCTTCGACTGTCCCCTGCCCGCACGGTGCCTCCCTCTCTCAGTCCTGCCTGCTGGTCACTGCACCAGTGAGGCAGCTCCACCCGCCTCCCTCCCCATCTGTCCTGCTCCTGCCTCACAGGGAGGAGGCTGCGGCTCCGGGGGCCTCACAGAAGCTGCGGAGCCGGGACCCAAACCCTGAGGCTTTGGCTACCACGCTGAGCAGCTGAACGGGGCTGCCCTGCCGGGTTTGGGGTCAGAGCAAGGCCGAAAGGAAGGGTCTCGGGTGTCTGCCTCTGTCTATCCCCATCCTGCTGCAGGAGTGAGAGCTGAGCCATAGTTAGGCGCCTCCTGTGTGCCCCGACTGGGGTCCTGCTTTCCAGACGTAACCTCACTGACTCCTTGCAATAACCTGTTGCTGGAGAGTGGGAGACTCTATGCTGTCCCCGTTCTCTAGAGGCGGGCACTGCATGGCCCCCTCTTTAGGAAACCTCCCCGACTTGTTCCCCAAGCTGGAAGTGGGGCTACACCTCAAAACCCGGGCTCCTCCCCTGCAGGGAGGGAGGGATGGGACTCGGCTCACGGTTCATTAGGTCGATTGCCATTTTCCCCCTGCCAGACGGGGAGCTCCCTGAGGGCAGATACTGAGCAGGGTAGGAATGCTCACGTCCCTTCAAACCCTGAAGGCCCTCTTTCCTCCCCAGAAGACCCCTCCATAAAATGGGGGTTACCGCGAAGATCCAGTGTAAAAATGCGGGGGGAATGCTGAGTGTCCTCATTTCCTAGGACCCCCCCCCAATTCCTCTATGCACTGCTGCGTCAGCAGATGCTCAACACATGCACACCCCGGTTGTGCCTTGGCTGGCTGAAGATCCGCCTTGTGGAGGCAGAAGTGGGACCCTGGGGCACCCAGGGCCCTCCACGGCTCAGTTCTGAACACGCAAACAGCAAACGGGTCTGTCCCCTCGGAGGCCACCAGGCCGCCTTCCCCACGTCTTCTGCCCCACCCTGGCTTAGACAGGGCTTGGCTCATTTTCATGATGAGTGAGTTTGCTCCTCACTAGCAGGGAGCCAGGTCCAGGCCCCAGCCACCCAGTCCCACCTGGGACCCTGCAGAAAGAAGCCAGTGACGTCTGCAATGGGGGTGTCAAGGCAGCCCGAGGGTTGGAGAAGCTGGTCCGCCACGTTCCCTGCAGAGGGTCCTGGTCTTCCTCAACTTCTGGGTCCCTCTTGCTCCTCCAAGGGGTCTCGTACTGTTGTGAGAGGCTACAGTGGCCAGAAACGAGCACAGCTGCTCTGTGACCCGGAAACCTCCTTTACCCACCCAGGCCTTACACCCACCACTCCTCCTCCCCTCGGGCACGGTCAGAAATAAACAGGCGCAGAAAGGCTCAGCCACCTGCCCAGAGTCACACGGCAAGAACGAAGACAAGGTAAGATTTGAACCCATGTCCACTTGGGTCCTAAGTCTGGATTTGTGGCTCACACAGGGCCACCTTCCTCTAAGGAAGTGGAGAAAGCTTAGGGGACCCTCACTTCGCAGACAGAGAGACCGAGGCCCTACAGGACTTGCCGAGGCCAGACAGTGAGCCAGAGGCTTCCAGACTCCAGTCCCGGGACCGAGCTCCACAGCCCTCCCTGGGACACATGTCAGGAGGTCCCTGGTGAGAACCTTGAGGGACCCCTGGCCTGGGGGAATGCCCCCCAGCCCTGTACCAGAAGTGTCATCTGGCCCCCGCAGGTGCAGACAGCCTGGCCTTCAGGAAGGGCACCAGCTGCGTTCCCCAACCTCATGCCGCCTGTGACGGGGACCAGGGACCCAGTGAGACAAACAGGAAGCCACACGCTGCACTTGGTCAGCTGTGAGTCCCCGCGCCCTCGCCCTTCTTGGCAGGCCTTTGGCCATCACCCCATTCCTCCAAGTGGCCTTCTTTCCTCCTTAGCTCATGGGCATCATGGGCATCACAGGCATCCAGGCGTCCGGGCAGCCCCTTCTGGCCCATGGCATCCTAAAGGAAGCGTTTGTCTGCTCCTGTGCAGCGTTTTTCATTCCCTCATTCATTCATTTTCCCTGGAGTCTTTGGTGAAGGCCTGCACTGGGCTCCAGGGAAGCCTCGGGGAATGTGATTGGGTCCCAGTCCCTGGGGGCTTTGGTCCTGGGGGCTTTGGGGGAAGGCAGGTCAACCAACAGGTAGCTCTGATGTGTGGTTGGGCCTGGGCTGGGTGGAGCTCAGATCACACATGCTGGGGGCCTCATCTAGACTGGAGGAATCAGGGAGGGCTGCCTGGAAGAAGCTGCATCCAGAGCGGCACCAAGGATAGGAGGAGCTGTGCCAAGGGTGAGGAGGAGGAGAGGAGGGGTGGGCAGGCAAAGGGCAGGTGCAGAGCGGTCAGGAGTGGGCAGAGGAGGAACTGGGATGCTGTCCTCAAGCAGCGACATCTCTGCGTGCCAGGCCTGGGTGGAGCTCTGGAGACGTCACGCAGCCCCCCGGGAAGCCGACAGTGAGTGGGGACCTGAACCGGTACTGCGTGATCCAAGGAGAGAATGGGCAAATAGAGGGGCACCGGGGTGCGTGAGTGAGTGAGTGAAACAGAACAAAATGGAACCCAGGCTCAAGGCGGGACTCGCTGCCGACCACCCTGAGGGCAGGACGCCCAGAGTGCTGGCAAAGTCACTAGGCCCCAGGCGCACGGCAGCAACAGCGGGGACCCTGGCCCCGGGGCTGTGGCTGGGAGGGAGGTAGCCTCTGTCCCAGAGCTGCAGGTAGGCAGGGTCAGCTGAGGACACTCCCGGCTGGGGCCAGGCTGGACCACAGCAAAGCTGAGGATTCCTGGGGGTCTGCAGGCCAGGTGGGGTTTCCAGGACTGCACCCAGGTGCTTGGTGGGGGCTGCACGAAGAAGGCGGGGCCATCGCTGTTTCTTTCTGGCTGGAGGTCCCTGGCAGGCAGTGGCACAGGCTCGTGTATGTCCGGGGCCGTCCAGGAGCTCAGGAGATGACACAGCATCCCAGACACCTTCACTCCATCACCTATTCCAGGCAGGGCCAGGGGCTGAGCAGGCTCAGGGCATCGCTCCAGCCCTCCCATGTGGGTTGGGGTGAATGCTCCTCTAGAGATGCCTGCACGCAGGGGCCCGTAGTTGGACAGGACCCCCCAGGGCCGGCCTCCCTGCCAGAGCTGGAGAGGGAGGCCAAGAATTCCCGGAGGAGGTCAGGACAGCAGACAGTTAGTCTGGGCATTTGGGATCTGGGTGGTGGCAGGCAGGGGACAGCTGCGCTGGCCAGGACCAGGGAGTGTTTGGCACAGGGACTCACTGAGGCCTTGGAGCTGCTGGCTTTGACCCTCACGGGGCAAGCACGGACACTCACGCCAACTCTCACCCCTTGGGTAATGCTGTGATGTGGATTCTGCACTGGTTGACATGGTCCCAGGTGGCACTGAGCTCTGGTAGCCCACAGCAGTGACCTACACACACACACACACACACGCACACACACACACACATGCGCACACGCACACACACACACATGCACGCACACACACACGCACACGCACACGCGCGCAAACACACACACACAGCCTTGAATCCTGCTCTCCGGGTCTGTCCCAGGCATTGTCCCCTGGCCCCCAGTCTGGCACCTGCATTATCAATGCCCACTTCACATATAAGGAGAGATGTTGGTAACCCGCCTGGGGTCACGCAGCTTGTGAATGGGAAAGCTGGGATTCCACCTGACCATTCCCTCTCCATACACCTCCCCCCACTCAGGTCACAGCCCACGTGGTGCGTGAACGAGGTCGCAGCCTCTCTGGGAGGGAAGAAGGAAAGCTGTCCTCAGACCACCCTCCCACGCCCCGGCCCCTACCTGCCAACGCAACACGACAGCTCATCTAGAAACAGAGAAATTTACTAGCAGGAACAGAGCTTTAACAAAGAAAATGGAGAGGCCCAAAGAGGGATGTCTAATTTGTATCGCCTTTCACAATTGAATTGTAAATCGTGTTGGAGCTGAGCTCCCAGGCCCGGGTCTAACTGCACTGAGCTAGGACTCGGAGGAGGGGGCAACGGCTGCAGCCACTTCCCCACCCCCTGGGCTTTCCCCTCCTGCCCTGCCAGCTCCCAGACCAACGCAGACCACGAGGACTCAGGTGACCCCGGGCCCTCGGGCTGTAGCTGAGCTCCAGAGGCCAGCTCTGCTCAGGTTCACCTGTGGTGAGCAGCACCGGGGTGGTAGAGGGGGCTCACTGCAGACTCAGACGGCAGCACACTGTGAGGTTTGGACACTGTAAGGAGTGAGGTCGGCTTTGGAGATCAGGTTTCCATTTATTTAGGAACAGTCCGATGGCCGCCTCCGTGTCCTAGGCCTGTCTCACTCACAGGCGCCCACAGCTCTCTCTCCTGGATCCCTCCGCTGCCCACAGAAGGAGGGTCCACTGTCCCAGCGTCCAACGAGGAAGCCGAGACGGGGACCCATGACCCAGCCCAAGACTCAGAGCTGGGCCGTGGCAGGAGCAGGGAGCCCGCCAGGGTCTGCTTGGTGGGGACCCTGGTTCCTTTCACAGTAGCAGGGCCCCTCCTCACATGCTCCAGCGCTGGTTCCTGATAAGAGCGACACTTGGAGAGCAGAAGCAGCATGCATGACAGTCGGTTCCCAAGGTCAGGGTAAGCGGGCGACCTTTGCCCTCACCCAATGAGGTGCCAGTGCCTGTAACTGGCTGCTGACTGCAGCTCCGGCCCTCACCCTCCGTCCTGACCCCAGGCCTGGGGGGTGGGAGGCCTCGCCGGCTGGACAGCTCAAAGACGAGATTTAGACCCACTGCCCTTCCAATGTCCTCCCGCCCATTCCAGAAACTGCTCCCATTTCAGGCCCTAATCACTTCCATGCCACCTAGGAAGACAGCTGGGCTGTCTCACGAGCACCCCATCCTGTTCTTACAAAGCACCCTAACTCTCACCTTCCCAGCCACTCCGCAGTCCCCTCAGCGACCCCAAGCCTCACCTGCTGACACCACCTCCAGCCAACAGATGTGGACATGAGCCCGAATTTGTCCACAGCCTGGCACATGTGTGAGAGGTCAAAACCAGGGGTTCTGAAGACAGCCGCCCGGTGAAGAGGAGCAACCCCAGGAGGCTGGACGGGGTTTCTTTTGCGAAGACGGAGCCCTGCACCCACAAGCCCCGCCAGCCCATGCCCCTGCTGGCTCCTCCTTCTGGCTGGAAACTCTTCTCCTTTTGGGAGGGATGCTCGGGGCTGGGCTCGCACTTCCTGAAGGCTGCCCTGTCCTGACTCTGCAGAAGGTCCACTGGCAAGAGCATGGATGCTTCTCTAAGTACTGATGGGCACGTGTCAGGGGACCCTCAGGTCCCAAAGGCTTGTGGATTCCAACCCACTCACCAAGCTGCTGGTTGGACCGTGTTGTGGGGGAGTGTGTCTGGGGAGTTTGCCTTCTACCGAACTACTCCGGGGAGGAGAACCCTCACCCCCAGGAGCCCACCTCCACCTGATTTCATCAACTGCACCCCAAGGAGAGGCTCCATTTCCACAGTGAAGGGCACCAGGGGACCCACAAGCATCACCCTCCTCATAGCTGGAGACTCGGCCTCGGGGGGTTGCATTTAAGGTCCAGAGAACGTTTGCTAACAGACCAGGCAGTCCATTTCCACCTCACAGAGGTGGCTCAAACAGTAGGTTTTTACAGGTCTCTGTGGAAGCCTGCAGTTTCTGATCTAGACTGAAATGGTGGATGAATCCATCCATTCATCCATCCATTTATCCGTCCATCCAACCACTTATATACCTACCCTACCAACCATCCATCCACCCACTTATATACCCACCCTACCAACCACCCACCCACCCACTTATGTACCCATCCTCCCAACCATCCACCCACCCACTTACATACCCACTCTACCAACCATCCACCCACTTACACACCCACCCTACCAACCATCCACCCACCCACTTACACACCCACCCTACCAACCATCCACCCACCCACTTACACACCCACCCTACCAACCATCCACCCACCCACTTACACACCCACCCTACCAACCATCCACCCACCCACTTACATACCCACCCTACCAACCATCCACCCACGCACTTACATACCCACCCTACCAACCATCCATCCACCCATCTATCCACCTATCTACCCTACCATTCATCCATCGATCCACCCATCTATCTACCCATCCATCTGTCCATCTACTTGTCCATCCCTCATCCATCCTATCACCCACCCATTTATATATCTACCTAGCATTCATCCATCACCCCACACCTCTATCTACCTAAGCATCCATCTATCCATCTCTTGTCTATCTAGCCGTCATCCATCCACCCTGTCACCCACCCACTTATGTATCTGTCCACCATTTATTCATCAACCCACCCACCCATCCATCTACATGTTCATTCTTTCCATCCACCCATCCATCCGCCCATCCATCTATCTACTCATCCAACCATCCTGACACCCACCTACCCAGGCATCCATTTATCTACCCTTCCATCCATCCACCCATCCATCTATTCATCCATTTGCCCATTCTGAATTCACTCAGCACCTATCACATGTCTTACTGTTCAGTCCCAGAGGGTACAGATGCACCAACCTGGTGTCTGCCCTTGAGACAGACACAGACACGTAAACAGACGCTTGTAAAACATAGGGTACAGGCATTCTGTGTGGATGGAACTTAGCCAGCAGGACCCCGTGCCCGGGTTGTGTAGTGCAGTGTCCCGAACCATCTCAGGAGGGGCTTCCTGCTGAGCCCCTGCCAGCCTTCCCTGCTGCTTCCTATCCCCTTACTTTTGCATGTTCTAGAAGTACCATCTTTCCCTCCAGTCTAAATCTCCAAATCCCACCTGTCCTAGGGTGCAGCCCAAAGCTGATGCCTCCTGTGTGTTCCTGAGAAGCATCTCAACAGCCTTCTTTGTTTTCTCTAGACTGGGGGCTCCCCGGAGGGGCAGAGGCCCATCCTGTCCTGTTCCCATCAGCATCCCCACACAGACCCAATACAAGAGACGATGCTTTTGCAAACCGTTTGCAGAATGAAGAAATGAAGGGAGTGAGGGAAGGGGGAGGAATGGCCAGAGCTCCCTTTCGTGACCCACCCACCAGGGGTTCTGGGTCCTGGCCGTCTGTCCTTCTGGCCTGGTGAGCTGCCTTCCCTCTCCTCTGTGGACCCACATGTGACACCTGGCACCTTCTTTGAGGATGACTCCTAGGCCATGGGGAAGGTTTCCTCCTGCTGTCCCCAGCCCCAGGCCACAGGATCCCCACATCTGGATGGGGACTGACTACCCCTTCCTGGGAATGAGGCTTGCCAGACGCAGCCCTGGGAAACTGGCAAGTCTTTGGAGAGCCCCAGGCCCTGCCCTGCACCAGCGGCCCCCACCTCAGGGACTCTCAGCCCCGTGGGGGCATTTGGGAGTTTCTTCAAGGGACTGGCTCATCTCAGGGGCCCATCAGAGACCCTGGGGGGCAGAGCTCCTGACTCTTCACTCTTCGGTCATGGCCACTTAGAAAACATGTCTGTTAGGGAACCTCTAAGCAAAGACTGAGGGCCACAACCTTGACCCTTGGCCCAGGACACGAGACCAGATTTCCAAGCACACACCATTTAATGTTTAATCTCCTGTGAGGTTTCCAGCTGCCAATGACATGACATTAAGTTTGCACAGGTAAGATGGTTCAGAGGAGCCGACCTGGTGTCCGTGAGATGTCAGCCAAGCCGCCACTGTCCCTCTAGCCACAAGGCTCTCAGCTTGCCCAGTCCAGGGGCAAGAGGTCAAGGACCAGCCTGGTTCCCCAGCTATCTCAGGGTGGGGATGCAGTGGGGGTCGCGGGAGCTTGGAGCCCCACCTAACTCCCTCCTCCACCCACCATTCCCAGTTGCTCTAAAGGGACCTCAGCCAAAAAGCCTGCCGACAGTGCTGACCCCCCACTTTCCCTGTACGCACTGGAGTCAGCACTCACGGAGCTGGGCCTGGCCTCTATCCTGCCTCCTCCACTCTCTGAGGGTCAGGGTGGTGAACCCGAAATCGCCTTTCCTGGCCAGGCTTCCCCTGAAAGCAGGGATGCACGTGCAGGTGGGACCCCCAGAAGTGCCGTGAGGAGCAGGAGCAGCTGGGGAGGGACAGGGACAGAAATGGGCCTTCATAGTGGGGGGGGGGTTCCTGCTGCAGGCAAGCGGGGTCAGTACCCCAGGCCTCTGTGAGGCTCCAGCCATCCTCCTGGGAGGGACAACACGGGAGGGACATCTGCCTATCATCTCCCAGGCTGGGGGCCATTCAGGGACATCAACTCCCAGCACCTCCTGCTGACCCCTCCTGCAGCCAGAGAAATGCAAAAAAGCCAGGGAGGACGTGAGGACCCTGCACCGTTCTGCAGATCCCACGAGCCAAGGGCTGTGTGGGTGAGCCTTTGCTGTCACAGCCTTCAGCTCCTGGGTTAGCTCTGCGCACTTGGAAGACTGCCAGGAACACTCCACCATCCCCGTTTCAGAGACGAGGAGACTGAGGCCCGGCCTGGCCATGTGGCCTCACCAGGTGGCGGTGGAGCTGGGTGTGGGCTGTGAACTTTTGGACCGTCTCCCTGAGTCTCTGGCCACCAGCTGTGTCTGCAGGACTCCGAGCTCGGCGGCAGGGAGAGACCCGCAGAGGCTGGGGGATAGGAGGCAGGACGGGAGCCGGGGGCCCCACGACCTCCAGCCCCAGCTGACGTGGAAACCCTGCCTCTTTCCATCCAGAAGTGGAGGAAGAGGGGGTGCTGAACACAGTCATGGCCACATGAAACTCAGAGAATGCTTCAGCAAAGACCCGGTCCCTCAGCCGCTGCTGGGCCCCGGCCAGGCGGACCAGGGTCTCCGGAGCACCTCCATCAAGGTGGAACATCAGCCCTTCCTCATGGAAACACTTATGCAGCTGATCGGGTGGAAGAAACACTCCAAATCATCGAGAGCCAAACCTCGAGCCCAGATCCCACTTGCAGACCACAGACCCCTCCTCTCCTTCCCTCACTCTTCCCCTCCCACCCTCCGCAGGTTTCCTGGCTCGGCCCCAATACAGCCCTGCAAAGAAAGCACTCCCCAGAGCAGACCTCATTCATTCGAGCGGCTCAGGGGAGGGGAAGGGCCCAAGTGTGCCAAGAGAGAAAATAAGCCCTTTCCCTCCCTCCCAGCTCACGGCCTCAGCCCAGGGTCCCATCTTCCTGTGTCCCAGCCCATCCACATGGCCCGGTCCTGAGCTTCTGAAGGTCTCTGGGAATAGGTTGGCCAGCAGCTGAGAGGAGGGGCTGTGAAAGGGGCTGTGGGTGGAGCTGGCCTTTGAATTCAGAGCTGTGAGCCAGCAGTGGGGGGCAGCTGGGGTGGCACAGGGGTGCAGGTGGGCGCGGCTCTTGTGTGAACCCTGATTGCAGCCCATGGAGCTTGACTGAGCTATTTTGGTGTCAGCTAAAGGGGGGGACCCTTGTAGGAAAGGACGCCACACATTGCTCTGCACCCCCTTGTGGCCTGGGAGCGCGGCTGACACAGACACAGGCTCCCACCCCAATTCCACCGAGGGTCTCCGAGATCACCCTCCAACCCTGTGTGGGAGGGGTGCCCTGAGCACCCCCTCAGGCTGGGGCTGGAGCCACCATGGGCCACTGCATTATCTTCCAGACTCTGTTCAGTTGAAAGGGACAGAGGAGGGCCACTGTCAACGCAGAGGTAGCTGTGAGTCCCTGACGGGTCCAAGTACCCCAAGACACCCTTCCCAGCCTGGCCGCTCCACCATTGCCCCACAGAGCTGCACACCACGCCCACATCATGGCAGGCACTGCCCAGCGTGCGTGTGTGTGTGTGTGTGTGTGTGTGTGTGTGTGAGAGTGCATGTCTGAACGTGTGCGTGTGAGTGTGTGTGCGTGTGTGTGCATGTGTGCATGCACATGCACGTGTGTGTGCGTGCGTGTGTGTGTGTGTGTATGTGTGTGCACGCACGCGCACATATTGGGGGGCGTCAGAAGAGTAAACAATCCAGGCGCTGGTGAGATACACAGAAAAGACACCTAAATGGCCTGAGAGGTCAGGGGGACTGCCTGGAGGAGGGAATGCCTAACCCCAGGACCAACTTCAGCCAGAGGAGCCAGCTTCAGGCGGGGGCGCAGCACGTCCTGGCCGAGGAATTCAGGAGCTGATGGGCTCAGGCCAAGCTAGAAGCAGTAGCCACAGTGTGGGGGTGGGACGCGTGGTGGGTGGGGTTCCTGGAGAGACTCTGGAGAGGAGGGTGGGGCCAGGCCAGGGCTTTGGGGTGCCTTGTGCCCTGTCGGGGTATCCACCTCCTCTCCACAGCCTGGCCCTGCCATTTCCTGGCTCAGGGAAACAGAGCCTCTGCCTCGCTGCCCCTTTCTCTCGGGATCCAGACCCACTGAAATGTTTCATCCAGATGCACCGAGCTGTCTCACGACCCTGCCATAGCTCCTGCCTCCCGACTGGAGACTCTCTTATGCCCAACTCAGCCTCACCTCTCAGGTATCAACTCACCTGTCACTTCTTCTGGGAGAGGCTTCAAGGTCACATCCCAGGAGAGGGGGCCCCCCACGTGTCCCTCTAGCTCCCTGCCCTGCCCCTGCCCCCAAGGCCCCAGCCTGCTCACATCCCTCCCCTGCATCTTGCCATGGGCTATGGAGGGGAAAGGCCTCCTCTGCCTCCACCGTCCCTCTGTCCCCAGTCCCAGCAGAGGGCCCGGCACACAGGAGGGGCCGTTAAGCATTGGGTGGAACCACAAAGGAACAGCCAAGGGACAGGAGCCTCCAGGAGGCAGATCTTCAGGCCCTAAGGGAAGCTTTCTGCCTTCACTGGAGGCGAGTTCCCCATTGTGAAGGTATCTCAACGGAATCGGGTGGCATTTTGCCAGGGACGGAAAGAACACTCTGTGACTCAGTGGCAGGGATGAGCTCTACTTCGTGTGGCCCCTGCCCTCCTCTCCCACTGGAGTTTGCAGCCCCAGCTAGGAGAGTGGGAGCCCTTTTGCAAGAACAGGGATCTGGATTTGGGTGAAGGGAGGCCGGAGTTCTTTCAGATCTGTAGTGGACTCAGCTCTGGAGAAGGAAGCCCTGCCTGGGCACCCTCAGCAAACCGGGCAAGCAGGCTCGCTGTGAAACCGTGCCCTGCTCCGGCCTTGCTGAACCTCTGCCCACCCCTGAAATGCCCCCACCCTGCTCAGGCCTCGTCTCCGGCCATACACAGTCCCCTGTCGGGTACCTGTCTCCCCAAAAAGGTCAGGCAGTCGCATGCATCAGGAGCAGGCGGGTGAGTGCCTGACCCCTCCCGCCCTGCAGGGCACCCTCGCCAGGACCCGGATGGGGAGGCGCCGGGCACTCGCTGGTCTTGTAGACCACTGGCCGTGGCCCTGCATGGTGGCAGAACCGAAGGTGGTGTCTCTGTGGAGTATGATGAGCGGGGTCTGGGGCTGAGCTCCAGCGATGCTCCCAGAACCGGGGATTACCCGCATGACCTTCGAGAAGCGCCTGGGGCCAGGGCCCATCCCTAGCAGGGGCTGGTTCCAGCTCTGAGCAAGCAGGCAGTGGGGACGGGGCTGTGGGGGGTGGGGGGTAGGAATGTGTGTGATGGGAATGTCCCCCAGGCACTCGCCAGCGTGGATGGCAGAGGCTGGGGATTTCTGTTTTGTTTTGTTTTTTCCTTTGAAACAGTTTCTCTTGTCTCCGGGGCTGGAGTGCAGCAGCTCCATCACAACTCTACAAACTGCATCTCTCTCCCGAGTAGCTGGGATTACAGGTGCCCACCACCACACCCTGCTAAGTTTTGTATTCTTAGTAGAGACGAGGGTTCACCATGTTGGCCACGCTGGACTTGAACTTCTGACCTCAGGTAATATGCCCATCTCGGCCTCCCAAAGTGCTGGGGTTACAGGTGTGAGCCACGGTGTCCGGCCGAGACTGGGGTTTCTTAACCTTGAGGTATCACTGGGGGTCATAGGACAGACCCCTGCTTATCCTCCCAGCACTCCAGAAGCTTCTTCCAGGTGTTGGTTTCCCGTCAACCATGGCTGATCAGCGTTGCTCATAGGAAGGGCCCCACACCCCAGAGCCGTCCCCACCACTGGCAGGTAATCGCCTCTGTCTCTGCAGCCACTCCAGGCCCTGGACGGGTAGACCCTGGCACAGCAGTTTCTGCCTCTTTCGATTGAGATCCTAGGAAGGAGGTGAAGCAGAAAGTGTGGAAAATACAGAAAGTACCAGGAAGAGGATAAACTGAGGCTCAGTCCCAAAGCCCAGAACCAGCCGCCAGGAAGCGATGGCCTTCTCTCCTGGGGGGATTCGAGTTGCGTTTCCTATATTTCATGGAAGCTCCATCCTGCTCTGTGTCTGTGTGACGGGCACGGTGCACAGTGGGGTCTTTGCTGGGCCTGGCGGAGCCGCTGCCCGCCTCGCCCACCCCCCGCCAGGGGCTGCTGGTTGATGTCCTTGCTCTGTCCTTTCTAGACTTGGAGACAGGACAGTGCTGTCCTGACGAGCTTGGATTCCAGAATCAGAATAATGGGAATTAAAATCCCAGCCCTAACGTTTTACTGCATGTGCGCCCCAGGACGGGCGGCTTGGCCTCTCTGAGCCTCAGTGTACTTCATCTGAAAGCTGACAAGACCCGCCTCCGTCGGGGGTAAGCCGTGTGGCCGGGCCACGCCGGGCCGGGCGTGTGCAGATGGAAGCGAGTGGGGAGCCCCTTCCTCTTCTCTTTTCTGTGTGTGTGTCATCAGCAGCTCAGCAGCACACGGGGTTCCTGGAACCAAGACCTGGGGCCTTGGGAAACACCCTCGTGCTTTTGGCCATTGTGTTCCCAGGAGGGCAGGTGACCATTTGGGGACAGTAAATAAACTGACAGGAGGTGAGCGAGGTGACCCCTTCACCTTTGGTCCCATCAGCCAGGCCTTATCTGCCCTGCCTCCCGCCTGGCCTCGGTCTGTTTGCCCACATCAAGGCAGACGGACAGTGGGTAAACATGGCCCAGAGGGCCAGCGTGGCAAGGGGCGGCAGGGTGGCCCCGGCCGGGAGAAGCCAGGGGTGGGGGTGGGGGTGGGGGACGAGGGCCAGGGGCCTGGGCCTGTGGCAAGCACTGAGCCAGACGCAGCCAGGGCCAAAATGGGCACCAGTCTTGAAGGAGAGGCCCACCCCAGGGCTGCCCCTGCCCAGGGTCCATGGCCCTCAGCCCCCAGCCCACAGGCCGCAACAGGAACACTGGGGTCCAGAGGCTGGGCTGGCACCATCTGGGCGCCCGTCAGAAGCAGGGCCAGGGCTGCACTCCAGCCTCCTGGCTGCTCAGTCCTCTAGTGCGTGGACAGGGAGCCCCGAGGCATGGGGGCCTTGGGGCTGGGGGCCAGGGGCCTAGGGAAGTGGGGTGCCCTGCTCTCTGCTGCACCCCCAGCCCCGTCTCACCCGGACCTTGCAGGCTTGTCTGTCGTTGAAACTTCACGGAGGAACTGGTTCAACTCCTCAGTGTGTTTGCTTCCAACCTTCTTCCTGCCAGGCACTGGCCTTCCAGAAACTTCAGAGAAAACCCAGACCTAGGCCAGTCACTCTGGCCACCATGGTGTCAGGGGGCTCACTCATGGTTCCCACTAAGGGAAACAGATGTGGTGTGTGGTGGAAGGGCAAACCCAGCGCCCTGGCGGTCACACCTCTGCCCACGGCCCAGCCTTGCGAGAAGCAGCCCGCCTCAGCCCACCCCTCTCTGCCATGTGCCCAGATGGCCGTGGAATGGGGATTGTGAGCCCGGCAATGGGGTGGCGGGTAGGATGCCTGGCCGGCAAAATGGCTAGAGTGCACCCCACGCCCCCTGAGCTGTATTTACAGAAGGAATCAGAGCTCACAGCCCCCGACACCTGCAGCCAGGTCTGGGCATGGCCACCAAGCACTCACGTACCTGTCCAACGGGAGCCAGGCAGCCTCAGGCCCACCTGGGACCCTCGGCCCAGCTCTCAGCTCTCTCCCAGCCCCCACCCCAGCAGCACCCCAGTGGGCTCTGCCTCGTTCCCTCACCCCACGATCCCTCCTCCCTCCAAGGGATGGCCCACGTCCTAACACCATCATTCATTGCCCTAGGCAGGAGGGACCATGGTTAACCCAGCACCAGGTACTCAGGGCCACCAAGCTGGCCCAAGGACGTAGTGGGGAGTGAGGCAGGCTGTGCCCTGGGCCCACTCTGTCCACACGGGATCCCATTGCCAGGAAGCCACGGTGTCCGCTCAGCCATCAACATACCTCGAGGGAACACCGTATCAAATCAAGCCCCTGCCTATGCAGAGGACTTGTAGAAACCGCCCCCTTCCACACCAGGAAAATTCCTCCTCTAGGGGATCTTAAGTATATCTTCTTATTGGTAAAAACTACAAACCCGTTGTGCTTTCTTGCTGTGGCTACCAGGAAGCTCAAACTCATCTTAAGTGACCAATGACAGCAGCAGCTCCTCATTGTGCCCTGAGGGAATTCTTTTTCCTCTTCCCACTAGACTATTCCTGAAATTTCACTTCAATTTTCATGTTTCAGTTCTATGTTTCGGTATTTTTTTTTTTCAAATTTCCAACTTATACACAGAAAGTGGCTACTAACATTGTCTAGGAAGAATTTCCAATTGTGTCTTCAAAATCCTCACGTGCGTGGGCTCACACGCGGACACACACAGGTGCGCATACACACACACACACACACACACACACACACACACACACGCAGTCTTCAGAGCCTCCCCTGGAGAAGAACGCCTTCCCTCCCTGCCTCGTCAATATTGCCTCATGATTCTCACAGATCCTCCAAGTCCCAACCCCATTTTCAACACGGGCTGCGTCCCCGGTGCCCAGTGTCAGGGGGTGTGAGAGGACACAGGGCTGCAGCTCTCAACCCTGCTCTGCCCCGTGAACACCTGGTCTTGGGGAGGCCATCCAGGTCCCCGCTGTGCCCCTGGAAAACAGGACTTAGTGACTGTGCCTCCCAGTGGGGAGGGCAGAAGCCCCAAGGCCTGACATCTGGGCACCCCCTTTTCACCCTGGGTTCCCCTCCCTGTAGACTCTGACCAAAGTCCCAGAGACTCCTAGCAGAGAGAGCCCCACAAAGAGCAGGTGGGAGCCAGGGTGCCAGGCAGGAGCCAGGGTGGACAAGCAGGAGCCACGTGACCACTTCCTGCACAGTCAGTGCCACCCTGCCTCGCTGCCCACTCCAGCCTCGGGGCTCCCTGGACACCAGGCCTCCCTACAGCAACGCATCGCCTCACAGGCAGAGGCCAACCCTAGGAGCTGGCAGGCCCAGGGAAATGTCCCAAACCCCTCCTCCCCTTTGCCGCACCCCGATCCTAAGCCCCCGAGGTCGCCAGCTCCCCTCATCCCACAGGGCTCAAAAACCCACGCGGCCGGTGAGCACACTCCTCTGGGGACAATGACGAGGATGCCAGGTCTTGGAAAAGTTAAGCTGAAGGCCGAGGTGCCATCAGACTGCACAGGCCCCTGGGCCCCAACCACCCTGCCCCGCACCAGGCCCCGCTGCCTCCTGTCCCAGCTGCGGTGCTGAGCCGCCCCTGTTTATCCTCAAAGACAATCCATCCCCCAGCTGCAAAGCGCAGTAAGGAGAGGACCATCACTGCTAATATTAGTCATTGTTATTGATTTTAGCTTTAGAGAATTGATTTTCAGTCCAGGCCCCTTTTATGAGGCTCTTCGCCAAAGACGCATGGATGCCACCCACGTCCCCTGGAAGCTGGTCCCCTCAACCAGGCCGGGCCTGCAAAACTCACCCCAAAGACCAGCGAGAGTTGAGCTGGATGAGCCCTGGGGGTGGGGGCGGGTGAACTAATCTTCCTTCTCTCTCTCTGTCCTCAACAAAGAGCTAACTCCAAGGCCTGGGCGACCAGCACTCACCCAGGCCCCGAGTTCCTAAAAGTCCTCGCTGCTCTTTCCCCACCTCCCACCTGCAAGATCGTCCTGAGCATTTGCTGAGGCCCCACAAGGCCCTGCCAGACAGACCCCTCCAGACAGACCCCCTGCTGAGCTCTCCCCTCCCCCAACCAGCAACGCTCACCCTGCCCCAACCCCCACCCTGACCACCCACCCGTCGCCCCCTGCCCCCCATCCATCGCCACTGCTGGGCCGCTTTCCTTCTGGAATCCCCTGGGCCTCCAAAGCTCTGCTCTGGTCTCCCGCCACAGCCCAGCCTCAGCCACACACTGGGGGCTGGCAGAGGAGGGTGGCAAAGCCTGGCCCTCACACTCCTCGTCCTCAGGGACCAGCTCGGAGCCTGGCTCGGGCCCATGCCACCTTGCTGAAGGAATAGTGATCGCCAGCATTTCTGAGTCCCTGCTGCCTGCCAACCACAGGACCCTAGAGTGTCAGGGGCAACCGAGACAAATTATGTAGACTTTTTCTCGGAGAGTAAGTCAGTGTGTTTACATAGGGAGGGAGCCCGCTGCCTTCGATGATTGATCTATGGTCATGGTCAAGTCCTGTGCCTTCAGGAGCCACTGTGTCCTCCAAGATGAAATGACAGTGCCAACCTCGCAGGGACATTCGAGAAAGGAAATGATATAACCCATCTAAAATGCTGGCCAGGTGCAGTGGCTCACGCCTGTAATCCCAGCACTTTGGGAGGCCAAGGCGGGTGGATCACCTGAGGCCAGGAGTTTGAGACCAGCCCGGCCAACGTGGTGAAGCCCCGTCTCTACTAAAAATACAGAAGTTAGCAGGGTGTGGTGACTCGTGCCTGTGGTCCCAGCTACTCCAGAGGCTGAGGCAGAAGAACCTCTTGAACCTGGGAGGCAGAGGTTGCAGCGAGCCAAGATCGCGCCATTGCACGCCGGCCTGGGCGACAGGAGCGGACCTCCAGCTCAAGGAAAAGTGAAATAAAATGCTGAATGTATTTCCCGGCCCTTCGCAAGGTCCACAGCAGAAGATGCCAGGTATTCTCCTTTTTTCTTTCTAAGTCTAGATTTTCGTGATTTTGATTTTCCTCCGGTTGAGATTCACCTTCACAAGAATGGCGCGGAAATGCAAGCACGCTGTCGCATATACAGATCAGCATGGGAGTGCCGCGTGGGGATGAAATTCCTTTAAGGGCCCCTTGTCATTGTTTTCCTTTTTTCTTTTTTAATGTTTTTTTATTTGAACAGTTTTTGGGGTACAGGTGGGTTTCAGTTACAGGAAGGTCTTCAGTGGTGATTTCTGAGATTTTGGTGCCCCTGTCACCTGAGCAGTGGACACTGTCCACGGTGTGGCATCGGTACCCCTGGCCCTCTCCAAACCTTCTCTGAGTCCCCAGTGGCCATGACGTCACTCATGCCTCTGCACCCCCGTAGCTTCACTTGACTCATGCGTGAGAACATTCAGTGTTGGGTTTTCCGTTCCGAGTTGCTGCACTTGGAATAACGGCCTCCAGCTCCATCCAAGCTGCTGCAGGAGACATCATTTCAGTCCTTCTGATGGCTGAGTGGTACTCCATGGCATGTGCGTACCACGTTTTCACGGTCGACGGGCACTTCGCAACCTAGGCCATTCAGAGACTAGTGAGATGTGCTGTCACCCATCCCAATGAACAGAAGGGAAAACCGAGGCTCAGGAACGGAAGTGACTTTCCCAAGGGGACCACATCGTCCTGTGTCCCACCAAGGGCAGGGGACGAAGGGGACCAGCACCCTCATCTTCACACAGAATCTTCTCATCTCCAGGCAAAAGCCTTGCCCTCTGGCCCACAGCACCCACTCTCCTACAAGGCTAGCCTCCTGAGGGAGGGAGAAGGCAGCCTTTCCCCCCCTCCCCCTCCTCCTCTTCCTTCTTCTTCTTCCTCTCCACAACTGGCCTCCCCTCCTCTCCCCCAACCCCGCCCCCGTCACATCTGTTGCTTGTCGTGGCTCTGAGACTGTCATGGGTGAAGTCAAGGAAGGCCAAACGCTCAGCTTCCTGGTTATCCCAGCAAGAATTTCTTGCCAGTGAAGCAAGGCCAGGATTCATTAATTCGTTCCCTTAACCATCCGTGTACTCTTTGAAATCTTTACCAAGCAGAGGCACTAGGAATATCAAAGGCCAAAACAATACAGGAGACAAAGCATTTTATAATGACTTTTGTTTTTTAGAAACAGGGTCTCACTCTGTCACGCAGGCTGGAGTGCAGAGGTGCCATCCCGGCCCACTGCAGCCTCCACCTCCTGGGTTCGGGCAATTTTTGTGCAGCTTCTCAAGTAGCTAGGGTTACAGGTCCCCACCACCATGCCTGGCTAATTTTTGTATTTTTAGTAGAGACAGGGTTTCACCATGTTGGCCAGGCTGGTCTCGAACTCCTGACCTCAGGTGATCTGCCACACTGTTGTCACCCCCCAGCACGGTGCACAGAGTTTCTGAGGTTTCCAAGGTCACCCTGCCGGTAAGAAACAAAGCTGGCATCCCATCTCGGCTCTGCTGGGCCCCGAGCTCACATCCTTTCTGATGGGGGCCAGCTGTGGCTGAAGACCACTTCCCCTGGGGAAATCCCCAGGCCTGGGCATTGGAGGTACATTCCCCTGAGCCAACCCAGGAGTCACGGGACACTTGGGAAGCAGCTGTCCCCAGGCCCCGCTTTCCTTCTCCCAGCGGGGTCCCCGTGACACCTCCCCCTGCCAGGCCCACCCCCGACCTGCCTGCTTGTCCTGGTGCCCAGGCCCACTCCTTGGCCTCTGTCTGTGCTTCAGAGTCGCACCCTCCAGAAGGGAAGAAAAAGAAGCCTGTGAGCATTGCCAGGCTGCCTAGGGAGGGGCGGTTCCATGCAGTTGAGCGTGGATTTCTCTTTTGGCCATGACCGAGCCACAGAACTCTCCTGGGACCGGTGGCCTCACCGTCCACGCCCACCCCCCCCATGTACCTGTCCCTTCCCCAGACTCAGGGAGGCAACACCAGCCTCAGAGTCCACAGCCTCCCACACGGCCGATAAATTCTGCTCTTACTGGTTAATGAGAGACCAGCGCCACCTGGGCCTCCATCGCGTGGACGCCCACTTTGACTGGGCTGTGTGTCATCACCGCCAAATTAGGGCTGCCAGGAGCCCTGTGCAGCTGAGGGCAAGTGCAGGGTCTGGGGTGGGAAGAGTGGTGAAACAGCTCAGGAACCACGCCAAGGGATCAAATGGGTCTTTAAGTCATTATCTCAATCCCTCCTTAAAAGCCACATTGGGCGAAGTGACTTTCAATATTGTTTTAGCCCATTACCAGGCTAGAAATTAATCGCTCGCTGCACACACAGGCGGCGTCACTGTGGCCGTAATTATGCACAGGGCGGAGACTCCTGCAGAAGCCACATATTTTACACTTAAATTATAATCAAACTTAGAGGAATCTCTTCCACCCAGTGCACACACATAATTGCACCCATCTCCGAGAGCGGTGACTCTCGTCAATGCACGTGTTTGTGGTTGGAAGATGCCGAGCCCACAGTATGGCTGTCTCTCCGTGTCTCGGTCGTAGATACACAAAGAACCCCGAATGCAGCCTCTGGAGAAGCTCCGTCGTGCGCAGATCTGTGGTTATCAAACCTAAAATCCAGAACCCACACAGCAGCCTGCACGGAAGAGATGCACAGTGAGCCTCCAGGGGCCCCGGGGCCGGGAGCCAGGGGCTGGGCACTCAGAAGCTCCTGGGGTCAGGACCCGATCGGAGGAGAGGCGGAAGCCCCGCAGCTGAGCGCGGACGATGCGGGCTCACGGGAGTCCCCGGGGCAGGCAGGACTTGGCCTGGGAAGGTCTGGAGAGTGCCCAGTCGAGTCGGGAGACCGAACACCCTGCCAGGGGACAGCACTCGCTCTTCTACCCCCACCCCCCGTGGAATCCTCCGGGTTCTTTAATTGCTCAGTCTAATTAAAAAGTAACAATGGGCCGGGTGCAGTGGCTCACGCCTGTAATCTCAGCACTTTGGGAGGCTGAGGCGAGGGGATCACGAGGCGAGGGGATCACAAGATCAGGGGATCGAGACCACCCTGGCCAATATGGTGAAACCCCGTCTTTACTAAAAATAAAAAAATTAACTGGGTATGGTGGTGCATGCCTGTAATCCTAGCTACTCGGGAGGCTGAGGCACAAGAATTGCTAGAGCTCAGGAGGTCAAGGTGGCAGTGAGCCGAGATCACACCACTGCACTCCAACCTGGGCGATAGAGTGAGAGAGACTCCATCTTAAAAAAAAAAAAAAAAGTAACAATGCCATAAACGCCTTCTTTCAGAAACATGGAGAGGGAGGGTGGGTCTGCCCTGTGCCTTGCCATGCTCCTAGGGACGGTTTTTTTTGTTTTTGATTTTGTTTCTAAGACAGAGTCTCGCTCTGTTGCCCAGGCTGGAGTGCAGTGGCACGATCTCGGCTCACTACAACCTCCGTCTCCTGGGTTCAAGCAATTCATCGGCCTCAGCCTCCCGAATAGCTGGGACTACAGTCAGGCACCACCACTCCCAGCTAATTTTTGTGTTTTCAGTAGAGACGGGGTTTCACCATGTTGGCCAGACTGGTCTCAAATTCCCAACCTCAGGTGATGCACCCGCCTCTGCCTCCCAAAGTGCTAGGATTACAGACCTCAGCCACCGTGCCCAGCCCAGGGACAGTTTTTCGCTGTCCCTGAGGGCTCCATGAGCACCTTCCTCTGATCTCCGCAGGGAAGTCAGTAACAGCGAGTAACAGTGAGTAACCGTGAGGGTTATTGAATAGTGAGGGTGTGGTGAAGGATGATCTTCCAGACTCAGATGCCTGCCCTGCTCACACCTCTTCAGGAAAGTGTGTTTATTACCTTTTGTAGCATCGTGATCACGCCCCTTAAATCTACCTGGACTCAAGATGTTCCCTCAAGAAATCTTTTTTTTTTTGAGACAGGGTCTCACTCTTGCCCGGGCTGAAGTGCAGTGGTGCAATCACAGTTCACTGTGCCCCAAATTCCCAGGCTCAAGTGATGCTTTCGCCTCAGCCTGCTGAGTAGCTGGGATCACAGGTGTGCGCCGCCACACCTGGCTAATTTTAAAATTTTTTGTAGACACAGGATTTTTCTATGTTGCCCAGGCTGGTCTTTCACTCCTGGGCTCAAGCAATCTACCTGCCTTGACCTTTCAAAGTGTTGGGATTACAGGCGTGACCCACCGCTCCTGGCCAAAACATCATTATTATTTGAAAAGTTGGTACTTACTTACCTTGACCTGCATCTTCACCTGTGACGTGGCTTTTCACTGTTTCCTGTGCACCCACGTTTCTATCTAGGATTATTTCTTCTCTGCCTGAAGAACCCCTTTAGTATTTTTTTCTGTTTGGTTTTGAGACAGAGTCTCACTCTGTCGCCAGGCTGGAGAGCAATGGTGTGATCTCAGCTTACTGCAACCACCTCCCGGGTTCAAGCGATTCTCCTGCTTCAGCATCCCAAACAGCTGGGATTACAGGCACGCACCACCACACCTGACTAGTATTTTGTATTTTTAGCAGAGATGAGGTTTCGTCGTGTCAGCCAGGATAGTCTCCATGTCCTGACCTCGTTATCCGCCCACCTCGTCCTCCCAAAGTACCGGAATTACAGGTGCAAACCCCCGCACCCAGCCTGAGCTACCACAACTGGCCAGTATTTCTTATAGTTTAGCTCTAATTGATTGTCTTGGTTTTTATTTTTCTGGGAAAGTATTTTGCTTTCACTTCTCATCTAGGGCTAAAGGTCTTCACATGGCCAGTCATTAGTATTTACTGAGCAGCTAACAACTTTACATGTTACTGCTCGTCAACCCGTATGAGACAGATGAGATGGGTGCTGTTCCTGGCCCCGTTTCTCCCTGTGGAATCTGAGGCTCAGCGTGGTTCAGTAACTTGTCCTAGGTCACAAAGCGTATTCGTGAGTGTTCTCCAGAGACACAGGGCAAATGGAAGACAGATGTTCACATCGCTCTCTATGTATATTTCTACCTATCTGTAAAATAAGGAAGTGCTCACGTGACCCTGGAGGCTGACAAGTCCCAGCATCTGCACCGGCAAAGCGGAGACCCAGGAGTGCGGATGGCGTGAGCGTCACTTCAAGGAGGGGGACACCCGCCATCCCAGCTCCACAGTCAGAGCCACTCTGTCCTACCCAGCCTCGGTCTCCTCAGGCCCCCAGTGGACTGGATGAGGCCCACTCACACTGGGAGGAAAATCGGCTTCACGCAGCTCACCATTCAGATGTTAATTTCATCCAGAATGATGTTCGGCCAAATGTCTGGGCACCCTGTAGCCCATTCAGGGGGACACAGAAGATTTTGTTTTTTGAGATGGAGTCTCACTCTGTCACCCAGGCTGGAGGGCAGTGGCACGATCTCGGCTCACCGCAACCTCCACCTCCTGGGTTCAAGCGATTCTCCTGCCTCAGCCTCCCGAGTAGCTGGGACTAAAGGCAAGCACCATGATGTCCAGCTAATATTTGTATCTTTAGTAGAGATGGGGTTTCTCCATATTGGTCAGGCTGATCTTTAACTCCTGACCTCAGGTGATCCACCCGCCTCAGCCTCCCAAAGTACTGGGATTACTGGTGTGAGCCACTGCACGCAGCCCGATTGACACATAAGATTAATCATCGCTCGAAGTTACTGAGAGGCAGAGCTGGGGTTCAAAGGTGGCAGTTCAGGCTGTGCCCCACATTCGGCTTCACGGCTCGCCAGCTGTCTCTATCCACTGTGTGTGCACCTGCCGCACGTCCCAGGGGCCGTGGAGCCGCACAACTCGTGTTTCCATTGCCTAGAATTCCCCAGCTCCGGATGGAGATGGACACATCTGAAGCTCTGATCTGAGATGAGTCTCCTTCGCATCCGAAGGCGCTCCTTCCCCTCTGGGCCTAGAACTCTAGAACCACACAGCTATTTTCTTCCCGCACTGTAAACACGCCCCTCCCTTGCCTTCTGGATCCCGTCACTTCCGCTGAGAAATAATCTTATGGCCCCCTTGAAGGTAATTTGTCTATTTGTCTTTACCTCTAGCTACTTCTAAGATTTCTGTCTTTGGTTTACAGCAGTTTTGCCATAATACGCCTAGAGGGGCTCTCCCTGTCCCTAGCCTGCTTGGCATGTGTCAGTCTTCTATCCAGGGTCTGTTTTCTTTCATCGATTTTGGAAAATCCTCAGCCATTGTATCTTCAAACATTGCTTTTTCCCTATCCTCTCTCCCTCATTCCCTTTCTCTCTCCTTCCTCCAGTTCCAACCACCTGCGTGATGGGGCTGCTCCCCAGACCCGTGTGTATGGCGTGCTCTGTTTCTCATCCTTTTTTTGCTCACTGTGTTCCATCATAGTTTTTTTTTTCCCTGACTTATCGTTCTACTCTATTAAAACCCTATTTCCCAGCCTGCTGTTAAGCCTATCTATTAAGTTTCTAATTTTAATCATTACATTTTTCTAGAATTTCCATTTTGTCATGGATTCCAGTTGTCTGGTGAAATTCTCTGTTTTATCATCCACTTGCCTGAATAATGATTTGAAAGCCCATCTGTGATGCTACCAATAGCTGAGCAGTCCGAGGGGCTGTTGCTGGCATTTATTTTTCTCTTGGTCCTGTTTCTTGGTATTCCCTGACATCTGTGAAACCCTGGCGCTACCTCTGGTTCCCTTCCATAGTGATGAAGCTTGCAGGCATCCCGGCTGAGAGCCTGGAGTGTCTTCCGGAGCTTCTCCTCCTTGGCAAGTCCTAAGCTCTAAATCTGGTCTCTCCAGCACCCTACAACTCCTGACACCTCAAAAGCTTTCTCCTGGGCTTCTTAGCTTCTTGCTCTGCACATCTTCATCCACCAAATGGCTAGAATGGAAACCTCTGAGCATCAGACTCACTTATTTCCACCTCCCTCCTCCCCAGAATCTTCACCACTCAATTTTTGGCTGCCTTGACAGATCCAAACCCCAGTTTCAGCCCCGTGGAGCTCCACTGGCTTCCCTGCCTCCTCACGGGTATTTATGGCCTCTGGTCTTGGCAAAGCCCCCGAATGAAAAGCGAGTGCCAGCGCTGGCTCCTCTCTCCCCAGCTCCCCCTTTGCTGAGCTCTCAGCCCTTCCAGTCCGGACTGGCTCAGCTGCTCACCAGTGTCTTCAAAAAGAGCATTTGTATTTTACCCAGCTTGTCTACATATTGATCTATGCCAGCTACTCCATAACAGCCAGAAGCAATAGTCATTAAGTGGTATTTTATTAACTATATTTGGATCATACGTATATACACATGTACACTATGTTCAGAACTACGGAGTCCAAATGCAGGACATTTTTACCCAATTATTTTATTTGTAAAGGCATCCCAGAGGTAATCAACACGTGAGACTGGAGTGTGGAAGTGATGCTCATCTAACTTCTATATTCCTCTCTCTCTCTTTCTCTCTCTCTCTCTCTCACTCTCTCTCTGTTTTTCTTTTTTTTTTTTTTTTTTTTTTTTGACAGTCTCACTCTGTCACCCAGGCTGGAGTGCACTGGCATGATCTTGGCTCACTGCAACCTCCACCTCCCAGGTTCCAGTGATTCTCCTGCCTCAGCCTCCTGAGTAGCTGAGATTACAGGAACACGCCACCACCATGCCTGGCTAATTTTATGTATTTTTAGCAGAGATGGGGTTTTGCCATGTTAGCCAGGCTGCTCTCAAACTCCTGACCTCAAGTGATCTGCCCGCCTCAGCACCCCAAAGTGCTGGGATTACAGGTGTGAGCTACCACGCCCAGCCTTTATTTCTGATGATAACAAAATAGCAGCGACGGTCGGCATGGTCCACGCATCAGCCAGCGCGCGCTGGGCATTCCACAGCTCTCCTCTCTCCCTCACAGCAAGTCCAGGAGGAGGGTCGAGGAGGCCCTGCTGGGAAGTGACACTCAGGATTTGAACCCTGGCATGCCCGAATCCCTGAGCTGCTGCATCCTCCTGGCTCCCTGCAGGAAGATTTCTCCCATGCTGTTTATTTTCAGGATGGGCGCCCTGAAACACAAGGGACCAGGCCCCCACCATGCGAGGAAGGTGCAGGAAGGAGCAGCACAGAGCCCTGAGCCACAGAGACACTGCAGTCTGGACCAGCAGTGATCGGACAGGTGTGTGCTCTCAGCACTCGACATGTGAAAGCAAGACCCAGCCCTCCTCGGGCCCCCACTATGAACCCGATTACTTCAGCCTGGCTGCCTTCCTTCAAAGGGGGTACAGGCGGGGCCCACGGGACCCCAGTTCTCTAGCCTCACCTGCCCCTGGCTGCTGATGTTGCTCTGATCTCTGGGTGGAAATGACTCAAGAGGCAATGAAGAGAAGACTTAATTGGGCTGCAGGGAGTCCTCAAGTCTCTTGAGATCACGCACTAAGTATTTCCATGTGTGCGTTTTTCCAGGAAGACAGCCTGGGGCTTTCAGCACATCCCACAGTGGTCCATGATCAAGACAATAGCCTCTTTAGACTAGAGGAGGCAGGAGCCCAGATTCCAATCCCTCTTCCACTGCTCCCTGGCTGTGTGATCTTGATTTGTCCTTTCCCTCTCTGAGCCCCAATTCTGCCTCTTTTCTGCAAGGTCCTTGATCGCTGGGGATGCCAGTTCTCTGTCTGCCGGAGCCCAGCTCCCTCTGCCTTCTCCCTGCCGTGCTCAGCATCGTGGGCCCTGGCCCAGCAAAGCTCATTTCCAGGTTTTGCTTGTGTTCTGTCCCTGAGAGGCTCTGGCCAGGGCTGGGAGGGTGGGAGGAGGAAGAGGCCAGTGTCCGCCCTCATCTCTGCTCCAGGCAGCACCTCTGGCAGGGTGGCCTCTGCATTTCAGCTCCTCCAGGCGGCCCCCTTCTTCCATGGGGCCCCCAAGGCATGGGAATCGCACCCTCCCATACACCCCTTTCTGGACCCACTGCATATTAACCTCCCTGTGGAGCCGCCTGGCCTGGGCTCTGGAGCCTGAGCCCTCGCTGATAACGAGGTGATGGCCAAGAGCCTTGAACACCAATACTGTCACCCAGGGCTGCCCAGTGAGTTCCCAGCAGGGCAGCATTCCCCCTGTGCTTGCCCTGGAACCCCTTTTTGGTCGACAAGTTGTATGTTTTCAGAATGGTTTGAGATTTACAGCCAAACAGAGAAGACAGCCCAGAGGGCGTCCGCATCCCCTCCACCCACCACCTCCCGCCATCCGCATGGGGCCCCGTCCTGGCCGTCAGCCAGCGTGGTGCATCACGGTGACCCGAAATTCACTTTATGCAGATTTCCTTCGTTAGCGAGTGTCCCCTTTCTGTCCAGGACCCCATTCCAGACACCACGTGACCCCTTGCCTCCCTGGGCTCCTCCTGGTTGCGACAGTTTCCCAGCCTTTCCTCATCTTGCGTATTCTTCTTCTTTCTTTCTTTTTTTGAGATGAAGTCTTGCTCTGTCCCCGAGGCCGGAGTGAAGTAGCGTGAACTTGGCTCACTGCAACCTCCACCTCCTGCGTTCAAGCAATTCTTGTGCCTCAGCCCCCTAAGTAGCTGGGACTACAGGCGCATGCCACCACACCCAGGTAATTTGTGTGTGTGTGTGTGTGTATGTGTATGTGTGCGTTTGTGTGTGTTTTTAGTAGAGACAGGGTTTTCCTATGTTGGCCAAGCTGGTCTCGAACTCCTGACCTCAGGTGATCCACCCGCCTCGAACCCCCAATTTTTTCACCTTTGGTGCCTGGCAGTTTTGAGCAGCACTGCTCAGGTGTTAAAGGGCACCCCTGGGTGGCTCTGTCAGCCACAAGCCTCATAGTTGGGCTGGGCGATGGGTGGTGGGCTTGGGAGGAAGAGCATGGGCAACACGCCTCCCCCCGCACACGTCAGGGACACGGAGTCAGCGGGAGCACCGCAGGCGGCGTTGGCCTTGACTGAGGCTGAGGTGTCCCTGTCGGGCCTCTCCACTGCGGAGCCGCTTCCTCCTCGGGAAGCCTGGGCCCCTTGCTGGGGAGCCCCTTCTGGACCCGTGTGCTGGGAAGTGCTGCGCCAGCTGCAGCCTGGCACACAGCAGGTGCCTAATTTGCCCTCTCTGAATTGAATGGAGCGAGGCTGTGGCCTCGTTAGGAAGGACGTTCTCCCTGCACCCAGGTCCCTCCTGGCTCATGGTCTCATTAAGCCCCGCTGCTCCCTCGGGCCAGCGCTCCTCTGCTCAGCTCACTCCCGACGTGAGGACTTCCCGCCAGGCCCTGCTGGCTCCAGCTTCTGCCCACCCAGAAGGGGCACGCTGGGGAGCTGAGGCCCCCCGCGAGGGCTCCCAGCCAGAAGGCATCCGGCTCCCCCACCAGTGTCCTTTCTACCCACCACAGAAGCATCAAAAGCACACGGCACAGACAAGTCTACCCACGGCTCTGCCGCCTCCTCCCCGCCACACCCGGCATGTCTAGCAGGTGCTTCCCCAAGGCTCCCAGCCCTCAGAGCACGGATGGGCCCCTGTGCTCCTCAGACTCTACGGGGTCGCTTGAGCCTGGTACACCTGGAGCCCAGGAGGAAGGCCACGGGTGCAGGGGGCAGAGCCTGGGCCACCAGCCCAGAGGGGGACACGGGGAAGTCAACTCCAGGGTGAGGAGGTCTCTCCCGGGTGGGAAGGGCGGGGAACCATTGCTGTCCCAGGCAGGGCCCTGAGCTCCCCACACCGGCTCCCCTCACCCCACAGAAAGGATTCCTCTCAGTTTTGCAAGGAAGAAATGGAGGCAACGGGGTGAGGACATTTCCCCAGGCAGTATAACCGGGAAGAGAGAGTAGGCTGCGCCCCGGAGGCCTGGCACCTGAAGCCTTTCCCACTGCTCTGCCTGGAAGCAGGAAGCCCCCTAGACTTTGGTTTCCCTCCGTGGCCTGGCGTGTGAGCCCTCGAGGGAGGGACAAGCCCGCTTGGAGCCTCGAGCCACAGCCAACCCTGCAAACCCTCTCTACCCGCCATGGGCGAGCCTCTGTCACTCCGAGATGGGACAGGCCTGGCTCAGGCCAGCCGGGTGTAGTGGAGACGCTCACCAAGCACACGGCCCTCAGGGGACGCAGCAGCAAGGCAACATGGTCAGGATGGAGAACCGAGCACGCCTCTCCCTGGGATTCCAGGTCAGGTCCAAGGGAGCAGGGGCTGGACGTGCCCAGTCACAAGACTGGCAGAAAGGAGGTAAGGGCCCGGCCCAGGCGCTCCCCACCTTAGTGGGGCTGCACCCCTGCTCTTCAGGCCAGAAGGGGCTCCCACTGGGGGCAGGGTGTGTGGGGGGGTCTTCCTAAACTGTACTTTTATTTCACAAGCCTCAGGGGCTCTTTGAGGCCACGGGGGGGACATTTGTTCACAGGCAGCAGCCAGCCTCACCCAGGAGTGGCGAAGAGAGGCAGGGCAGGGGCGAAGGAGGGGCCCGGTCAGCGGGAGGGGACAGCAGGTGGTCCCCACAGACACCCCAGCAATGCCACTACCATGTCACTCTCCCGAGGCTCTCCATCGCCCTCGGAGAGAGTGTCGATTCTTTCTTTTTTTTCTGTTTAGAGCGGATCTCGCTCCATGACCCAAGCAGGAGTGCGGTGGCACAGTCACAGCTCACTGCAGCCTCGAACTCCCGCGCTCAGGTGATTCTCCTGCCTCGAGCTCCCAAAGCATGAGGATTCCAGATGTGATCCACTACGCCCAGCTAAATTTTTTTTTTCTTGTAGAGATGGGGGTCTGGCTGTGTTGCCCAGGTTGGTCTGGAATTCTTGGGCTCAAGTGATCCTCCCTCACCCAGCCAAGGGACCAGATTCTGGGCCTGGCCCGGTGGCTCATGCCTGTAATCCCAGCACTTTGGGAGGCCAAGGCAGATGGATCAACTGAGGTCAGTAGTTTGAGACCAGCCTGGCCAACATGGCAAAACCCAGTCTCTACTAAAATATAAAAATTAACCCAGCATGGTGGCACGTGCCTGTAATCCCAGCTACTCCAGAGGCTGAGGCAGGAGAATCACTTGAACGCAGGAGGTGGAGATGGCAGAAAGCCAAGATCATGCCACTGCACTCCAGCCTGGGTGACAGAGCCTTGAACACTAATACTGTCACCCAGGGCTGCCCGGTGAGTTTTGAGACAGAGTAAGACTCTGTCTCAAAAAAAAAGAGGAGAAAGAGCAGATTCTTCAGTGTGGCCCAGGACTTGCCAGCTGGCCCATCCCCCTCACCCGTGCCTTCTGCCAGGGTGGGTCTGGGAGGTCAGGCAGTCCTGATTCCTGCCTGGGTCACCCCAAGCTCTCTACCACTTTGATGATGATGCCTACTGCAAACTTTCTGAAAATTAACTCCCTTCAGAACAGGGACTGTGCCTTGTTCTGTCTGTTTCACCGTTCCCTGGCTCAGGAGTGGCTCCGGTGGGCACTTACTGCATGGTGACTGCATTTAACTGGTGCCCGCTGGACCCACTCTGTGCTGGGCTAAAAGACAAGAATCGGGAGCCAGGGAATGGAGTCCTCCCTTGGCCCCTGCTTCCCAGCCTGAGAAACGGTCCCATCAGGCACGCTCACCACTGTGGCTAAAAAGAAGTGCCCCGATCTCCGTCCAAACCACGTCTCACTTGGTCCCCACCTCAGCCCCAGGGTGCAGCTGGAATTGTTACCTCACGGGGAAACTGAGGCTGGGAGGTGCCCCCCCCCAATAGTCGGTAGGCCGGGTTTGTCTGGCTCAGTGCCCCGATCTCCGTCCAAACCACGTCTCACTTGGTCCCCACCTCAGCCCTAGGGTGCAGCTGGAATTGTTACCTCATGGGGAAACTGAGGCTGGGAGGCACCCCCCCCCAATAGTCGGTAGGCCAGGCTTGTCTGGCTCAGAGCCAGGCTCGTGGCAGTGACTGTGGTGAGGAAATGGTGCCTTTGGGATGCAGGAGGCTCAGGGACCAGGCACCTCCAGGAAGACCCAGAACTGTAGGCTTCCTTGTCCTTGACATGATTTCACATGTGGTCTCTGGGGCTCTGGGTTAGACCTCAGGGTGGTCAGTAGCCCTAGCCTCGTCCAAGGGGGCCTGACGATCGGCCGTCACGTGCCCACCCCGGGAGTGGCCGAGTTCAGGTCAGGGGCGCCTGGGACTGAATGGCAGAGAGGGGCAGATGTCGGGGAGAAGGCAGGTGCCCGATCTGATTGGGGGCTCCTCCAGCGGCGGTGGTGCCGTCAGACCCTGGGTCAGCCCTCGCCTCTCCCACCATGGAGCAGGGCTATTCCCCTAGGGTCCAAGTCACACCCCAGTCCCTTTCCCCTCCTGGGGCCCCTAAATTCTAGGCAGGGTTCCACTGGCCACTGTCAGTCAGGGACGCTGGACCCGATGGGGTCAGAGGAGTCAAAACCAGGAAGGGCCTGAGGCAGCCACTCACAGAGACCACGCCCACCCCACCACGGCGGCAGAGGACCCTGGGCAGGCCCCTTAGCCTTCTTAGGAGGGAGGCAGCTGCCAGTCCAATCAACAGGGGTCTCCTCCCTTCGGGCTCCACTCAGGGGACCCAGGCTCTCTGAAAGATTACCCAACACACAGACGCACGTGTGGCTGGGCTGCTGCCCACTTCTTCTACAGCATCAGAGACTGGAATGCCAGCTGCTGTGGGGACACCAGCCCTCGAGGCCCACGGCAGAATGGACACCTCCCTGCCACTCACTAGCCCGGATGCTGTGGGCAGAGGCCTGTGGGCCTACGGGGCCTGGAGGTCTTGACGATGCCCACTGCCCACTACAGAGCAGCCCCTAGTGACGGGCGCTTCGCTCTTGCCCTGCAGAATGTAGGAGGCAAGAGGGGCGTGGACTCAGCTCCTCCTCCCTGGAAACCGTTCCAGGGGACTCACGAAGGGAACGGCCTCCCTCCCACCATGGTGATGCCCTCCAGCTCCCCACACAGGGTGGTCCCAGCTCCATCCTCCAGGAGCCCCCCCATGCCTTTTCCTGAACAGAACTCTCGGAAACAGCAGTGTGTTCATGGTGGAGCCGATCCCTGTGTCTGTGCTGGAGTCACTGTGCCTCGGTTTCCCCATCTGTGACCCAGCCCAGACCAACAAAGACAGACGCACCACAGGCACCAAAGTCTCCCAGGCATTGGTCTGGGTTTGGGCCAAGGAGGAGTCAAAAGAGGCGGTTCAATCACAAGATCAGGAGTTCGAGACCAGCCTGGCCAACATAATGAAACCCTGTCTCTAATAAAAATACAAATAAAGTTGCCGGGTGTGGTGGCAGGCGCCTGTAATTCCAGCTACTTGGGAGGCTGAGGCAGGAGAATCTCTTGAACCCGGGAGGTGGAGGTTGCAGTGAGCTGAGATTGCACCATTGCTCTCCAGCCTGGGCAACAATGTGAGACTCCGTCTCAAACAAAAAAAAAGTCCTGTGGGCAGTCACTGCCAGGTGCATTCAATGGCCCCCTCCTGCTCTAAGGCCCCAGAGTGGCAGCACAGAGCCTGTGCTCCCAGTCCCCACCCTGCCCCCTGCCTGCCCTCCACTGGGGCATTAGGGTAGAGAGAGGCCTTGCATGCAATCCGGAGGCCACTTGAACCCAGAGGTCAGCTTCAAGGCAGATGGCCGATGGCTGCTGGTCCTTTAGATTTTTCTTCCAGCAAAATTCACAGCTTCCTGTTCCTCCGATAAAAGCCCCAGGAGACCCACCAGGACTGGGCAGAGCCCGGGCAGAGGAAGGAGTTCTGAGCGAACAAATCGGAACCACGAGGACATGTCCCTGCAGTCTCTGCAGGGTAGGAACGTTCACGGGGAGTGTGTTTCCAGCTCCCCACAAGGCTCCCCGGAGCCCCAGCATGTCCTGGGGATGCCGCAGCCCCTGGGCAGAGCCCGGGGGAAAGGGAGCGGCTGAGTTGGCACAAGCACCTTTGGCGCAGGCCCCGCTGCATGAATCATCTAGCGGCAGCCCCGGAGCCCACGGCTTGAAGCCAAACCCAGGGCGCTGCAGCTGGGAGCCCTCTCTCATGAGCTACCCCTGCCAGCCCTTCCTGGCCTTGCTTTATCTGCCTGTCCAGTGGGCACAACCGCCTTGCTGGGACAGGCATGTGTGCCCAGGAGGAAGGGCTCAGTCGCTGGTCCCCACCAGCAGCTCCGTCCTAATGGCCTCTGACTCCTATCAACTCACCACAAACCGGCTTCCTCCACCTCAGTGACTCTGTGACTTGGAAACAAAATCAATGTGAAACTGCCTCTGTTGGCATTGCACAGAGCACTGCCCCCCAACCCGCTCCGGGCGCCCCACCCTCACACCTCCTCCTGTACCCGCCGGGCAGCGCCAAGGCCAGCTGGAAATCGAATCGCTCCCCGGACCAGGCCCAGACGGCCACATTGCTCTCAAGCCAGGGCCACTGGCCCAGGGCCAGGAGCAGACTCGGCGGGAGGGGCGGGGGGTCCTGAGCACCAGGTGGGGTCGGGATAGAGGAGGCGGTGGGAGGGAGGGGTGAGGCTTCACTGGGTGGGGGGTTGTGGGGAGAACAGGGCTACGGTTCCGGGGCATTGTGTAGCCAGGAAAAGGGAGGCAGCGAAGCCACAGCCACGACAGGGTGGATCTTCCACAGCGCCCCATCCTTTGGGGCTCACGGGCAGTCCCTGACCCCCAGCCCAGACCTGGGCACAGCGGAGGGTGGCAGGGCCGTGGAAGGAGAGGCTGCAAAGAGGAAAATTACAGCCCAGGATCAGGAGCCTCAGTCCCAGGGCACTGCCATGGAAACCGAAATCAACAGACACATTGACGGGGTGCGGGGGCGTGAAAAGCCTCTGAGATGGGCCCTGCGTGACCCCAGACACTGGGAAAGTGGACACCCACCTCAGCTATAGCAGTGCCAGCCACAAGACACTGGGCACCAAGGGCCCAGCAATCAGACAGCCTCTGCCTGGCCCAGGACACCCTGGGCTAAGGCCTGGGTCCCTAGGGCTCTCAGCTCTCGGGGACAGGGAGTCAAAGCACAGCCTGAGGGCACCTCCGGGACTCCACAGTGGCTACTGGCAGGGGGAGGGCCAGCCCCTGTGTCAGGAGAGACCCTAGGAGGCTTCCAGGGGGAGGCGATGTCTGAGCTGCACTTGGAGAAGGCGGGTGTGCTGGGCAGGAAAGGGAGGAGGGGCACCAGCAGACACAGGTGTGTGTGTGTGCCAGGGTGCAGAGGGGTGGGCACGGGGCCAAAGGCACAGTGGGAAGAGGAGTGATGTGGGGTCTCCCAGGGCCTCATCCTCTGGAGGACCATGCAGAGGCATGGGAGGCTATGCAGTCTTAAGTGGCATGATCAGATTCGTGTTCTAGAAGGATCCTTCTGGCTGTGGTGTAGGGAAGGGCAAGAGGAGAGGAAGCCAGAGGCGAGAGGGTGCCAGGAGTTGACCTGTCATCCAGGGAGAGCCGAGGAGGACAGGGAGGGCACTGGGAGGACGGGGAGGGGACTTGGGGCCTAAGGAAGAGTCAGCACTTCTCCTGACACATCCTCCCCAGCTGGGCCAGAGGGGACGGACCAAGCCCCTCTCTAGTAGCCCGCGCCGCCCGGCTCTGGAAGGCTCCACTCCTCAAGAAGTGTGTGTCGGGGGTGAAGCCTCCTGTTCTTCCGATTTGCCCCTGGCCTCAAAGGAATCGACGTGCTTGCTCCAGACCTCAGCCTCCTGACCAGCGTCTGACAGTCACCTTCAGGCCACCGGGCAGGCCTCCGTTCCGTTTCCAGCGGGGAAGCCTGAGCTCGGGCGGCAGTCACCGGCCCAGGCCTGGCTCAAAGGCGTGTGCTCCACCGTGCCGAGCTGTGCCGTGACCCACAGCCATGTGGCCCCAGGAAGCTGCAGCCCGGGGGAAGGGGACCCTGGCCCGTAGGCACCACTGAGGGCTTCATTCCCAACAGACTCTGCTGGTGGTGTACCCTCAGCGCCCCCGGGTGTCCCGCCTGAAGGACCAACCCTGAGGTCCACATGATCGGGCCCTGGAGGCGGGCAGGGCGGCTCCTGCTCTCAGGACAGGCGGGGAGCCCGGCCACACTCTCCAGGAGGAGGCAGGAGGGCCTCTGCCTATGTGTGAGCGGCTGGTTGTGAACGACAGGGCAGATCCAATGCCTGGGCACAATGGAGGTCCCAGAGGAAGGATGCCCTCTCCACTCCTCAGGAAGTCAGGCCAGCCTGGCTGCAGCCAGGGAGCTGGAAGCTGGGCTCAGCTCAGACCCTGGCTCATATCTGGGGGCAAAGAGAGGGACTTGCGGTGTGCTGGAGCCACCTCGCCTGCCTGGGTCCCGGTGGCCGCACCTGACCCACAGGGACTTTCTAGAAGAGAAAATGCACGGGAGGTGGGGAGAGGGAGGGCTCCCGACGGGTGGTGGCAGGCGGGGGACGTGGGCTCTTTCGAAACCATTGAGGCTGGAAGTGCCAGGAGCACGGGCGGAGTCACACAGCCCCACCCCAGAGCAGAGTCTGGAGGCCCTGGAGACTAACGAGCCCGTCCGGCTGAGGAGCGGGCGACACCGCAGTGGGGGCCACAGAGGTGGGGGGGAGCCAGGGCAGCTGCCAGGGTGGGCTTCGGCCGGCGCCCTGTGGCGGTGAGGACGGTGGGCTTGGGGCCCTCCCCGATTCCAGGAACTAGTTCTCTGCCCCCTCCGGTGTCTGGGTCCCCCGGTGTCCCCGCCTGGGCTGAAGGAGGTTAACGAGATGCCGACACCTGGACCGCTTACTTTCTACTTAAGCAACTCTGGAAGAGCGAAGTCTGCCTCCAACCCGAGGCGGAGCACCAGGACGCGGGAGGCGGCCACGGGCAGGGGCAGGCGGCCATGGGGGCAGGCTGTGCCCTGCTTCCCGGGCACCAATCGGCAGGGAGCAGGGCCAGAGCCAGCATGGGTCACCTCCCATTTCACAGAGTGGGTCGGGGTGAGAGACCCAGGAGCCCAGACGGGGCAGAACCCACCAAAGGCCTCACAGTGGCCAGGTGGCCAGGCGGGGCCCAAAGCTGGTCTATCAACAGCCTTTCCGGCTCTCATCTGGTAAAGAGGTCCAGGGGTCCCTGAGTAGCCCCGGGAGGGCCAGAACACAGTGACCACTGTGAATCTGCTCACCACAGCCAGGCTCTGTGGCTTCAGGGATCCTCAGCCCCACAGAGCCTCCTCCCCTGCCCACAGCTTGGGCCCTCAGCAGCCCTACTCGCAACTGCTCTAAGCAAGAACCCCAGGAGGAATCTGGCCTACGTCTCCCTCAGACTACATGCTCTTCTAGGCCTGAAGTTAAGGACCCTCTGATAAATAATATCATAAAAGACTTCTCTCCTGAACAGAGAGAGCCCCTCTCTAGCCACATTTCCCTTTTTGCCCTGGCTGTCAGGAAGCTCAACATTGCACTGAAGGCCGACCACATGGTCACACTGCTTGCTTCCTCACCTAATCCTGCCCTCGGGGTTCGCTCTGCTTTTCCATCTCCTGTGTGTCTTCCTGGGATATGTGTTTCCCTGGCCAACCTCCTTAGACTCTGGAGGACCGAGGTCGATTCAACATTCATTTACGTAGTATCAGCTGCAGTGGAGCTGCATCTACCAGGCTGGTGTCCAAATGGGCCATGAGCTCAGGAGGCAGCAGGGTCTGGGGCAAGGAGGGGGTGAGGGAAAGGTCTGGGCTCTTAGTGGCATTGCTGGTGGGGAGCACCAGATGTCCAGACAGTCCATTGTCAAGGCTGGAAACTGGAGGGGGCTAGGGGGTCTCCGGGCAGGGGAAGGGGGCTCCAGGAAGAGGCCACGTAAGACAGCAACCAAGACAAAAGTCACTTCTCCAAATTACCAACAGCCCCAGGGGAGGGCAGGGGCAGAACTGGGCCTGGGAGGGGCAGCCTCTCCCCACCTGGCACCTCTGCCTTCCCCAGAAACCAGGACCCCCAGCGCACGGGGTCAGGCATCCAGGCCCAGCCCCTTGGATGCTCCCTCCACCACCTCCGCTGAGGCCCTGCTGCCGTCCAGTCCTTGTGCTGGCCCTGGGGACGGGGCGGGGGTCAGCTGGACCTTGCCAATTGGGGGTCACCTGGGGAGCGGCAGGGGTTTGCCTCATGGGCCCCGTGTGCAGGAGCCTCTCACGCAGCCCAGGCCTTCAGCAGATGGGAACAGAAAAGAGGGCCCCACTGCCCCCACAACCCCGGCCCTGCTTCAGGGAGTGACCAAGCAGAGGGTGCCGGGCAGGGCGACCTTGCCAAATCCAGGTTACAAGGTAGGGACTCCAGGCCGTCCTCTCTGCAATCCCCTGGGCGTTCCGCCAGCTGAGAGGCAGCGCCCCAGGTCCCCCCAGCGCTGCTTCCCAGCCTCAAACGCTTTAACGCTTCATCTCACCGGGAGCCCAGAGTCAGCGACCGGGAGCCCAGAGTCAGCGGCCGGCAGTCCCCGGGGGTGGCAAGAGGCCGGCCTGCTGGCCTCTTTCCAAGCTCCCGTTGCCCGCTCTGAGGTGAGCCCAGCTGGCCCTTTAAGAAGCCAAGGCCACTGCTGGCGCGGCCTGGAGACAGACACGTTCCCGATCTTTCTGGAAGGCTAAGTTGGAGCAGAGACAGAATGTCCCTGCACAGTTTGGGAAACAGAGGAAAGGGTTTTGAAAGCTGCTGCCGACACGGAGGACTGTAAGAGAAATGCAAGACTTGCAAAAGGAGGCTCCCAGCTGCCAGGGCGGGTGGCGCAGGAGGGGCACGCGTGCCCCATGCCACGGCCTCCCTGGGCACATGTGGTGTCTGCAGGCGCACGTGTGTGTGTACGCTGTGGAAGGACCCCAGGTCCGCCTGTGTCTGTGGGTTGTCTGCACAGACGTGGGGCTCCAGAGTGTGGAAACTGCCGCTCCCTCCTCACCCTGAATCTTCCTGGAACCAGCCAGGAGGAAACCCTGATGAAAGTCATTCTCTGTCCTGGGCTGCCGGGCACCCCCAAGGGTGGGAAGGAGCAGGGAGCCCGGCTCCGCTGAGAGCTACCGAAGGGTCAGTGGAGAACGGGACCCTCATCTAACAGCTGCCCCGAGCCTGGCAGGCAGTACGCTTGGAGCGCAGAACCTCGTCACAGGGGCGGTCCTCAGCTCCTCCACCCCAAAACAACAGTGCTGAGGGCACACGGAGCTCCCTCAGGGACCACCCATGTGCTCTGGGAGGCATGGCCTCTGTGCAGCACAGATGCCAAGGCCAGCCTCAGTGACAGGGACCAATCCTGAGGCCAGCTCAGCCACTGCCCCCTCTGTCAACCTGCATGTGGCTCTACCCTCCAAGGACCAGTGTCGCCAGCTGTCGGGTGGCAGGACACCTCCCCTCCCAGAGTCTGTGCAGCTGGGCAAGGTGCCTGGGGCTGCCCCCATCTGTGGCATCGGCAGGGGCCTCTGGCCAGGTCAGGAGCTGCTCTCTGACAGCCTTTAGGTTGGTCCGCAGAGGCAGCACTCTGCGTGGATGGGCAGACCAGAACCCGCCTGGGCACCTGGGAGGTGCCCAGCTGCGAGGAGAAACATACGCATGGCCAGAGAGCCACAGCGGGACATCGGGCCCAACCAGGGTGGGGGCGGAAGGACAGGAAGGCTCCCCAGAGGGAGAAGCGTGGCAGGGGGTCAAGGGAGAGGTGGGGGCCAGCAGGGACCGGTGACTGGACCAACCAGAACCAGGACTAGAGCTTCGCCAGTCACACCGTAGGTGCCCAGTTAATGCCTGCTGAGTGACTGGGTGAACTCTAGGAGGCAGGAGAAGACCGAACCCCAGAGAGAAGGTGTCCCTCCAAGGTCACAGGTGGGAAGTGGCAGAGCAGGATGTCCCGTCTTTGCCCGGCCTGATCAAGGCCCTGCCCGGCCTCAGTGGTTGGGAGGAGTTGGATCTAGCACGGAAGGAAGCAGCCCTGGCCCCACCAGCCCGCTGCTCCCTACCTGAACACCTCCCCACATCTGAGCTTGTACCCAGGAGTGGGCTCTGGCCTTGGAGGCCCCTCGAGCCACAGCCGAACCGGGGGGCAGCCCCTAGGGGCAGAGGCGCGCCCTCCCACCCGGCCACAGCAGGAGACAGCCCGGCCAGAGGCACAGGTGGGAACTGGGTGTTGGGAGCTCGCTGCAGGGCCAGCCAGGGCCAGGACTGCCAGGTCGTCCACCCCTCTGGTTCCCAGCGACTGTCGGGGGACTCCCCAGCCAGGCTCAGCTCTGGGCATCTGTGAGCCAAAACCACTCAGAAACCGCAGGCCAATAAATCCACTGTCTAAAGGGGCCAGTGAGAGAGGGGAGCGCTTCGGTTCGGGCTCTCACAGCCCCAGCCCACTTAAAGTGGCAAAAGGCCTAGGGTTGGGGGGGTGGGCCCTGAACTGCCCCCAGTCCTATGCCCTGGGTGGACTTCGGGTGACAGGAGCGCAGTAAGGACCCTTTCACAAGCCCAGTACTGTCCTGGCCCTGACAGCTCAAACACCTGGGTGCCTCTCTTCCCAAAAAGCAAAGAAAGCCCCAAAGCCTTGTCCCAGCCAGTGGGTGAGAAAGGGGTTGAGCCACACTATGCAGACAGCAGTAGACCCAACCCTGGGCCCACACCGCCTTCCTCCCACAGACCAGGCTCCCCTCCCTCAGCCCCCAGTACCCACATAGCACCCCGGGCCTACTGTCGCTGGGTGACACAGACCCCATCACCGAGGAGCTGGGACCCACGACACCGGGTGAGGTCACCTAAACCTACCCAAGGTCACAAGTCAGTCAAGGGGCAGGACTTTGAACCCCAGCTCCCAAGAGCTAAATCTCAGGGACAAAGACTCAGCTACACGCCTCCCCCAAAAGGGGATATAGGAGGAAGGGGAACCGGGGCTCAGCATGGAGTGGCCGGGGCTGTGCTCGGGCGTGCGCAGGAGGCGCGGCAGACATTGGCCAGACCCAGTCAGCACCGGAGCTCCTCCCTGGCACCTGTGGGAAGGGTTCCTTCTGCCTCAGGGCCCAAGCCCTGCCCCCGCCGCCCTCAGAAGGCCCGGGCCAGCTGGTCACCTCCCTAGCAATTACACTGGACACGAAGGACTTTCTGAGGCTGGCGTCCCTCCCCAAGACCACGTGGTCGCCCTGCAGAGGGAGGAGAAAGTGCTCCTTTTGGGGGGGGGGCCAGCATCCTGGGCTCCAGCAACCCCCCACCACCCTTGCTTCAAATACCCGACAGAGCCCTTGCCTTCCGGGACGCGGGCCTTGCCCAGGGAGTGGACCTGTGGGGGCAGGGCAGGGCGCTCAGATGCCAGGGCCTGTGAAAATTAACGCTGAGGGGTGGATGGATCCCTGGGGAAATTTCTCTAGGCAAAGACCCCCAGGGGGCCACTGAGGGAGAAAGAGCAGAATACAGAGCTGAGCCAGAGAGGCGAGGGGGGAGGCGATGGCGGAACGGCCCTTCCGGGACCCAGTGACATCCCAAAGACGGAGCAGCCAGCCAGGGGCAGGCAGCGGGGGCGACCCAGGCCATCAAGGAAAGAGGCTGCCAGAGAGGCCAGCAGCCCTGGGGGCAGGGGTGGGAAGTACACGTTTGTCCCTCCTCCAGGCCACTGGATGTCAGGAAAGGCTGCCAGGGGCTGGGCTGGGGAGGGGCTGCAGTTGCCTGGAGCGGGGACCTCTGTGTGCCTCAGTGTCCTGCTCTGTAAAGCACCTCACCCTTGCAGCATGGACTCCGCAGGATGCTATGAGTCTCAGGCAGGGCGTACGGTCTCGGTGCTGAGCCTGGCAGCGCTGGACAGCCGGACGCTCCCTCCCAGCCCCCACCCAGGAACCCCGGGCCTCCCTTCCTGCTCTACCCACAGGAGCTGAAGACCAGGACAGGCCAGCCCTGCCCACAGGGGGTCTTTGCTGGGCCCTGCCCAAGTTGGGGTCCCAGAGTTGCAAACTTTTGAAGAACAAGGCATGGTGAACAGGCTTGGCGGGCGGCCAGGCAGGTAAAGGCTCAAGAAGTGTCTCAGTAAAGACGGGGTTTGACCTGAACCAGGGCTCTTGAGACCTCGGACCCTAGGGCCTTTCCTGAGGAACCTCTGTGGTGCTCCCTCCTCAGGGTTGGTGCTCCCCCCACCGCAGGGTTAGTGCTCCCACCGCAGGGTTGGTGCTCCCTCCACAGAGCCCGTTCTCCCTCCGCAGGGTTGGTGCTCCAGGAGCAGCTTCCAACGCTCTGGGCAACCAAATGCCTTCCACTGCCCCAGAGCGTGCTGCTCCAGGGTGCCCCTGGGCTCAAGGTTTGGCATATCTGCACACAGACAGGGCCCCTTAGCTGTCACCCAGCCACCCAACTCAAGGGCTGAGAGCTCCACAGGTGACCCAGAGGAGACAGCACTCCCCGCAGGCCAAGGAAGACTCCACGCTCTTTTCACAGGGTTGAGTGGACATTTCAGTGCTCAGGGCCCTATGCCCATCTCTCCCACCCCTGTTCATCACAGACTCCTAAAAGACGGGGGCAGCCTCCTCTCCTGAAAACCTTCCTGGGCCCCCAGTTACCCCGGGGCGAAGGTTCTAGGGCGGCTTGGTTCACTCACCATCCACCAGCTCCACCCCCAGCACGGACCCTTCTCCAACTCAGCTCCCAAAACAGATGTCGCAGTTCCACCTCCCAGGGCTCCTTCCCAGAGACCCCCAAGATGTTCAGCCTGATCACAAGTCTGCCCCTGCCCCTCCAGTGACTCATCCCCCAGCACCAGGCCCCTGTCCCCTGCAGCTATGTCCGGTGGTCTGGGTGAATTTTCGCTGGTGGCACATCACTGCGTATGTCTATGGGGCCGCTCCACACCCGTGGCTGAAGGCATGGAGTTTTGGGCCAAGAAACACTTCCTGACATTGGGACAGCCTGGGTGAACCCCCACTGCCCAACTTACCATGTCACCTCCAGGCTCCCCCAGTCTGCCCTCCCTTCTCAGAACCAAGCCCCTCAGGGGGACAGTGGCCCCACCAGCCCCTCAGAGAGTTGGCGGCAGGCCGGGGTTGAGACCCCTGGGGTCTGAACAGCAGGCAAGTCCCTGTCCCCCTCCCCCGTGAGGGGCTGAGATCGGGGAGCTGAGCACCCTCTGACCCCCAGAAGCATCCCTGGGTCGTGGGACTCCAGCAGTTGTCTGGCGAGGGCAGAGAGGGGTCTGGGAGTGGATCCCAAGGCCATATCACCAGGCGGGCGGGAGGTCATCGTCCCGAATACCAGGCTAATTAGCGCACTCCCAGACAGCAGGCCTGGCTGCGTAGCCTTGCATGCCGACACACACCCCCAAAATCCAAACTGACCCAGCCCCACCCCACCTGGGCTACCCCAGGAGGCCTCTGAGCCCAGCCTTTTCCCAGCCAGGAGGCACCAGGGTGTCTGGGAGCTTCCCACCCAGGGATGTCACAACAGGCAGGGGGCTGGGTGGCCAGGAGGCACGCAGGATCCAGGGGCTCGGGAGGAGATCGGCAGGCCGAATAAACAGTGACAGGGAGCTGCGGCTATGCTTATCCAAACAGTGGATGTGGAAGCCCAGCTCCCAGCACAGCGTCTGCCCTGCAGGCATTGCCTAACTGGTCTGTCGCAACGGTTTTGAATTCCCGAGCTGCTGGCCCTCCAGATGCTGCTGGGGCCAGGTCTCCCAGCCCAACCGACTCCCCAGCCCCCTGCCTCCCAGCCACCCTGGAGCTCCCAAGGTCTCGGAGACCATGGCCCCAGAGCAAGGGCTGAGAGGCCAGGTTCCTCTGGGCCAGGGTAAGAATGGAGCTTTGGACTCAGGGCTGGACCATTTCTCATTCCCAGAAGGGTCCCAGGGAGGTCATCTGATTGACCCCAGGAAGCAGAAAAGACCCCTGAGTGGCTTGGGGCCTGGCAGGCCTCCCACAGGCTCCTGCTATGAGCAGGGGTCCCCACCTTCCTCACATCTTGATGGGGCCTTGGGGAGCAGGACAGGTCTTAAACCGGCCCCCACCAATGCAGCTCTAATCTCGGGCAGTCGCCGGAGCTCATGGTCCTGCTCAGGCCTCGGGCACCCTGGTTTCTCCTCTGGGTCACACTGCAGACAGGTCACCATGGAACACCCTCTTCCCCGACTTTCCTCTCTTGAACAAAGGGCAAAACCAACCCCAACCCTCTCCCTGTCACTTACCAGTGTTTCCTTTTGCCTACAGAATCTATTTTTTCCCCAGTCTGGACACCATGACTGAGCACTTTGCAAAGTGCCAGTGGATATGATCTCATATCATCTCCAGGAACCCACCATGAAACAAGTGTTATCACCCCATCTTACAGGTGAGGAAACTGAGGCTTGGGGAAGTGACAGGGCATGGCCAGGACCACAGCTCAGAGCCGCAGGGTTTGCTCCTTTGGGCACCCATCCACCTTGGTCTGAGCAAGAGTCAAGCTCTGCCCCTGCCCACCTCCCACTGCCCAGCAGAGCAGCATCTCCTGCTTCAGCCCCCTCTGACCAGCCAGCCTGGGTCACGGGGTTCCAGTGGGCAGTGGAGAGGAGGAGGGGCTTCTGCAGGTGTGTTCTGCAGGGGGAGGGGCTTCTGCAGGTGCGTTCTGCAGGGGGAGGGGCTTCTGCAGGTGCGTTCTGCAGGGGGAGGGGTTTCTGCAGGTGCGTTCTGCAGGGGGAGGGGCTTCTGCAGGTGCGTTCTGCAGGGGGAGGGGTTTCTGCAGGGGGAGGAGCTTCTGTAGGTGCGTTCTGCAGGGGGAGGGGCTTCTGCAGGTGCGTTCTGCAGGGGGAGGGGTTTCTGCTGGTGTGGTTATGCAGGGGGACAGATTTCTGCCGGTGTAGTTCTGCAAGGGTTCAGGACAGCTGTCTATGGAAGACTGCTTCCCTGGGGGAGCCAACCTCAGAGGAAGCCCCCACCCCTAAGGGTCCTCCAGTTCCTCATTCATTCCCCTGGTGAGGGGTCCACCATCCAGGGGCTGTCCTGGGCCTTCCACCTCAGAATCAGATTTCCCAGGGCCCCACTCAGCCTCAGGCTCGCTGAGCCCCCCGCCTCACATGAGGAAGCAGGAACACCCCAGCCTGGTGCCCAGGGGTGGATCAGGTTCACAGCTCATCAATTAGGTGTCCTGGACAGCCAGAGCCATCCCCGGGCCTCAGGGTCTTGTTGTAAACAGGAGAGGGGCCTAAAAAGCTAACGTGTGACTGGGTTCTCAGCACATCCATGGTGACAACAGGGTCCTCCTCACCAGATGAACCACCCAGGATTTTCTGCCCACACCCACCCCTCTGTCAGGGTCTCTGGCCTGCAGCCCCCATCCCTCTCAGGAGGGCTTAGGTCCCCATGCTCACTCAGGCCTGGGCCTGGCCGCTGGGCTCCCTGCCGGGTTCTGTGTGGGCAGTGCCGGTCTGGGCCCCCACTTCCTACTCAATTCAGGTCATAACCATGGGACCCCAAACAGGAGCCAGAACCTTCCAGAAGTTCAAAGGTGAGCCACCCCATCAGAGAGCCCTGCTGTCCAGCTCCGCCTGTCCAGGGCACCCATCCACCTCAGGGCCCGCACTCTGCGTGGACCGACACAGCAAGTTAGAAGTTTTATTGATTGAACACAACTGAGTGTAGGTAGTAAAAGTTCTCCTGATGTAACCCACTTTTTCTTAATGGGTAATCTCAGACACTCGAGTTTGTATGGTAAAGGAGGTTTAGGACAATTTAATAGCTCATAAAATTTTATAGTCCCAGTTGAAATCAGAGTGCTAACTCCGGCCCGCTCAGCTATAGAGCTGTCGTTTGCTAAATGCCTCTCATCTATTTTTTCCCCCCATTTATTGGAAAGTTAACATCTGCTCTGCTATGGTCGCGGGGAGGAGAGTCGGGAGGAAGGAGAAAACGCGATCTATTTTTCCAGGAGAGAGGTGAGAGATTTGGGCTCTCCTGGCAGCATCCTCTCCCAAGCACACGATTTCCCTTTAAGTCAGGAAGAGGTTCAGTAAACTGGGGTTGACCCAGAGTTCACCCAACTCCACAGCAGGTGCCGGTCCCCCACGGTGGCTGCTGAGAGTCAAGTGTATCCAGGCCCAGGCCACATCCGGGGATCAGCCAGAATCTGGTAAAGCCCATTAATAGTCAGGCTCTGGTGATTTATGAAGCACCTACTGTGCGCATGGTTGGGGCTGGGGAGGGGCGAAAAGAAATAGGACACGAGCTCACCAGCCCCTGAGAAACTTACCCTCAGAAGCCAAAACTTCAGAAGCAAAGGGGACAAGGGCTCCAGGGATGTGTGAAACCCAGGCGGGCGGAAGCGACAGAGCCCAGGGTCCTGGCTGCCATGCTCACCAGCAAGTCCCTGACCTCGGAGAGCCTCAGCGTCCTTGTCTTTCAAATGAAAACCACACTGGCACCTACATCGCAGGGTCAATGTGAGGATAAAATAAAGTATGGAAAACAGCCAGTAGCTGGAACTTGAAACATCTTACCAAAAAGAGAGAGACTGAGCAAAACGGTCTGGCAGACATAGAATCACCCTAGGACCCAGGGTGCCACCCCTAGGGTAAATCGAAAACTGGCACTCAGACAGATCCACAGACATGCAGGTTCACAGCAGCTCCGTTCGTGGCCGCCAAAAGATGGACACATCCAGAGTTCCATCCCCGGATGAAGGGATAAACAGAAATTTGCCCAACCTCATCGCTGTAGTGGAAGGCAATTCAGACGCGAGGAGCAATGAGGCACTGACGCAGACCACCACAAGGATGAGCCCTGGAAACACCATGCTCAGTGAAAGAAGCCAGACACGAAAGGCCAATACGGCAGGATTCCATTTACACGGAATAACCAGAGCAAGTAAATCCTTGGAGACAGAGAGCAGGCCAGGTGCCGTGGGGCTCATGCCTGTAATCCCAGCACTTTGAGAGGCCGAGGCGGGCAGATCATGAGGTCAAGAGATCGAGACCATCCTGGCCAACATGGTGAAACCCTGTCTCTACCAAAAATACAAAAATTAACTGGGTGTGGTGATTCTCCTGCCTCAGCCTCCCGAGTAGCTGGGACTACATAGTCCCAGCTACTCGGGAGGCTGAGGCAGGAGAATCATTTGAACTCAGGAGGCAGAGGTTGTGGTGAGCCCAGGTCGTGCCACTGCACTCCAGCCTGGCAATAGAGTGTGACTCCATCTCAAAAAAAAAAAAAAAAATAGAATTAGCTGCTTGTGGTGGTGCGTACCTTTGGCCCCAGCTATTCAGGAGGCTGAGGTGGGAAGATCACTGGAGCTCAGGAGGTTGAGGCTGCAGCGGACCAAGATTGCACCACCGTATTCCAGCCTGGGTGGCAGAGTGAGATCCTGTAAGGAAAGGAAAGGAGAGGGGAGTGGGGGGGGAGGGGAGAGTAGAGGGAGGAGGACTGGCGGTTTGCGGGGCTGGGGAGTGGACAGTGAGGAGTGACTGCTCATGGGCATAGGCCTCCTTTTGGGGTGGGGACAACGTTTTGGAACTAGAGGTGGTGGTTATACAACATTGTGGATGAACTACATACCATTGAATTGTGCCCTTTAAAACAGTTAATTTTATGTAGTGTGAATTTCACTTCAATAAAAACAAATGTTTCTAATGAAGGAAATTCAGACTCACAAGCATGACATGTGGAATGCCCACCAGGCCAGCCCCAGGCATGGCGCCTCCTTTAACCCTCCAGGCTGTGGCAGGAGCCATCGGCTCTCTCTCCAGCTGACAGTGGCAGCACAGAGCCTGGGGGGCAGTGCCGGGGAGGATGGGGGTCAGGTTGGAGCATCTGTGAGGTGCCATGGAGGAGCCTGCCTCCTGTGGCTGCATGAAGGGCTACATTAAGGGGAGGTGATTGAGGAGGGTGGGTTAGACACGGCTAAGGGCAGCTCAAACGACAAGCTCTCAGGCCTGCTGGCCGTGGATGCCAGTCAGTGCCTGCCGTGGGATTGAAGCTGCAGGGCTGGGGCAGAGCCACCACCTGCCCGGGCTTGCAGGGGTCTGCTCCTCTCCCCACTGCCCTCCAGCCATGCTGCCCCCACTCCAACTTCTCTAGGTCCCTCCCAGACTTCACACTCCAGACTCCACCCGGTCAGTGCTGCACCATCCACGGCAGCTTGCCCAGAGACAAGGCCTGCCACGGTCCAGAGCCACAGAGGAGGGTCCCGGCCACACGTGACCACCAGTGAGGTGGACCCCAGGATCCCTCTCGGCCGTAAGAATCCCCATTGACCAGCTGCACCCCGGCCCGGCCTCCTGGGCTTTTGCTCGCCTCCGTAACAGGATAAAAAGATGTTTGCCGGGTGCGGTGGCTCACGCCTATAATCCCAGCACTTTGGGAGGCCAAGCTGGGTGGATTATCTAAGGTTGCGAGTTTGAGACCAGCACGGCCAACATGGTGAAACCCCAACTCTACCAACATCACAAAAATTAGCCAGGTGTGGTGGCACATGCCTGTAATCCCAGCTACTTGGAAAGCTGAGGCAGAAGAATCGCTGGAAGCTGGGAGGCAGAGCTTGCAGTGAGCCGAGATAGAGCCACTGCACTCCAGCCTGGGCAACAGAGCAAGACTGTCTCAAAAACAAACAAGAAAGACACCGAGATCTTTGTCCCCTGCCATGTGGCAGCATCCACGTGGTGAGGCAGCACTGTCAACAGACCTCAGGTGCCAGAGCACAGGTGGAGGGAAGGCCAGAGAGGCCCGGCAGGACCCACATCGCCGCTCAGTGGCTGCCGGGGCCGTGGGGGTTCTGGGGCTCTGGGAGCTGCGCTGTTACGGACCCATCACAGTTGTCTCTGACCAGGTCGGGGGAAGCCTCCAGTGTTGGGAACCTCGTTGGCAGGAAATAGGTCTGCCACGGAACCTGCAAACCTCCCAAATGCACAGATACCCCTCAGGGTGTAGGTACCCCCGGAAAAGCACAGGAATGTCACAGATAAGTCTACGCCTTCCCTTCCCACCCATGACCGTGCCTCACGAGCAGAACAAGAGAGATTTCCAGAGCACCGGCCTTTTCTTGGGGTGGGCTTGCCAATTTCTCCAAGGGCCAGTTGTGGGGTGGGTCTTTGAGGGGCTGGATTCTATTTTTTAAGAACTATTTAGATTTACAGCAAAACTGGGAGGAAGGCACAGAGCTCCCAAATACTGCAAGGGCCAGGTCTCAGGGGTCCCTGGCACCCAAGTCTCTGGTGAGGGTCTAGCCTCTGAAGGGCAGGTCTGGACAGTGACCAGCAGCTGGAACCTGCACCCCTTTCTCATCCGTAGTTTGAACAAGGGACAAATTCCCCCATATCACAAGCCCGTGTGGAAACTTCAAAACCTGTGGAGAATACGGCGGGGGTCTGCAGCCCGGCCCTCCCCGGAGCCCTCTGCCACACACCCTTAGACCCACTGCCACTGACGCATCCCCTTGGGGCCCCTTCTCAAAGCCCTGGGTGGTGTGTAAGGTATCCTGTGGCTTGGCTGGCACTATGTTTATTTTTTGACTCTCCCACCACAATTAGGCCGCTGTGGGACCCGCCTTCTGCTCACCCCCTGCCCCCCGTGCATAGCACCCTGGAACCCATGTGATCAATGTTGGCTGAATGACGACTGAATATTGAAACGGAAAACACTGTGTTCCAGACCCTGAGTTGGAAGCCTAGCCCTGGCCCTTGGTTTTTCTGTGACCTGGTGCGCATTGCGTAACCTCTCAGAATGGGAAGAACACCGCCAGGGTACACAGAGTCCCAGTGTGTCCCCAGCGCTCCTGCTCACCCATGGACCTGAGGAACGAAAGGACTTCATAGGAGGTCTCCACACCCACGCCACTCCCAAAGAGAGGGGTCACAGCCAACGCCTGTTTATTTCTCTTCTGTGCGCCCTCGGGAGAGGCTGAGGGCTGTTGGCACAAGTGGATTGTGGGACCCGAAATAATCAAATTGCAGAAGGCGAGACGGGGGGAGAGAGAGGGAGGGTAATTGAATATCGGTGCGGAAGCTATTCTCAAGTCAGCCATTTCGTGCTTCTTTCTCCTGTTTATGTTTTCTAAGAGATCTCCAAAATAAAATAGTTCTATTATTTTATGACGCGTAGATATACGTTATAGTGATAACGTATAACAGCTCCTGCAACGATGCTTAAGGAACGGCCGCTCCGAGCCACGCCATCCAGACCAGAGGGCCATGGGGCAGCTGAGCCTGCAGTCCCTCTCCCCCGCTCCTCCGCCTTTAGAAGGTCCTTTTCAGACTCGCAGGCACTGGCACGCGCCCCCCTTTCATCACGAGTAGGTGCCACACGCTTCTCATCCCCAAGTCTGGTCACTGCAGATGCAGAATAAAAAAACGAGCCTATCACCGAGCAAACCCAAGTAAGGCAGCGCAAAAGGCAGTCACCGTGGTGAGGGGCCAGGCGGCGATTCCAGCCAGACGGATGAGCGCACGTCACGGGCTCCGGGTGACGAAGAAAGGGCACAGAAAGGTCCCACTGTGAAGGGAGAGAGCGTGGGGCAGGGGCCGGAGCGAGCGTGGAGACCCGGGTTCCAACTCTCTCTCCTCGTCCTGCCAGGGACTGGGCCAGGAGACTTCGGCCCTTGACCCCTCGGCTTCCAGGCCTGTGAAACGGGGCATCGGGAGTGTGCTGACAGCCCAGGGCTCCCCTGAGAGCTTTGAGAATGTGCCTGGAAGGTTCTAGCAGAAGGCAAAGACTCTAAGAACATTAGCGGCGTCCCCGTTTGCGAATGAGGCACAGTCCTGCGGTTCTCAAACGACCACTTTTCAGTGAGGACAACACGGGTGGTGACGGCGCTGTGAATCAAGAACCCATGGAGGCCTCCCTGGGAAAGGGACAGGTGGCGGTGGCACGGCCCATGTGGAAGCATGGCCACCCAGGCCACCCAGACTCAGGCAGGAGGGGCCAGGTGGGTTCCAGGGCTCCCAATCCTTGCTGAACCGTAGACCTGGGGAGATTCTAAAACATTTCTGCCCAGACCCCACCCCAGACACTGGAATTTCAGTGGCCTGAGTGTAGCCTGGGCAGGGGATGGTTAGAACCAGCCCCATGTGTCCGGCTGGGCTGAGAACTGCTGTCCCGGAAAGCCTGTCACCTGTGCCCTGCAGGGCACCCTCCAATGCTCCCCTCTGTACCCACCTGAAGGGGCCTTACGGCTGCAAACCACCCCAAGAGGGTCAGCCACACCCGGCCCAGCCCAGCACAGCCACCTTGCTGGGGTCTGCCCAAGCCCCAGAGCCCTGCAGCCATCTGTGGGGAGCTGCTGACCACCCTGAGCCAAGGAAGCCTCTGCCCTGGAGAGAGGCTATGAAAGACCAGTGTCTGGCAGTGCTCTGCCCGGCCCCAGAGCCTGGGGCAGAAGGGAAAGTCAGGCCCGCCGACCCTGTTCCTCTAAAACTTCAATACTTCCTTCATTGTAGATATCTTGCATTCATTTTGCATTAACTGTGGTTATTTAAAACACTGCATTAAAACGTCACTTTCTACCTCTCTCTCTCCTCGAACTGGCCCCACTCTGGACTCTCTGTGGGATGTTCCTGCCACGCCGGCCCTCTCCAGCCCTCCAGACTCTGCTGGCTGCAAGCCTTACACGGGTGGCCCACCAGGCCCTGGAGCAGGTGACCTCCCTGCGAGCTCCTCCTGTCCCCAGAGTGCCTGATGTCACCAAGGACACATCAGAATGGTTGAACGCTAGGTGGCTCCACTCCCAAGGGGCATTTTGGAAATTCAGGAAGGGCTGTTTTGAGTTGTCACGATGACCTTCAGTGAATGCACAGTCCAGCCCTTCAGGCAGCACTGACCCTGGTGAGGCCAGACCTTCAGGTCAGTGACGAGGCTGCTTACAATTACCTGAGCTGGAACCTGGGAAAGCATGCCCTGGAGATCTCTGCTGCACAGTTAATCCTCACTGACTTTTCCCGGAAGCATCTCCTATGTCTGCTGAGGCAGGACACGTCCCTGCGTTTGGAACTTCATCACCTAGGGGAGTCACGTCAAAGGCATGTGTGCAGCTGCTGGAGGCTGGAACGCCAGGCCTGGCCTGTCCGCCTCGGCCACGGGGGCTGGCGGGGCCATGTGATGGCCCGGGTGTGCCTTGGGGGGCTTCTGGGCTTCCCTGGAGCCAGAGCCAGGCCCTTACATCTTGAAAAACAGACTATTTTATCATATGATGTCCCTTTCATTCCTCTGCCATGTATCAGTCAGGCCATGATACTGACTCTTTGGCAAAATTGCGTGTGAGGTGAGTTATGTCAGCTGTGGTTTTCATTTCGGATGGTACAGGAAGCGCCCCTGGCCTGGGGGGGGGGAAGGATGAGGGGTCAAGTCAGTGACCCAGGATGCCCCTCACGCGGGAACCTTACGAAATGCTGGTGCCCAGGCCGCACCCCAGGACACTGCTGTACGTGGTCTGGGAGCAGCCTGGATTGGGCTGGGGGCATTCTCCAGGGCAGGTGAGGTGAAGAGTCCCTGGGCCGGATGCGTTCAGTCCCGTCGGGGAGGTTACCTGGCCTTTCTCAGCCTCTGTTTTTCTCATCAGTGAAATGGGAACGAGATTCCAGATGTGGACACCGGGAACGGCTGTCTTCATCCTCCCGCCAGTTCTGACCTGAAGGTCATTGGAGGTGAGAGCCTGCCCTCCTCAGGAGCCTACCCCAGGCTCCCCATTCCCTCCGTCATGGGGGAAAGGAATTCAGTTACAGGTGGCCAGTCTAATTTGGCCAATAGAATGATTAACCACTAGGAAAATAGGGCCCCAGTGTAAGCAGCCGTGTGCTGTGAGGGCCTCGACAAAGGCCCGCGATCCTCGGGGAGGAGAGGACCCAGAGGCTGTTTCACCCGCAGGGAATTCCTGCAGATGGCAGCCGGGTGTCCGCGGGGAGAGGCTGGAGCCGATCTGCAGGGAAGGAGGGAGCCGGCCCTCCTCCGCTCAGGAGCAGTCCTGGAATCTCTGAGCTGCTGTGCGGGAGGAAGTGGGAGTCGCGGTGCTGACTTAGCCATCAGCCTCTGAGGGCATCTGGCTGGGATCGGGGAGAGAGCCGCAGGGTTGACCGGCTCTGAAGTCCCACTCCTCACCCTCGTTCCCCCTCCCCCACACGGCTTCCTCTTTTTGGTGTTGGCTTGTTTGTGAGTTTGGTAACACCTCCCCAGGTGTTACATGAGTGGGAGCAAGGCTCCTCGGACAGAGTCCTGCCTTTCGGCCCAAAGACGCCTCCCAGTCCCCCCTCGAGGCCCGCCCCGCTGGCCACTCTCCCCCAAGCCAGGCAAGTGCTGGGGAGGCTCCCACTTTTGCCCACGGGCAGCCAGGCCTGGAAGAGAAGACCCCCACCCTAAAACCCTTCCTGAACTCCAGGCCCGGCGAGGGACGAAGGGATGGATGGCGTGAGGTCCTCTCCCGGCTGTCACAGTGAGCGTGGAGCCGCCTCCGCTTTCTTAGCAGTGCCCGGCTGGGCCCGTTCCCGGCTGCCTTCTGTGTCTCGTGCAAAGAAAGAACCCTTTCCAACGTTTTATTTACAAACTGAACATTACGTTCAGGAAAACACCGCTTTTTCATCCACAGCTCTGAGAGTTTTGACCAATGCATGTGGTCATGTAACCATGACCGTAATCAAGATACAGCACACGCCAGCCCCCCAAGGAGCCCCACACCCCGGCAACGGCAGCCCGAGCTCTGCGCCGACCGCAGAACCCGAGGGAGCGCAGCCCTCTGAGCTGGTGCCGGCGGGGCAGCTCCGTGATGTGCGCCTTTTTGTCACCAAGTAGTATTCCATGGCAGGGCAGGCCACAGCCTGTTTACCCAGCTCCAGCTGAGGGACATCTGGGTTGTTTCCTGTTTTTGCTTAGTCACGTTCTAAAAATTGGTTTTGCATCCCACAGCCACCAGCTCGGGAACAAAGCCCCTTACAAATGAGCCACTGCGGGCTGACATCCAGGCGATCCTGGAGATCCCGGGGGTGAGGCTCAGGGACCCCCAGGCACCGGCATGTTCTCAACCCCAGGCCAATTGGCCCCGAGCTCCTGCCCAAAGCTGGCAGGCTGGGGGCTGCTATGAGGCCCAGCTGCAGCCAACTCCCTAAACCCTGGGCCATGTATAAGTGGGTGACAGAGGCCTGGGGTCCTGAGAATGCCCAAGGAGGGCCGCTGTCTCTCTGAGCCCTCCAGCCCTGGAGCCTCCTCACCTCCCCATGTGGGTGGCATGTAAGGGCCGCCCCTGCCTTGCCCCAGCCCCTCCAGGGGAAGGAGAATGCAATGACAGAGTTCCCAGCCAGGGATGAGCTGAGCCCACCCCAGCACAGGGCCCGGGTGGGACTCAGAGAGACTATCACGGGCAGCATGCCCCTGTTTCTCAGCCTGTCAGCCATGGCCCGAGAGTCCCTTTGTTCCCGAGGGAGGGGACGGCTGGGCTCAGGGGTGGCTGTGTGGGTGGGGGCGCCTGGCCGGCTGGCTGTCTTTGCCTCTCCACCACCCGCCAGCGAGGAGATCACTCAGGCCCTGATACGATCGCTGCGGGACAAGCGGAAATTGGAGTGTCCCGGATGCTTGATCGAGGCAGCTTTCGAGCTGCGACCGCAGGGACATTAGAAGCCAATGTAATGGCCTCATTCAGCTCCCCTCGCAGCCCCGTGACCTTGGACAGCCTGAGAGACTGTGTGCCGTTTTGATGAAAAACCAGGAGTTAGGGCAGTGAGGGAGGCTGGCACGAGGGCAGGGTAGCCGGGCTGTGCTGCTGTCCGTCCGTCAGCCCTCACTGGCTTGCAGGTCACCTGCCCTCCGCCTTGGGCCATCCATCCATGCTGGCTCCCTGACAGCAGAGCCTAAGGACCCCAAAGGGACAAAGAAATCCCCTCCCAGGCAATCCTGGGTGCAGCCCGTGAGGAGGAGGCTGGGACCTCAGTGGGGGAGGGGAGGGGCTCTCACGGAACAGAGGTTCCCCACCTGAGCTCCCACTGGGGCCTCCAGTAGCTCAGCCACCTCCGACTCCCCCGGTGGCATCTGAGGGTGTCAGTGGAGCGCTGCTGTGTGTCCATCCTCACGGCCCCTGCTGCTGGGCTGTCACTCAGCCCCTTTTCCGATGGAAACCAAAGTGGCTCACCGCAGGCCACACTACACAGGGATAGGACCACCCCTGGCGGGCAGCCCCTCTGCTACTCAGGCCCCGGGCCGTTGCTTCACACTTTCCTGTAAAGACAGCCAGGCCAGGCCAGGCCACTTCTCCCACATCCAACGTCGGGAAACCTTGTCCACCCCAAAACCCTGCTCAGCTCCTGGGGCTGGCTCTTCGGGCCTGCATCTGCCCAGGCAAAGCCCACGAGACCAGCCCTCCCCTCACTGGCTCCAGCCCCCTCCAAGCCCGTTTGACAAATCAACTCTGATGAATAGTGCCTGGGCCTCATCGGAGCATTTGGGGGCTCACAGCCCTTCTTCTCCCCAGGGCCCTGGCAGAAAGGCCAGCAGGGTCTGCAGCCTCGTGAAAGGCCCAAAGAGCGGCCACCCCCTCGCAGACACACACAAAGGCATCGAGACCTCAGGCTGACCCCGGCCTTGAACCAAGGGCTGATAGAGGTGGGGTGGGGCTGGGGGCTGCCCACCACTCTCCCAGGCTGAGAGAGGGGTCTTCCTGAGGTGCGGGCGGCATTGCCCAGCAGACTCAGGAGATGAGGGTGGGGGGAATTCAGACAGGATGGCCCTGTCACTGCTTCCCCTCCCCCAGGCCTCCCCTGGACTGAGCCTTCTCCCAGCCTGAGCCCCCTCTGTTGGGCTCCTCCCACCCACACAGTCCAGGACAAGTGGCTGGAGCCGCTGGAAACCGGGTGGGCTTCCTGCAGGAAACTGCCTGGGAAACTTGGTTCTCTTGGCTCTGCTCTGTTCTCCGCCGGCCTCTCCTCAGCCTCCCCCAGGATTCTGGAAGGAGGGTCCTCTCATTAGCCTCACCTCCTGCAGACACAGCTCAGAAGGGCCTGGGTGAAGGAGGGTCCTCTCCCTAGCCTCACCTGCTCCAGACACAGCATAGAAGGGCCTGGGTGAAGGAGGGTCCTCTCCTTAGCCTCACCTGCTCCAGACACAGCTCACCTCCCCAGGTGAATCAGACCCTCTTGTCCCAGTCTTGGGAACCTCCAGGCCAACCTTCCACTCCCTGAGCTGAGTGACCCTGACTGACTTCCTGCAGGTAGGAACAGGCAGCCCCACTGAGGTGAGGACAGGCAGCCCCACTCTGAGGTCAGGATGAGGGAAAACCAAATGCAGTGATAACAGCCGATGGGCACAGGGCTCTTCCTAGAGGACAAGCTTTTCGATGTTGTAATCCTCACAGCAACCCCGGGGGGCAGGGGTACCATGCCCTCTTTTCAGGCCAGAGCACAGAGACACAGAGATGTGAAATGACTTTCCCAAGATCACATAGCAACCCCCAACAGTGAGCTCCAGAATCCTCACCATTATCATTGCACCCAGGCCCCACCTTCTACTTTCTGGTTTTCCTGCTACTTCCTGCTCCTTTTTAGAAAGTGATGAAAAGTCCCTTTTCCGTGATGGGAATACTGAGGCATGAAGGGTTAAATTGGCACCCTGCCTGGCCTGGTCTACCACTACTCACATCCCATGTCCCTCTTTATCCCCTCAGGGGACCCTCACTCAGCACCACAGATGCCATCACTTCTACCAGAAGGCTTGGATGGTTCAATCCCTGCCCCAAAGATGATGAGCCCTAGAACCCTTATCTGTGTATCCTCATCGTTCTTGTTCCCAGCGTGTCGCACAGCAAACTGCATGAAGTAGATGCCCCAAAATGCTGACCTACCAGGACACTCCTGGAGTTGCAGAGAGACCACCCTCCAGTTGAGCCAGAGACCGGGTTCTCCTCTGCTGGCCCAAGGAGGGAGGAGAGGGGGCCAGGAGGTGAGGGAATTCCCTTTACCACATGCTCCCCAGGGCCTGGCTGAGCTGGCTGCTCTGTCTACACCTCCCCTCATAACCAATGGTGAGTCAGATGGTCTCCCCTGGTTACAGATTAGGAAAATGAGGCACAAACAGGTGAAATTACTAGGGTGTGAGTACTTGGGAACAAGAGGGAGCCCTGGGTCTTGACACCACCCCACACTGGCTCTCGTGATACCTGACACATAGTAGGTGCTCAGCAAAGCACCTATGACTTTCTGTCATAGGACAGAAAGCCCCTGAAGACTATTCCAGCTGCAAACACTGCCCCTCACCCATCCCAGAGGGCATGTTCTTAGCCAGTCCACAAGGGCACCCGCCACCCTTGCCCTATGTATTCAGAGTTGTTCAAAGCCCTGTGGGGTTTTTAATCATCCCCCACGTCCACACAGGCATGATTTATAAAGTGGGTCTTAAACGCCACTACCTCCAATCAGCAGATTAACGCAGGGTCTTGGCAGCATAAAATGGGATGTGCGTTTGGTCCTGAATGGGTTGCCCTTGACCATCCCTGCCATGGTGCCAACAGCAATGACAGAGACATGTCATCCCCTTTGAGGGCTTGGGGGCAGCCACACCCTTGCCAGGCCAGAGGCCAGTGGAGTTGTGGCTTCTAAGGGCCCTGGAAGGACAATGACATTGTGGCCCACAGTGGCTGTGCCATGTGGCCTCATCCACAACCCCAGCCAGGTGGACTTGGGGTGTGAAGCCAGTGAGGGCAGGATTTCAAGGCTTGGGTGAAGCCCTCGGTGGCGGGGGGGTGGGAGGAGCAAGCCCAGGATCAGGGAGGGAGGGAGGGAGGGAGGGAGGGCGGGGGAGACTTACACCCTCCCTGTTCTGACCCCAACCCTCCTTCCCACTCCAGGATGGTGCCAGTGGCAGCCCACCTCCCAGCCCTGAGCAGCCGTCCCCGCTCTCTTGAGGCCTTCCCATGGTCTAGTACCTGCCTTCTGTTTCCACAGCAGCTAAAAGGCCAGGGAGGAGTTAGAGCTGGAGGCCAGACTCTGCTGATGGGCACCTCTGGGCCTCAGTTTCTCCATCTGTAAAATGGGTGCCTATGTCAGGAGGATGTGATGTGTTTTCAGTGGGGCACAATAGGTAAGACAGTGGTGCAGAGCTCAGGAAACGCCCCTGCTCCAGAGCCAACCCCATCCTCCTCGCCATGGTTCTCACCAGCCTCCCTGCCACCCAGAGCTCCCCTTAGTTACCCACAGGTCCTGGGCCCCCCACCTCTTGGCATGAGCCCCCTGAGCTCTCCCGAGGAGAAGGGGGAGCCCCTGGCTCCCAGTTCCACCACCCAACCTCTCTCCATCCACCAACCCAAGTCTCAGTCCCCAGCTCCCTGCAGCTTTGGAGGCCACTGAGTGCCGGCTCTGGCTCGCTTCTGCTCGTCCACAGCACCCCTCAAGCCTAGCCCTGCCAAGTGCAGGCAGCCCCAGCCCCAGCATCCCCAGCGAGGGAGGCCTCCATGGAGCCTCGGCCTAGTTGGCCACACACCATCCACATGGTTGGGTTGGTTTGTGGCAGAAAGGCTGATGGGCCAGAACTCAGGGGGGACTGGAAATCTCCACCGAGCAGAACAAACTGGCTCCGATGTGGCCAGGAGAGCTCCCCTGGGGGCCCCTCTCGGGGGTAGAGACCCTGCCACACTGGTGTGGGAGGTCCGGGGCCCGAGGAACACACCCAGTTGCTGCAGACCTCTGAGCTCTTTGACCTGCTTGTACCGCGACATGTGCCAAGAGTTCCCTTGCTAAATAATTTCCCAAACAGCTTTCTAGAAGAGAGTTGGCAGAGAGAGTTCTGGCAGTGTCTGAAGGAGACAAAGGAAAGCAGAGACTCGGCGTTGGCCGGGGCTGCTGTGACCCTGGGGAGCATTCTGGCCCCTGAAGGATGATTGCAACGTGCTCACGGGCGACGCAATGAGGACACTGGGAGGCACTGAGGCGCAGTTTCCAAATCCCCCGGGATGCTCATTCCAGCTGCCAGGGAGCCTCTGCGGTGGGGGCTGCAGCTGGGGCGACCCAGGGGACTGCGGCCCATCAGCAGCAGGGCCATGGTCACCGCAGACAGCGTGGAACCCCCGCCACCAGCCTCCGTTCCCCAGGCCTCTCAGAGGCGAAGTCTGTACTAGGGACTCACAAGCCCCCCTGCCAGCCTGGGCCCTCTGGGTGACAAGATCTCCCACTGACCCTCCAGCAGTAAGTCTGATGGGCAGTTCTGCACCTGAGCCCACGCGGCGGCCCCCCTCCAAGGGTGTAAATGTCCTTGATCTTATGCAGTCCTGGTGATGGCAGTCAGCATCTGGAGATGTGGCTGGCTTCCTTCAGTGTCTCTAAGAATTGGCCCCTCTGCTAGTCCTCAGCTGGCTCCCTGGAGTTGGGCTGGCCTTGCTCTAGGGTTAGGGTGAGGGTGAGGGTTAAGGTTAGGGCTGGGGGACCCAGGTCCTAGCAAGCAACACATGTTCACTGGAACTTGCTTGAGGGCAGGAGAGACTAGAACCTCCTGAAGAAAGTCTGGTGTGGGGTGATCCACTGTCTTGTTACCAACAGGGCCCAGGCTGGCAGGGGGGCTTGTGAGTCCCTGGTACAGACCTCACCTCTGAGAGGCCCAGGGAACAGAGGCTGGTGTCTGGCATGGGGCAATTCACTGCCGGCAGCTCAGGGGCACCCAGAGCTGGCCACCGTTTCGTCCATGGGCACGCGGGATCCTTATCACCTAGGCCCACCGGTGCATGCCTTTCCCAGCACACATCGGGTGGGGGTCTTTCCTGCCTCTGTGCCCAGCCCCCACCTCCCAGACTACTGCTTAAAGCACTCAGTGGCAGCAGGCTCTGGCCAGCATTTGAAATAGGACCTCCTCCCAGGCTCTGGGCTCTGGACCTCCTCCTGGGTTCTCCTCCCAGGTCACTGGCCAGGGGCACAGTCACCAGGGGACAGGCAGTGATCGGTGCACCCTCCTCCAACAGTCCTCAGCCCTGAGCACCCCACCGTACAGGGCCATGAGCCCTGACACCTTGGGCCTGAGCCTGAGTCAGATTCCTTCTCCTCAAAACCCATGCCGGGGGGCCCCCTCCTGGAGCAGGGACTAGTAGAAATTCCCTATGGCCACCACACAGGCTTGACTAAGCCCCCAGCCCCATAAGCCAGAGCCACCGCTCCTCCTTAAGGCAGCGTTCTGGGCAGTCCCGTCTCCCCAGCCTCCCAAGCAGGTGGGCCTCAGATCAGGGCTGGGGACACCCAGTCTCCCAAGCACGTGGGCCTCAGCTCAGGGCCGGGGACAGGGACGTTTCCCCTGTAGGCTCCTGGGGCCCAGGACCCAACCCTCATGGTGCATCCTTCACACCCCAGCTCAGAAAGTTCTCTCCCAGGGAATGCCTGCCCCACCCAGCCTCGGGAGCTCTTGCCCACGCTGCGGCTCCACATTGCTCTTCCCACAGCCTGAAAGTACCGGCCCGTGGACAGAGGCTGCTTGCTACTTCTCACACCCCACACTGTCCTCCTCTCCTGTGCTGGTGACAGCGCCACCCCCCGACCCATCAACTCTCAGGTAAGCCACACCCAGTGTGACAGGGTTCCCAGGAGGGTGTCACGGGGTTGGCAGAGCCAGATGGGAAATGGGGGCTATTTAAGGAATGGGAAGACAGGGGAGGTCAGGTTTCCGGCATGGACGTGCTGCTGGGAGAGGCCTGGCAGTTGTCCGATTCAGCCTGTAAGCTGTTGATGCTGAGGTGGTGAGTGGGTGGACAGATATCTGGACGGCAGGGCAGAGGTCAGAGCTGGAGAGATGCCGCGGGGCTCTCGCCATAGGAATGGCGTTTAAAGGGACTGGACTGTCAGCTGGGATTATAGGCATGGTGCCTCATGCCTATAATCCTAGCAGTTTGGGAGGCCCAGGTGGGTGGATCACCTGAGGTCAGGAACTTGAGACCAGCCTGGCCAACATGGCGAAACCCAGTATCTACTAAAAATACAAAAATTAGCCGGGCATGGTGCCTGTAATCCCAGCTACTCAGGAGACTGAGGCAGGAGAATCGCTTAAAACGGTGAGGCAGAGGTTGCAGTGAGCTGAGATTGCGACATTGCACTCCAGCCTGGGTGACAGAGCAAGTCTTTGTCTCAAAATAAATCAATAATTATAAATAAGTAAATAAAATCAAGGGACTGGACTTGGGGATCCTGGGAGAGGGTATAGATGGGGCTTACCCCAGGCCATCCCAGGTGGGGAAAAGGCAAAACAGCCACGGAAAGAGACTGAGAAGGTTCGGCCCATGATGAAGTGGGAGGACTGGTGGGGAGGACTAGTGGGGAGGACTAGTGGGGAGGACTAGTGGGGAGAGCAGCTGGGGAGGGCAGGAGGGGAGGGCAGGAGGGGAGAGCAGGTGGGGAGGATGGGTGGGGAGGACAGCAGGGCGGGGTCTCCCAGAAGGCACGAGGAGAAAGCTGTACAGTGCTGCTGGAGGATGGAATGGGTTTGAGAACACAGGTCGCTGGAGACCTTGGTGACACTTCTTTTATGCCAGATTTGAGGAAGAGGAAGAGGCATCTATGAGGGGAGATGGCTGCAGGTGAGGAGGGGCTGGAGGGTGATGGGGGTTGGAGGGTGATGCAGTTTGGAGGGTGATGCGGGTTGGAGGGTGATGCGGGTTGGAGGGTGATGGGGGTTGGAGGGTGATGGGGGTTGGCGGGTGATGGGGGTTGGAGGGCGATGGGGGTTGGAGGGTGATGAGTGTTGGAGGGTGATGTGGGTTGGCGGGGCCGGCTTGGCTGGGGGTTGCTTGAAATGAGCCCCACACAGGGAAGCTGACACGGCAGGTGAGAACTGCCCAAAGCCATCTTGACCCCAAACTTAGATCCCCTTGGCTTCATTTGTATTCTTATCCCCACCCCCAACCCCTCTTCATGCTGCAGCCAGAGGAGGCTGGGGTTCAGGGAAGATGGAGCTTCAGCTCCCCAGGAAAATCCCGACTCCCTCTCCGGCTCGGGAGGCCCAAGCTCTGGCCATGCCCCTTCTCAAGCCCCTGAAAGAAGCCCTGCGTCAGCCTCAGGCACCAGGTCAGCCTTCATGTGCTCACTGCTCAGCCTCATTCCCCACGGTCCCCCTCTCAGAGGCCTCAGCTGTGTGTCCAGCCTGGCTCAGGGTGGGCACTTAGACACGACCTCCCACCCTCCCCTTCCTCCCTGCTCTGGTGGTCCGGCTTCTTCTTGAATGCCTCCTGTGATGGGATGCTCAGCACCACTCAAGCTAGCAGGTCCCCACTTCGGTTTTTCCCCTGGCATGAGTTCAGGGCAGGAGCAGGGAGCTGGGGCCCACTGCAGTGCAGGGGGCTCTCCCCAGCTGAGGGGATGTCAACAATCCATTGCCTCCTGGGAGATCTGGGCACACGTGCAGCGTCTGTGCACAGGCAGGAAGGTAGCGGCCTCCACTGACCAAGCCCTCAGACGACTCATCAGCTGTGACACACACCTTTTCATTTGGACCCATTAGGGTGGCCTGGTGGAAACAAAGCATCTATCACGCCCCAGGAAAGTGTCACACAGGTATTCCCAAATTCTCCTTCTCCAAAGCCCTCAGAGGCCTGACGGCCATTCATACCCATCAACCAGGAGAAAAATAATGTCATTTCCATAACGCACACCCTCTCCGAGAGGCGCTATAAATATGTAGAGATGACATCGCCACAGCCTGGCTTGTGTGAGTGATGTCATCTTGGGGGGTTGCCTAGCAACCCCGACAACGTTTGGGAGGCTCTAATTCTTGAGTGGGATAAAGTCACATTTATGCCGTTCAGTTAATCAGCTTCCTGGCAACTCCGCCAGGATGATCTCATTTTATTCATGATTATTTTATGTGAAATGCACTTTTAGCTCTAAGAGAACACAAAGATTTAATTCAAAACTCGCTATTGCTTTGCGTTTCCAGGGTGTCGTTAACACGGCGTCCATGCAAATAACCATGGTAACACATGGATAATTAGTATATATGGCACACGGTATTAATACAGAACCAGGACGGGCTCCCAATCAGCGACGATTACCGCATGTTATTACTGGAGTAATTACCTGCAGTAACACACAAATTGAACTAAATGGTCAATTGAAGTAAAGTGAATGGCTTTTTATTCTAGTCCCTAAATAATGTGTCTGCTTGGCTGAGTAGTTAAAGGTAAATAAAACTCTTAAATTGACGCCCTTTCCCCACCGCCCCTCCCCGGGTGGAGAACTGGGCTTCATGGCTCTTGCAGTCTGGTAACCAGACAGTTACTCCTGGAAGCATCTGCCTCTCCTCCAGCCGCCCATCTTGACAGCAGGCACCCCCATCAAGCGTCCCTGCAGAGCTCTGGCCCTTATTAAAAATTCCCAAGCCCTGTGTGCCGTCTTACTCATCCCCCCAGGGAAGAGGGCACAGAACTTTCCAGATCGAAGATGAAGAGCAAAAGGCAACGGCCTGCCTCCCAGGGATGTTTTCTTGCCCCTCTGGTAGGTGGGACAGCAAAGAATCACTGGCTTCCTGTTACAGGATGGAAGCCGGGAGGAGAGGTCAAAAGTCACTTCTGCCTTATTAGCAGAGCGTTTCTAAAATTCCATAAACTTAGAAGATCTTCAAACAGGAAGTCACACTGGACCTCTCAGAGAAACTGGGCACGTTCCAAATTTGAGCTCCTTGGCTCCCTTCAGAGAGGGACAAGGAGAAGGAAGGGCAGGCAGGCAACCCTCGAACTGGCTCAGAGGAGACCTGTGCAGCCAGATGCCCCGCGATGGGACAGGGGACAGAGTCAGTCTTATCCCGGCCCTTCCCCAGTGACAGAAGCAGTGTTTGGATGGAAGCAGGCCTGGGGAGGTGGGAGAGAAACGTCAAGTCCTTCTTTCGGCTGTGGGGTGGGTCCGACCCCCACCATCCTGGATGATGGGCCAGGGTGCCCACATGGGCATCGAATGCCAGGAAAGCAAGCACAGGATGCAGAGGAGTATAAAGGGGGCCTGGCTTCTCGGGGCTTCTCTGAGGGAGACAAAATTAAGCTGAAACTGGAAGGGTGAGGGAGGTTGCAGGGAAGGAGGACAGAGGAGGACAGTCACAGTCAGAGAAAGGCCAGCAAAAAGCCCTGTGCCCGAGAGAGGCCACTCCACTAAACCACCATCTTGGAATGCTACATGTGCAGAAATGCCTAAGTACAGAAATCTGAGGAGTAAAGAAAAACGTGGCTTAAAAACCCATCGCCTCGTCTGCATTCCAACGTGGCAGGGGCAGAATTCATTGCAGGGCAAGCTGCTTTGTTGATCGGAAACTCTCTCAAAGACCCTTCCTTGTCAAGGGGAGACCACCTGTCTACTCTGGATTGGAGAGGCTGAGACGACCAAAGAGAGCAAATTGCATTTCAAACAAAGGGGATTTGTAATCAAAACACTGGCAGAGGCACACCTGCTCACACCCGCTGCCCCAGAGCAAGGCAGCCATCAATGCAACAGAAACAAGGGGGTCCACAACACATGCCTGGGCTGAAAACAAGACAAGCCTCTCTCGAATCAGAAACAGAAGGAGCAGGGTGAGCAACCAGGTCAGGAGTGGTACGATCTGGGCACTTAGCACTCCCAAAGGGCAGTAGGGAATGGAGGCCAGCTCGGGTCAGGATACAGGCTTCAGAGAGGGCAAGAAAACAGCCCAGCAGCCTTGGTGCTGAAGTTATAATTTAGGAACACTGCAGCCTATGGAGGAGGCAGGGAAGGGCTGATGCCACAACCTCAAAAGGAGAAGCCTCACCAAGAAGCCTTCTGACTCCGGGACCGTATCTGCTTTGCGCTCTGTGTCACAGCACTGCAGAAATACCACCTGATTCTAGACTAGTCGGGGAGAGAAAGGGAGCAAAAGACATAAAACCAGATGAGGAAAGACCTCAACTCCTTCCAGTCGAAATGAGCAAACTAACATTTTAAAACACAAGAAGAAATGGTAGGAAGAAGAAATTGATTTTGTATAGCATCCGACAAAGACTTCAAAATAACATTGTGTTCCATAATGACATAAATTAAAAGTCTCACATCTATTGAAAAATGAATAATATATCAATATATCCAAAAATTGTATGAGATTGGACAAAATGGTTAAATTCTTAAGAACAAATACATAACTCATTGAAACAAGCTCAAGAAGAATAGAAAACTATGGGGAGGAAGGCAGAAATCACACTGCCACGTGTGTACCTCTGCAACAATCTTGCATGTTCTTCACATGTACCCCAAAACCTAAAATGCAATAAAATAAATTCACAAAAAGAAAAAAAAAGAAAAGAAAACTAATAGAAATAGAAAAACTAAGGAGTCCTACAACCATTCCATGAATTTAATCAGTAATTTTAAAAGAAAAAAAAAAAATCTTCCTGATCAGAGAACCTCAGGTCTCGATGACTTCACTGGTACCAAATGTTTAAGTACAAGTTACAGTAATGCCAATCTTGCATAAACTTTACCAGAAAATAAAGAGGATATGCTCTTCAATTATTTTGCAAGGATAGCATAAATTTAAAATCAAATCTCACCAAAACTATGAGAAAGCTAAGGCCAGGAGGTGAGTGAGGTGCTTAGCACAAAGTTTAAGGATGTGCATTCACAAGAGTGGGGTTTCGTCACATGCTGCATTACAGCTGTCTCACCTGCCTCACCTTAGTTCCAACCCTGGAGAGAGGAGAATAGAGTACTCACATATAGAAGCAAAGATACAAAACAAAAGATTTGAAAATAGAATTCAGCAATAGAAAAGATAATGCATCATTAAACAGTTATATCAGAATTTCAGATTTGGTTATAGAAAAGCAATCAATATAATTAATCACATTAAGGAAAATAGCAGATGATGGTCTTCCTAATGTAGCAAAACTTCGAAAAACTTTGACATCTATTTACGACTAAAACTTAAACAACTCTTAGCAAACCAGAAATAAAAGGAAACCTCCTTAATCTAAGAAAAATCTATTAAAAAAAAAGAAAGAAAAATCTGTTAAAAGTCTACAGCAGTCATCAAATTTAATGGTAAAATGTTGAAAGCTTTCCCTCTGAAATTAGAAGCAAGGCAAGGATTTTTTCTGTCACCGCTTCTGTTCAGCATTATATTAGCAACCCTAAGCAGAGCAATAACTAAGAAAAAGAAAAAAGGGTGAAAGGACTGGAAAGGAAGAGACAAAACTCATTTTTCACAGATAACGTGATTGTTTACATAGATCTAAAATAACCCATAGATCAATCATTCAGATTACTAAGAGTTTAATGAGGTTGCTGCATATAAAATCAGATTTATTTCTATGTAATGAGTAAATAAATATAGTTATTAAATGACACTACTTACAACATCAAAAGATACCAGGTATCAGTTAGGTGCGGTGGCTCATGCCTGTAATCCCAGCACTTTGGGATGCTGAGGCGGGCAGATCACCTGAGGTCAGGAATTCAAGACCAGCCTGGCCAACATGGTGAAACCCCATCTCTACTAAAAATATAAAAATCAGCTGGGCGTGGTGGTACATGCCTGTAATCCCAGCTACTTGGGAGGCTGAGGTAGGGAATCACTTGAACCCAGAAGGTAGAGGTTGCAGTGAGCTGAGATTGAGCCGTTGTACTCCAGCCTGGGCAACAAAAGCAAAACTTCACCTCAAAAAAAAAAAAAAAAAAAAAAAAAAAAAAAAAAAAAAAAAAAAGCAGATACCTTGACATAAATCTAATAGAATATATACAAAGCCTCTAGAGAAAAAATAATGTCATTTTATTAATAGATGTTGATAAAGAGCTAAATAAATGGGGGGCACATATCATGGTCATAATTTAGAAAACTCAACATTATGAAGATGTTAATTCTCCCAAATTCATTGTTTTAAAGTCAGTTTTATTGAAGTATAATTATCTAGAGTATAATTTACCTTTTTTAACATAGAATTCTTTACATTTTAACAAACTGAAATAGTCATGTGACCACCACCATAATCAAGCTATAGGACACTTCCACTGCTCCCAAAAATCCCCCAGGCCCTTTTGTAGTAAATTCATTCCCTCAGACATTGATCTATTGTCTGTTCCATAGTTTCATCTTTTCTGGAAAGTAATTTAAGTGGGATCATAAACCATGCAGCCTTTTTGAGTTGGGCTTCTTTTTTTAACAAATCATTTTTTATTTTTATTAAAATAGAGACAGGGTCTCACTATATTGCCCAGGCTGGTCTGAAACTCCTGGGTTCAAGCAATTTGCATGTCTTGGCCTCTCAAAGTGCTAGGATTATAGGAGTGAGTCGCCAAACCCAGCCTGGCTTCTTTTACTTAGCATAATTCATTTGAAATTGACTCCATCTTCATTTTTCTTGCCGAGTAGTATTTTATTTTATGGACACACCATGGTTTAGAAAATATCTGAGGCCGGGCACGGTGGCTCACGCCTGTAATCCCAGCACTTTGGGAGGCCGAGGCGGGTGGATCACGAGGTCAACAGATCGAGACCATCCTGGTCAACGTGGTGAAACCACGCCTCTACTAAAAATACAAAAAAATAGCTGGGCATGGTGGCGCATGCCTCCAGTTTCACGTGGCGAAACTCCGTCTCAAAAAAAAAAAAAAAAAATTGAATAGTTTTTCCAGTTTGAGACAATTACAAATCATGCTGCTATTAAAACTCATGCACAGATTTTCATGTGATTTATCTTGAATAAATATCTAGGAGTGGGATTTCTGGGTCATACCATAAGTACATGTTTAACTTTATGAGAAACTGCCAAACTGTTTCCATAGAAGCCATATTATTTTCTGTTTCCATCAATAATGTACAAGAGTTGCAGTTGCTCTGTGTTCTCACCAACACTTGTCATTGTCAGGTTTTAAAAAGCCATGGTAAGAGCTACATAGTGATATCTCATTTCAGCATTTTTTTTTCTTTTTTTTTTGAGACAGAGTTTCACTCTTGTTACCCAGGCTGGAGTGCAATGGCGCGATCTCGGCTCACCGCAACCTCTGCCTCCTGGGTTCAGGCAATTCTCCTGCCTCAGCCTCCTGAGTAGCTGGGATTACAGGCACGTGCCACCATGCCCAGCTAATTTTTTGTATTTTTAGTAGAGATGGGGTCTCACTATGTTGACCGGGATGGTCTCGATCTCTTGACCTCGTGATCCACCTCGGCCTCCCAAAGTGCTGGGATTACAGGTTTGAGCCACCGCGCCCGGCAACTCAGCATTTACATAATGACTAATTATGTATTGAGCCTCTTTTTGTGTACTTATTTGGTATCCATAGATATTCTTTTGATGAAGTGTCCATATCTTTTGTCCACTTTTTATTTTGATTGTTTACTTATTGATGAGTTTTTAGAGTCTTTCATATATCCTGGATATAAACTCTTTATCAGAATTGTGTTTTGGAAATGTTTTCACCAAATTGTCTTTTTGTTAATTTTCTTTTAATTTTGATAAAGTCTAATTTATCAAATTTTAAGCAGGTTATGTTCTTGCTGTCAGATATAAGAAATCTTTGGCTGGGCGTGGTGGCTCATGCCTGTAACGTCAGCACTTTGGAAGGCAGAGGTGGGTGGATCACCTGAGGTCAGGAGTTGGAGACCAGCCTGACCAACATAGAGAAACCCCATCTCTAGTAAAAATACAAAAAAATTGCTGGGCATGGTGGCACATTCCTGTAATCCCAGCTACTCAGGAGGCTGAGGCAGGAGAATCACTTGAACTTGGGAGGTGGAGGTTGCAGCGAGCCAAGATCGTGCCACTGCCCTCCAGCCAGGGCAACAAGAGTGAAACTACATCTCAAAAAAAAAGAAAGAAAGAAAAAAGAAATCTTTGCCAAAACCAAAACCACAAATTTTTTCTTCTAAAAGTTTTATAGTTTCAGATTTAAAAGTTAGTTTAGGTCATGTTTTTTGTTTGCTTGTTTGTTTTTTGAGACATGGTCTCTCTCTGTCACCCAGGATGGAGTGCAGTGGTGAAATATTGGCTCACTGCAACCTCCGCCTCCCAGGTTCAAGCAATTCTCCTGCCTCAGCCTCCTGAGTATCTGGAACTACAGGCATGGGCCACCACTCCTGGTTAATTTTTATTTTTTTAGTAGAGACAGGGTTTCTCCATGTTGGCAAGGCTGGTCTTGAACTCCTGACCTCAGGAGATCAGCCCACCTCAGCCTCCCAAAGTGCTGGAATTACAGGTAGGAGCCACTGTGCCTGGCCTAGGTTGTGTTTTGAGTTCATTTTTGTATATGGTGCAATGTGTCAGTCAAGTTTCATTTTTTTGCATACAAATGTTCAATTGTTCCAGAATTATTTGTTTAAAAGATGGTCCTTCCATATGGAGTTATATTGTAACTTCAATGAAAATAAATTAAGTATATATACATGAGAGTCTATTTTGGTTCCCCTGATCTATTTGTATACCCTTTGCCAATACTGCACTGTCTTGATTATCGTAGCTTTAAAGTAAGTCTTCAAATCAGACAGTGAGAATACTCCAGCGTTTGTTCTTTTTTAAAAGATATTTTGGCTCTTCTAGGTCTATTGCCTTTTCACATAAATTTTAGAATCAAATTGTTGATTTCTATAAACACTCCTGCTGAGGTTTTGATCAAGATTGTATTAAATCCAGTTTTCAGAATGATTGACAATTTAACCATATTGAGTCTTCCGATTCATGAACATAGTATATCTCTCCATTGAGGTCTTCTTTGATTTCTCTCATTAGTGTTTTTCAGTTTCAACATAATGATATCGTACATGTTTTGTTAAATTTACACATAAGCATTTTATAGGTTTTGGTGCTACGGTAAATTGTATTGTTTCTTTTCTAATTTCAATTTCAAATGATTCATTTCTGGTATATAGAATTATAATTACTTCTTTGTATATTGACCTTACGTGTTATGACATTGCTACACTTGTTTTTTGTTTGTTTGTTTGTTTGTTTAGAGGTGGGGTCACTGTTGCCCAGGCTGGAGTACAGTGGTGCAATCAGAGCTCACTGCAGCCTTGAACTCCTGAAGTTAAGTGATCCTCCCACCTCAGTCTCCCAAGTAGCTGGTATTACAGGCATGAGCCACTGAACTTGACAAAATGAGCTCTAAGAAAGCTGAGTCTGGAGCAATAGACCCAGAGTAAGCCAGTCTCAAAGGTGACCAGAAGCAGTGGGCTACTTTTTTTAAATTATTATTACTATTATTATTATTAGAGAAAGAGTCTTAAACTCTTGCCCAGACTGGTCTCAAACACCTAAGTTCAAATGATCCTCCCACCCCAGCCTGTTGAGTAGCTGAGACTACAGTGCACACCACCATGTGCACCACCACACCCAGCTCGGTTTTTTATTTTTTGTAGAGACATGGTTTCACCGTGTTGCCCAGGCTGGTCTCCAACTCCTGGGCTCAGGTGATCCACCCACATCAGCCTCCCAGTGCTGGGACTGTAGACACGAGCCACTGCACCCAGCCCTGCCACACTTGCTAATTCAAATAACTTTTTCATAGAGTCTTTGAGATTTTTCTATACTATAGGCAATTACATTGAGTGCAAATAGAAACCATTTTATTTCTTCCTCTCCAATTTGTATATTTTTTATTTCTTTTTCTTGCCTTATTCTACTGGTTAGGCTTTCCAGTACAATAATGACCCTGCATACCTTTGCTTTTTTCTGATCTTGGAAAATATTTAGTATTTCATCATTAATTATGATATTAACTGTAAGGTTTTTTGTAGATGGCTTTTATGAGGTTGAAGAAGCTCGCTTCTCTTACTGGTTTTCTGAGAGGTTTTACTCATGACTAGATGTTGAATTTTGTCAAATGCTTTTTTGTTTTTACATCTATTAAGATAATCATGGTTTTTCTTTTTTAATCTGTTGGTATGATGAATTACATTAATTCTTTTTTTTTTCCTTTTCTGAACAGAGTCTCTCTCTGTCACTCAGTATGGAGTGAAATGGCACAAACACAGCTCACTGCACCCTCAATCTCCTGAGCTCAAGCAATCCTCCTGCTCCAGCTTCCCATATAGCTGGGACCACAGGTGTGCTCCCCTACCCACATTATTTTTGTTTTTATTTTTTTGTAGAGATGGGGGTCTCACTTTGTTGTCCAGGCTGGTCTCCAACTCCTAGGCTCAAATGATCCTCCCACCTCAGCCCCCAAAAGTGCTGGGATTAGAGCCACCATACCTGGCCTGATTTTTTTTTTTTTTTAAGACAGAGTCTTGTTCTGTTGCCCAGGTTGGAGTGGAGTGGTGTGATCATGGCTCACTGCAGCCTCAACTTCCCTGGGCTCAGGTGATCCTCCCACCTCAGCCTCCTGAGTAACTGGGACTACAGGTGTGCACCACCACACCCAGCTCAGTTTTTTATTTTTTGTAGAGACATGGTTTCACCGTGTTGCCCAGGCTGGTCTCCAACTCCTGGGCTCAGGTGATCCACCCACATCAGCCTCCCAGTGCTGGGACTGTAGACACGAGCCACTGCACCCAGCCCTGATTGTTTTTTGAGTGTCAAACCAGACTTGCATCCTTGCATAAACCCCATTGGTCAGATGTGTTATCTTTTTCATATTGTTGTAAACAGATGATCTGTGCAGCAAAGAAAAATGAGCACTGAGACAAAGGATCTCTCAGCAGGCAATTTTTACTTCCTGTAGGAAGGGTACTCTCCCTAGCCATCTTGCCACAAGTGTACAATGAACAAAGGAAAAGCAGACATATTTATCCCTTACACATTTGGGGTCGTCCTTACTGCTGTGTCTGATCTCCGTTGGCTGGAGCCAGATCTCACAATCTAAAACCTGATTGGCTAATAACTTAAAACTTTTCTAAACAGGTAAAAGCAATGGAGAGCTGGGACACGCCTGTGAGCACGTCCAGCACAGATATCTTGGTTAAAGCACAAGGACACAGAATGTACTATGTGCCTGTAAGCATGGCGTGTCTCACAGCTATTTAGGACAGGGCTTAACAAAGAGTTATTGGCACACTTACGATTTATTCTTTAACAAGAAAGAAACTTTGAAGAGGAACTTTTACTTTCCACACATATGTTGCTGGATTTGATTTGCTAATATTTTATTGACGACGTATGTGTCTCTGTTCATGGGGAATATTGCTCTATAGCTTTCTTTTCTTGCAATGTCTGGCTTTGATATCAAGGTAATGTTGACGTCATAAAGAGGGTTGTTAATTTTTCCCTCCTCTTCTATTTTCTGGAATAGACTGTGCAGAGCTGGCATTCATCTTTTCTTAGGCATTGGTAGAAATCACCAGGAAAGTCCTCTAGGCCTGGAGTTTGTTCCTCCTGCTGTTAGGTTTTCAACAACAAATTGAGTTTCTTTAATATATATGGTACCATCTATTTTTTCCTGAGTGAACTTTGATAACTGTGTTTAAAGGAATTTGTTCATTTTCTTCTAAGTTGTAAAATGTGTGAACATAAAATTGTTTGCCACCTTCTTTTTGCTTATTTATTTAGAGACAGGGTCTCGCTCTGTCACTTAGGCTGGAGCACAGTGGTGCGATCACAGCTCACTGCAGACTCACTCCTGGGCTCAAGCAAGCCTCCCACCTTAGCCTGCCAAGTGGCTGGGATTACAGGCCCACACAACACGCCCAGCCATCTGTTTGTTTGTTTATTGGAGGCAGTCTTCTTGCACCGTTCCCTATCTCATCATCTACCTAATTGCAGAAACCAGAAACCTCAAACCCTCACCCCCAAATCTAGTCTGTCCCTTCGTTCATCCACGTGATCGCTTTACACTATCTATCCCATTGACTTTCCTACAGCGGCTGCCATCCCCACCAGCACCAGCACCAGCCCCTTCACCCATACCACTGCCTCCGTGGCCTTCTGACTACTCTGCCCACATGCACGCCAGCAACTCTCCTATCTGCTCTATGGAGGGGAGCTGGAATGAGCTTTCCAAAGGTCACAAACCCGATTGCATCATCCCCCTGCTTAAAACTCTCAAATATTTTCTTTCTTTTTCTTTTTTTTTTTTTCTTTTTTTTTTTTGAGACAGAATCTTGCTCTGTGGCCAGGCTGGAGTGCAGTGGCGCCATCTCAGTTCACTGCAACCTCCGCCTCCCGGGTTCAAGCAATTCTCCTGCCTTGACCTCCTGAGTAGCTGGGACTGCAGGTGTGCACCACCACACCCAGCTAATTTTTGTATTTTTTTGGTAGAGATGGGGTTTCTCCATGTTAGCCAGGATGGGCTCGACCTCTTTACCTCATGATCCACCCACCTCAGCCCCCGAAAAGTACTGAGGTAACAGGCATGAGCCACCGCACCAAGACAAAAATTCTTCAAATATTTTATATATTTTTTGGGATTAATACTAACTTTCCTTTTTTTTCTCTTCTCTTTGAGACAGGGTCTTGCTATGTCACCCAGGCTAGAGTACAGAGGTACGACCACAGCTCAGCATAGCCTCTAACTCCCAGGATCAAGTAATCCTCCTGCCTTAGCTTTCTGAGTAGCTGGGACCACAGGCACGTCCACCAAGCCCAGCTAATTTTTAATTTTTTCTTTTTTTTTTTTTTTTTTTTTTTAGAGACAGGGTCTTCCTATGTTGCCAGGCTGGTCTCGAACTCCTGGCCTCAAGCGATCCTCCCGCTTTGTCCTCTCAGAGCACTAGGATTACAGGTGAGCCACCACGCCCAGCCTATAACATTCTTTACTGAACTTTTAGTATCTGTAGGATCTGTAATGATATCTCTTCTTTCATTTCTGATATTGGTAATTTGTGTCTTTTTTTTTTTCTTGATTAGTCTGATCAGAGACTTGTCAATTATATTAATCCTTCCATAGAAGCAACTTTGGTTTTCTTGATTATTTTTTCCTAATGCTTTTCTCTTTTCTATTTCATGGACATCTGCTCTTACCTTTAGTGATTCCATTGGTTTGCTCTAAGGCTTTTGTTTGTTTTGTTTTTGTTTTTTTGAGACAAAGTCTGCTCTGTCGCCCAGACTGAAGTGCAATGGCATGATCTCTGCTCACGGCAATCTCCACTTCCCAGGTTCAAGCGATTCTCCCACCTCAGCCTCCCGAGTAGCTGGGATTACAGGCATGCACCACCATACCCAGCTAATTTTTTGTATTTTTAGTAGAGACGGGGTTTCACCATAGTGGCCAGGCTGGTCTCAAACTCCTGACCTCAAGTAATCCACCTGCTTCGGCTTCCCAAAGTGCTGGGATTACAGGCGTGAGCCACCACACCCAACCTGCTTTAAATTTAATTTGTTCCTTTTTCTAGTTTCTAACAGTGGAATCATAGCTCATTGATTTCCTTTTTTAATATGAGCATTTAATGCTATAAATTTGCCCTTAAACATTGTTTTAGTCATATCACACAAAGTTGATATGTGCTGTTCAGACATGTTATAAGAAGTTCATCTAGTTCGTTTTGGTGCAAAAAACTTTGAAACGCCTGTATAGCTTATTCATAACACGCATTTTCCATGGAGGTGTTGAAGACCCCCAGAATCCCATGTTACAATCCCATTTTAATGTTTTAGTCATCTATTGATCCATGCGACAAACATTGTAACGCTTAGTGTCTATAAAGCATTATGCTAGTCTGGTCAGAGAGACGGCTGTTAATCAAACTATCACCTAAATAAATATCAGCTGCGGTGAGGCGGAGGTTAAAGAGGATGCAGCCTCTGGAGGCTGAGGAAGAGCTAGAGCATGGCAGCAGGACAGGCGAATGCAGAGCCCACGGCAGAAGCAGGGCCTTCAAGGGGTTGCGGGAGGAACAGGAGGGGGCTTCTGGGCCTGTGGTGAAGCTGGAAGGGTCAGCAGTGGCCAGCTGATGCAGGTTTCTGCAAGTAAAGTAGAGAAAGTTGGTATGGGCCAGGTGCAGTGGCTCACACCTGTAATGCTAGTGCTTTGGGAGGCTGAGGCAAGAGGACTGCTTGGGGTCAGGAGTTAGAGACCAGCCTGGATAACACAGTATATTTCTCTACTGAGAAATATAAAAATTAGCCAACATGCTGGCACACACCTGTGTGTGGTCCTGGCTACTCAGGAGGCTAAGGCAGGAGGATCACTTGAGCCCTTGGAGGTCAAGGCAGCAGTGAGGCGTGATGGCGCCACTGTACTTCCTCATGGGTGACAGAGCAAGACCCTGTCTCAAAAGAAAAAAATAAGAAGGGCCAGGCGCGGTGGCTCACGCCTGTAAATCCAGCACTTTGGGAGGCCGAGGCAGGTGGATCACAAGGTCAAGAAATCAAGACCATCCTGGTCAACATGGTGAAACCCCGTCTCTACTAAAAATACAAAACATTAGCTGGGCATGGTGGCGCGTGCCTGTAATCCCAGCTACTCAGGAGGCTGAGGCAGGAGAATTGCCTGAACCCAGGAGGCGGAGGTTGCGGTGAGCCGAGATCGCGCCATTGCACTCCAGCCTGGGTAACAAGAGCGAAACTCCGTCTCAAAAAATAAAAAAATAAAAAAAAAAGAAGTAGAAAAAGAAAGTTGGTGTTAATATAAAGAATAACAGGCAATATTTGAAGAGTTTGAAGCAAGGGGATGATGCAATGGTGTATGTGTTTTGGAAAGGTCACTCGGCTTCCCTCCATAGAGGCAGAGGTGCCAGAGCACATGTGGGCAAAGTAGTTAGAAGCCACTCAGGCCGGGTGAGGTGGCTCACCCCTGTAATCCCAGCACTCTGGGAGGCCAGGGCGGGAGGATCATGAGGTCAGGAGATCGAGACCATCCTGGCTAGGACGGTGAAACCCTGTTTTTTTTAAAAAAAAAAAAAAAAAGAAGCCACTTTTTTATTTTATATTGTACTTTATTTGAGATGGAGTCTCTCTCTGTTGCCAGGCTGGAGTGCAGTGGTGTGATCTCAGCTCACCGCAACCTCCACCTCCCAGGTTCAAGCAGTTCTCCTGCCTCAGCCTCCTGAGCAGCTGGGATTATAGGTGCGCACCACTACATCAGGCTAATTTTTGTCATTTTCTTTTTTTTTTTTTTTGAGATGGAGTTTTTGCTCTTGTCACCCAGGCAGGAGTGCAATGGTGCAGTCTCGGCTCCCTGCAACCTCTGCTTCCTGGGTTCAAGTAATTCTCCTGCCTCAGCCTCCCTAGTAGCTAAAATTATAGGTGCCCACCACCATGCCTAGCTAATTTTTATTTTCATTTTTTTGTATTTTTAGTAGAAACAGTCTCACCATTTCGGCCAGGCTGGTCTCGAACTCCTGATCTTAGGTGATCCACCCTCCTCAGCCTCCCAAAGTGCTGGGATTCCAGGCGTGAGCCTTGGCGCCTGGCCAGAAGCCATTTAATCATGTAGGCAATGAGGTGGACTCAGAAGCTGGCACTGCTGTTGGTGATGGCAGCTGCTCTAGGAAAGTCAATGAGAAAAACAGTGTAGAGTGGTTGCATGGACTATCACAGGGGCAGGCGGGATTTCGGGGTGAGGGTTTGAGGAACATTAGGCTCCTGATTTGTGTAATAAGTAGATGATGAGATAAGAACACTGCAAGAGGACTTCCTTTTTCCTGTGGTTGTGTGTGTGCAGATTTTTTGGTTGTTGTGAAGATTTGCAAACAGGAAGAATCTCTTTTTTTTAACCTAATGCCTTCATTCGAGTTATTTATATGTGTATTTCCTCAATTAGCTTATGAGTGCTTTCAGTCCAGGAAACACTTTTTATTTTCAAATACAACCCCGGAGCTTAGCTCACAGATTTGTTTGTTTAATAGCATGGCTTTCCTTAAATTAAAAAACAAAGAAAAAATGTTTTAAACAAAATTAAGCACAGCAACATAAAAAAAAAAGAAAAAAAAAAACTTTCAATATCAGTAAGACACCGTACAAGATTCAAGGAAATACATGTAGAGGCATTATTAGTATTTTTGCTGGCCAAGAACTGTGGCTCACGCCTGTAATCCCAGCACTTTGGGAGGCCGAGGCAGGCGGATCACAAGGTCAGGAGTTCAAGACCAGCCTGACCAACATGCCGAAACCCCGTCTCTACTAAAAATAGAAAACTTAGCCAGGCACAGTGGTGGGTGCCTGTAGTCCCAGCTACTCAGGAGGCTGAGGCAAGGAGAATCACTTGAACCCAGGAGGCGGAGGTTGCAGTGAGCCGAAATCATGCCAACCTGGAAAACAGAGTAAGACTCTATCTCAAAAAAAAAAAAAAAAAAAAAAAAAAGTAGTATTTTTGCTAACTTGGACTATCAACGCTTAATCCAACCTTGACCTTATTTTTCAACTATATAATAAAGGCTTACAAATATTCAGAATCTCTATTCTAAGGTCAGAACTAATTTTTAGAATTTGAAAAAAAAAAGTTTTCTTATTGTGTTTTTTGTTTTTTGTTAGACAGAAAAATAATCTTACTGTGTTTTTTGCTTTTTTTTTTTTTTTCTCTTGTTGCCCAGGCTGGAGTGCAATGGCACGATCTCAGCTCACTGCAGCCTCTACCTCCTGGGTTCAAGCAATTCTCCTGCCTCAGCCTCCCAAGTAGCTGAAATTACAGATGTGTGCCACCATGCCCAGCTGTTTTTCTATTTTTAGTAGAGATGGAGTTTGACCACATTGGCCAGGCTGGTCTCAAACTCCTGACCTCAAGTGCTTCACCTTCCTCAGCCTCCCGAAATGATGGGATTACAGGTACGAGCCTCAAGTCATCCTCCTGCCTCAGCCTCCCAAAGTGCTGGGATGGGATTGCCGTTATGAGCCACTGTGCCCGGCTGATATGTTGTGTTTTAATTTTCGTTCAATTCCAATATGTCGTAATTTCTGTTGCTGTTAGCCATTGCCGTGTGTCCCTGGGCAGACAAGATAAGCAGGGGCTGGGGGACACACAGGCAGGGACTCGGATTCTGTGCTGCCCAGGCCAATCCCCAGAGAATGCTACGAGGGAGAGAGTCTGAGCCAGGGTTCCCAGGCCCTCCTGAAAGCCTTCCCAGCACAGACTCTCAGGCCGTCCTGCCTGGGGTGGCATCAGGGCTGCCACCTTCCTCATGCTGGGCCCCCTTAGCACCCAGGGGCCACTTTACCCATGCTCCAAGGGGAACAGCTGCTTCCCTGGGTGGCTCTGGGTCCACTGGCCTCACTGCTGGCCAGGGACAGTGGGTTAGCACCTCTAGTCTTGACGTCCCTGAGCCCACGGTGCCCACTTTGGAGTAGGGAGCGTTAGGATTCCTTATCCAAGGTCACCCAGCCAGGAGGGTCTGGTGTCAGAGCAGAAGTGGGAGAGGCGTCTTCCAGAGGCGTCCACAGGGCTCAGGGAAGGCCCGCTGCAGGACGCAGTGGTGCAGGGAGCCAGGCTGGGGTGCCCGGTGCCAGCATCACCCGCTCCATTCACTCCTGCTTTCCTTATGGAACCTAGGTGGGCATCTGTGTTTCTGAGCCAAGAAGAGAGGACACGTTTGAGATGAAATGCCGGGTCCTGAACCACAGCTTCACCCCACAGCCAGCTGCAACCCTGGCTTGGGAGCTGACTCTGCTTATGGGCCAAGGCAGGCAGGGGGGTGACCCAGAGCCCTACCGCCATGCCCACCTTGGACCCCTCTTGTTACTCCTGAAATGAAAAAGGGAAGTGGGGGAGGGAGTGCGGGCAGTAGGCAGCATGCAGGACCTGCCTCAGGCACTGAGATGGCAGGGGGGTGGGTACCACTGCCAGGAGGCTCTGCCCCGCCCTGCAGGAGTGTGCCTTTTCCATGAGTCCCCGCCTGCCACAGGTGCCCGCCCTGGGCCCTTGGCTGGGGGCAGTGGCTGGCAGCGCCCCAGCTGAGTGCCTTAGCCGCCCCGCCACCCCTGCAGACAGGGCCCCTTTGTGCAGTCGGCTCCCAAGCTTCCCAGAACTTGCCGGTGGCGTCGTGTTCTTGTGCCAAATTAGCCACACTTAACTCAAGAGCCCGCCGCCCGAGCCCGCGGCAGGAGCTGACTCACTCACTCGAGACCACTCGAAACGCACAGCCCCCCAGAAGCCCGCACTCTGCCGAGGGCCCGGCTGCAGCAGGAGCTCATTTGAAGGGGCTTCGGGCAGAGGGTGGGGGCTCCAGCCGTTTAAGGGGGCAGCTGTGCCCGCAGCTTTGCTGCAGCTCTGGGAGGGCGGCTCGGTCGTTCTGCCCTAAGAGCAGCCCCGGGCAAGAGGAGACGGTGGCAGGTCTAACCCTCAGGCTGCCCAAGTCGGGCCCCAGGAGGGACGAAGCCTCAGTCTCCCTCCTGAGTCTTCCTGTCGGCCTCTCTGGGTGGCTTGAGCAAGGTGAACCCAGGGGGCTGAAGCCCTGGGGAAAATCAAGGCAGCTGCAGGTCCCAGGGCACAGCCCACACAGCCCCGGCTGGGTGTCGCTGCTGAATGCCTTGGGCAGTCCCCTGATCCTCCAGGACACTGAGTTTCATGGTAAACTAGGCCTCCGCATTCCCACCAAGCCCCCACCAGGAGTGACCCCCGAGCAGAGACACGGAAGCCCAGAGAACCCCCCACTGCATCTCCCCAACCCAGCCCACCTCATAGGGTTTCCCCCAGCAGCCCGACTCACGGCACTGTCTCCTGGTGCTCCTGCTGAGACCCACGCTGTCCCCAACCCTGAGACCCCCCCAATGTCACCGACGGACCGGCAGAAGGCCTCCTGATTGGGGCCAGCGCACTGCAGGGGTGAAAGTCTAAGAAGGCAGGCGTAGGGGCTCTCGGATGAGTTCCGCCCGGGCTCAGGCCCTACTCCACTGCTCTCTGGCTGTGTGACCTCAGGCAAGCCTCTGACCCTCTCTGAGCCTCGGTTCCTCATCCATTACCTGGGGATAATCATGCTTGCATCACTGCATCTGAAGGATCAGCCTGTGGCCACCTGCTGAACAACTGAACAAAGAAATGAATAAGTGTGTGAATGGGTGAGTGAGAAATGCACATGTGAGTGACGAGTGAGTGAGTGACTGGAAGCCTGCCGACAGCACTCAGTGCCGCGTGCCATGGAGTTGGTGACTTCAGCTTCTTGGGAAGCTCCTTGGGGAAGGGACCCAGATGAGGGGGGCCACTGTGCAAATGAGAGTCCAGAGACAGTGGCCTGACCCAGCATGGTCTCCTCCCACCCACGACCGCTGCCTCCTTCAGCCACAGTGGCCTCACCTGTTGGCCCCAAACATTAACTCCTGGCTCACTGAACAGCAGGGAGGTGATAAAAGTCAAGTTCTCTGCTAAGGGAGCCTAGCCTGCGGCATTATCACCTCTCTACCCACCACGATGGTGCTGATTCCTCTAAACTCTGCTAAAGTCTGTTTTGGACCAACAATGGTGGCTCACGCCTGTGGTCCCAATGCTTTAAGATGCTGAGGAGGAAGGATGACTTGAGCCCAGAAGTTTGAGACTAGAGTGGGCAGCATCGTAGGAAACCTGTCTCTACAAAAAAAAAAAAAAAAAAATTAATTAATTAGCTGGGCACAGTGGCTCACACCTGTGGTCCCAGCTACTTGGGAGGCTGAGGCAGGAGGATCTCTTGAGCCTGGGAAGCTGAGGTAGCCGTGAGCTGTGATTGTGCCACTGCATTCCAGCCTGGCTGACAGAGTGAGACCCTGTCTCAAAAATACAATAAAATCTGTGTTTTATTAAATTAAAAAGTTATGCATAAGGGAAGTCCCAGCCACCCACTTTGGGGGACACCTCCCAAGGGAAGATAACACCCTCAGACTTCAAGCCCCGGAGCCAGGGCCCCGCCTGGTGGATGCCTGCCCGAAGCTGGAAGCCCCACTCCGAGGGAACAGGAGGACAGCAGTTAGCCTTGGGAAGAGGCAGGAGAAGCACTCCAAGCAGTGTCCTGCTTCCAGCCACTCCGAGGATGGGGATGTCTGGGCCGCGCTCCACACCCAGAACCCAGCCCCACAGAGCCGCCCGCCAGGAGCCAGCCCGTGGACTGAGGGCCGACGGAGGCAGGGATGAAAGTCGTCCCGAGGACTGGGAACCTGCCAGGCGGTGGTCAGTCCCCCGAAGGCTCCCAGGGCCTCCACAGTTGGGGAGTGGGGCGAGAGGGGTGGCTTGGAGTTGAACTGGCTGAAATTCTGCCCTGGAACATGCACTTTCTTCTCTGCCATGAGCTTTTCCATGCTCGGCGCTGTGCCAGCCTCTTCACGGGTAAAGGAGAGACCTGCAAGTCGCCAGGACCCAGCCTCCGCACTCAGAGAGGCCTCAGCATTTACTGTGGGGACACACAGGCGCTGGAATCGGGGCCCAGAGCTGCACCATCCAGCATGGTGCTGCTGGCCACACTGGCCCCGAGTGCCCACAGGTGGCCGGCCCTTAAGGGGACCCTGTGTATATGAAATGGGACCCCGTCCCAAAGACTCAGCAGGAAAATGCCTGTTGGAGGCGCTGCTCTGTGCTGATGACCTGTGGAGAGGACCACATTTGGGGCATGTTGAGTTCAAAGCTGAGAGCTCATTATTGAAACTAATGGCACCTGTCCGGTTTCCTTTTGTACGAGGCTACTACAAAATTGAAGCTTTGCTGTGTGGCTCACACGCATCCTGGTTCCTGTGCAGCGCTGGTCTGGAACCCAGCTGCAGGGAGGTGGGAGCGGGATGGTGGGACGGGGAGGCATGGGGCTTTGGGGACACACTTGAGAGGGCACTGGCCACAGGAAGCCCAACAGGGGGGCACATGGCTGCCAGGAGGAGCCCCTATCCCACTCTGCTCAGTGCCCTGGGCCTCAGCCCCGGCTTCCGGTCTCCCTGCTCTGGGTTTGGCCTTCCTGGTCTCCGAGCCAGGCCTTCGGGTCCTGTGCCCACCACGTGCCTGGGCTGGGGAGTCTGCCTCAGGCCCTGCTTTGCACCGAGGGAAGGAGGGAGAGAACAGGAGGGCCCGTCCTCCCATGGCAGGGCCACCTCGGCCACCCCGCCCACCGCTGCTTCAAGACCAGCAGCGCACCCCCGTCAGCTGCCACCCACTTCAGACAGCAGGGAAAATGAATTAGCAATTAGCTCTCCGTCCGGGCCCGCACGCCCGCCGGATGCCTGCCCCCTCGCCCGCCTTGCCCGCCTCCCTGCTCTCTTTTCCCTCCCTCCCTCTTCCTCTTCCTCTCCCTCTCTCTGCCTCTCCCTCCCTCTCTCTCTCTTTCTCCCGACCTCCTTTTCCACTCTCAGTTTCCGCCCCTCTCCCTCTCTGTCCTCTCACCCCGCCGTGGTCCCCCGCCCGCTATGCCTGTCCACTCTCCCTCTGCGTCCCTGTCTCTCCGTGTCCCTGTCTCTCCCTCTGTCTCCCTGTCTCTCCCCCTGTGTCTGTCTCTGTGCGTGTGTCGCGCCCTGTCATCCGTCTCCCTCCCTCTTTCTCTCTGTCCTCTCGCCCTGCCCCTGCCTGGCGGTCTGCCCCGTCTCTGTCCCTCCACTCTCCCTCCGTCTCTCCCTCCCTCCACCCCGCGCCGCAGCCCCTAAGAGCGGGCAGCAGAGCCTCGCGCCACAGTAACAAATCTTCCATATTACCCCCTCTCCTTTATTTACACGGGGCGCGCAGCAGCAATTCAATCTGAAAAAGTGCCGTGTTTTCGGAGGCGCGCAGCCCAAGAAATTGATGTTTGTGTTAATCAATCTTGTAGAAGCCTGCGGGGTTCAGAGAGGTGTGACGCAGAGATTTCTTCTGTTGATTAACTGAATTCCGGGCAGGGGGGATGGGGAGAAAAATCAAAGCCCCCAAGTACCCTGACGCTCTGGAGATAGGTCAGACTCCCTGCCAACCCCTGCCCAGCCTGAGGTGTCGGGGGGTCCCCTGGGCTCTGAGCCCCCATAATGTCCTCTTAGCTCAGCCTCAAGCCCGGCTGGGGGTCAGGACTCCAGCTCCGAGGCCGGCTCTGGCTGGCTCGAAGGGGACTTTGGGGTCACCCCTCTGCTGTCTGGAAAGGCTGGAGACAACCCTGTCTCTAGCCCCCTCCCACTGCCCACCTGGCAGGTCAGAAGCTCTGGGCCTCCATCCTGAGGATGCTGTGCGGCCCCACAGCCACAGTGTCCCGAGGCTGGGGTCTAGACATGAGCAGCAGCATGTGGGCTCAGAGCCCCTTCCCGGCTTCCCTGAGCCTCCGCCCTGCCCCCGCCGTGGAGAGTCTCGGGCGGTGGCTGGGAGCCGCCCGTCTGCTGGCTTGGCCAGTGGAAATGAGGCAGCCATGTGGGTATGGGAGCCAGCGTGTCCTCCTAGACAGCCACCTGCACTCCCATAAGCCAAGACTCAGACTCTGCGGATGGCTGCAGGAGCGTCTGTGACCTCCTCCCTGGGCACCTGGGAGGACCAGGAGGCAGCAGGCAAGAAGGAGCTGTGGACCCACAGGAGGGACGGACAAACACGCGGTGTCAGAGGCTCTGCATGCAGATGGCGCCTAAAAGGTGACCTCGGAAAGTGACAGTGCCGTTCACGGTTCTCATTAAGGGGGTGGGCCAGACAGTGTTCATCAAACCCATTTTATGGACGGGAACACTGAGGCTCTGACAAGGGATCACCCAGCTGGAGAAAGACAGAGCCAGGACTTGCAACCAGGCGTCAGGACCCCAGGGTGGTTCCTCCCTTCCAAGTTTCCTGGTCCTCAGGAGTTCAAGACCCGGGCCTGGCCATGATCCTCGTCACCCAGGGAGGTTTGGGGAGGTGCAGGGTAGACTAGCTCCAGACAGGGTCGGCCATCTGAACACTCTCCAGATGGCTGAAGTTTTGCACATCTGGGGAGGAGGACAGTGCCCAACAGGTGCATCAGGAGAACCATGAAATTACTCCTCCCTCTCCAGGAGAGAGCCTCGGAGCCGTCTCCCAGAAGGCATTCGTGTTGAAACTTCCAGAAGGCATTCATGTTGAAGCAAGCTGTACCAAGGCGTCCCTCTCCTGTCCTACGGCATCGTCACCACCGACTGACCACCTGCTGGATGCTGGCGACTGTGCTCTCAGCCTCTGTGACCCTCTCCCAGAAGCACTGTTCCATCCCATGGAGACAAAAGCTGGGAACAGGGACTGACCTCATCTTTTTTTTTTTTTTTTGAGACGGAGTTTCATTCTTTTGCCCAGGCTGGAGTACAGTGGTGTGATCTCGGCTCACTGCAACCTCTGCCTTTCAGTTTCAAGTGATTCTTCTGCTTCAGCCTCCTGAGTAGCTGGGACTACAGGTGCCTGCCACCATGCCCAGCTAATTTTTGTATTTTTAGTAAAGACAGGGTGTCACCATATTGGCCAGGCTGGTCTTGAACTCCTGAACTCGTGATCTGCCTGCCTCAGTCCCCCAAGTGCTAGGATTACAGGCGTGAGCCACCGTGCCTGGCCAAATTGATCTCATCTCAGTAGTGAGAAGTCGGGGTTCCTCCACAGGCAGTGGTGGCTTTCTAGGACGCTGAGAGATGGCAGGACTGGCATCTCCCTGTTTCTCCTGCAGTCCTGTGATGGTGGGACAGAAAGCACTGGGGCAGGAGCAGAGGGGATTCCTGCCCTGCCTGGGCCTCTGGCTCCCAGGCGGGCTCTGGGGGTCAGGCACATTGGCCCCGCTACCTGACCTCAGCAGTGGCCACCACCCAGGACATGGTGATAGGAAGCAGGTTTCTGGCACCGTTGAGTGTGGCCTGGTCCAGAGCAAGCAGGACCTCCATGCCCCTTGATGGAGTGTGCTGGAAAAGGTGCAAGGAGCCCCTGGCTTGGCTGGTTTTTTTTTAGGGGGTGGTGCTAGGCCATGGTGAGGGACAGACATGGGGATCCAGGGTCCTGTCTGCCCTGAACACTTGTGGGCTGCTGCCGTGGGCCAGCTCCCCTCATGCTCACTGTGACGCCCCACCCCCCCCCCCCGCCCAGAAGGACTTTCCAGTGACACCGCAGAGCTGAGCCCTCAGCGAGGCGCCCAGCCCCTTGGCCCTGAAAGGAAGTGGATGTTTAAGGACGGGCTTTTTAAAACTGCTAATTGGGTGACTCTTGCCCCATTTCCTTGCACAATCTCACACACACACTTGCAAATCTTGCTGATTTTCCAACAAACAAAGCATCGTTTGTGTGACTGCAGCAGAATGTCCTGTTTAGGCCAACGTGAGCCAACAGGGCTGACCCTGAACCGTCCTACCACGAAACGCACTTCCAGGAAGAGTTCATTGGACCAATATGTAACCCTCAGCCGGAAGGCCCCCGAGAGCGCTGAGCCCCAGCCCCAGCCATGCCATGACCACGCCTGGCCCGGAGCCACTGTCCCAGCACCCCCTCCCAGTCCTCACCCTTCAAACCACCCAACACACACACCCTGAGACCATCAAGGAAAGAGTGACAGTTCAAGTGCCAATGTAAATTGTACGGACCGAGGCAAAACCAAAGGACGACAATCTTGAAGAAACATTTGTAACCCACATAGTTGAAAAAGATTTTATATTATTACTACAAAGAGCTCCTGCCAATGTATGTAAAAAAGAGCCGCCGGGCGCGGTGGCTCAAGCCTGTAATCCCAGCACTTTGGGAGGCTGAGGCGGGTAGATCACGAGGTCAAGAGATCGAGACCATCCTGGTCAACACGGTGAAACCCCGTCTCTACTAAAAATACAAAAAATTAGCTGGGCATGGTGGCGCGTGCCTGTAATCCCAGCTACTCAGGAGGCTGAGGCAGGAGAATTGCCTGAACCCAGGAGGCGGAGGTTGCGGTGAGCCGAGATCGCGCCATTGCACTCCAGCCTGGGTAACAAGAGCGAAACTCCGTCTCAAAAAAAAAAAAAAAAAAAAAAAGAGAGAGCAAGGCCAGGCGTGGTGGCTCACACCTGGAATCCTAGCACTTTAGGAGGCCGACCCAGGCAGACTGCTTGAGCTCAGTGTTCGAGACCAGCCTGGGCAGGACGGTGACACCCAATCTTTACTAAAAATAAACAAATAAGTAATTAGCCGGGCGCGGTGGCATGTGCCTGTAGTCCCAGCTACTCTGGATGCTGAGGCAGGAAAATCCGTTGAACCCGGGAGGCAGAGGTTCCAGTGAGCCAAGATCAGGCCACTGCACTCCAGCCTGGGTGCCAGAACAAGACTCCATCTCCAAAAAAAAAAAAAAAAAAAAAAAAACAGGGCGAAAAATAGGCAAAGGCCAGGAACACCAGTTCACACAATTACAGCCCACGAGCATGTCCAATGTGGAGCCGCACAAAGCTCCAAATTTAAAAATTAAGAGGACAGGCTGGGCGCAGTGACGCATACCTGTAATCCCAGCACTTTGGGGGGCCCAGGCGGGCCGATCACTTGAGGTCAGGAGTTTGAGACCAGCCTGACCAACATGGAGAAACCCCATCTCTACTAAAAATACCCAAAAAAATTAGCCGAGTGCCACGGCGTACACCTGTAATCCCAGCTACTCGTGAGGCTGAGGCAGGAGAATCTCTTGAACCTCGGAGGCAGAGGTTGCAGTGAGCCGAGATCCCGTCACCGCAGTCCAGGCTGGGCGACAAGAGCGAAACTCCGAAACTCCATCTCAAAAAAAAAAAATTATGAAGACAAAGACATCTCTTTACCTTACTAAATGGGCAATGATTTTGATGTTAATGACATGAAGGGAGCCAGGCGCGGTGGCTCAAGCTTGTAATCCAAGCACTTTGGGAGGCCGAGGCGGGTGGATCACAAGGTCAAGAGATCGAGACCATCCTGGTCAACATGGTGAAACCCCGTCTCTACTAAAAATACAAAAAATTAGCTGGGCATGGTGGCTCGTGCCTGTAATCCCAGCTACTCAGGAGGCTGAGGCAGGAGAATTGCCTGAGCCCAGGAGGCGGAGGTTTGCGGTGAGCTGAGATTGCGCCACTGCACTTCAGCCTGCGTAACAAGAGCGAAAGTCCGTCTCAAAAAAAAAAAAAAAAAAAAAAAAATGACATGAAGGGAAAAGGCAGTTTCCTTTCTAGAAGGAAATAGAGTAGCAATGTTCACCCACACACAACACATCCCACACGTGGCAGCCCCGGCCCAGGTATTTGACTTCCTGCCTTCCTGATGAGAGGAGCGGGCCAGGGCGTTTGTCTGATGTGGCGCTTCTCAGGCAGAGACCTTCAAACAGCTCGGCAGTGGGAGGGCACAGCCAGGTGCAGTGGGCAGGTTTTCTCTTGTTTTATAAAATGTAACACTTCGTGGTTATTTTTTCCTCTCTTTTTTTAGAGATGGGGGTCTAGCTCTATCGCCCAGGCTCCCATCCCAACCTCGGGAGTAGCTGGGACCACCGGCGCCAGCTACCATGCCCAGCTAATTTTTAAAACGTGTTTTGTAGAGACAGGGGTCTCACTATGTGGCCCAACTGTACTCAAACTCCTGGGCTCAGGGATCCACCTGCCTCAGCCTCCCACAGTGGGGATCACAGGCTAAGACACACTACACATGCCACACACGCCACAAACCACACACCACTCAGAGTCACGTGGCAGAAGATCTCATGAAAGGATGTAATAGAGAAAACAGTGAGGCACGGGCCCCAGAGACAGAAACACCCCCACCACCCTCGAACACATGTGCACAAACCACACACACGACACATAGCACACCACACCACACACATCACACATCACATATACACCACACAAATACCAAACACCACACACACACCACACATGCCACACACACACCACACCACATATACACCACACACATGCCATACACACACCACACACACGACACACAGCACACCACACCACACATATCACACATACACCACACAAATACCAAACACCACACACATACCACACACACCACACACCACACATACACCACACATTGACACCACACACACACCATACTCATACCACACACACATCACACATAGCATACCACACGACACACACCACACACACATCATACACACACCACACACCACACACACACACACCACACACACATCACATACACACATACCACACCACACATGACACACAGCACACCACACCACACACACCACACACACATCATACACACACCACACACACCACACACACACACACCACACACACATCACATACACACATACCACACCACACACATGACACACAGCACACCACACCACACACATCACACATACACCACACAAATACCAAACACCACACACATACCACACACAACACACACCACACATACACCATACACTGACACCACACACACGTCATACACACACCACACACACATCACACACAGCACACCACACCACACACACCACACACACATCATGCACACACCACTCACACCACACATACCACACCGCACACACACACATAGTACACACACACAGGGAAAATAGCAGCAAACATTGACTGGAAAATATTGACGGGGTGGTCCAGTTGATTTTCTATATTCTTCTAAGTTTTCTTTGCCTTTACTTTTCCTTTTTTTTTTTTTTGCTTTTTTTCTTTTTTAATTTTTTTTCTCTTTTTCTTTGTAACATTCTTGGAGGACTTTTCTTTTTTTGAAAGACAGTCTCACTCTGTCACTCAGGCTGGAAATGCAGTGGCACAATCACAGCTCACTGCAGCCTCGACTTCCTGGGCTCAAGCGATCCTCCCGCCTCAGCCTCGCAAGTGGCCAGGACCACAGACACATGCCACCACACCTGGCTCATTTTTTTATTTCTCAGTAGAGACGGGGCTTCACCATGTTACCCAGGTGGTCTCAAATTCCTCAGCTCAAGGGATTCACCCACCTCGGCCTCCAAAAGTGCTGAGATTACGGGCATTAGCCACCACGCCTGGCCTATTCTTCTACATTTTGAGTAGCGACTGTTTCACTTTTCTTGTGACGATAAAACACTCAACACGACTGCCTGTCAACAACTCCTTGCAGAGCTGGGAAAGGGGCTGTGGCCTGGCGCCTGGGAGTCCTATGTGCAAAGCCAGCTGCAGCCTGCCTGCCCACCCGAGTGACTCCACCCCGGGCCGCAGCTCGAACCTAGAACCAGGTGTGACACCTGCACCTGACCCCACCCGCTACCTCAGAGGGCAGAACTGGAGCATGGCTGTGATCGGGCTGGCCCAGTCCGGTGCCCTGTCATCGTCTCAGTTGCAGGCAGTGGCCTTTGAAATCAAGGCCACCCTTTGCCACCTGAGGATCTGCTGTTCACCTCTCAGGTCCTGGCACAGGGATCTCGCATCCCGAGCACCTCTCAGCTGCAGCAGGACCCATGGGCAGGTGGCAGCTGGTGCGCGTGCCATGCCCACCTCACAGGTGAAGACAGGCCACCTCCAGGAGTGCCCTGAAAGCAAGAGGATGTCCTCCTTTAGCCCTGCCTGGGCATGTGCCCCAGGGACCCCAAAACTCTGTGGGTCCTGCAGGCGGCACAGTGGGGAGTGCACGCTGCCAGGTCCCTCGCACCTGCCCCTGACATGGTCCAGGGGCAGAGGGAGGCCACCTCGCCCCCTCGCTGCTCTCTCTGCCTCCCTTTCTCCTTACTTCTGCTCCGTCTCCTGTCCTCCCAATCCCAGCCCCACAGTCCGGTGGGTTACTGCTCTGAGCCAGGCCCTGCTGCGACCCCAGGATTATGCCATGAACAGCCGGCCCTAGAGGAGGCTGCACGCTGGGAGGGTCTGGTGCAGAGATGGCTGTGCACATGGGGACCTGTCCCCCCCATGAGAACAGGGGGCCGATCCGATGGGACACAGGGATGCCGAGGCCAGCCAGGGAAGGCCTTGCAGCTGTGGAGAGAGAAGTGAGGGCGGGAGTGGGCATGCGATGCCCGTTACGTGGCCCAGGCTGAGGAGAGCAGGTGCCATCATGGAGTGGACCGGGCCAGGACCAGGGTGGCCACAGGAGACCAGGAGCAGACCCGGGTGCGTGGGTGCCTGTAGGGAAGGAGGCGGATCCTGGGCCTGCAGGGAGGAGCCGGTGGGGATTCCTCAGGGATGGGAGCAGATGTGAGTGAAAGGAAGCCAGCAGGGGTCGGGAGTTTGGGCCTGAGCACCTCGGACAGAGCCGGGGAGCGGGCCTGCACCGTGGGCAAGGGGCCATCGGACTTGGGCACGGGACACACTGAGTTGCAGGTGCCCGGGTAGAAAGACAGGGCAGCCCTTGCGGATGGAGAAAGGGTGGTGGAGGGGACACACCCAGAGGGCTTGGGAGGGAAGGAAGAGTGAGAGGAGGAGGCAGCGCTCAGGAGGAGACGCACCTCTATACGGAGAGCAGGGCTCCCAGGCGAGAGGGAGCTGAGCTGGAGTGGAGATTTGTGGGTGAACGGGGAGGGAGCAGAGGCTGGGAGGGCATCACAGCCCCCAGAGGCTTCTCTGTAAGAAGAGCAGGGTAATAGTGGGAGGCCAGAGGGGCACGGGGTGGGATGGGAGCTCACCACACAGGGACACATCGAGGGGACAGCTCCCAAGAGGGGACAGCCACGGAGAGGACACTGCGGGGAAGGATAGGCTCATCCTGGGGATTTTGGGGTATGAGGTGAGAGGGTGTGACAGATGCTGGAAGTTGGGGGGGTTGATGTGTTGCAGAATATTCAGGAGACCTGAGAGACCACTAGGCAAAACAGGACGGCATGAAGGTGGCCACCGGCTCAGCGGATTCGCAGCCCAAGGCTGAGCCCCGGACAAAGAAAACAGGGTACGTTTGATATATCCAGAATAACAAAGCAGCTAACAGGCTTACAGAAGCCAGAACACAGAAGAGTTAGGTAATTTGTAACATGTCTTGTGATGTATGTTACATTTGAAAAATAGCATTTTGAAAACATTGTACATTCTTTGGGTGTTATCTTGCCCTGTGACCTTGCAGCTGGTCAGCAAGAAAAACAGGAGCCTTGCCGGGCGCGGTGGCTCAAGCCTGTAATCCCAGCACTTTGGGAGGCCGAGGCGGGTGGATCACGAGGTCGAGAGATCGAGACCAACCTGGTCAACATGGTGAAACCCCGTCTCTACTAAAAATACAAAAAGTTAGCCGGGCGCGGTGACTCAAGCCTGTAATCCCAGCACTTTGGGAGGCCGAGGCGGGTGGATCACGAGGTCAAGAGATCGAGACCATCCTGGTCAACATGGTGAAACCCCGTCTCTACTAAAAATACAAAAAATCAGCTGGACATGGTGGCACATGCCTGTAATCCCAGCTACTCAGGAGGCTGAGGCAGGAGAATTGCCTGAACCGAGGAGGCGGAGGTTGCGGTGAGCCGAAATTGCGCCATTGCACTCCAGCCTGGGTAACAAGAGCGAAAACTCCGTCTCAAAAAAAAAAAAAAATACAAAAAGTTAGCTGGGCATGGTGGCACGTGCCTGTAATCCCAGCTACTCAGGAGGCTGAGGCAGGAGAATTGCCTGAACCCAGGAGGCGGAGGTTGCGGTGAGCCAAGATCGCGCCATTGCACTCCAGCCTGGGTAACAAGAGCGAAACTCCGTCTCAAAAAAAAAAAAGAAAAACAGGAGCCTCGAGATGCTGCGAACTTTGCTGAGAATGTGGGGAGGATAGGTAAGGGAGGTTTTACAGGGAGTTAGTGAATTTTAAGCAGAGCCGGGGGTGAGCTTTTATATTAAATACGACACAGTAAACTTTATTTTATTATGCATCAATTACAAGTTACCATTACCAAAACCCAGGAACCCAGCCAGAGGAGCAGAGACAGCAGGCCTGCAGTGTCCTTTGTCTGTGGGGCTTGGGCCCTGGGCTGGGGGAGGGCCTAGTCCCGAGGTGCGCCGATGGGACACTTTCCTGGGCTTCGGCACCAAAATCTTGTGGAAATTCGAGCCAAGAACAGAGAGACCCAGAGACACAAGAGAGTCTCTCTACTGGAGCTCCGGCTGGCAGCCATTACAGGCAGTAAGGCCACCACCAGCCAGCGCCCCATTAAAGAGATTCTCCTGCGTCTCTTGGTCTCTCTGTTCTTCTCAGCTCAAATTTCCACAACAGACGGGTGTGGGGTCAAGGTGGGATTGCAGACATCAGAGGCCTGGTGTGTGAGGGTTGGGGGACTTGTTTGGTACCAGGGGAGCGAGGGGCCAAAGGTGACGATGACCAAGTCCATGAGGGAGCCGTTGGCTGAGGGGGGCAGACGACAAGGCCGGGGTAGGAAGGACCAGCCACAAGGATGTCAAAGCCACGAAGGAAGACAGGGATGGCGGGGCCACCTCCTCACGGCCGAGGTGGGGAGCTGTCTGTACAAAGAGGCGCCTCTGAGTTCCCAAAGCCCCGTTACCCCAACTTCACCCTGTTCCTGGCTCCCCTGCCAAGGCCTGGGTTCGTTCCCAGCCCAGGGCCTTTGCACGTGCTGGCCCCGGCATCTGGAATTCCCCTTCTCCAGCTCTCCGAGTAGCCTTGTCCTTCAGATCAAAGCTGAGCATCACCTCTTCCAGGAAGACTTCCCAGAGCTCCTGGCTGAGACCCGCTCAGCTGCTTCCTGTGGTCTGTGGTTTCCTAACCTGTTCACACACTCCTCACCAGACTCCTCCTTCTAGAAGCCATGCCCATGCACGCCAGCTCTTCCCACTGTGGGACATCCCGACGGCCCTCCCGAGGGCTTCCTGGCCTCCCTAGAAACCTGAAATGTGCTCTCAGACAAAACTACACCCGGCCCCTCCCAGAGCCCATGCCCACGAGTCACCTCGGCCGGTCTTCTCCAGCACCCACGTTGTGTGCCGGCGTCATTCAGACTATGCACACAGGGCCTCGTCCACTCCTAGCCTGGCCCCCTAGAGAGGCGGGGTCACCCCATTTTGCAGAGGAGGAGACGGGAGGCAGGGGAGAGCGCTCGACTCTCGGTCCGCACTTCAGCCTGCACGAGGGCAGCCGCTGGGCGGGGCGACAGGTCCCTCCGGCCCACCCTGGACAGCAGCCTGGAAAGAAAGAAGAACACAGGGACCAGGATCCCAAGGTCGCAGGGCCAAGCGCGGAGGACACTGGCTCCCAGCTGAGCAGACGCAACAGCAGGGGTTACACCAGGCTAAATAAATAGGAGACCCGGGCAGGAAGAGATGAGAGCACCGGGTATCCGTTAGCCAGTGAGGGCCCTGCAGGGAGCCCAGCAGCCACGCCGACTGGCTGCAGAGAGGCGGCCTGTTTGCAACGAGCAGGGCCCACGGCAGGATCTTCGGGCCAGGGAACCCTGCAGAGAGCTGTGACCCGGCTCCCAGCCCCCGCCTTTCCCGTCTTCCCCACCACCCACACGAAGAGAGGAGGGCCTGGCTGTGAGACGCTGTGGGTGCACGTGCCTCTAAGGAGACGTTGCTTCATCTGAAATGGGGCCAGTGGCACCAAACTGAAAGGGGCATGGGGAGGGGCAGTGCCTGGGCATTTGCCCCACCTGGAAGAGCCCATCTCAGCCTCCCTGAGCCCGGGTGCACTGTGGGTCCACAGAGATACCCTGGCACAGAAGTGTGCTTTGACCCTCAGCCCATGCACCTGTGGGCAGAGCACACTCGCCTGGCCACCCCCATGACTGGTGGGCATCCATGCCAGGCCCGGGCAGTCTCCTCTCTCACCTCCACTCCTCTCTCCTCTCTCACCACCCCTGCCTGGAGCCCTCTCCTTCTCCCCTGCCATCCTCAGTTGTGAGCTCGAAGCCCCTTGGTGCCACCTTTGCCATGAGGCCCCCTGCTGGTACCCTCTGGACAGCACAGCAGGCTGGACCAGGGCAGGAGTGGGGCCTCTGTCATGGGCACTGCCTCAGGGTCCTGCAAAGAGAGGGAGACCATATCCAGCTTGGGCACCTGATGGGGGCAGCGCAGCCAGCCCAGGGGGCTCCTGGAGGAGAGGGGGCAGAGGCAGAGATCCTGAAACAGGAAGAACTGGGGGTGCTCAAGGGCGGAAAGGAGGGCCGAGGACCCGAGGAGGTGGCTGCGGTTGGCGTGGATGGTAGGTGCCGTGCCATCTGCACATTTCATCAGGGCTGACGGTGCACTGGAAGCACGAAAAAGCCAAGTTTCTCAGGTCCACGGGGCCCTGGAATCATGTGTTCCACGTCACAGCACCCACGCACTGGTGGGCTCAGGGTCTTCCCAGATGTGGTTAAGTTACTGGGAAGGAGACTGTCAGGACTGTCCAGGTGGCCCTAAATCCAATGACAACTGTCCTTAGGAGACATGCAGAGGAGAGATGGGGGGAGAGGTGAGACATGGGGGCGGAGAGGAGAGACCCGGAGGGGAGAGGAGAGACATGGGGGGGAGAGGAGAGACCTGGGGGGAGGAGAGACATGGGGGAAGGAGAGACCTGGCGGGGAGAGGAGAGACATAGGGGGAGGAGAGACATGGGGGGAGGAGAGACATGGGGGGGAGAGGAGAGACACGGGGGGAGGAGAGACGGGGGGAGAGGAGAGACGGGGGGAGAGGAGAGACCCGGCGGGGAGAGGAGAGACCCGGCGGGGAGAGGAGAGTTGGGACGAGGGGAGAGGAGAGACAGGGGGGTGGGGGGAAAGGAGGGACGGGGGAAGAGGAGAGACATAGGCAGTAGTGGAGTGACGCTCGGAAGTGGAGGCTTGTGTGGGGACAGAGGCAGAGATGGGAGCAATGTGGCCAGCAGCCAGGGAACTCCTGGAGCCTCTAGAAGCCGGGATCGGTTGGCAGGACACTCCCCTGACATCCATGAGACGCCCGGCTTCTTGGGCCTCCAGCACTCAGAAACATTCTCTGTCGTCTACAGTCTCCCAGCATGTGGTCACTTGTCACAGCAGCCCCTGGACACCCACAGAGAAAGCTCTCGGTGCTCCCCAGGGACCAAGTGGGACCCCGCCCTGGTTATCCGGACCCGGTGTCTGTGCCCCTGACCCCGCTGCGTGCCGAGCAGCACCAGGGCCTTCCCACCTTGATTCAGGGTTCCCACAGCACCCCAAGCACCTAGTCTGAGGCCAGCTGACGGGAGGTGTTTGGTCACCCTGTGCTCTGGAGCCTGTGCAGGGGTCTCGTGCAGCCAGCAGCCACACACGGTGCCTGCAGGGAGCAGCGGCCATGAGCAGCCCTGCTCAGCAGGACGGGAAATAGCAGAGGCTGCCAGGGTCCCTGGGTCAGGGTCAAGACGCTCTGGGCAGTGTCCTCCCTGTTCCCCAGGACATTGGGGCCCAGGCTTGTGGCCTGAAAGATGACACCCACCCCGGCTCTCTCATGATCTTGGGCAAAGTGCCTTCCCTGCCTCCTGGTGGGAGCCGGGACAGAGCTGCCCCCAAGTGGACGCTGCACCCCTCACAGCAGGAGGGGCCAACGGGAGCCCCCACCAGTGACTTCCACGCCTCCCTCACCAAGGACAGCTCTGGGAGCGCCTCCTGCTCCATCACACAACTCAGAGGGTCCTCCAGCCCACCCTGGGCCCCCTAGCCCCTCAGAACCCGGCACTGTGACAGTCCCCACATGGGCAGGGGCGTCCAGCATGCATCTCCAGACCTGCACCCCCCGATTTCCAACACAGCGGCTCTTCCTGCCCCTCTCCTGAGCAGCATCTCCCACCGTGGGGCCATCAGGGAAGGGGACAGCTGGGAGGGGCGCACTGTTTGGACTGGGCTCCTCCCCGGGGCAGGGCCCAGATGAAGCACCCTCCAGACAGCAGCACCCGGGGAAGACGGATGGGCTGGGAGGGGGCTGCTGGGTGCCTGGAGCGAGTATATCCCCACCCAGGCAGGCCAGCTCCACCCTCTACCCGGACAACTACCAGGACTCCCTGGGCCGCCTCCTCCATGCTGCCCATCTCTTCCCAAACCACCTCTCCCAGCAGGGAGAAAGCCAGGTCCTGTGGAATCTGACCCCATCACCTTCCTCCTCCCCGCCCCAACCCGGGCTCCTCCCCCTCCTTGCTGTTCTGGGGAGGGGCTGCCCTTCCCTGCCCCAGGGCCTTTGCGAGTCTGTATCTTCTTACCAGAGCCCTCTTCTTCCCCTCTTCCGGGCAAACTCCAACTTGTCCTTCATGCTGTTTCCTCAGGAAAGGGCTCTTTCCTGAGGAAAAGGGCTCTTCCTCAGAAACAGGTGCAGAAAAGGGAATGGCTGTCCCGGGGTCCTGGGCTTCTAGGCAGCCTCACTGCAGCCCCTCACAGCAGCTCAGTTCCACACCTGACCCCCGGGGGACATCCACTCCCTAGCCGGGATGGACCCTGTGGGCAGAGGAGAGACACGAGTCCACCCCCGAGTCCCAGGAGCTCGCGTCCTGCTCCCAGCTCTCCCATGGGCAGCGCTTTTCAAAGCGTGTGTCTGTGGAGCCCTAGACCAGGGGTCAGGGGTTATGGCCGCTGCTCCGGGGGGACGGAAGTTTAGGAAGCACTGGGTGGGCAAGGGGGGCAGGCTTCTTCCATCAGCACCTCTCCGAGCTTTCGGCCACTCTGCATGCTGAACCCTGGGGAGGGCTGCGGGCAGAATTTCCCAAACACTTTCAGCCACAGGTGTGGGGCTGTGGCTGCCAGCAGACATCGGTCCCCGCCCTGGCTCTGCAAGACAGCCGGGCCAGCGTGGGCTCTGCAGGTACACAGCGCTGCCTTCAGAGTCCTTCTCTCCTCCCCACTAGTTGGGGGTCCTCTGGCTTCTGCTGTCTCCTCAGTCACAAAGAGGAAGCAATGCACAGCCCCCAGGGCCAATCATCACGCACATGGGCACCTGGTTCCAGCCCATCGCAGCGGGCACACCGAGGGCAGGGTCTTGACTGACAGATTCCAGAGAAGGCACACCACCCCGTTCCTCGTGTGCTCTGTCCTGCGGCATTTTCTAAACTAACTTATCTCCAGTCTCACCAAGGTCTGGTGCCCCAGGGAAGCTTCTGTAAATGTTTCCGCTTCCCCAGGGCTCCCCAGCCCCAGAGCACGTGGCATAGCGTGCGGGTGCAGGGCGCCCGGAGGCAGGTGAGTGGCGTGGAGACAGCGGGGGTGACTCAAAACGGGCTATCTCAGCCCTCTTGTGGGTGCCAGGAATGCTGGGCCCTTCCTCTGGCTGGAGGGTCTCAGGGCTCCAACCACAGGGACCAGCACCCACCCAAACTGAATCCCTGCAGCCTCTGGAATGGCCCGAATGCCCAGGCAGGGGAGGGCACTCCCCAATGCGACCCCAGGCCCACGGGACTTGGCCGGTTGGAAACAACCGAACGAGAGAGGAACACAGCAAGAGCCCTCTTCCAGGCTGCCTCTGGGGTCTAGAGGCACAGCCAGACCGTGGCCATCCTGAGAAGTTTCTGGAACAGCTGTGAGCCAGCTCCTGGCGGGTGGACCACCTGTGTCTGAGTCCTGCCTGGTCCCTCAGGCCTGAGACTCCGTCCCTCCTTTCTTCAGGCCCTCGGCACACTTGCAGGGAGCCAGTCCAGGGACATTCATGTCCCCGAGGAAGGAAGCCCCAGCACTGGGTCTACGCAGGGCTTCCGGCCCATCGGAGTCTCGGTGACCAGGGCAGAACCAGAGCGCTCAGGAGGCCAGCTGGGTCAGGCAAGAAGGGTCTCCATCCCAACGCCAACCCTGGGAACATTCTGTCCCCACCTCCCTCTGTACGTCCGGGGTCAGCAGTGACTTTATTAATAGAGGCCCCTGAGCCCTGAGAAGAGGCCTCCTCCCCCTAGACGGTCATCGCCCTCTCTGCAGAAGCAGGGAACGGCAGTCCCTTGAGCGGCTTGACTGGGAGGCCATGGGGCATCCCTGCAGAGTGGGAGAGACCCAGGGAGTCCTGGGCCTGCCAGGAAGGGCGGGTACCACTCTGCCCAGAGGTCACCACGGGCTTTGGGAAATGCTTTTTCTCCTTCCAAAGACACCCTCCACTTTGAGGCAAAAATCCATTTCATAATAGTGCTGGCGGTGGCGGGGGGGGGGGGGCGCAAAATAAACCACAGTAACTGTGTCCTCTGGAACCCAGGGCGTGACGGGGCGGGCATCGGCACGTGAGGAGGCATCCCATTTTAAACCCTCTGGGTCTTCCGTACACAGCACCGAAAGGGCCTTGTCGGGACCCTCCCGCCCCCTCTACGCGTCCCTGACAGAGTCTTCCACTGCCAGGAAACCTGGGAACACACAAAAAGGCACGCTGTGTCCTTCCCTCCCCGTCCAGGGGCTCCGGGAGCTGCTGCACGCTCGGACCCAATGGGAAACAGAAAACCCACGGTAACGCCAGTGGTCCTCTGTAAAAAAAAAAACGCCAGTGGTGCCCGTCACGCGCCTGCTTGGCAAGAGTAGGGCTCTTTTTAGTTTGTATTGTACTCTTTCTCCATGGGGTTGAGTTCGTTTTTAGAGATGGGGTCTCACTTCGTCGCCCAGGCTGGAGTGCAGTGCCACAGTCACAGCTCACCGCAGCCTGGACCTCCCAAGTTCAAGCAGTCCTCCTACCTCACAGCCTCCTGGGTAGCTGGGGTCACAGGTGCGTGCCACCGCGCCTGGCTAATTTTCAAATTTTTTGTACTGATGGGGTCTTACTATGTTGCCCTGGCTGGTCTTGAACTCCTGGGCTCAAGTGATCCTCCAGTCTCAGCTTTCTGAGCAGCTGAGACCATAGGCATGAGCCACCATTCCCGGCCCACTGTGGCTTTAAACACCTCTATAACGGGCAGGTATTCTGCGTGTCGCACAGAAAACACGACCTTCTGAAAAAAACGCCAGAGTGAGTCCAGGCTGCACCTGGATCTGGATGCTGGGCACACACCAAGAACCCCACAATCCAGGCACCTCCCAGCACCTCCTGGGGCCTCGCTGCTGGCTGCACCTGAGGGTGTCACCTTTGACGTCCTTCGGACGCTCCAGCCTCAGTTTCTCCATAGAGTAAACAGCACAGTCAGGGCTGAACGCCACCAAGCCCTTCCCACAAACTCAACTCCGGGGTAGGCACTTTACACATCAGTCCCTTCAAGAGGAAGAGACTGAAGCAGAGCAGTTAGAGGCCTTGCCCAAGCCCACGGAGAGGCCGGGTGGAGAGGGCTGCGGTGGGAGCCAGGAACCCCAGGCAGGGCCGGGTCAGCGGCTCCAGCTTCACCCTGAGCAGTGCGGCCCCGCCCCCTGCTGGACACTGCTCGAACCACCCAGCCCCTCACCCAAGGAGACAAGTCCCCTGTGTTCCCCGCCTATTGGGCGTCCCACCCCAAGAGGGGTGACACCCAAGCCCCTGGGCCCCACACCCTAACACTGGAACACTCTTCCCAAAGTGATCTAAGCAGCCAGGTGCGGTGGCTCAAGCTGGTAATCCCAGCACTTTGGGAGGCTGACGCGGGCAGATTGTCTGAGCTCAGGAGTTCGAGACCACCCTGGGCAACATGGTGAAACCCCGTCTCTACTAAAATACAAAAATTAGTCAGGAGTGGTGGCGGGCACCTGTAATCCCAGCTACTCAGGAGGCTGAGGCAGGAGAGTCGTTTGAACTCGGGAGGCAGAGGTTGCAGTGATTCCAGATGGCGCCACTGCATTCCAGCCTGGGTGACAGAGACTCTGTCTCAAAAAAAAAAAAGTGATCTAAAGAGAGGCAGGAGGCAGGGACAGGAACACCCCACCTTAGGGCCAGCCCACCACACACACCAAGGTCAGCAGGATGGGGGCTGGCGGGCAGGGACACCCACAGGCCAGGGGCAGTTCCGAAGCACGAGCGCATTCCAAAGGCTGCTGGCCAGCGTGGTGGCCATTAGGAGTGGCCTTGAAGCTGACCCTCTGGGCCCCGATGGTTACTCGAAGACTTGTGACGGCCCCAGGAAGGTCCTGGGTCACCGAGGCCTTCCGTTCCGAGAGGCAATGAGTCCTTGGGGACTGCCGCTATTCCTGGGAATGTCACCCTGACTCTGCTGCTTCCCCCGGCCCCCAGCAGAGAGCCTCCCGGGAGCCTCCGGGAAAACTAGCAAGGCCCCTGGGGCCAGCCAGCAGGTGGGTGGAGGTGTGCGAGTGAGAGGTGGGCAGGGCAGGGGCCAGGTGACCCCATTCCTGCCTCACTAAACCCCAGGCAGCCACAGACACCTCTCCAGGGGACATTCCCTATAAAGACTGAGCTCTAATCCCGCCACCAATCTTGAACTCTACAAGATAGTGCTGGGAGCTGGGAGTGAGCGTTTCCCACTGCGCTGTCTCCACCCTGGCTCCGGCCTTCCTTCTCTGTGGGTGACTGGAGCTTTGAGTTTCGAAAGAGCTGGCAGCCTCGACCAACCACATGGCCGGGTGTCTGGAGAGGGAAAATGGCCACCTGTGGAGCCCAGACTGTCCTCAGCCTTCTCTACCGCTGAGTACCGGACCCGCCAACATTCGCCAGATCTGCAGCAGAAATGTCATCAGCATTCTGGAAAATTCAATCTCCCCAAAGCCATGTGAGCCTGGAAATAAGAGTTCAGGGCCGAGTGTGGTGGCTTTTGCCTGTAATCCCAGCACTTTGGGAGGTTGAAACCGGCGATTACTTGAGGCCAGGAGTTCGAGACCAGATTGGCCAAGATAGTGAAACCCTATCTCTACTAAAAACACAAAATTAGCTGGGTGTGGTGGCACATGTCTGTAATCCCAGCTATTCGGGGGGCTGAGGCAGGAGAATCTCTTGAACCTGGGAGGTGAAGGTGGCAGTGAGCCAAGACTGCACCACTGCGCTCCAGCCTGGGCAACAGAGCAAGAGTCTGTATCAAAAAAAAAAAAAAAGAATATGGTAGACCCCCCCTTATCCGAGGTTCCGCTTTCTGCAATTCGAGGTACCCACAGTCAACAGTGGTCCAACACCAGGTGAGCACGGAACTCTAGGACATTGTGAGAGAGAGACCACGCGCACACACCTTTATTACAGCAGTATACTGTGGCAATCGTTCTGTTTATCGTTAGTTATTACTGGTCATCTCTTAGTGTGCCTCACTTGATCATAGGTGTGCATATATAGAAAAAAAGCAGTACTATATTTCTAGGGTTCAGTACGATGCACAATTTCTGGCATCCACTGGGGGTCCTGGCAAGTATCCCTGCATCCGGATAAGCAGGGAGGACTTTTCTATAATCAGAGCTGCGGCCGCTTTCTGCTCTGGGTACTCCGGATCGTGGCCTGAAGTCACCCATGCATTTAGTGCAGATTTGTTGGGTGCTTTCCGGGGCCACACCATGTGAACAGGGATGGGGCTGAATTTCCAGAGCGGGTCTCAAAGCTCTTTGCCTGCAAATAAAGTGGCTGCCAGTGGGAGGTGCCCGGCATGAATTCTGACCGGTCTGGGTTAGGCCAAAGAGCTAAGGCCACTCAGCCTTCCACCTGCTCCGTCTTCGGGCCTCCTCTTCCCCTCTCTGATTTCTTCCCTTCCCAGGCTCCCTTTTTACCTCCCTACACTGTTTTCCTTTACAGAACACAGCCAGGCACATGGCTCGCACCTGTAATCCCAGCACTTCGGGAGGCCGAGGTGAGAGGATCATGAGGTCAGGAGTTCAAGACCAACCTGGCCATCATGGTGAAACTCCGTCTCTACTAAAAATACAAAAATTAGCCAGGCGTGATGGCCGTCACCTGTAGTCCCAGCTACTCGGGAGGCTGAGGCAGGAGAATTGCTTGAACCCAGGAGGTGGAGGTTGCAATGAGCCAAGATTGTGCCATTGAGTCCAGCCTGGGCAACAAGAGTGAAATTCTGTCTCAAAAAAAAAAGAAAGAAAGAAAGAAAGAAAGAAAGAAAGAGCCGGGGGCGGTGGCTCAAGCCTGTAATCCCAGCACTTTGGGAGGCCGAGGCGGGTGGATCACGAGGTCAAGAGATCGAGACCATCCCGGTCAACATAATGAAACCCCGTCTCTACTAAAAATACAAAAAATTAGCTGGGCATGGTGGCACGTGCCTGTAATCCCAGCTACTCAGGAGGCTGAGGCAGGAGAATTGCCTGAACCCAGGAGGCGGAGGTTGCGATGAGCCGAGATCGCGCCATTGCATTCCAGCCTGGGTAACAAGAGCAAAACTCTGTCTCAAAAAAAAAAAAAAAAAGAAAGAAAGAAAGAAAGAAAAGAAAACGGAATTGTGCACGTTTATTTAACATAGTAGTTCCCAGTTTTCTTCCCTTTGGTCTATCGGACATTTCAAGAGACAACCGGCCACTGGAGCCAACGCCAGGAAACGCTGCTTGAGGGCAAGTAACAGAAGCCCTCCGCTCCGGTTACTCAGGCTGCCAAATTTAGCAAATAAAAATACAGGGCACACCGTTACATCTGAAGCTCAGATAAACAGTGAGTAAGTTCTGGTATAAGTGTGTCCCATGAAATATTTGGGTTACACTTAAAGTAAAACATGACTCATTTGTCTGAGATTCCAACTCAGTGGAGCATCCCGTATGCTCTGCCGCACTCCTGCCTGACGGGAAGGCACACATGGCCCAGGGCTTTGCCAGGGCTGGAAGGGAGCCCACACCCACTCTGCCCATGTCCAGTGTTGGGAGCTGAGGGCCAGGTCCCTACCCCACCACTCTAGCAATAACTCGTAAGGTGGGCCGGGCACAGTGGTTCATAGCTGTGATCCCAGCACTTTGGGAGACTGAGGCAGGTGGATCACTTGAGGTCAGGAGTTCAAGACCAGCCTGGTCAAAGTGGTGAAATGCCATCTCTACTAAAAATACAAAATTAGCCGGTGTGGTGGCCGTGCCTATAATCCCAGCTACTTGGGAGGCTACAGCCGGAAAATCGCTTGAACCCAGGAGACGGGGGTTGCAGTGAGCCGAGGTGGCACCACAGCACCCCAGTCTAGGAGACACAGCAAGACTCCATTTAAAAAATAATAATAGGCCGGGCGCGGTGGCTCAAGCCTGTAATCCCAGCACTTTGGGAGGCCGAGGCGGGTGGATCACAAGGTCAAGAGATCGAGACCATCCTGGTCAACATGGTGAAACCCCGTCTCTACTAAAAATACAAAAAATTAGCTGGGCATGGTGGTGTGTGCCTGTAATCCCAGCTACTCAGGAGGCTGAGGCAGGAGAATTGCTTGAACCCAGGAGGCAGAGGTTGTGGTGAGCCAAGATCGTGCCATTGCACTCCAGCCTGGGTAACAAGAGTGAAACTCCGTCTCAAAAAAATAAATAAATAAATAAATAAATAAATAATAGGCCGGGCGTGGTGGCTCAAACCTGTAATCCCAGCACTTTGGGAGGCCGAGGCGGGTGGATCACGAGGTCAAGAGATCGAGACCGTCCTGGTCAACATGGTGAAACCCCGTCTCTACTAAAAATACAAAAAATTAGCTGGACATGGTGGCACATGCCTGTAATCCCAGCTACTCAGGAGGCTGAGGCAGGAGAATTGCCTGAACCCGGGAGGCGGAGGTTGCGGTGAGCCGAGATCGCGCCATTGCACTCCATCCTGGGTAACAAGAGCGAAACTCCGTCTCAAAAAAAAAAAAGAAAAAAAAAATAATAATAATAATAATAATAATAATTGTGTGGTGCCCTTGAGTAAGTTCCGCCCCTCTCTCAGTCTCCATGTGCTCAAATGGGAGAGTCAGCAGACTAGCTCACCTTTTCTTATTTCTGGAACTTTCTCTAGATGTAGCCTGTTTTCATATAGACGACACCAAGAACGGTCCTCGGAAAGCGAGACTTAGGGTCTAGTGAGTTACATCCCTGGTAACTCGAGTGGAGTGCAAAAGGGACTCCCGGAGGGTGACCATTCCGATTGCCCCGTCCACCTTCCTGCCCCAGACACCAGGCACGTGGAGAAGGCCAACTCTCTGGTCCAGAGACATGCGCGGGCCCCAGAGGGACTTCCGTCAGTGGAGGTGAGCATGTGCCCAAATCGGGGCTGAAGGCATGGGTCTCGGGACGATACCGATATTGATCATGCCTTTGTCCAACAAACATTTTGGGACGCCCTGTGTGCAAGCGCTGGGCTCATCTTGGGATGAAGCGGTCAACAGGACAGGCGGCATCTGTCAGAGCCAGCAGACATGGAGCAAAGCAGCCTCTGCCTGTGCAGCTCAAGCTGCTTCCACGGGTTCCGCACCAAGTCCGGGAGGATGCTGTGGCCTCAGCCTGGTCCTCCCAACCCTGGAAAGAGCCTCTGGCTGGGTCCAGGATGACAACTGGGGCTCTTGGTCGAGAGCCCCAATTCATCGTCTGGGTCCAGGATGACACCAGGCCTCCCACTGCGGAAAGTCTCCGGGCACGCCCCTCTGAACCCAGAGGTCCTGGCTCTGAGCTCCAGGCTGCTACTCCCTGCCCCACACCTGGACCGTCTTTGCAGGGTGGGCGGTGCCTCATGCACTTGGTTTCCCATCTGTAAACCAGGGCTTGCCCTGAACCTCCAGGAGAAGACCTGGCTCAGGGCGTGGCTGGCCTTCTGCAGCAGCGCCCAGCCCAGCCCAACAGGTCTCCAGGAGAGAAAATTAAGAAAAGTTAAAGACCTGCCTTAACCTACAAATTCAGGGGTTTTTTTCTAATTAACATGCACAACTGGAAAACACACACATCTCAAAAGCTCTGAGAAATGAATATGGCCATTCACAGCCCACTGCACACGGCATGTGGGCAGGCCCGTGCGTCTGCATGTGCATACACATATTCAGGCGTCTACACATGTGGACGTGTGTGTGGACACATGCAAGTGTGTGCTTGCATGTGGCTCGTGTGCAGACATGTGCGTGTGTAGACATGCTTATGTACATACGTATAAGGACTTGTGTGCCCTCACGTACGGACACGTGCTTGAATGTGCACAGGTGCTGCGGGCGCACGTGCGAGTGCCTGTGTACTTGTGAACGCCCACGTGCGTCGCGCCCACAGCGATGATCCTCACCAGGCCGGGTGGTGCCCCAGGCTGTGCAGACCCTCGGGCTCCTTGTCCGGAAGACTCCGCGTCCCAGGTTCCCGAGCCTCGCGGGGCCCCGTGCAGTCAGGCGAGGGGAGTCGCCGGGCCTGCAGGGTCCAAAGAAAAGAGGACTAGAGCCGGACGGGCCCGCGCCGAGGCGCCAACACTGACGTTGTAACCTGGAGCCAGAGGACAAGCGCGGACTCCCAGAGCGGAAACCGGCTCCAGCGCACTGAGCCGTGACGGGGCTCGAACTCGCCACACAAGACCGCGCAGAGCTTGCGAAAACGTGGCAGAGCGGACGCCGCGCGTGCGCAGTCGGCATCCTGCGCTCCACAACGCCCCGAACACCCACAGTTCCAAGGGCAGGGCCGCATCCGGAAGTCCGTAGAGCGGAGCTACCAATCTTCGTCCTCTGATTCGTTACTAACCTTCCACTTCCGTAGACAGTTCTTCCCGTCTTCCGCCGTCTGCGAGGTGGGTCGCTACGGGAGTTGCGCGCCCGCCCTGTTTTGTTTCCGGGGGAAACTACTTCTCTGAAGGACTCTCGGGACTTCCGTTTGTTCGCCTCGGCTTCTAATTGGCTGCTTTTATGAATATATTATAAAACGAAAAAAGATGTTTTTTTAATAAATACAAATTAAATAAAGACGATTGAATGCAAACAGTTGTGATTTCCCACTGAGTTCTTGCATTTCCGTAAATGTTCCTTTATGAATAGCAAACAAAAAGTCACCCTCACTGTGAAGTAATTGACAGATTGGTCCTTAAATAGGCGGCGGTTGGAGTTTGACGGTGTGTTGTATGAAAGGAGAGAAGGTTAGCACTCCCCTTGACAAGGATGGAAGAGGCTCTCGGGCCTGACAACACGCATACGGTTAAGGCATTGCCACCTACTTCGTGGCATCTAACCACCGTTTTTATTTTTTATTTTTTTGGTGGCATCCAACAACCGTTTGGTGGCATCTAACCACCGTTTTCATTTTTCGGTTTTTTTTTTTTTTGGTGATATCTAACCATCGTTTTCATTTTTCGTTTTTATTTTTGGTGGCATCTAACCACCGTTGTTTTTTTTTTGAGACGGAGTTTCGCTCTTGTTACCCAGGCTGGAGTGCAATGGCGCGATCTCGGCTGCGACATCCACCTCCCGAGTAGCTGGCTAATGCGCGCCACCATGCCCGGCCAATTTGTGCATTTTGGGTAGAGACGAGGTTTTGCCATGTTGGCCAGGCTGGTCTCAAACTCCCGACCTCAGGTGATCGACTCGCCTCGGCCTCCCAAAGTGCTGGATGAAAGGGGTGAGCCGCCGCATAGCCCGGCCTGTGCCTTCATCCTAATCGACCCTCCCTGGCACCGGGACGGTGTTCGCGTCCCGACACCGGCCCCAGGGCGTCTCGGCGGGTCGGCGGGCGCGTCCCCAGCGTCGCAGACATTCCCTGGTTCAAAGCCTGATGGAAGTTTCCGCTCGACAGTGATTCATTCAAAGAAAACTCAGCTTTGGGCACACGGAGCGAACCCGCCGCCCGCCAGGAGCGCGTTCCCGGCCGCTCGCGAGCCCCCGCGCGGAGCCCGGTGGAGATCGCTGCAGCGAGCAGGGCGCACGGGGGGTCCACGCCCAAGTCCAGACCCCAGGAGGCGCGGGCTTGGAGCACCGAGTCGCAGGGAGGGCCCCGCAAGGCCCCAGGGCCGGAGGGGCACCGGGGACCAGGAGCCGGGACAGAGGGTGACCCGTCGGGCCTGTTCGACGCGGGGCTCCGGGGACCGGTGCCAGGATTTGAACTTTGACCCGTAGCAAGGGCGAGACCCTGAAGGATCTCCCGCGGCGGGGAGGGATAGGGCCCGATGAGCTCAAGGAACGTTCCTCCGGCTGCACCCGGAGAACGGCCCAGCGGGCAAGGATGGCAGCGGGGAGACCTCCAGGGCCGAGGCGGGCGAGGCCGGGGGCCGGGGCGGGGCTCCACGGAGCGGGTGAGAGCCCCGGGTTCGGAAGAAGACGCGCAACAGCCATGCAGGGCGGGGTCGGGGTGACTGCAGGGTGTCAGGGGTCCCCGGGCCTGAGGCCTGGCATGCGGACAGCAGGCTGGTGAGTTCGCGCAGCTCCAGGGCTCAGGCCCGGGCTGGCAGCGCACCCGCCACGGGAAAGCCACAACCTGGCCGGCGGCTCTTAGGACACGGTGGGCTGATCCCGGTGCAGGCTGAGCCCGGGGGCTGGAACCGCAGCCCGGCTCGCCCCCTGCACCCCGACGACGAAGCTACCAGGCGACTTTCATCGCTTACAGCCCCTGCCCTCGGGGTCACGCCATATTCTGGTATTTCCCTCCCCAAGAGGCCTCATGGGAACCCTCCCTCCTGCCCACCGAGCTTTTGGCAGAAGAGTTTACTCTCGGGAAAAACTGAGACTTTGAAATAGGCATAAGGAAAAACTCTGCACAACGTTAAGGAGTCTGAGCAGCGGGCCAGGTCTCTCCGCCTTTGGCCTTGGCTGTTGCTCGAAACGGCAGCACCCTGAATGTGCCCAGTGGGATGTGATTATTACGGCGGATTTTGACCTTTGGCCAGTTTTGAATTTCTTTACAATTTGTCTCAGCGTTTGTTTGCCCACGTTAAGTGTGGGACTTCCAAGTGGTTGTAACATCTTACAGGTCCCCTCATTAGTTGAGTTACATCAAACCTTTGCCAAGTGGATCTTTCTTTTAAGAGTGCCTGCACCGCCTGCTCCCCCACGCCCACTGGGCTTCGTGTTGAGGGTCAGGGTCTCCCCGACGGCGTAATAAGCCATCTCAGGGCACGGCCCAGGAGCAGGCATTAATCTACTGGGATTCAGCATCCTCTGCCCTTCCCCTGGGTAACCACACCTGATCCTCCTCCTGAGTCTTTTTTTCAAGAACTCCTCAGGTCATCCTCTATCCTAAGGTAGCTCCTTGCTGGGACAGTGAATCCACACGACCAACACCCTTATCCCACCAGTGTTTTGAGAACTTCCTTCATGGGCTGAAGAACAGGATGTGCTGGCATGTGGCATACAGCTTGTTTTCCTAAATGACACAGACAGACCCCACCTGTGCCTGGTTCCCATCGATGGAAACCACCAGAAATGTACCCCAGAGGGCGAGAATGGCAGGCAGGCTGAGAAGGTTCACCTGGTCTGTGTGTGTGTCCCTGACACGTGTCCTGGGCACTAACTCCTATAGGTTTTTGTTTTGTTTTTTGAGATGGAGTCTCACACTGTCACCCAGGCTGGAGTGCAATGGCGCGATCTCAGCTCACTACAACCTCCGCCTCCCGGGTTCAAGCAATTTTTCTGCCTCAGCCTCCTGAGTGGCTGGGATTACAGGCGTCCGCCACCACGCCCAGCTAATTTTTTTGTATTTTTAGTAGAGATGGAGTTTCACCATGCTGGCCAGGCTGGTCTCCAACTCCTGACCTCGTGAGCCACCCGCCTCGGCCTCCCAAACTGCTGGGATTACAAGTGTGAGCCACCACACCTGGCTTAAACTCCTGTAAGTCTTTAAACATAGGACTTGAGTATGGACTGGACAGATGTTTATCAAATAAGACCAATCTGCTGATGAGTCAGCTGCTTGAACAGGCACACAGCATCACCTGCCATGTCCCGAATCAAGCAGGAGGTGTGGCCGGCTGCCATCCCCACTGCCAGGTTATGGGAGACAGGAAGATGCTGAACAGCCCCACAGAGACGCACTCTGCAAAATAAAACCAGACCAGGAGGCACAAGATAAACGACCTGGTTTCAACGGACACATGGTACAGAAAAAAGGGAGGACCTGGCAATTTAAAGAGGGGCCGGGCACGGTGGCTCACACCTATAATCCCAGCGCTTTGGGAAGCCAAGGCAGGCAGAGCACTTGAGGTCAGGAGTTGGAAACCAGCCTGGCAATATGGTGAAACCCCATCTCTACTAAAAATGCAAAAAATTAGCCAGGCATGGTGAATGGGTGCCTGTAGTTCCCAGCTCCTCGGGAGGCTGAGGCAGGAGATCATTTGAACCTGTGAGGTGGTGGTTGCAGCGGGCTGAGGTCACACCACTGCAGCCCAGCCTGGGCGACAGAGCGAGACATCTCCAAAACAAAACAAAACAAAACAAAACAATAGAGGCTTGAGGTAAAACAAATGCAGGTGAAGACCTTGTCTGGATCCAATTCCAATCGTGTGTACACACAGGCATACACCTGTCCAGCACATGCATTTGTGTGCACACACATACCCTCGCGGGTGCATCTACACACACACACACACACACTCGCTGTGATTCGCTGCACACAAATGTACTTATGTGCACCCACGTGCAGGTGTGCACTACACGCATGTCTACGCGTGTACACATGCGAGATGCGGGTGTGTGCACATGCGGGCACACACTTTTCCTAAACATACCAAGACAACAGGAGAAATCCGAACATCAGATAATCGCAGCACTTTGGAAGGCGGAAGTGGGAGGATACCTGAGTCCAGGCGTTTGGGACCAGTGTAGGCACCATAAAAATCCTCTCTGCAAAGTTAAAAATTAAAAAACTTGCTAGCCTGTGAATAAAATAATTAAAACAATAAAGCAATTAGCCGGGCTTGGCATCATGTGTCTGTAGTCCCAGCTACCTGGGAGGCTGAAGTGGGAGGATCACTTGTGCCCAAGAGGTTGAGGCGGCAGTGAGCTGTGAACACACCGCAGTATTCCAGCCTGGGTAGCAGAGCAAGACACCATCTAAAAAATAAATAAAATAAAGAGGGTGGGGGGACTTTTTGGCATGAAAATGGCATTATGGTAATAACTCTCTGGAGGCTTATCCCTGCGATGCCAGGAGTTCACCACGTAACGTCCGGGATTTGTATGATGACGTGAGCAGCCATGGAACAGTGGTGAGTCCCCGTGGTAGCGACAGGAACCTGGGGACACCGCCCTCCGCATCTGCAAACTCCTGTTCATAGCACATGCCCTAGAAGAGCCTCCACAGCACAGCAGTGGCAGCAGGACTCTGAAGGAGCCCCCTTCGGCCCTGCCTACCACTGTCAGTAATTAGCACACGGGTATATGCCGAAGAGCTGAAAATCAATACAAAACGTGTACGTTATTAGCACTCATAGATGACGTTCCTAAGGCTACTGTATAAATCTAGGACTGTCCTGCAGGGCACGCTGGCACATCAGACACCACCCACTACCAGGGACAAAGCCACAGGGCGGCTTCCCTCCCACCCCACCGACAGCTACGTTTTATGTTAAGAAATTCTCACAGGACAAAATTAGAAGACATGAAAATTTTTATTTTCAAAAAGAATGTATTTTTACATAAATCTACAACAGAATTCAAATGTAGAAAAAATAAACTATATTCAGGGATACAGCACTCAGCACAGCACAGCCCTCCCCAGAGTGGGCTTTCCCCCCCGGAACGAGACTGCAGGAGCCTCACCGCCCCAGGGGTGCCCCACAGCAGGGCAGCTGCAGGCGGAGCTCCCCGAGTCTGTCACAACAGGCGGCAAATGCGGGGTGCCCAGACCCTGAGCGTCAAAGACAAAAATCAACCCATTTCATTGTGGCAGCTCACTTCTTAGCCCGGGTCCCTCTCATCTGTACACCTCATCAGAAAGAGGGGCAAGGTAAACCGTGGGACAGGCATCTCCAGATGCCCAGGTAATTCCCCCTTCACCTCTGCCACTAGAGGACCCCCAGGAGAGCCCACCCGACGAGCCCGCACCTCCCCCGTGGGCCGGTGCAACCACAAACCTGGAGGACTCACCCAGAACTCCAGCCTGACAGAGGCAGACCTGGCTGGGCTCTGGGGCCAGGGCTATTTGCAGACCCAGGACCCGGGCTAGCTTCCTGGAGCACCACAGCCCACCCTGCCCCAAAGCCCTGCCCCATGGGACAGACCCAGGCACCTGTGCCCTCGGCCACCCGCTCTGCCCCTCACCGTGCATGGCAGCCCCTACCACAAAGGTCTCCACAGACAGGCTCAGGTTCCAGCCTCACTCCCCAAAGGCTCCCGCTCAGCCTCCGCCGTGACCGCTGTGCAGGTGAGCACCGGGAAGCCGCATGGCCAGGAGCAGAGGCAGGCAGGCGAGGGCTGGCATGGTGAGGCCTCTCGCTTAGCACCCGATCCCTTGAGGAGCTGCTCCTGGGGCTGCCGGGAGACGGGAAGCCGAGGGGCAGCGCTGGCTCTGCAGCCCTCACGAGGCACGTTAGTCCCACTGGCATCTGACCTGGAGCCTTCCCATGCCACGGATGTCCCCAACATCCCAACGGGAGCCCATCAGGAGCTTGGCTCCTCTGCAACTAAGAGCCCCCCACCCTGCCCCTCCCCCAGCAACACTGAGCACAGCCTTCAAGGGGGGGCATCTTCAGACAGCAGGGGCGGCCAGCCAGGGCGCCTCCCTTCCTCCCCAGAGAGGGAAAGGGAGCCTTTCTCCAAGACGGCCACGTAGTGACGCGCTGCACAAGGACGCACTTCCCACAGCTGTCCACAAAACCCCACCTTTTTATTACAGTCTGTGGTGTTCTTGTTGCAGGGACACTGGTGAGACAGACAAGACGCGCCGTGTGCAATGACCACGCTGCCGTGCGTGGGCCACAAAAGGCTCTTTACACAGAAAACCACCACACGAGGCTGTGCTTTCCAGAAAGCTGCGGACACCAGGAACGGCTGTGGCAGGAACGGACGAAGTCAGGGCCGCAGCCCGGGGCGGCTACGCAGCAGAGAAGGGGGACGGCCGGCTGGCGAGGCCACAGTGGCGGTGACCAGCCACGCGTGCACTGGGTCATGAATATCAAAAAGATACAGAATGTTTACTGAAAAAACACAACGCATGATAAATTGGACTTTACCCTTTTGTAATAAAAAATTTAAAACTTGTGTTGACTGTTTTGCACACAACAGGCTAGGAACTTTTCCCTAGACCGTGTTAGAAGAATTGGCAAGAAATGTCACCAGCAACTTTTAGAACCTTCCGGTGCTCTCCACCTTCCGCTCGGCCAAATCATCTTTCAAGAGGAGGCTGACACCGGCCCCGTCCTGACCCCGGTGCAGACCCGGGGGACCAGCTCTGAGACGCCTTGTTTCTTGCCAATCCGGATCAATTTCCTGACAGTCTCTCTCGCGGAAGCAAAGGGACTTAGCAGTCACTCTTCCACAGTTTAATTGTTTTGTCATTTTCTAGCGCAGCAGAGGCAATGATATTTTCTGTTGGGTGACAAGCTGTTGAAATCACAACATCTGAAAACAAAGACACAGTCAGAAACAGAGCTGTCCCTGTGCCTTGGGTTGTGGGTACCATCTCCGACTGAGCGTCACTGTCCCCCAGAAACGCTGGTAGCGCCTGCACACCACCCGGGAGGTCTCAGGGCAAGCACTGCCTACCGTCAACACAGGGAGCCCAGGAGAGGGGGGCGAGGGAACAGCAGCCGGTACCAGGGTGACATAGCAGGGAGGGCGGGCGGTGGGCCGAAGGCAGCAGGGAGAGCCACCCCACCTGTACAGAAGGATCCCCCCATGCCCCCAACCAGCAGCAGCAGCAGCAGCTCGGCACCCATAGGGAAGGAACATGGCAGCAAGACTGGCTGAGAGGCTGGCGTGCAGGGACCCCAGTCAGACCGTCCCTCGCGGTCCTCAGTCCTTGGTCGGCCACATCCCTCTTTCACTCGGGACCCTGAGCTGCCCACTCTCACCGCCTCCCACTACTGCTGAGCCCGAGTGCCCCTCAGGGCTGGCTCTGTCACAGCAAGGACAAGTCCACCCGCAAAGCGGAGCAGTCAGATCTAACAGGCTGGTGCAAGGTCAGCCACATCAAAGGGTTTACAGCTCCGACGTAAACCAAACCAACCCCAGCATGCCGCCGAGGACACGGGGGAGGCCCAGGCCCGCCGCGGAGCGTGAGCGCCGACGCTGGGTGGTGGGACACTTGCAGGCTGGTGAAGCTGCTCGAACGGAGGGAGGAGCGCCACCCCAGATTTCCACAGGGGCTCCACGCCCCTGCTGTCACTGGCCCGATGAGACATGGAAATGCAGGGGCCAGAGAGTGAGGGGGCAGCCGGGACTGGGGAGGGGCGACCTAGGTGGCTTGGGAACTGGCCCTGCCGCGGGGCCCACGTGGCTGTGAGCAGCCGGGGTCTCTCTGGGAGAGGAACAGGTATCCCTGAAAGGAGCCAGAACCTCTAGAATGGGGCATCGATGACCTCACTGTCCTCGGCCCAGGAAACAGAGCTGGCCGTGAAGTGGGACAGGCTGCATGCACCACCTCGAGTCCCAGAGCCACACACACTTCCAGACCAGAATGCCTGGCAGAACGGGAAGAAACAGGGTTCAAGCCAGGAGCCCTGGGTCTGAGTCGGCAGCGGCCCTGACCAGCTCTGTGCCTTGAGCAAGAGCTCTTGGCAGCGGCTCCTAAACGGGGCCAGAGGAGGAAGAGGGCAGACAGCACGCAGGCAGACCACGCTTCACTTGCAGGAACTGTCCCCAGACAAAAGGCGCTCACCTGTGTGGCCTTGTAATTTCTGTACAATCTCTTTCGTCTGAAGGTTCCAGATGTAAACAAGGTTATCCTCCGAGCCAGACACAATCCACTAGGTAAGGACAAGCAGGGAAGACAGGGTGAGGGAAAGCAAGTCAGAGCACGTGCGTACGGAAGGGACAGTCTCCGGTTATGCCCTGCCCCAAGCCCACCCCGCAGGTGGCTGTGGCACTGAACCCAACCAGAAAAGCCCTGCCCGCACCCCCGCCAGGCATGAGGCTTCCTCTCCAAGGGGGGCCAGCCCCGCCTGCTCTACCCCAGCACTGGCCTCGAGAACCCGGGTGCCTGCCTGCCCCAGGGGAGGCTTCCAGGCTGGAAGATGTTTCATTGGGTCGCCCTTTTCTGAGTCCGTGTGTGCTGCTAAGACTCTCCCCCGGTCTAAGACAGTAGCATCGAGACCAGGGTGGGTGTCGGGAAAACACGCTCCCCTCTCTGCTGGGGCAGGTGGACGACAGCCTCGGAGCCAGCGTATCCACCCAGGGACACCCTGAGTGCACAGAGCTCCACCTGCCGGGTCCCTGCGCCCTCGGAAGGTATGAGCTAGGCACTGCCAGCAGCGCGACACCAGGCTGACTGCCTCTGTGAAGGAGACGGACCCAGAAGCAAGCGGGACAATGTGTCCGGGGTACCTGGCGCAGTACACTTTGGTTCAAACATAGGAAATTCGTTTTGTGGGTGCAGAAAAGCATCTCTGAGAAGAAAGCAACCTGAAATAGGCATGACTTCTCGGGAGAGGAAGCTGGGAACGGGCGAGACGCTTCTCGGTGATGGGAGACTCACCTTCCCACCAGTAACAGAGAAATTGGCAAATATGCAGTATTTCTCATTCTTGTGCCCAGTGTACGTCTTGAGGCACTGAAACGGCATGGACAGGCTGGTCAGAGTCGTGGTTCCCCTTGATTTGGGGTGAGTCTACATGCTAAGCAAAGCGTTTTAGAAAACACTGACGACACTTAGTTCCGAAAAGCACTCTAAACATTATACGTATAAGCACAAAACCCACACGATCAAAGCTTTAACTGGCAGACTGCCAGCTTACAAATACCCAAGTCTTTCAAGAATCCGTGCCAAACCCCAGTGGAGATGGCTCTCTGAGCTCCCCTCCTTTGTCATCACCGGGGCCAGCTCTGTCCCCGCCAGAGGCTATGACCCAGGGACAGTGGCCAGCTGCGGCCCAAGCTGGCAGGAGCTCACCTTCCCCTTGCTGTAGTCCCAGAGCTTCAGAGTGCTGCAAGACAGAAAGAGGGGTTAGGGGCATGTCCAGACGCGGCCCTTCTGTCCCCACGCCCAACTCTGCAGCCTCTCTGATGGTCACGGCCACCATCAGCGCCAAGTGCAAAGCCAGCAGGGGTGGAACCCCCTTCTCCTTCAGGATGAGGAGCCCCTCAGGCCCAAAGTCCAGCAACTTGATGACGTGAGAGCCTCAATTATTTGTAGTTTCAAAAGAGACTTTAGCAGGAAGCTGAAGGGTGCTATCATCCCTGACTCGGTCATCCTCAAAGGGGTGAGGAAGTTCTCTTGGTTCTGGAAACATCCAGAACAGGTTTTGCCACCCAACCACACAGCACTCAGAGGACTGGGGCTGAGGCTGGGAGCCACAGGGCTGAGGGTGCGCACACGGGAAGGGACAGCCCGGGAGGGCATCGGCTTTGTGAGAGGTGAGATCAAGGCGCTCAGAGGTCAGAGCCAGAAAGGGCCTTCCTGCGGGACGGGCAGGCCTGCCCGGGCCACAGCCACGGGCATATAGTCGCTCAACCAGAAAACCAACCCTAATTCCTCCTTTAGTCGGACCTGAGATTCAACCTCAGGCAAGGACGGGCAGGGGCCTGCACTCCGGCCCCACAGCCCACTCCCCAGAAGCCGAAGCTCCAGCAGGGGCCTGCACCCTGTACCAAGCCCACAACATGCTCTCCGGAGGCTCACGCTGGCGTCTCTGGTCGGGGAGGCCACCCGCCCACGTCCACGGCCCCATGCAGCACTCACTTGTCCAGCGTGGCCGCCAGGATGTATTTGCCATTCGGGGAGAATTTCACAAAAGACACTGGGGGGTTGTCGTCATCTGCAACAAAAACAGACAGGTGACACAGGGCGGGCACCGACAACTGGGCAGGGACAGGAGGTGTGCGCTCCCCGTCACCCATGCACGACATCTTAGTGAGGCTGCCACCACCTGTGCCAGCAGCACCACCCCCTCGGCGCCCCAAAGGGTGGCCTAGCCACCTCGCACCAGCCGTGAGCAGGTTCCTGACACCTCAAACCCATGCCCTGGGGGTCCCTCGACACCAGGACTTTAGAAACACAGGCCTCCTCAGGCACTGGGCCATGGGCACTCTCAGGCATCGCCTGCCTCACAGGGGATGGACGTGATTGGAGAATCCACAGCTCAACACAGGATGACTCCGCCAGCAGCAGAGAGAGCTGGGAAAGTCACCTCGGAAATTCTCCTTTAAGAAGTCATCGAGGCAAGGGGCATTCGTGCCCGCAAGACCAACCTGTTTGCTGCACACCCACAGCTAATGCCCAGGCCTATCAGCTGTACCCACAGCCCTGGGGGCAGAGCAGAGCTGTTCTTTCTCACAGAGCTGAAAACGTCAGTTTCCAGGAGGTGACAACCCCAGAACCCTCACAACGGGAGGAAGGCGTTTCCCCTCACCTGGGTGAGGAGGGAATCCCAAGGAAAGTGTGCCCCGGTGCAGGCCCCATCCCTGGGCCCCGTCAGAGCCCCTGAGCGTGTGCAGGCACTGGTGTGTCCCGAGCACCGGGGAGGACGCGGCCCTCGGCATTACCACCACGGGGACGCCCGGCCTCGCCAGGCACCCGCCGTCTCCGCTCCCTCAGCCCGGTCACACACACTGAAAAGGCACGGGAGGCGCTGTGAGGCCATGCAGGGCCACATCCCAGCACACAGCCAGGCAAGCCGTGGTCAAGGGGAAGGCTGCGGGGCCGGGCTCCCTTAACGCAGCTGATGGCAAGTGGCCCAACATGCCTGACCCAGGCTGCCTGGACAGAGCCCCACGGAGAACTCATCAGCCCACCTGCCCCAGTCCTTCAAAGGTCTAACTCACTAGACCTGAGGAGACATTGACGGAAAATCTGCTACACAGCGACCCTCCGTCCCCCACCCTCGGCTCAGGGGCGCACAGAACCACCTGGGCCTGGGCACGAATCCTGATCCCTGCACCTGCTTGCTGTGGCGCTCTGGGCCAGTGAATGAGCCTCTCTGCAGGAGGAGGACACCCCTCCCCGCAGGGTGGCCGTTGAGGGTCATGTGCACTCACACGACAGCGAGGCACAGAGCTGAGCACGGTGGCCCGGGCAGGGGACACCAGGGGCAATGTGATCTTGCTCAGGAGGGATGCATGGCAAAAGGCTGGCCCCACGAGGCAGGAGGCTACAAAGACCGCCCTGGCGAGGGAACTCACGATGAAGTCCACGCCTCCAGAGCCTCAGAGGCGACAAAGTGAAAATGAGGCCCATAGGGTGGTGTCCTTACGACAGGACATTTGGACACATGGAAGCACCAAGGATACCGGTGTGAAGCCAGGGTAAGGCAGCATCTCTAAGCCAAGGAGAGGTCTCCTAAAGCCTGACTGCGGCCACCAGAACTCTAGGGAAACAAATTTCTGCCGCTGAAAACCTCCCAGTCTACGGTGCTTGGTCTCAGCCGGCCCAGCAGGCTATGACAGACAGCCGGGGGAGTAAGGGAAGAAGAGCGCAGAAGGGGCGCCTCCCTACACGTGGGTCACCCCCCAGCCTCACCACCCAGCTCCCCCATCAAGGGGCAGCCCATCCCACGCTTCTAACCCAGGCCTCTCAAACATGAACAGCCCCCGGATGAAAACCCTTCCACCCCCTCCTGCAGGCCCTGCAAGGGCAGCTGAAACCCCGGGCCATCACAGACCCTCTGGCTACACTCTGCCCGGCAGCCAGCCTTCCCATCCAAGCCATGTCCCTTCTTCCCCTCCTCCCCCAGGTGTGGAGTCCTCTGTGCCTCCAGGGCACCTCCCTCCATCTCGGCAGCCCCGGCAGCAGGTGGGTGTGTATCAGGACAGGCGCTCAGCCCGCCTACTCAAGGAACAATCCGAGAGGCTGGCATAGCAGGGGCCTGAAGCCAGGAGACGATGGGGGTGCCCAGAGGACGCCAGTGAGCAGCCAGCGTGAGGCCCGACAGCACAGGCTGAGGAACCCCAGACTGACCCGAGAGAAGAAAGGCCACGGCGGGAATATTTCACTCGAAGGAGCAACAGAGCCAGCAAGCGGTCAGAAGGAGCTGGCGGGAAGGGTCGGACAAGGAGGAAGGTTCCTCCCGCAAGGGCAGGCCCAGGGCAGAGGGGGGAGGATGAGCTAGTGAAGAACAGGGGCAGGGAACACAGCGGGGCAGGAGCCGCACTCACCGATGAGTGTCTTCAGGCACTGGCCGGAGGCGGTGTCCCAGATGCGACTTCAAAGCAAAGAGAACAAAAACGTGTAAGCAGGCAAGTCAGGAACACGCGAGGGCTGCTGGGAATCCAGTTTTAGGCCAAGCACGCTTCTCCTGATGTGTTTTTTTAAAAGTTATGCTTCACCCATTTAACAGTCATTCTCTTCTCTTCTAGGGACAAAGACTAAACAGTATACACACAAACAGAAACAGGCCACACACGCACAGACCGTGTGTGGGGACCGCTGGATCTCTCCCACAAGCCGTGGTTTACGCCAACACAGAGGGGAAGCCTGTCGCTCTCTCCACCTCCCTGGCCAAGGAGAAGGGCACCACAGCCCAGGGCTTCTCCTGCCACACACACACAAGCAGGGAGAGGGGGCTTTTTGTTAAATAAAAATGTAAGAGTACTGTAAGCAGTTTTCTGGACTACTCCCGGAAGGGAGGGGCCAGGCATTTACACTGTTCCAGTTCCAGGGTTTCTGTGAGTTCTGCCCCACACAGACACATTCTGGAAGCAGAGCCCACTGTTAGCACCCACACTTCCAACGCACAGATGCCAGCAGCAGGGCACAGGCTTGGGACAGACGTGGACAAACTGCTCCTCAAGCCCGAGACTCCACAGCCGCCATGCACGGTCCCTCCATCTGTCACCCACGGATAAGCCGGCCCCTGCGGGGCCCCGTGCACTCCACTCAGCACACCCCCATCCTGTTCCGCCCACACTTCAGTTATCCAGGACCGGGCCACACTGGACCTCAGCCACTGCAGGGTGTTAAAACCCAGAGTGGCAACTCTCCTCCCAATGCTGCATCTTCTCAGTTCTCTCAGCAACAGTGCACCCTGCGTCCATGGATGCTCAAGTCACTGCCTCCAGCTCCACGAGCACCCACAGGGCCTCTCCGGGAGCTGCCCGGGCCACGAGGGCCTGGTCTCCTAACCTCACACCACGAGTGTCCTACCAGTTCCGCTTCTCGTGTCCTCCGTAAGTCCTGCTTTCTCAGTAGCTGCATTCCTAAACATCTTAGCCCTTTTGTCACTGTTAAACTGGGAACATTTTTCCCATCTTCTAACTGGCAATTCTCAGTATAAAGAAAAACATTCCGGCCGGGCGCGGTGGCTCACGCCTGTAATCCCAGCACTTTGGGAGGCCGAGGCGGGTGGATCACGAGGTCAAGAGATCGAGACCATCCCGGTCAACATGGTGAAACCCCGTCTCTACTAAAAATACAAAAAATTAGCTGGGCATGGTGTCGCGTGCCTGTAATCCCAGCTACTCAGGAGGCTGAGGCAGGAGAATTGCTTGAGCCCAGGAGGCGGAGGTTACGGTGAGCCGAGATCGCGCCATTGCACTCCAGCCTGGGTAACAAGAGCGAAACTCCGTCTCAAAAAAAAAAAAAAGAAAAGAAAAACATTCCCTTTTCAAGCCCTGATGGCACTAAACGCGAGATCACACCACGGAGCCAGCAGGGCTGAGGTTCTAGGCCCGGACTCCAGAGCCGACACGGGTCTGGGTCCTACGCTCACCAACTGAGGGACGTGTGTCCCTGCCTCAAAAGCAGGGGTGACAGTGCCCATGTCAGAGGGTTAAATGCTTGAAAAGCACCGCGTCGGTGGCTTCTAAAAAAATTTTTTTTCTAAGATGGAATCTTGCTCTATGGTCCAGGCTGGAATGCAGTCGCAGGATCTCGGCTCACAAAAAACTCCACCTCTCCCAGGTTCAAGTGATTCTCCTCCCCCAGCCTCCCGAGTAGCTAGGACTACATGCCCGGCTGATTTTTGTATTTCTGGTAGAGAAAGGGTTTCGCCATGCTGGTCAGGCTGGTTTCGAACTCCTGACCACATGATCTACCCACCTTGTCCTTACAAAGTGCTAGGTGAGCCGCTGCACCCGGCCCATATCTACAAAGATGTGTATCTCTATTCAATTTTCATACGACTATTATTTTCATTTTCTTACATTAGCTAGAAACTCCCAACAATGCTGAGTACCACGGGAAACAGGCATGCCTGTCTCGCTTCTGATTTTCACAGAAGTAGTTTCAGCATGTCACCACATATGATGAAAATGACTAGTTACCAGTGAATAGTCACCAACACTGGTCTGTCTTGCTGAAGGGCGGACCTCTACTCACAGGGACCTTTAACACCACTGATCTGTTGGCAGATAACAGGTTTCCTGATGTCTGTGGTATAATCCTTTCATTATTTAATCATGAATACTGAAGTACTTGGCTGTGGAAATTCCTTTCTGTGCATGAGGCTCAGAGGCCTACTACTTCTCCTGGAACCCTGGCATCAGTATTCACCAGTGAGTTGCCCTCTCTGGTTTTCCTTTGGGACCAGTAATCAAAGCTTAGGTAGCGAGGTCATGCTAAATCCAAAGAAATGAACCAGGGAGCTCCCTCCCGTCTGTGATCTGGAAAAGTTTGGATTAATCTTAGCAGCTCGATTTTTAACTGGATTCAAGTACAAGGTCACAGGGAATGATGTTATTTTTAGGCCTTCAATCCCTTTTTCCAGCCTCTTCAGCAGTGGCTGGTCCCTCCAGGCACCTTGGGTCCCTTTAGAAATGTGGACAAGCCTTGCTGCTGCAGCCTGAGGCCACTCAGCCTGAACGCGCTTCTTCCTCCTGCTTCCTCCTCCTGCAGTGTTTCCACCCACTTCCTATTTCTAATCTGGTTTATTTTGCTTTTTACATCAGCAGTCTCATCAAAGAATACACCTGATTTCATCGGGGCCCTCATTTATTCCCCATTTCCCTGATTTCCTTAGTATACTTCCGATTTCTTTAAAAAGTTCTTAGAGCTGGGTCCATGAGTAATTCTGAGACTGTCCCGTGCTCACTTCCCTGTTGGTGACACACACACACGGAGGGGCCGGGAGGGTGGCACCAGAGGGGCCCTGGCAGCTCCATGCTCCCCCATAGCTGACCATGTGAGCCCTTTCCCTCTGGCTGTTTCCAAATTGTACCCTTTATAACAAGCTGCTAAACGGTCAAGTGTAATCCATGGCTTTAACCATGGCCAATACTGGCCAATGTGGGGCTCCAGATGACTTCATTTTCGCCACAGCACATCCCAGTGACCTCGGCCCAAACCCCCTCACAGTGCTGGAACTGCAACTTGTACCTTGCAAGGTAATGGCCGGGAAGTGTATACTTTAGAGCCCATGGGTATGCTGGTGGTCAGGTGCAGCTCTGACTCCGATCCTCTCCCACCAGACCCATCTACTCAAGACCAGTGAGGGGACCACACATGGTGACTACAGCTGGGACCCCTGGGGACCCCTGGCCAACAGTCACTGCAGTCAGACTGGCAAACAGATTTTGAGTGTGCGTGTCCACCTGAGGGTTCCCTACAGGAAGTCCTAGTAAGGTCTTCAATTCAGCCAGTAGCTGCCACCGTCCCCCTCCTCTCTAGTGACCAATCTGAACAAGTTATGATGCTGTCCGCCCCCCATCCAAAACACAGCCCAAACCCTCCGCTCCCGCCACATGCTCCCACCAGACATTTCGCCGAGTTCACATCTGCCGCTCCACTGCCCTGTCTCCCGAGGGGCGCTGGACACCGAGATTACCAAGTCCAAGTGCTACCAACACCACCTGCTGAGACCTAGGTATGTTTTTTGCAGGAGGCCGTCCCTCTTCCTCCTGCCCTTCTCTACGCTGTCACCTGCTCAGATTCACCTGCCCGGTTTGGTGACTTCCTCACCAGGCACGACAGCACACACAACATCCTCCCGGATCTGCACGGCTTTCCTCTCAAGGGGTTCAAACACCCATTTTCCATGAGCATGTGAAGTGAACATGTCAGTGTCTACATGGAGCTGAAGTCTGATGGAGGAGGCCCTCCCTGACCCACCCTAACGACAGCCACATCCTCCAAGGCACGCCGCCCCGTCACCTGTGCTGTCAACCCCGAAACCGCTGTGCGTATCTGCTGACATGTCTGCAGTGTGGCCAGCAGAGAAGCTTCAGAAGTTAAGGACTCGGGTCTTTTGTCACTGCTATACCCCTAGATGCGGGAATAGTGCAAGAGCTGACCCTCAGTAAGTACTCATTGATTAATGAAGTAAAATGCTTTCACTTACCAGAGACCATCATAGCTACTTGAAACTATCAAGGATCCATCACGATTAAAATGAACCTAAGAATGGAGGAGGGAGAAGAGACAAAACCTTACTTTCAAGTCATGGACGCAACTGCTTCTTACTTGATCTCAAAAAAAAAAAAAACTGTATTGTTTTCTTTCTTTCTTTCTTTTTTTTTTTTTTTTTTGTTCTTTGGTTTGTTTTTTCTTTAGTGTGTTGCCCAGGCTGGAGTGCAGTATCACAATCTCAGCTCACTGCAACCTCCACCTCCCGGGTTCAAGAGATTGCCTCAGCCTTCTGAGTAGCTGGAATTACAGGCACCCACCACCACGCCCGGCTAATGTTTGTATTTAGAGATGGGAGTTTCACCATGTTGGCCAGGCTGGTCTCGAACTCCTGACCTCGTGATCCGCCCACTTCAGCCTCCTAAAGTGCTGGGATTACGGGCATGAGCCAAGGTGCCCGGCCAAGGTATATTGTTGCAAAGAAACAAACACAACCAACAAAGTCCCACTCAGCCTCATAAAAAGAGCAGCAGCTTCTGTCTGTCTGCCCTGCTGTGAGGACAGCTTGACAGGGTTATTACAGTTCCACTGGCTTAATAGTAATCATTTCCCCTGGCTTAATAGTAATAAAATGAAATGACACAAAGTCAGGAGAGAAGCCAAGATCCACTACCAGTAGAAACAGGCGGAGAAGAGCATGAAGAAGAGAGCTGACAACACCCAGAGGTCGGTCCTCAAGACCCACGAAGTCCTGGTCTTGGCCTAATACTGTTAATTCCTTAAAAAAAGAAACTGCAGGCTGACAACAATCCCTTTCTTATAACTGATCTGCCTGGGTTTTTCCTTTCTTTTTTTCCAACTGAATCTTAGAACAAATGGATTCAAACCCACAATGTCAGGAGTCAGAGGTTCATCATAAATTTCTATCATTTTTATTTGAGCCTCCAGACATTGCCATGTGTCCCCAGAGGCAAATCCACATGCATCAGAGGCATTTTCAAGCAGCTACAGCAGAGACCACTAGGCCCCAACCACAGGGCTTCTGATGTGACCAGTCCAGGCCGGGGACCAAGAACATGAATTTCAAACAGGTTGCCAGGGCATGCTGCCTGCTGCTGCGCCTGGAGAAGCACTAGGCTACTCTGCAAGAGCCTGCCAGCCACGTGCCACTGTAACTGTTCTAGCAGCTACATTAGAAAAGCTTAAAAGACAGGTGAAACTAGTTTGATAGCGCATAACCCAATGTATCTAAAACATTATTTCAACACAATCAACGCAAAAAGTTATTACAAGACACCTGATATTCTTTTTTTATACCAGGTCTATGAAACCTGCAAGTACCTCACACAGCCCTCAGCTCTGGGTCACCATGCAGCTGGCAGCCTCCGTGCTGGGCATGTGGGTGCCGCGGCCCTGGACGACATTCTCCAGCAGACGCAGAGTGGGGAGTACCTCTTTCTGCTGACAGGCTGCTCCCGCTGGGCCAGCTGCTTCACTGTAATCATCTGGTCAGCAGCCTCTCTAAGTGCCTTTCTAACTCACAGTGATCAATCTAACCACATTTACCCTGCCTTTAAATCTGCAAAACAGTCTTTTATCAAGATCATTCCGTTGGATGGTAGTGAGTCAACTCAAATCCCCAGAGCTCACAAGGCCAACTCCATGCTTTGCTTTGTTCAGCTTTTTCACCACGTGCAAACACTACCCACTGGCAAACAGTGCCCGGTTCTGCCATCCCACCCACGCTGAGACGCAAGGGGCAACACAGCCCGTCCCTTGCATTCCAGCAGCAGGCTGCCAGAAAAGTTAAGTGCTCGGGAGAACTAGACAAGGCAGGCCGGTCTTAGTCTCACGGTGGCTCACATCTGTAATCCAAGCACTTTGGGAGGGTAAGGCGGGTGGATCACTTGAGGCCAGGAATTGGAGACCAGCCTGGCCAACATAGCAAAAGCCTGTCTACGAAAAATACAAAACTTAGTCGGGTGTGTTATAGTCTCGGCTACTCAGGAGGCTGAGGCAGGAGAATCACTTGAACCCAGGAGTCAAGAGGTTGCAGTGAGCCAGGATCATGCCACTGCACTCCAGCCTGGGTGACTGAGTGAGAGCCTGTCTCAAGAAAAAAAGAAATCATTAAGAAATAGGTAAGGCAACCGGTCAGAACCCAGCTGAGGACGGAAAGACCCCTAGCAGAAGAGCACTGCAAGGGCTCTGGGGAGCTGACTTGGGCAGACAAGCACAGGCAGAAGTTCCAGGGCAAGAAAAACACAGGTCTCGGGTTCAACAAGGACGTGAGGGCTGTGGATGACGGGGGTCAGCAGCAGCCCTCGGCCAAGGAGCCCCGACCAGAGAGGGCAAACCTGGATTGAGGAAGGACAGCGATGGGGGCAGTAAGCAGGGAGCCACATGCCCCAAAGTCTCCAAGGCTCCAAAATGTACCTGTGAAAAAGTTAAACACATCCCGACTACTGCATTTGCCCTTCCAAGGCCATCCTGTAGACACTGCCTTAGACGCACAGAAAGCCGTGTAAACAGAACCCCTCTGCACTCCTTCTTACCTAAGTGAGAATTACACATCAGCACCCACTGAGAGGTGGCAGGCAGAGTCCCCGCTCACACAGCAGGCCCGCACCAGCAGGCCAAGGACACAGATGTGTGCAGACATCCAAAGTGGCCCAGGCCGGGCGCAGTGGCTCATGCCTGTAATCCCAGAACTTTGGGAGGAGATCAAGACCAGCCTGGCCAACATGGAGAATCCCTACATGTACTAAAAATACAGAATTAGTCTGGCGTGGTAGTGGGCACCTGTAATCAATCCCAGCTACTCAGGAGGCTGAGTCAGGAGAACCACTTGAACCCGGGAGGTAGAGGCTGCAGTGAGCCAAGATCACACCACTGCACTCCAGCCTGGGCAACAGAGTGAGACTCCATCTCAAAAAAAAAAAAGAAAGAAAAGCCCCAAAACCTCTCTGCAGTGGAGGCAGCTGTGGTGCAGCACCAGTTATTTACAGGACAGGAATGAGCCACCCTGGAAACTACACACCTGAAAAACAAAGCAGAAAACCACAGAGGGGCAGACTTCATCTCCCGGCAGCTGACCCCACGGGTTGCTCAGGGGACTGATGTTCTCCCTCCTACGTTTGCTCACTTTTTTAGTTTCTTTCCCAAGATACGGGATCTCACTCTGTCACCCAGACTGGAGTGCAGTGGTGTGATCTTGCTCACCGAACGCTCAAACTCCTGGGCCCAAACAATCCTCCCACCCTGTCCTCCCAAGTAGCTGGGACCACAGGTTCACAACACCTTGCCTGGCTAATTTTTTGCTTTTTATATACAGACGGGGTCTCACTGTGTTGTGCAGGCTGGTCTCAAACTCCTGGTCTCCAAGGATCCTCCTCCCTCAGCTTCCCACAGTGCTGGAGTCACAGATGGGAGGCATGGCACTCACCCGGGTTTGGTTTGTTCTTAATGAGCAACATCACTTTTGTAGGAGAAAGAGAAAGATCCTACCCATCACCCCAGAATCCCACATGCAGCTCTCTCTGGCCACTAGGACGCTCACGGAATTCTTTCTTCCAACTCCAAGGCCACCAGGTGAACCCCTTTCTCAGGTGACTTCACAAGTGCTCATTTGTCAATCCCAGTCTCTGTGACCCAAGGTGCCCTTGGAGGGCAGGGAACTGACACCAAGGGGCTGGGCCCGAGAGCACACAGCGGCATGCACAGGGCCACATGGCGCCATCCCCACAGCAAACAGCCTCCCCAGAGCAGTGACTCTGGGCCTGCGAGGGCCACGTGGCCCGGCTGTCTGCGAGGCTGAGCCCGCAGTCCCGCCTCAGCCTGACACACTATCTGTCCTGTCCGCATCAGGGCTTTGCCCACCATCTCACTTGGGCAAAACCTTCCAAGGGTAAAAATGCTTAAAACCCTTCACCGCCAAGATAACAGCAAGTGAAAGGGACATGGGCAAGCAGCATGGGACGAACGATGCACCCACCATTCCTTCCGCTTCTCAACGAAGGGCAGACTTGGCCCTGAAACTGCCTCATGTGCTTTGTTAACAGAAGAACCTTCTGGCCACTTTGTGAAACGGAACAGTGTATTATGATACTGCGTAGTTTAACTCTAGGGCATTTGTTGCCAAGGCTGGAGTGCAGTGGCACATTCTGAGCTCACTGCAACCTCCGCCTCCAGAGTTCAAGAAATGCTCCAGCCTTAGCCTCCCCAGTGGCTGAGATTACAAGCACCCATCACCCTGCCTGGTTAATTTTTGTATTTTTAGTGGACGAGATTTCACTATGTTGGCCAGGCTGGTCTGGAACTTCTGACCTCAAGCAATCCACCACGCCCAACCTCTTGGTCATTCGTTTTGCACAGTGGCATGGCAACAGCAAAATGGCAGGACATGTCCCTGTGCAGAGCCTGTTCTTCAGAGGGCTCCAGCTTCCAACAGTTCCCATAGGACTGGGTCATCGCCGCCCATCCAGTCAAAGCTAATTCCACTCAAAACTCACACTTCACCCCTGCTCCCACTCCCGGTGCCCTTCCCTGCCTGTACCCTTCTTGTCCCATGTATCCGTTCAAGGTACACTGCCCCCTGAATGCTTATGGCCACCACCCCCACAGCCTGCTCGAAGGGCCCCTTGCTACTCACCACAGGGCACCCTACTGACACCTCACCACCCCCTCGCCACCCCTCCGCTGCACACGGGACTCATCTCTCAGGTCCCAGCCTCCAGCCTGATTGCTTTAGACTTTGGCATAACAGCAGGAATCAGTTAGGCACAGGCCACACCCAGGCTTATGTCCACCACGGAGACAGCTGGCCACATCCAATGTCAGGGGAATGCACCACCACCACCACTCCGTCTGTGTCAGAGCAACTTACGGCCGAGACTGGATCCGAGTGAGCTGGCAAAGTCTTGAGGCACTTCCCTGTCTTCACATCCCATATCCTCACACTTTCATCAAACTGAACAAAAAGAAGAGATCAGAGTGACTTTCACAGGTAGGAGAGAGGAGACAAACCTCCCCAGAACCCAAGACCTCCCAGCCCCTCCTCCCCACAAGCAGCACAGAAGAGACTCCGGGCCTACCTGCCTTCTCCATGGTTGCTAAAACCAAATTCAACAGCCCTCCCACATCTGACACAACCGCCCCCAGGGAAGACAGCCGGCCACACTTACGGATCCTGAGACAATAAGGTTGGACTGGGGATTGAAGTTACAGCAAAAGACATAATTACTGTGTCCCTTCAGGGTTTTTAGACACTTTCCCTAAAACAGAGTATTACTGCGATTATTCCAGTGGATCTTTCTGGAAACAACAGCATCAGATCACAGTCATCAATGCCTGACAGCTCAGAGCATGCCCACCCCCCCACCAGTGATTGGCTGATCCCCAAGTCCACCCAGTCTCCGCCCACCCACCTGCCCCGACGCCCCGTTCCCGTGAAGCCAGTCTTCCCTGGAGAGGAGCACTGAGTGTTGCTTACCGAGCTCACGTCCCATATCTTCAGGGTTTTGTCATCTGAGGCGGAAACAAGAAGGTTAGAATCTGACGACCAGGCTACATCGGATATTCCCTTGGGGAGAAAAAACAGGGTCAGTAACTTGGACAGAGTAGCTCGGGCAGTAAGAGGACAGAATAGGACCTGTGGGCAAAATCCCAAACATCCCCATTGCCCTCAGGAAATCCTCTTACTAGCGTTAAGCTTACAAAAGACACACTGCAGGGGAGGAAAACGGCAGGCTTTCTGCAGCTCTGCCAGCCTCACAGATACTCATCTGGGGAAGTCAAGTGTATCTGGCATTAAATAGAATATTTGGGAGGCCGAGGAGGGTGGATCATGAGGTCAAGAGATCGAGACCATCCTGGCTAACGTGGTGAAAACCCTGTCTCAACTAAAAATACAAAAACTGGCTGGGTGTGGTGGTGCATGCCTGTAGTCCCAGCTACTCAGGAGGTTGAAGCGGGAGAATCGCTTGAACACAGAAGGTGGAGATTGCAGTGAGCAGAGATCATGCCGCCACTACACTCCAGCCTGGCAACAGAGACTCTATCTCAAAAAAAACAGAGGAAAAAAGGGGGGAAAACTTAAACCTGAACCCACTGTTCTCAAAACGGCCCTGAGCACTCGCCCACTGGAGCTACACTGTTCAACAGCCAACTTCGTCGCACGGGGCTAAAACCTACCAGCTTGTGACCAGATACGGTTTTCTCAAATTTCCCATCGTATGCACCCCAAATTTTAATGAGTTTGTCAGCAGCTGAAAGAAAACAAAAGGATCTGAGGCGAGGCTAGGAGCAGGCCACAGGTGTCCAGTCACCCAGAGTCCAAAGTCTGGGCTTTTCCCACATGAGCCCCTGGTCATCGGCATGAACCCCACGGCTCGGAACCCATTCAGCACGACTACGTGCTGGAGATGACCAGCCCCCTTCTCCTCCCTCCCCGGGCCCACAGGCAATTTCAGCCTGCACTGAGGTCACAGTTCCAGGAGGAGACACATCACCCGCTGCAGCTGGAGCAGGAGGTGAGGAAGCAAGCCGCCCCCTCGATGGTTTCTGGTCTGCAGCTCAGACCGCCTCGTCCAGCAGCTAAGGGCCTCCGTGCTACGTACATGAACTCGCCAGCCACTCTCCATTCGGGCTGAATTTCACGGAGGACACCGCTTTGGTGTGGCCAGCAAGTGTAAACTTGAGAGCATAGTTTGGCTTCACGGGTGTAGGCTGTGGGAGAGATCAGTTAGCAGAAAGTCACCACCACTGTGCATTCTACTCGTGACCAGTTTGGATTCAGCTCAGATCTTTATAGCTCCAAAACCACATGACCGGTGCCTTCCATCAATTTCTATGTGGCGTCACTTTTCAAATGGAACAGATCTAAATCTGAGCCCACTACTTCCCCCTAAAACCTCAGTACCAACAGCACCAGCTGAGCCAGAAACGTCTGAGGCCCCAAGGCACGACCCCACCTCAAACCCACCTCTGATCCTGCTACAGCACAGGAGGCCCCTCCAGCCCCGACCCTGGTCCAGCACGGCCCACCCCCGACCTGCCCCGAAACAGACCTGAGGCCCTGCTCCCTTTGCTAAAGGTCTACAAGAGGGTCTGCAGCTCTGTCTGCGCATCAGGTCGCAGCCGGGGTGGGGGCAATTATGAAGAGATGTTTTCTGGGTCCTACAGAGACTCTTACAATCAGGACCAAGAGTCTCTTTTTTTGACAAAGCCTCCCTCCTCCAGGTGACAAATTTGGGATCCCGGACACAGCAGGTCACAAGCATTCATTAGGTATGTGGTCAGGAAATAAAAATTAGCAGTGACCTTTAACCGAGTAGGGAAGGCTAGACTTAGGAGTGTGAAATGTTTCCAAGGATCTCTAAGCGTTATATGCCCCCCAAAACACCCACAGGACTCTTGGGCACGCACCTTGCTCTGAGTGGCAGATGACGAAGGCGTCGGCTGTGCTCTGGCGGCCTCGGTCTCCGGCTTCTTCTCCTCCGTTGCCATGGCTCTGACGCTGGTCACACAGGGGATGTGGATGGAGGGTCCCAATGACAGAGGCAGTCTGCTAAGCAAGACGCAGAACAGGGGGCCAAGGCCAAGAAACAAACCATATTTTAAAAAATGGATCTTCAGGAAAAAGGATTTGAAGAAAAACATTTGACTACCAGTTGAGCCCTGTAGCAAACAAACCATTCCAAATTGAGGACCCTACTAATTACCCAAAGTCCATGCTGATACTTTCTAGCTGCTCTCCCGGGACACCTGCTCTCACCACTTCTGTAATCATCAAAGACCCCACCCTCAAGGTGCTTCCTATTTTGTTATCCAGAAGTCTGTAGGAATGCAGCAGTTTGTGCAAACAAAATGCAATTTTCTTCAGAGCCCTGGACACAGCTGGGCATGGTGGTTCATGCCTATAATCCCAGCACTTTGGGAGGCTGAGGCAGGCAAATCACAAGGTCAGGAGTTTGAGACCAGCCTAGCCAATATGGTGAAACCCCGACTCTACTAAAAATACAAAAAAAAAAAACTAGCCAGGCGTGGTGACACGTGCCTGTAATCCCTGGAGGCTGAGGCAGGAGAATTACTTGAACTGGGAGGCGGAGGGTGCTGTGGGCTGAGATCATGCCATTGCACTCCAGCCTGGGCAACAAGAGTGAAACTGTCTCAAAAAAAAAAAAAAAAAAAAAAAAAAAAAAGAAAGAAAAAAGAGCCCTGCACACATTATAAAAAGAACGGCAAAAGGTTTCCTGACAGTAAGCTAACATGCCAAATGACAGAAGACGGCTTCAGGGTGCAGAAGTTCGGGAGCACAGCCAAATCCTAAAATGCACCCGGTGATGCAATCACGTTCACAGCCGCGCCTGAAGACACAAGCATAGGCACCCAGCGGTCTGCGCGTCAAGGGTGGGCTCCAGTGCCTCCATGCACAGGCTGCAGGCACGAGGCTGCCTTCCAGAATGCTAACAGCTCGCAGGCCTCGCCCCCAGTGAGGAGCTACAAAACCCAGCAAGCCAGCGAGCCAGAGCCAGCTCCGCCTGCTGGGATTCCCACATCCTGCCTTCTGGAAAAGCAGCCTCAAGTATACCAGCGATACTCTGAGCAAGACCGACACTGCAGGGGAGTGAAAAAAGACTGCAGTTCAACCGGTTTCAGCTTGACAATAAAAATTACCCAAAATCTGTCCAGTAAGCAGCTAGTTTCCTCTATCGCGAGAATAGATCCATTACTTGAATACATCTCATAAGAGCACAACAGGTTATTCTGAAAGGAGGGACAGCATTATTAAAAAAGAATGCCGCCGGGCGCGGTGGCTCAAGCCTGTAATCCCAGCACTTTGGGAGGCCGAGGCGGGTGGATCACAAGGTCGAAAGATCGAGACCATCCTGGTCAACATGGCGAAACCCCGTCTCTACTAAAAATACAATAAAACTAGCTGGGCATGGTGGCGCATGCCTGTAATCCCAGCTACTTAGGAGGCTGAGGCAGGAGAATTGCCTGAGACCAGGAGGCGGAGGTTGCGGTGAGCCGAGATCGTGCCATTGCACTCCAGCCTGGGTAACAAGAGCGAAACTCCGTCTCAAAAAAAAAAAAAAAAAAAAGAATGCCACTGAGACATGCTTGCAGATACCACCGGACATCAGAACCCTGGAAGCTAGCACTACCATCCATCTAATGAGTTTACACACTGTACATTCTCGCTTGGAGCTTGAAACCGAAATCTTGCAAGGCTGCTTGTAACATTAAAGCGAAATGGAAGGCATCAAAAAGAGCACCTCTCAAAGTCTTCACGCAGGAGGAAGGCAGAGCAACTACAACACCCGCTTTACGGAGAACAGGTGTGGCCACAGATCCATTTCACCTGCAGCAAAGATTTCCTGCACAAGGATGGATCATGCTGCATCTAAAGCCTGAGCAACACACACACACACACACACACACACACACACACACACACGAGTGGGGAAAGGGAGGGGCAGGCCCTGTAGAGCTGCCCAGGGTACAAAGTGCCAGTACAAAGCCAGTCCTCGGTAAATGCCGGCAACGTGGTGCTTGTCATTAGTGGAACCTGGCCATGGCAATGTAACCCAACTGCTGCCTTCTCCCTGGCACGCTGGACAAGTACAGACAGAGGGAGGAGCTAAGGAAATCCAAGCAGAAAGCTGCAAAATCCACTGCAAAGGTCCTGGCGTGAGAGCCAAGTTAGGGCAATAGCTGAGTGAAGTGTGGCCATGCCCTACCCAAGTGAAACCCCAGAGGAACAGAAGGCAGAATAGGCAGCTCAGAGGGCCGAGCAGCTCCAGCCAGCCATCTACTCACCTAGGTGAGTCTAAATGCCTGAAACACCCTCAGGCAAGGCGCAGGAGACCGGTGGTCTTACAAAAGGAGCTCAACCCCTCCCAGCTCAGGCCCAACCCACCCCACCCTTGGGCTCAAAAAAACATTAACAAGCAGAAGAAACAAAGAAACAAAAAAAAACCCTTAACCTTAACCTGACTTTTAAAAATACCCTTTCTTGCCGGGACGCAGTGGCTCAAGCCTGTAATCCCAGCACTTTGGGAGGCCAAGGTGGGTGGATCACGAGGTCGAGAGATCGAGACCATCCTGGTCAACATGGTGAAACCTCGTCTCTACTAAAAATACTAAAAATTAGCTGGGCATGGTGGCGCGTGCCTGTAATCCCAGCTACTCAGGAGCCTGAGGCAGGAGAATTGCCTGAACCCAGGAGGCGGAGGTTGCAGTGAGCTGAAATCGCGCCATTGCACTCCAGCCTGAGTAACAAGAGCGAAACTCTGTCTCATTAAAAAAAAAAAAAAAAAGAATACCCTTTCTTGACCCTACACACCCACCAGTTTCTATCTACCTCAGTGATGGGGTCTGAGCTTGGAATTTTCTTTTTTTCTTTTTTTTTTTTTTTTTTTTTTTGAGTCCAGGCTGGAGTGCATTGGCAAGATCTTGACTCACTACAACCTCTGCCTCTGAGGTTCAAGTGATTTTCGTGCTCAGCCTCCAGAGTAGCTGGGATTACAGGAGAGCACCACCATACCCGGCTAATTTATTGTATTTTTAGTAAAGACGGGGTTTTGCCATGTTGCCCAGGCTGATCTCGAACTCCTGAGCTCAGGCAATCTGCCCGCCTCAGCCTCCCAAAGTGCTGGATTACAGGTGTGAGCCACCGCGCCCAGCCCAAAGCTTGGCATTTTCATAAACACCCAGGAGTTTCTGTGAAGAATCATTTTAAGGGAACAGGAAGGTTGGAGACTTGATCCTGAAGAAGTGGGGGCCGAGAAGCTTCCACGCAGGGTGATGAGGGGTTGACCCCCCCCCCCCGCCCAGGTGCGGCCTGGCTCCTCCTAGCAGCTGCTGCTTTTCATCCAGGTAAACCTGACCACCTGAAGCCCAGCAACTAAAGCTCAGTATGCTCTCCCGGGCTGGATGCCACCGGCGGATTCCAGAGTCCCTGAGTCCCCGAGGCGGAGCCCAGGAATCGGCCTGCGGCATGCCGTCCAGGAGCGCACGCTGCGTGCACACCGAATGAATCTGCATCCCAAACACCAGCCAGGTGGCCGGCCCGACAGCGGTGGGAACCCGGCGCTCCGCAGCTCACGTCCCGGACGGGCTCCCAGCCTAGGTCCTCCGCTTACCCATCTGTCTTCCCCACCGGCTAGCACGGCACCTGCCCAGGTCACAGCGCAAGCATTTGGGACACGGGAAAACGGACCTGGGTGGCTGGAAACTTGCATGCGGGACAGCAGAGAGGGTCGTTAGCGGGAAGTAACAGCCCAACCTCCGTCTAGTCCGGGAACGTAACCGCTCAAGATGGCTCTCGCAGACCGGCCAGGACTGGTCTGCGGCCCCGCGCGACGAGGCGCGGGGGACCCTCCGTTCAGGGTCGAGGACCCGAACCCCAGGACCCCACCTAGCGAGGTGCAGCCTGGCTGCCTCCGGTTGGGGTGAGCGGCGGGAGCGGGCTGGGGCGTTTCTACGAAGGGAAGCGCCACGTCCGGGGACTGAGTGGCTCGTGGGTCTGGTCCTTCCCTGGAGGTGGAGGGAGAGGAGCGATGTGAGGCCCCAGGGCCGGCGCTCGGGCCTTGTCAGCGGCCCGCCGGGGAATCGGAGGCGGGGGCGCCGGTGGGGGCGTGCGGGGTGCAAGGGCCTGCGCGCGCGGCCGTCCACCGAGGAGCCCGCGAGGGGGTCCCGGGCGGGGCCGCCGCAGTGGGGGCAGCGCCGGGAGCCGGGCCTGGCCGGAGGCCAGGCAGGGAACACGTGCGGCGGCCGGGGACGACGTGGGGGCTTCCGGCGCCGTCCCACTGCCCGCCTCGGGCTCCCCGGGCCAGGCGGCCGCCCACTTACCTGCCGGGCCGCGGCGGCGGGGCCGGGCGCTCGGGATGTCGCGTCGGCCGCCTCCTGGGCGGGAGCGCGGACTCTGCGCGACAAGGCGGCAGCTCGGGCGGGCGCCAGGCGGCGGGGGCGCAGTGCGCGTGCGCGAGGGGAGGGGGCGTTGTCCGAAGGCGGGGCGAGCGCACACAGCCGGCCTCTCCGAGAAGCGCTACGGGCCGCGACTGCGGCCAGAATGCCTCGGGCGGGCCCAACGCTTTAAAGGAACAGCACCGGGCGCGCGCTTCCCGCTTAAAAGCTTTTACCCTGACTTTGGCTGCTGCCGGCCCTTCGGATGCACTTCCTAAAAATGGAAGTGTAATAATACATACAGGAAAGTGCTAGTGTGCCCTCGCGTTTCCGCAGACTGAGCACGCTCTGCACACTGGGACAAGAGGCCCTCCGGGACCCGCGCAGGTGGCGTCGCCTGGCGTTGTCCCCGGAATCGAGGCGGACCGGGGCAGCTCCCCGGGCGACCAGGCGCCCTCTGGATCATCGCCGGTACGGATGAGAGCGCCACTGGGCGTTTGGAAAGGACCTGGGGCCGCGCCCGGGCGCAGTGCCCCCCATGTGGCCGCCCACCCCGGGCGGGCAGGACGACTCCGGCCCATCTGGAAGCCCCAGAGCTCGGAAGCCCGGGCTGCGCCTTCCCGCGGGGCCGGCCGCTCTTCCCGCCTCTGCAGGCGCAGAGCCCGCGGTGCGCGCACCTGCTCCTCCCCAGCCCCGCGCACTGGGAGAGCCGCGCTGGAGACACCCGCGCCCGCTCCGCAGTGCGCAAACTCACTTCGCACTGGGGCCAACCCTTTCCTCCTGGGCGGGCATTTTCACCTCCGGGTACGAGGGGGTGGTCCCCAGAGGAGGACCCCGGGGCTTAAGGAGAAGCTGAGCCTTGGCTACTGTGCATTCTCGCCTCCTGCTGCACTTCTTAGAGCCTTGGAGATAGGCACGGCCTCCCCACCCGCTCAGCTAGGCCTGTGGGAAGAATAACATGCAGTCTCTTATTCTCCGATCAAAAATGGGAACACAGAATATGACACAGGAACCCGTGCAAACAAAGGGACAGAGCATCTGAAATAAAAATGTCCAGGGAGAGTGAGGTGTGCGGTTGTCAGAAAGGCGGCACTGAAAGACTGGCAGATGGTCTGGAATCCCCTTCCCAGGAAGGACACAGAGAAGGCAAGGTCCCTGTGTGGTCCGGCAGGGCTGCGTGTGGATCTGTGTGCCCAAGAGGCCTGATCCCTTGGGCCAGGTGCCCTGGAGCATGGAGCAGTGACTCACAGGTTAGCAAACCCAGCTCGGATGACGGCCGTCTCCATCTCCGTCCAGCTGGCCGCCTGGGCCAGACTCCCCACCCATCACCTGCTGCTCTCCCCTCCACTGCTTCAGGTCTACTTCACCCCTCCCCACCCCACCCCAGCTCCTACCTGGGTCTTTTCCAAACCTCCAGACAGAGAAACTCCTAAAATTCCAGCTCTCATCCGTCACTCCCCAGTTTAAAACTCAGAACCAGCTTCCCACTGCCCAAAGAAGTGTTTACCAGACCCCGCCTCCTCTTTCAAATTAGCACCGCCTCCCAAACCGCCTCCCTGGTTCCAGCCCCAAAACAAAAGTATTTCCCATCCTTCAACCCTCCGGGCAGAGCAAGATAAGGGGCTGGCTCACAGAAGCCTCAGAACTCAAACCAGGTTCCCAGCCACCCCACCCCGAGGAGATAGAGCCTTCTAGTAAAAATGAGAAAATCCTCTAACCCAGTTCAGCGTTTTTGCAATCCACCCCTGCAGTCATAGCTAAAATTCTGAAACCGGCCCAGCAGGATGGCTCACGCCTGTAATCCCAGCACTTTGGGAGGCCAAAGTGGGCAGATCACCCGAGGTTGGGAGTTCCAGCCCAGCCTGACAAACATGGAGAAACCCTGTCTCTACTAAAAATACAAAATTAGCTGGTTATGGTGGTGCATAACCTCAGCTACTTGGGAGGCTGAGGCAGGAGAATCGCTTGAACCTGGGAGGCGGAGGTTGGGTGAGTGGCTATCAGGCCATTGAACTCCAGCCTAGACAACAAGAGCAAGACTCTATCTCAAAAAATAAACTAAAATAATAAGATAAAACAAAATTCTGAAACCGTGTAATGCCAGCAAGGAAGAGCAATTTAACAAAGGCAAGTAATTTGCTTTACTAAGTTTTTTTTTTTTTTTTTTTTTTGGAGACGGAGTTTCGCTCTTGTTACCCAGGCTGGAGTGCAATGGCGCGATCTCGGCTCACCGCAACCTCAGCCTCCTGGGTTCAAGCAATTCTCCTGCCTCAGCCTCCTGAGTAGCTGGGATTACAGGCACGTGCCACCATGCCCAGCTAATTTTTTGTATTTTTAGTAGAGACGGGGTTTCACCATGTTGACCAGGATGGTCTCGATCTCTTGACCTTGTGATCCACCCACCTCGGCCTCCCAAAGTGCTGGGATTACAGGCTTGAGCCACCGTGCCTGGCCTTTACTAAGTTTTAAATCCTTTTATACCCTACCCAAACTGTTGTCAGGCTCAGGAAAAAATACTACAGGTGAAAATAGAAGAGAAAACAAGAATCACAGAAGAGGGGAAAAAGCACAAAGATTTCTTTTTTCCAAACGTTAACCAGGCTTTGGCCACCAGGAGTGAATTAGTCAATGGAACTGCTTCTCTGAGCAATTTTTTTTTTGAGTCGGAGTCTCCCTCTTGTCGCCCAGGCTGCAGTGCAATGACGCTATCTTGGCTTGCTGCAACCTCCACCTCCCATGTTCAAGCAATTCTCCTGCCTCAGCCTCCCAAGTAGCTGGGATTACAGGCGCCAGCCACCACGCCTGACTAAATTTTGTATTTTCAGTAGAGATGGGGTTTCACCATGTTGGCCAAGCTGGCTTCGAACTCCTGATCTCAGAAGAACTCCTGGCCTTCTCTAAACAATTTTTTAATAAATACAACATTTCGGCCGGTCCCAGTGGTTCATGCCTATAATCCCAGCACTTTGCGAGACCAAGGCGGGTAGATCATGAGGTCAAGAGATTGAGACCATCCTGGCCAACATGGTGAAACCCCGTCTTTACTAAAAATGCAAAATAATTAGCTGGGTGTGGTGGCGGGCGCCTGTAGTCCCAGCTACTCAGAAGGCTAAGGCAGGAGAATCACCTGAACCCAGGAGTCGGGGTTGCAGTCAGCGGAGATTGCGCCACTGCACTCCAGCCTGGCGCAAAGCCAGACTTCATCTCAACAATAAATAAGTAAATACAATATGTCTAGCAGGTTTCTCCTTACCCCGACTCAAGGATCTCAGGTCAGCCTAACAGTCCAAGTCTGCTGGGCACCCTCCCCACGTGGCTCTCCTTCCCAGGGCACCGCTGACCTCCCAGTGCCCACTTGGGCCTCCCAGAACCTGGTGAGTCTTCCGGCCCCCAGCTCCTCCACAGCAAAAATATCTTCCATTGTAATTCCTGGGTCAGTGTCCCCTGGGTCTGACTGAGCTGAGCCTAGCCCTCATCACAGACAGCACTCTGGGCACTGGCCCAGGAGGGTAAGGGCGACATCTGGCACCGACAGCACTGGTGTGCCCAACACTGTGTTCGGTATGTTACATTTAGTACCTCCTTGCACCCTCCCGAGAAACCGGTGACGTGATGCCTTTATTATCTCCTTTTTACAACGAGAAAACCAAGGCTCAGAGAGGTTGAGAAGCTGCCCACAGACCCACAGCCTGTGGGCACAACCAGGGAACTGAGCCCTGGCTCAAGGCAGGACCCGCACATCTGCCAGTCCACCCTTAATGCTTCTGGGAGTGGCCTCGTCAGAGACAGCGTCTGTGGGATCAGGAGCAGGCGGCCCGGCTCTGTGGTAGCAGCAGGGCTGAAATGCAGAACTCAGCCTCTTCTCATGCCTGTAATCCCAGAGTTTTGGGAGGCCAAGTCAGGAGGACTGCTTGAGGCCAGGAGATTGAGATCAACCTAGGCAACATAGCAAGACCCTGCCTCTGCAAAATAAACAATAAAAAAAATTAGCTATACATGCACCTGTAATCATAGCTACTCAGGAGGCTGAAGTGAAAGGAATCTAGGAAGAAAAAAAAAAAAAAAGGCCGGGCGCGGTGGCTCAAGCTTGTAATCCCAGCACTTTGGGAGGCTGAGGCGGGTGGATCACGAGGTCAAGAGATCGAGACCATCCTGGTCAACATGGTGAAACCCCGTCTCTACTAAAAATGCAAAAAAATAGCTGGGCATGGTGGCACGTGCCTGTAATCCCAGCTACTCAGGAGGCTGAGGCAGGAGAATTGCCTGAACCCAGGAGGTGGAGGTTGCGGTGAGCCGAGATCGAGCCATTGCACTCCAGCCTGGGTAACAAGAGCGAAACTCCGTCTCAAAAAAAAAAAAAAAAAAAAAACTTCAGCCTCTTATAGGACTTGGGACTTTCTTTATTTGTTTGTTTGTTTTTATTTCCAGGCAGTGCTTGGGACTTTCGAAGAGCCCTGCTGTCACCTAGGGACGAATATTTCCTTGGGGACAGTGGACTACCAAACTTGGAGAGCAAGGGCCACCGGCCGGAGATGGAGACACAGCCCCTGGCAGGAGTGTGGTGTCCTCGAAACAGGCAGCTGGGGAGCACTGGCCCCTTCCTGGCCAGCCCAAAACTTTGGGGGGCAGCGGATTCTGATGGCACTTGATTTGGAAGGGTGGTGGAAGCTCAGGGATTGGGAATGCCCAGGACCCAGAGTTTCCCGGAGCTGCTGATCAGATTTCCAGGCTGGCAGGCCACGTCGGCCTGGCCGCCATTCAAGGAGCTGCTGCCGCTGCCTGGAGCCCTAAGGCTGCCTGCCAGCCCAGGTCAGTGGGATTTTTTTTTTTTTTTTTTTTTTTTTTGAGACGGAGTTTCACTCTTGTTACCCAGGCTGGAGTGCAATGGCGCGAACTCGGCTCACCGCAACCTCCGCCTCCCGGGTTCAAACAATTCTCCTGCCTCAGCCTCCTGAGTAGCTGGGATTACAGGCACGCGCCACCATGCCCAGCTAATATTTTGTATTTTTAGTAGAGACGGGGTTTCACCATGTTGACCAGGATGGTCTCGATCTCTTGACCTCGTGATCCACCCGCCTCGGCCTCCCAAAGTGCTGGGATTACAGGCCTGAGCCACCGCGCCCGGCCTGGTCAGTGGGATTTTATGTCAAATTCCTTTTCCGTGGTAACTATGCCAGGACAGCCGGTTGGGGGATTTATGTCACCATTTCCCCATCCCCAGGACCTCCCCAGGGGCCCGTCAGGGTCTTCACCTGACAGCTTTATCCTGATTCGCCACTCTCAGCCCAGGTGTCCAGAAAGCTGCTCCCAGCCCCGCCTGTACCACTATCCTCTTCCCCTGGCCCTAGTTTCCCAGCACAGAGGAAGCAGGGTAGACCGGAGGATCCCATCTTCTTCTTGACATGGACTGTGCAGTTTCTTCCTCGTGTCAGATTCTCTCCTTCCACTCCGTTCTGCTTCCCACCAGCCTCGTTCTCCCTTCATCATGTCCGGTCCCCTGGCCACCCTATAAGGTGACCCCCTAGATTGCCCATCTCCAGTGAGGACACTCCACTTTGACCGGCACAGTCCCAGTTCCAGAGCTGGAGTCCCTGCCCCTGGCAGCCCCTCAATCCCGAATAAACCTGGATGGTCGGTCACCTGGGTTGTCCCTTCCTTAAGGCCCGTGCATCCTTGCCAGCATCCTGGCCCTCACCAGGGGCTGCTCCCTTGTCCACCTCCCTCACTACTGTGGGCTCATGAGACAGGGACACCCTCTACACCTCGGTGCCTGCCAGGAGGGACACACAGCAGGTGCTCAATAAAGACCCTCGACCTGCCTCCTGTTGGGGTTTTTCTTTTTCTTTTTTTTTTTTTTTTGAGATGGAGTTTTGCTCTTGTTGCCCAGGCTGCAGTGAAATGGCATGATCTCTGCTCACTGCAACCTTCGCCTCCCGGGTTCAAGTGATTCTCCTGCCTCAGCCTCCTGAGTAGCTGGGATTACAGGTACCAGCCACCACGCCCAGCTAATTTTTTGTAATTTTAGTAGAGCCAGGGATTTCACTATGTTGGCCAAGCTAGTCTCGAACTCCTGATCTCAGGCAGTCCACCCTCATTGGCCTCCCAAAGTGCTGGGATTATAAGGCGTGAACCACCACATCAGCCTTCCTATTGGATTTAAACCTATGCTGAGCTTGCTTAAAAGTCCCTAGGACTGTCTGCCGGCCCCACCCTCCACCCGACTCCAGGACAGGGTGTCCCTGGGGACGGCCCCCCTCCTCCCCCAGGTGATGCTGGGAGCTCAGCCACAGCGCAGAAGCGAGGCAGGCACCAGTCTGGTTCAGGGCAGGCTGGGCGGGTCTCCCAGCAAGAATTCCAGGAATGAGGCCCTTGTTTCCAAAGCCAGGCTGCACCTGGTGCGGTCTGCAAATCCCCTCCCCACCTCGGGTTCTCGGAAGTGGTGGTGGCTGGTGGCGGCAGCAGAATCCTGCTGGTTGCAAAGGATCCCTGCAAAGACCATTGTGAAAGATACATTTCCTGGGACAGAGAGGACAGGGCCAGTTGGAAATCAGAGGCCCAAAGAGCCAAGGGATGTTTCAGAGGCTTTAGTTGTTATGTGTGTTTGGCAGGGCCGGGGTGGGAGGGGTGTGGACAGTGTAGGGGGATTTGCAGGGGTCATTTTTAAGGACTTTATATGTGGCTGCTAATAGTATTCCTTCCCCTTCATACCAAACTATTTCCATCTGTCCGAGCTATTAAAAACCACCACAGCTGTTCTTCCTGAGCGCCTACTGTGTGCCTTTCACCTGCCTAAGTACTCATTTATTTTTATTTTTGAGACAGAGTCTAGCTCTGTTGCCAAGGCTGGAGTGCAGTGCCGTAATCTTGGCTTACTGCAATCTCTGCCTCCCAGGTTCAAGTGATTCTCCTGCCTCAGCCTCCCGAGTAGCTGGAATTACAGCCCTGTGCCACCATGCCCGGCTAATTTTTATATTTTTAGTAGAGACAGGGTTTCACCATGTTGGCCAGGCTGGTCTTGTACTCCTGACCTCAGGTGATCTGCCTACCTCAGCCTCCCAAAGTGCTGCGATTACAGGCATGAGCCACCGTGCCTAGCCCATCTAAGGACTTTAGATGCAGTCTCATTCAGTCCCAAACGTGGGAGCTATTCTGACCTTTACAGGTGAGGACAATGATTTAAAAGACCTCCACGCTCAGGTGGATGAGAAAAATGAGGGGCCTAGAGAGCCTCAGTGACTTCCCAAAGTCACATGGCAAGCCCACGAAGGCTGGGGCTTGACCCTGCTCTATAGGCCTCCAGAGGCCCTGTGTGTTCCCGGGAGTCACAATGGCCCTTTTCCAAGTGTGGACATTAGCCCCGAGTGGCTGTCCCCACAGCAGCTCTGTGGCCCCCCTCCACGCCGACACCCGACCACCTGCTCCCGGTTCCCTCCCTCCGGAGTCCCCGGCTACACCTTAGTCGCGGCTGCCCATTCCCATTGTTTCCAGGATTTCCCAGTGAGGAAGGGTTTCTTTGGGATAAATCGAGGAACTCCCTGACTGGGTTAGAGGGCAGCACAGTCTCCACGGGGACAAGTAACCTATGGAAAGCGGTGACCTGGGATTAGGTGAGCATACCAGCTTGGCAGAGCCTCGCCAGCCAGCCCGAGGCACTGAAGGGGGCCCTGGGGGCGGGAGCTCAGGAAGAGCCAGAAGCCTCGGATGCAAGCCCCGCCCCCTGGGTTTCCCCGCAGGCTCCCCGAGAATTCCCTAGGGAGGAGCAGCTGCCTAAAATAGAAAAGCTGACATGGAGGAGAGGCTCAGGCTCAGGTGGAGTTCTTGGCCTGGGCACCGGCTCCCACGGGCTCCCTTCCTCCCTGGCTCCCCCAGGGACGCTCGAGGTCCGTCCATCTGCCCACCCCAGCCGACAGCCTACACCTCTGCAGTCTTTAACGCCCACCAAGCCCAGCGAGGGCCTGAGCATCTGAAGGAATGTGGCAGACGCCCCCAAGGCCTCTCCAAGACTGTCGGCCTGGGCCTTACTCCCAGCTGTCTTCCAGTAGCCACAGAGCTTGGGGGACAGCCTTGGAGGCAGGGAGCAGCCACCCCACCATGCCCGCCTAGCGGCTATGTGCTGGCGGGCACATGGGGCCGGTCTCCCCACTATAGACCGGCTATGGGAAGGGTGGGCAGGCTGGAATTCAGGCAGAGGAGATGCAGCCCGTGGAATGTGGCTGGTTCTGGATACTTCTTACCCCAGACATTGATTTCCTCATTTGGGGTCCCATTTTAAAGCTGTCGGAAACCAGAGGGGCAGGGATTACCAGAACGTGGAGGTCGTTTACATCACAACCGTGGTCTCTAAGACAGAGATAAAAGATGGACCCCAAGTACCTCTGTTTCTTGGAGGCGATGTCTCCCTCGGTTGCCCAGGCTGGGCTGCAGTGGCGTGGTCACAGCTCACTGCAGCTTCAGTCCCTCAGGGCTCCAGTGATCCCGCCTCAGTCTACCGAGGAGTGGGACCACAGGTGTGCACCACCATGCCCGGCTAACTTTTTTTAAATTTTTTGTAGAGACAGGGTTTTACTATGTTGCCCAGGCTGGTCTTGAACTCCTGGCCTCAAAGTATCCTCCCACATCAACCTCCTAAAGTTCTGGGATAAGAGCACTGACCCCAGTGCCCATTTAGAATATACAACCCTTTGTGAGTCCCCCCACACACACCCAGGAATCTTTCCTTCAGAGACACCTGCAGAGGGCCCCTGAGGCTGCCCCGGGGTGTCTGTGGCAGCAGTATTTATAATGATGGACCCATGGGAGACAAATGTCCATCCGTGGAGGAACAGGTAAATATGCATGATGGGACATCCAGATTCTGGAACAGTCCACAGCCGCCAAAAGGATAAGGTAGGCTGGGAAGTCCTGCCACAGCCACAGCAGCAGCCAGTTGTTTTTTATTGAGATGGAGTTTCGCTCTTGTTACCCAGGCTGGAGTGCAATGGCTCGATCTCGGCTCACCGCAACCTCCGCCTCCTGGGTTCAGGCAATTCTCCTGCCTCAGCCTCCTGAGTAGCTCAGATTACAGGCACGTGCCACCATGCCCAGCTGATTTTTTTGTATTTTTAGTAGAGACGGGGTTTCACCATGTTGACCAGGATGGTCTCGATTTCTCGACCTCGTGATCCACCCGCCTCGGCCTCCCAAAGTGCTGGGATTACAAGCTTGAGCCACCGCGCCCGGCCAACAGCCAGTTGTTAAGAGGAAAAAAACAAGCGACCAAGAATGGGTACAGAATGAGCCGTCGCGTAAAACAAACCAGACGCCAGGAGGAAGGCAGGCAGCAAGGAACCGGGCAGCAAAGGCTCTGGAAGGTGGGAAGAACGGTCCCACAGGAGCCCACAAGGAATGAAAGGAGGAAGGACTGAGTCCGGGCGCGGTGGCTCACACCTGTAATCCCAGCACTTTGGGAGGCTGAGGCAGGCTGAGGTCAGGGGTTCAAGTCCAGCCTGGCAAACGTGGTAAAACCTGTCTCTACTAAAAATACAAAAAAATAGCTGGGTGTGGCAGCAGGTGCCTGTCATCCCAACTACTCGGGAGGCTGAGGCAGGAGAATTGCTTGAACCCAGGAGGCAAAGGTTGCAGTGAGCCGAGATCGCGCCATTGTACTGCAGCCTGCGTGACAGAGCAAGACTCCCTCTCAAAAAAAAAAAAAAAGAAAGTGGGAAGGACCAGAAGGACCTCTTAGTTCTCCCTGAGGAGAACCGATACCCTTCAGCCAGATGTCCTGCCTTTGCAATGAAAGAAAGAACAGGCCTCCTTCATTTTCATAGTAGGAGAGTGATACACAGGGCTGGCTGCTGCATCAGCCCAGTTCCCGGCCCGCACCTCGTCACCAGCATCCCTGGAGCCCTCTGCATATAGGTACTGCCACGTGCCGTGGGTCTGAAGCAGGCCCACCTGGTCCCTGGCCTCAGGGAGGGCTCCATCTGGGGGAGCCAGACCCCCAGGTGACAGTCGCAGGATTCAGTGCCAGGTTCTGGAATGGGAGGCCATGCTGATGAGTTGGTGGAAAGTCAAGGGACCCTTCCTAGGTGGTGTTAAACCAGAGGCGCCAGAGGAGCCGGGCTGCGCTACAGGCACCACACAGGCCTCTGGGGTGAGGATGGGCTGTGTCGGGCAGCGGGGTGAGGCTGAAGACACGGGGGAGATTCAGCCAGAGAGGTGGGTGCGGGTAGGGCCCCCCTGCCCCCGCTCCCGCCCCCACCCCTACCCCCACCCCCATCCAGCAGGCCTCAGGTAAGGGTGGGTGAACGAGGCAGACGAGGTAGGTGGGGTATGCTCACAGTCCACCTTGGCATGAGACCAGTAGACAGCTCAGCTGGCACAGAGAGCAGCCACCCATACCGGGCCAACTTGGAGACCTTTGCCCCAGGCCAAGCTGGGGAAAGCTGAGGAGATCCAAGGATGAACAAAACCATCCTTTGGGGGCGGCGATGTAGAAGGTTGGACCCTAACTCAGACCCTGGCGCCTAAAGGCTGGTCAGGTCTCAGAGGAGCCTGGACACCCTCGTCTCCGCAGGTTCTGCCTTTCAGCCCAAATGAGGTAGGTGGTGTGGGCAGGTCCCCGCCCTGCAGGGCTGCTTGTGAGGGGCAGAGACACTGTGAGCTTTAGGCCAGTCCAGTGAGTGCAGGACCCACGGGAAGTGGTGAGGGCAGCTGCAGAGGGAACACTGGCACAAGTCACGGCTGACGGCCTGCAGCTCGTTTCCAGGCTCCTCACTTAGGCAAAGTGCCTCTCAGACTTCACGATGCAGCAGAGTGACCTGGGGAGCTGCTGGAACGCAGGTACCCCGGCCCCCGTGGTGGGTCTCGGGGGGAGGCCAGGAATATGTAGTTCTTTTTTTTTTTTTTTTTGAGACGGAATTTCACTCTTGTAGCCCAGGCTGGAGTGCAATGGCACTATCTCAGCTCACCGTAACTTCTGCCTCCCAGGTTCAAGCAATTCTCCTGCCTCAGCCTTCCGAGTAGCTGGGATTATAGGCATGTGCCACCACGCCCAGCTAATTTTGTATTTTTAGGTAGAGACAGGTTACACCATGTTGATCAGGCTGGTCTCGAACCTCTGACCTTGTGATCCACCATGCCAGGCTAATTTTCTATTTTTAGTAGAGACAGGGTTTCTCCATGTTGGCCAGGCTGATTTCGAACTCCTTACCTCAGGTGATCTGCCTGCCTCGGCTTCCCAAAGTGCTGGGATTACAGGCGTGAGCCACTGCCTGGCCCGAATCTGTAGTTCTAACCAGCCACCGATAGGCTCCTGGCCACACGTGGAGAAACTGCTCTGGGTCCAGCCCAATGTGACCTGGACATAAATCCATCCTCTTGGCCTCCCCTGCCCCTCTGCAGCTCTCCCCTAGGCTAAGTCTCAGCACTTCTTTCCCAGACTCTCCTCCCTCTGGCCCTGGGCCAGCCATGGTCCTGGGGTTCCACTGCACACACAGCCTCATCCCCTCCTGCTCCTCCCTCAAGGGCCTCAGTGTCTCCATAGTCCCTAGATCCCCTTCCTGAGGGACAATCTTGCCGTGTGGGATCCCACACAAGCCTGGGGGAGACTACCTGGAGGTAGCGCCCTCCTTGCCAGCTGTGTCTGTGGGGAGTGTCCCAGCTCAGGGCTGCCCCTTTAGCAGGGCCTGTGGTGGCCAAGAGGGTCACAGAGCAGCTGCGGTATGACCAGCCACTTGGCCTGCCTGGCACAGCATCCAGATAGTTCCAAGCATCCAGGAATGCCACTCCAGCAACGCACCCAGAGACCACGTGTCTGTCCAGGGGGCGGTGCTAGCCGGGCTCTTGTGCCTCCTCTTCCTGTCCTGCCGTCCCTGACACCTCCCATTGGATAGTCTGCCTCGGGTGAGAGCCCAGATCTGCCCCTTCCACCTGGTGGGCCTCATCCCCGTCTCCTGCATCCAGCCCTGCCGCCTTCGCTGAGCTCTTAGCAGACCGATCATGACTCGAATATGGAGCCAGACATTTACGAGGCTCTGAACTGCACGGTGGTTAAAAACGTGTTTAGCTTGGAGTCAGACACACCTAGGCACCTTCATACACTGTTTCCTCGGCTGTAAAATGGGAAGACCAACCTGTCTAGGGTTTTAAGGATTCTTATGCAATAAGGGGGCTAGACCCTGGCGAGCACTCAAAGGTAGTTTTTGTGTGTGTGTTTTGTTTTTTTTTTTCATTTGTTTGTTTTTGAGACAGAGTTTCACTCTTGTCACCCAGGCTGGAGTGCAATGGCGTGATCTTGGCTCACTGCAACTTCTGCCTCCCAGGTTCAAGCAATTCTCCTGCCTCAGCCTCCCGAGTAGCTGGGATTACAGGCACCCGCCCCTATGCCCAGCTAATGTTTTGTATTTTTAGTAGAGATGTGGTTTCATAATGTTTGCCAGACTGGTCTCAAACTCACCTCAGGTGATCCAAAATTCTGGGATTACAGGCGTGAGCCACCATGCCCAGCCAAAGATACGGTTTTTATTTATTTATTTATTTATTTATTTATTTATTTATTTATTTATTGAGATAAAGTCTCATTCTGTCGTTTTAGCTGGAGTGTGGTAGTATGATCATAGCTCGCTGTTGCCGCAACCTCCCAGGCTCAAGCAATTGTCCTGCCTCAGCCTTGTGAGTAACTTGGACCACAGGTGCATGTCACCACACCCAGCTATTTTTTTATTTTTAGTAGAGACAGGGCTCTCCCTATGTTGCCCAGTCTAGTCTTGAACTCTTGGACTCAAGCAATCCTCCCACCTCAGCTTCCCAAAGTGTTGCGATCACAGGTGAGAGCCAATGTGCCCAGCCAGGTACCAGGTACACTTCTTTTTTTCTTAAATCAATAAATTGTAAAAATTAAATTGAATCCCAGAACTTTGGGAGGCTGAGGCAGATGGATCACGAGGTCAGGAGTTCAAGACCAGCCTGACCAACATGGTGAAACCCCATCTCTTTTAAAAAAATAAATAGCCGGGCGTGGTGGCTCACGCCTGTAATCCCAGCACTTTGGGAGAACGAGGCGGGTGGATCACGAGGTCAAAAGATCGAGACCATCCTGGTCAACATGGTGAAACCCCGTCTCTACTAAAAATACAAAAAATTAGCTGGGCATGGTGGCACGTGCCTGTAATCCCAGCTACTCAGGAGGCTGAGGCAGGAGAATTGCCTGAACCCAGGAGGCGGAGGTTGCGGTGAGCCAAGATCGAGCCATTGCACTCCAGCCTGGGTAACAAGAGTGAAACTCCGTCTCAAAAAAAAAAAAAAAAAAAATTAATTTTAAAAAAGTTAAATTGGAGGGGACTCTACAGTTCTTACATGTGTAGATTTGTGGACCACCATCATGATCAGGACTATAGGAGTGTTCAAACCCCCAACCCCTCCCGGCTGCCCCTTGGAAGTCACACCAACCCCCACCCCCAACCGCTGGCTGTCGATACTCTTTGCTACCTCCATCCAGTGCTGTTTTTTCAGAATGACAGAAATGGAGTTATACGATATGTAAGCTTTTGAGACTGGCTTCCTTCATTCAGCACAAATTGAGACTCATCCCTGATGTTGCATGTTTCAGAGGTTTTTCTTTTTTCTTTTCTTTCTTTCTTCTTTTTTTTTTTTTTTTTTTTTTTTTTGTAGCCCAAGCTGGAGTGCAGTGCTGCAATCTTGGCTCACTACAACCTCTGCCTCCCAGGTTGAAGTGATTCTCCTACCTCAGCCTCCCAAGTAGCTGGGACTGCAGGCTTGCGCCACCACGCCCAGATAATTTTTATTTTTATTTTTTTGTATTTTAGTAGAGACAGGGTTTCACCATTTTGCCCAGGTGGTCTCAAACTTCTGAGGTCAGGCGACCTGCCTGCCTCAGCCTCCCAAAGTGCTGAGATTACAGCCATGAGCCACTGAGCCTGGCCCAGAATTCGTTTGTTTTTTATGACGAGTGATATTGTAGCAGGTATTGTAGACAAAACCTCCTGGACACCAGATTTAAAGAAGGAAGTAGCCGAGCCGGGTGGCTCAAGCCTGTAATCCCAGCACTTTGGGAGGCTGAGGCGGGTGGATCACGAGGTCAAGAGATCGAGACCATCCTGGTCAACATGGTGAAACCCCGTCTCTACTAAAAATACAAAACATTAGCTGGGCATGGTGGCACGTGCCTGTAATCCCAGCTACCCAGGAGGCTGAGGCAGGAGAATTGCTTGAACCCAGGAGGCGGAGGTTGCGGTGAGCCGAGATCGCGCCATTGCACTCCAGCCTGGGTAACAAGAGCAAAACTGTCTCAAAAAAAAAAAAAAAAAAAAAAAAGAAGGAAGTGGCTTCATTCGGCCAGGAGCATTGGCAGACTTGGGTCTCAAGAACCAAGCTCCCTGACAAAGAAAATCCTAAGCCATTTAAAGGCTTACAGTTCTAGAAAGTACATGTGAGAGGGTCGTGATCAATGAAGTAGGTGTTGGGTATGTGACCAGGTGGGCGTTTGAGCAAGATTGAACAAGAACAATGGAGAGCATTTCTCCATATTAGATCCCATATGCTTGGGATCTATAGATAGGAGTGCGATTAAGGGTGAGGGGTTTAATCTTTTTTTTTATTTTTTAAGACAGGGTTTCATCATGTTGGTCAAGCTGGTCAGGAACTCCCGACCTCAGGTGATCCACCCGCCTTGGCCTCCAGAGTGCTTGGATTACAGGCGTGAGCCACCACGCCCGACCCAGAGGGGTTTAATCTTTAACCTCCAGGCCTGATCAGCCATGCCAGCCGGCCTTGCCACTGACCTCATGCCTGCTATGTCTCAACTTTTATTTCCTCCTCCTCTGAGACAAGAGACAAGAAAGAGGGGGTCTCTTCCCTCAGTATTACATTGTGTGGATGTCATGCAGTTGGTCGAACCGTTTACTCACTAAAGGATATTGGAGTGTTTCCACTTTGGGGTTGATCACAAATAGAGCTGCTACAAACATCTGTCTAGAGATTTTTTTTGTGAACATAAATTTCCATTTATCTTGAGTCAATACATAGGAGTGGGATTTCTGGGCCTTTTGACAAGGACATGTCTAACTTTTTTGTTTTTGAGACAGTTTCTCTCTTGTTTCCCAGGCTGGAGTGCAATGGTGCCATCTCAGCTCACTGCAACCTCTGCCTCCTGGGTTCAAGCAATTTTTCTGCCTCAGCCTCCCAAGTAGCTGGGATATCAGGTATTCGCCACCATGCCTGGCTTTTTTTTTTTTTTTTTTTTTTTTTTTTGGTATTTTTAGTAGAGACAGGGTTTTTCCATGTTGGCCAGGCTGGTCTCGGACTCTGGACCTCAGGTGATCCATCTGCCTCAGCCTCCCAAAGTGCTGGGATTACAGGTGTGAGCCACTGTGCCCAGCCTATATTGACCATTGTTGTTGTTGTTGTTGTTGCTGTCATTACCTCTAAGTCACTGTTTACATTTTTAAGAAGCTGCAGAGCTGTTTTTGGAGTGGCGTGACCCCCCACATCCCAGCGGTGGGGGCAGGTTCTGCTCCCCTGCACCCTCCCCAGCACTTGTGAGGGCCAGGTCTCCAGGGGTTCCTCCCATCCTAATCAGTTGGTAGCAGATTCTCATTGTGGGTTTTTCCCAGCATTTTGTATTGTGGTGAAATACACATGAAATGTACCGCTTTTTAAAAAATTGTTTATTTTTTCTCTTCTCTTTTGTGATACAGCGTTAGGTATAAGGTACCGTGTTTTCACCAGTGTCAAGTGTATGATTCAGTGACAGGAAGCGCATTCACACTGTTGTGCAACCATCACCAGTATCAATTTCCAGGACACTTTCATCATCCCAGAGAGAAACTCTGTATCCGCTAAACGCTGACTTCCTATTTTCCCCTTCCCCCAGCCCCTCCCTGAGAATCTCTATGACATTTTGTGTCTGTACGAATTTGCCTATTTTAAGTACTTTGCGTAAGTGGAGCCGCACAATACTTGCCTTTTTCTACCTGGCTCATGTTCCTTAGTTTCATGTCTTCAAGGTTCATCTATGTATCAGAATTGAAGCAGGATTCATAATTCCATTCCTTTTGTTGGCTGAATAATACTGCAATATATGTATATGCCACTATTTATTTTTATTTTTGAGATGGAGTCTTGCTCTGTCGCCAGGCTGGAGTGCAATGGTGCCATCTTGGCTCACTGCAACCTCCGCCTCCCGGGTTCAAGCAATTCTCCTGCCTCAGCTTCCCGAGTAGCTGGGATTACAGGCTGGGATTACAGGCGTGCACCACAGCTAAGTTTTGTATTTTTAGTAGAGACGGGATTTAACCATGTCGGCCAGGCTGGTGTGAATCTCTTGACCTTGCGATCTGCCCACAAAGACCTCCCAAAGTGCTAGGATTACAGGCGTGAGTCGCCACGCCCGTCCCATATCTTTTGTTTTGTTCTGTTTTGAGACAGAGTCTCACTCTGTTTTCCAGGAGTGAAGTGGTACCATCTCAGCTCACTGCAAACTCCCCTTCCTGGGTTCAAGCGATTCTCCTGCCTCACCCTCCGTGTACCTCGGATTACAAGCATGTGTCACCACATCCTGCTAATTTTTGTATTTTTTGTAGAGACAGGGTTTCACCACGTTGACCAGGCTGGTCTCGGAACTCCTGGCCTGGAGTGAGCCACCCATCGGCTTCGACCTCCCACAGTGCATGGATCACGGGCGTGGCCACCACACCCAGCCTTCAGCATTTATTTTTTAATCCATCCCTCTGCCGATGGACAATTGGGTGTTTCTGCCCTCTGGCTGTTGTGAATCATGCTGCTAACATAGGTGCTATAGTCTAGATGTTCGTTGTTGAAACTGAATCCCAGTGTTAGATGCGGACCTAGTGAGGGGTGTTTGGGTCATGAGGGCAGATTCCTCATGAACAGACTTTACACCCTATCTCGGGGGTGACTGAGTTCTTACTCTCTTAGTTCCTGGGAGAGCTGGGTGTTAAGAGAACCTGGCGCCTCCTCCCTTCCCACCTGCTTCTGCTTTCCCATGTGATCTCTATACGGGCTGGCGCTCCTTCACTGCCACTGCGAGTGGACGCCAGCTAAGGCCTTCGCCAGATGCAGATGCCCCATCTTGAACTTTCCAGCCATCAGAAGTATGAGCCAAATCAATCCTTTTTCTTTATAAGTGACCCAGTCTCAGGTACTCTGTTATAGCTACTGATGGATGAAGACAGTAGGTAAAACAGGCGCCTGAGCTCCTGCTTCCATTTCTTCTTCCATTTCCATCCTAACTCACGTTGTTATTTCTACCTCCGTGTCTTCTGTGGTGAAGTGTCTGTTCAAATTTTTTGCTTTTTAATTTTTTTTTGAGACAGAGTCTCACTTTGTCACCCAGACTGAAATGCAGTGGTGCCATCTCAGCTCACTGCAACCTCCACTTCCCGGGTTCTAGTGATTTTCCCGCCTCCGCCTCCCGAGTAGCTGGGGTTATAGGTGTGAGCCACCATGCCTGGCTAATTTTTGTATTTTTAGTAGAGATGGGGTTTCACCATGTTGATCAGGCTGGTCACGAACTCCTGACCTTGTAATCCACCTGCCTCAGACTCCCAAAGTGCTGAGATTACAGGCGTGAGCCACCAAGTTCAGCCTGTATTTTTTTTTAGTAGAGATGAGGTTTCACTATGTTGGCCAGGCTGGTCTCGAGCTCCTGACCTCAGGTGATCTGCCTGCCTTGGCCTCCCAAAGTTCTGGGATTACAGGCATGAGTCACCATGCCCCGCCAAACTTTTGCTTATTATTATTATAATTATTTTGAGATGGAGTCTCGCTCTGTCGCCAGGCTGGAGTGTAATGGTGTGATCTTGGCTCACTGCAACCTCCACCTCCCGGTTCAAGTGATTCCCCTGCGTCAGCCTCCTGAGTAGCTGGGATTACAGGCACACACCATGTCCAGCTAATTTTTGTATTTTTAGCGGAAATGGGGTTTCACCATGTTGTCCAGTCTGGTTTTGAACTCCCGACCTCAAGTGACCTGTGTACCTCAGCCTCCCAAAGTTCTAGGATTATAGATATGAACCACCATGCCTGGCCAAAAGTCTCTTTTGGAGCAAAGGTTTTAAAATTTTGATCAAGTCCAATTTGTCAATTTTTTTTCCTTTTATGGATTATGTTTTTGGTATCACATCAAAGAATTCCGCCTGATCCATAGTCACTATTGTGTTTTCATCTAATAATTCTAAGTTTTTTAAATGCAAGTTGCCAGGATTGAAAATTTAAATTTAAAAAATTCTTTTATTTTATTTATTTATTTATTTATTTATTTTATAAAGACGGGGTTTCACCATGTTGGTCAGGCTGGTCTTGAACTCCCGACTTCAGGTGATCTGCCCACCTTGGCCTCCAAAATGTTTGGATTACAGGTGTGAGCCACCACGCCCAGCCTAAAAAAAAAATTCTGTTTTACATTTTACATTTAGATCTATGAGCCAATTTGAGTTAATTTTTATATCAGATATGAGATACAGGTTAGGGTTAATTTTTTTTTCTTTACATTAACAGGTCCTAACATAAGGTGGATTAATTTGGTTTTTTTTTTTTTTTTTTTTTTTTGAGACGGAGTTTCACTCTTGTTACCCAGGCTGGAGTGCAATGGCGCGATCTCGGCTCACCGCAACCTCCGCCTCCTGGGTTCAGGTAATTCTCCTGCCTCAGCCTCCTGAGTAGCTGGGATTACAGGCACGTGCCACCATGCCCAGCTAATTTTTTTTTTTTTTTTTTTTTGAGACGAGTCTCACTCTGTCCCTCAGGCTGGAGTGCAGTAGAGCAATCACTACAAGCTCCGCCTCTTTGGTTTAAGTGATTCTCCTGCCTCAGCCTCCTGAGTAGCTGGGACTACAGGTGTGCACCACCACCCCCAGCTAAGTTTTGTATTTTAGTAGAGATGGGGTTCCATCATGTTGGCCGGGATGGTCTCCATCTCTTGACCTCGTGATCTGCCCACCTCGGCCTCCCAAAGTGCTGAGATTACAGGCGTGAGCCACAACACCTGGCCAAAGTGGGTTAATTTTTTACATAATATACATGCAGTTGTCACAACACTGATATGGGTGTCCCCACCCAAATCTCACCTTGAATTGTGATAATCCCCACGTATCAAAGGCAGGGCCAGATGGAGATAATTGAATCATAGAGGCGTTTTCCCCCATACTGTTCTCATGGTAGTGAATAAGTCTCATGGAATATGATTTTTTTTATTATTATTATTATTTTTTTGAGATGGAGTTTTGCTCTTGTTGCCTAGGCTGGAGTGCAATGGCGCACCAATAATAGCATGGTTTTTATTTATTTATTTCTTTTTTTGAGATGAAGTCTCACTCTGTCACTAGGCTGGAGTGCAGTGGTATGATCTTGGCTTACTGCAACCTTCACCTCCCGGGTTCAAGCAATGCTCCTGCCTCAGCCTCCTGAGTAGCTGGAATTACAGGCGCATGCTACCATGCCTGGCTAATTTTTGTATTTTTAGTAGAGACAGGTTTCTCCATGTTGGTAGGGCTGGTCTCAAACTCCTGACTTCATGATCTGCCCTCCTTGGCCTCCCAAAGTGCTGGGATTACAGGCGTGAGCCACCGCACCCGGCCTAACCCTGAAATTTAAAAACATTGAAATCACAATAGAATGAAACTAGAAATCAATAGCAGAAGAAAAACGGAAACATTCACAAGTATGTGGAAATTAAACAGAACACAATTAGCTAACCAATGGGCCAAAGAAGAAACAACAGGCAAAATTAGAAAAAGTCTTGGGACAAATGGATACAAAAGCACAACATACCAAAACTTACGGATGCAGCAAAAGCACACTAAGAAGGAAATTTATAGCTGTAGTCACTTACATTGAGAAAGAAGAAAGACATCAAATCAACAGTCTAACTTTAGGAACCAGAAAAAGAAGGACAAACAAACTAAACCCAGAGCAAGCAGAAGGAAAAAATAATAATAATAAACAGTGGAGCAGGGATAAATAAATAGAAAGGAAAACAATAGAGAAAAATGAATGAAACAAAGTTTATTTATATTCTTTTCTTTTTTTTTTTTTTTGAGACACAGTTTTACTCTTTGTAGCCCAGGCTGGACTGCAATGGCACTATTTTGACTCACCCCAACCTTCACCTCCCTGGTTCAAGCAATTCTCCTCTCTCAGCCTCTCAAGTGGCTAGGATTACAGGCATGTGCCATTGCACCCAGCGGTGTATTTTTAGTATTTATTATTGTATTTTTAGTAGAAACAGGGTTTCTTCACGTTGGTCAGGCTGGTCCCGAACTCCCAACATCAGGTGATCCACCCACCTCAGCCTCCCAAAGTGCTGGGATTATAGGTGTGAGCCACCAAACCTGACATTTTTTTTGAGACAGGGTCTCATTCTATCACCCAGGCTGGAGCGTAGTGGTGTGATCACAGCTCACTGCAGCCTTGACCTCCCTTGCTCAGGTGATCCTCCCACATCAGCCTCCTGAGTAGCTGGAGCTACAGGCAATTGCCACCACACCTGGCTGTTTTTTGTTTTTGTTTTTGTTTTGAGACGGAGTTTTGCTCTTGTTACCCAGGCTGGAGTGCAATGGCGCGATCTCGGCTCACCGCAACCTCCGCCTCCTGGGTTCAGGCAATTCTCCTGCCTCAGCCTCCTGAGTAGCTGGGATTACAGGCACACACCACCATGCCCAGCTAATTTTTTGTATTTTTAGTAGAGACGGGGTTTCACCATGTTGACCAGGTTGGTCTCGATCTCTCGACCTCATTATCCACCCCCCTCGTTCTCCCAAAGTGCTGGGATTACAGGCTTGAGCCACTGCGCCCGGCCTGTTTTTGTTTTTGTTTTTGTTTTTGTTTTTGTTTTTGTTTTTGTTTTAGACATGGGGTTTCACAATGTTGCCCAGGCTGGTCTTGAACTCCTGGGCTCAAGTGAAACACTTGCCTCAGGCTCCCAAAGTGCTGGTATTATGGACCTGAGCCACCAAGTCCAGCCAAAAATTGGTTCTTTAATTTTTTTTTTTTTTTTTTTTGAGACGGAGTTTTGCTCTTGTTACCCAGGCTGGAGTGCAATGGCGCGATCTCAGCTCACTGCAACCTCCCCCTCCTGGGTTCAAGTCGTTCTCCTGCCTCAGCCTCCCAAGTAGCTGGGACTACAGGCGTGCGCCACCATGCCCAGCCAATTTTTGTATTTTTAGTAGAGACGGGTTTCACCACGTTGACCAGGATGGTCTCGATCTCTTGACCTCATGATTCACCCACCTCGGCCTCCCAAAGTGCTGGGATTACAGGCTTGAACCACCGCACCCGGCCTATTTTTTTTTTTTTTTCTTTGAGATGAAGTTTTGCTCTTGTTGCCCAGGCTGGAGTGCAATGGCACATTCTTGGCTTACCACAACCTCCACTTCCCGGGTTCAAGCAATTCTCCTGCCTCAGCCTCCTGAGTAGCTGGGATTACAGGCATGCACCACCACACCCGGCTAATTTTGTTTTTTTAGTAGAGACAGGGTTTCTCCATTTTGGTTAGGGTGGTCTTGAACCCCCAACCTCAGGTGATCCACCCACCTTGGCCTCCTAAAATGCTGGGATTACAGGCATGACCCACCGCTCTGGCCCTAAGTTGGTTCTTTTAAAAGATGTTGCTTAATTATTTTTCTTCTCTCTCTCTCTCTCTCTCTCTCTCTCTCCTCCTGCTCCACTCCCTCTCTCCCTTCCTCTCTCCTTGTCTCCCTCTCTGTCTCTCTCTCCTTCCTTGAGATGGAATTTTGCTCTTGTAGTCGAGGTTGGAGTGCCGTGGTATGATCTCAGCTCGCTGTTTTTATGCTGGATGGATGGATGGATGGATGGATGCAGGATAGATGGATGCTGGATGGATGAATGGATGGATGCTGGATAGATGGATGCTAGATGGACGGATGGCTGGAAGGATGGATGGTGGTGGTGGATGGATGGGTGGATGCTGTATGGATGGATTCTGAATGAATGGATGGATGATGGATGGACATATGCTGGATGGATGTATGGATGCTGGATGCATGGATGGTTGTTGGATGGGTGGATGGATGGATGGCTGTTAGATGGATGGAGGGATGGATGGTGGTAGTGGATGGATGGTGGTGGATAGATGGATGGATGGATGGTGGTGGATGGATGGATGCTTATGAATGGATGAATGCTGTATGTATGGTTGGATGCTGGATGGATGGATGGATGGATGGTAGGTGGATGGATGGATGCTGTATGTATGGATGAATGCTGGATGGATGGATGGATGCTGGATGGATGGATGCTGGATGGATGATGGATGAATGGTGGTGGATGGATGGATGCTAGATGGATGGATGGATGGATGATGGATGAATGGTGGTGGATGGATGAATGGTGGTAGGTGAATGGATGCTGGATGGATGATGGATGGATGGATGGATGGATAATGGATGAATCGTGGTGGATGGATGGATGCTGGATGGATGGATGGATGATGGATGGATGGTGGTGGATGGATGGATCAACAAGACATTAGGTGGCCAGTATGCAGTCTGGGTGAGACTGATCCCAGATTCAATGATGACTGAAATATGCAAAGACGTCGTGGTAACATTTTACCCACATGATCTTGTTTAATCCTCCAACAAGGTATCATCACCATTTGAAGGAAGAGAAAGCTGAGGGACAGAGAGCTATGATACTGAGCTGGAATCCAAGTCCAGCCCATCTGGTGTGGACTCAAGGTGTCTCCACTGCTCCCTTCCACTCCGTTGCCTGGCAGGGCTGGAGGAAGCTGAGAAGATGACCAATGCCAGAACACCCTGCTGATGGTCAGGGGCTTTCCAGCTTCAGAGAACTGTTGGTTCTAGCACATTCCAAAGCCTTCTCTCCAAGATGCAGACCCAGACTGTGGTGTGATCATGTATCCAACAAGAGTTGCTCAAGGGGTTGCTTTGCACCATGCCGTGTCAGGTGGCAGGAGAACCATGAGCAGTGGGACCAGCTCGTTCTTTTCCCTCGTGCCTGGAACAGCCCGCAGGTGACAGCGGGTCTAGGGTCACCCCCTCCCTACCCTGGGCACCCCTCATCAGAAGTGGAAGGGGTAGAGGTAGTGACTTGTTGCTCACCAGATACTTGGTCCCACGCTCAGCCCTTTGATCCTAAAGATTCTGTAAGTAGCAACAAACACCAGAGGGAAAGAAACCTAGAGGGACCGGAGCCCGGGGACTGAGGGATGTGAGCCCTGGCTGCAACTCCAGGTCAGAAGGGAGGAAATGCACCCTCTGCAGCTCAGCCCGCCCGTGTGCATTTGTGATATGCACTAACCCTGCGTATGTGCAGCTACCAACCAAGCCAGATGGTCAGGGTTCCTGGAGGTCCTGAGGTCCAGCCACAGCCCCCTTTGACTCCTTATCATGAGGAAGCGCACACATTCCTCCCTCTTCCTGCCTTTCCCATCTCCTCGGCTCGGTGAAGAGGGAGGCAGCGCTCCTAAGGCCTGAAGCTCCGCCGTCTTCCACTCATTTCCAGGTGTCAGCGTCTTACCCGATGCTGGTCCCTGACTCCTGTGTGCCTTCCCTCCACGGGCACCGAGGCCTGGCTGCCTGCCCACCTTGCACACATCACCAGCCTCCCTCGCATATGGCTTTGCTGGCCCGTCCCTGCTGCCTGCTCAGGTGCTGGAGATGGGCAGTGCCTGTGGGCGGAGAGCTGCCGGGTAGGCATGGAGGCTGGTACATCTTTCTGCCAGCTTTGCCATCCTGTACCTGGGCAATTCCCTATGACAGACTGGCGTGCAGGGTCCCTCCACCTCAGTGTCCAGGGATGTGACCAGGTCAGAGTACACCCACTGGGTGCCTACTGTGTATCAGAGCCTGGGATGCCCCCACTCCGAGCCTACTCCCACTTCATCTTCAAGTCAAACTGCAAGGCGGCACTGCTGACCACCCCTTTAAACACCAGCTAGGGTCAAGTTTGGGATGAAGTGTGTCTAGTGGGAGGGACGCGCCTTGCTGTGAACTCCTGGTCAGTGCTGCTGCCTGCATCTGGGATACTGTCCTCTCTGACTTCTGGTCTGGAACGCTGGACTCGGCCGGGGCAGAGGGTCTTAGACTCGGGCCCCGGGCTCTGGGGTCCTGAACACAGCCTCTGTTTCTCCTTCCATGCGATGTGGAAATAGATGGCTTGGTCTCATTCTGGCCCCTGTGAAATGAGAGAAAGTTCTGGAAAAGTGCCTCGTCTAGAGTCGCGCAGTCACTGGGAGGATTGCGGCAGCAGATCGCTCCAAATATTTCAGGTAGAACCCAGGTTTAGCACTTCTGCCTGCCACAGAGGACGCCGAGCCCTCCCTGCTGGCCCCTTGGCGGTCTCAGCAGGGCCCACGGCACACAGCTGCTGCTGTCGCTATGACTTGAGGTCTCTTTGCACCATTCGGTGCGTGCTCTTCGAGGGCAGGGGTCTCGTCTGCCGTGTTCTGCAGAATCCCCCAAGCCTGGTACCACTCTGGGAAGAGAGCAAGGGCTTGTTTGAAGAGATGGATGGGCGAATGCTTTATGAACACCAGCTACGTTCCCAGTGTGTTACAGCAGAGGGCACGCAGCAGGGCTTAACAAAGACTTGCCAGAAGATGAAATGAATCAGCTGGGGAGTAGGAGGGACATCTTTTGTTGTTGTTGTTTAGACAGAGTCTTGCTCTGTGTCCCGGGCTGGAGTGGAGTGCAGTGGCACAATCTCAGCTCACTGCAACCTCTACCTCCTGGATTCAACCGATTCTTATGCCTCAGCTTCCTGAGTAGCTGGGATTACAGGCATGTGCTCCAACACCTGGCCAAATCTTTTTTTTTTTTTTTTTTTTGAGACGGAGTTTTGCTCTTGTCACCGAGACTGGAGGGCGATGGCGCGATCTTGGCTCATTGCAACCTCCACCTCCCAGATTCAAGCAATTCTCTACCTTAGCCTCCCAAGTAGCTGGGATTACAGGCATGTGCAACCATGCCCTGCTAAGTTTGTATTTTTCATAGAGACGAGGTTTCTCCATGTTGGTCAGGCTGGTGTCGAACTCCCGACCTCAGGTTATCCGCCTGCCTTAGCCTCCCAAAGTGCTGGGATTACAGGTGTGAGCCACGACGCCTGTCTGATTCTTTATATTTTTAGTAGACATAGGGTTTCACCATGTTGACCGAGGTAGTCTTGAACTCCTGACCTCAAGTGATCCGTCTGCCTCTGCCTCCCAAAGTGCTGAGATTATAGGTGTAAGCCCCTGCGCCTGGTCGGAGTGACATCTTTTGTTGCAAGACTGGAGCATTAAGTAATGGTGGAAGGTTGAGAATTGCTCCAGAAATAAAAGAATGTGTCAGGTCACAGGGACATGGGGCCAACCTGGAAAGAGCACCCAGTGGCCAAACCTGGGATGATTAGAACAACAAAATAAATTATGTAGCATTGGATTATGCCCCAAAGTATGATGTAAATATACATCAGTTCACAGTGATTGAATAAACGGTGAAGGAGAGACAGATCTTCCTTAGGGAAGCATAGAAGAATCCCAGGTGACGTGTAGTACTGTCCCCCTCCAGGAGGTGGAGCTAAAACCTTCGCCCCGTGAGAGTGAAATGTGCTTAGTGCCTCTCCTCTCTCCCGAAGAATAGAGTATGGAGTGGGGGAACAGCACCGTCACAGTGTGGGTGCCTGGTGGGTGTGACCCTAGGTCGTGAGGTCTCGTGGGCCATGTGGGTCCCTGCTGTGATGAAGTGAGCAGAGGGCACTTGGCTTCACGGTCTTCTCTCTAGACTGATCAGGAGCAAACCTCAGACTGCCCCAGACAGGGTAGGGGGCATTCTGCAGAAAACCTCACCAGCGCTTCTCAAACCTGTCTCGGTCATAAACAGCAAGAAAAGACTGATAGCCGGGCGCGGTGGCTCAAGCCTGTAATCCCAGCACTTTGGGAGGCTGAGGCGGGTGGATCACGAGGTCGAGAGATCGAGACCATCCTGGTCAACATGGTGAAACCCCGTCTCTACTAAAAATACAAAACATTAGCTGGGCATGGTGGCACGTGCCTGTAATCCCAGCTACTCAGGAGGCTGAGACAGGAGAATTGCCTGAACCCAGGAGGCGGAGGTTGTGGTGAGCCGAGATTGCGCCATTGCACTCCAGCCTGGGTAACAAGAGCAAAACTCCATCTCAAAAAAAAAAAAGAAAAGAAAAGAAAAGAAAAGATTGATAAACTCTCAGAGATGGGAGGGAACTCATACCTCAGTGCAAAGCAGTGCCCTGGGTTGGATTCTGAACAGAAAATGGGCATTGACAGGCGGACTGATGAAATCCAAGTGTAACCTGAGTTTAATTAATAGCAATGTACTGGCCGGTGTGGTGGTGCACTCCTGTAATCTCAGTACTTTGGGAGCTGAGACAGGAGGATTGCTTGGGGCCAGGAGTTCAAGGTTGCAGTGAGCTTTGATTGCCACCACTGCACACCAGCCTGGGTGACAGAGTGAGACCCTGTCTAGAAAAAAATAGCAATATACCCATGTCAGTTTCTTTTTTTTATTATTAAATACATGCTATTTAATTTATACCTAATGTTCTACTTAATGGTTGTTTTTGTTTGTTTGTTTGTTTTTGAGACAGAGTTTTGCTCTTGTCACCCAGGCTGGAGTGCAATGGCATGATCTCAGCTCACTGTAACCTCCGCCTCCCAGGTTCAAGTGATTCTCCTGCTTCAGCCTCCCGAAAAGCTAAGATTATAGGCGTGTGCCACCATGCCCGACTAATTTTGTATGTTTAGTAGAGATGGGGGTTTCGCCAGGTTGGTCAGGCTGACCTTGAACTCTTGACCTCAAGTGATCTACCCGCCATGTTCTCCCAAAGTGTTGGGATCACAGGCGTGAGCCAGAGCACCTGGCCATAATTAATACTTAAATATAGACTATTTAAAATGCAGGCTGGGCAGAGGGACTCACATCTGTAATCCCAGAGCTTTGGGAAGCTGAGGCAGGAGGATTGCTTGAGCCCAGGAGTTTGAGGTTGCAGTGAGCCATAATCGCACCACTGCACTCCAGTCTTCGTAACCAAGTGAGACCTCGTTTTCAGTAATAATAATAACGTGCAATGTGATGTTGTGAAATGGTATGACAAACTAATGAGCATGTCCATCATCTCACATAGTGGCTCCTTTAGTGTGTGTGTTGAGAGTCCCTAAAATCGACTGTTGGTAAATTTTCAGTATATAATACTATACATTAGATTTTTTTTTTTTTTTTTTTTTTTTTTTTTTGACAGAGTCTTGCTCTGGCACTTTGGAGGTCAAGGCGGGTGGATCACCTGAGGTCGGGAGTTCAAGACCAGCCTGACCAACATGGTGAAACCCCATCTTTATTTAAAAAAAGAAAAAAGAAAAAAGAAAAAACAGTCTTGCTCTGTTGCCCAGGCTGGAGTGCAATGGCTTGATCTCAGCTCACTGCAACCTCCGCCTCCAAGGTTCAAGCAATTCCCCTGCCTCAGCTTCCCAAGTAGCTGGGATTACAGGCACCTGCCACCAGGCCTGGCTAATTTTTGTATTTTTAGTAGAGACAGGGTTTCACCATCTTGGCTAAGCTGGTCTTGAACTCTTGACCTTAGGTGATCCAACCGCCTTATCCTCCGAAAATGCTGGGATTACAGACATGAGCCAGCGTGCCCAGCCCGTACATTGGATCTTTAGACGTATTCATCCTGCGTAACTTTAATTTTGTGCCCTTTGGACTCCATCTCAATCTCTCCCACCTGCAAACCCCTGTAACCACTGTTCTACTGTTTCTATGTGTTTGACACTTTAAAGAAATATTTTAAAATATTTTACCAATAAGTGCAGAGTAGTTAAAAGAGAAAGAAAGAAAAAAAATTTTTGGCTGGGCATTGTGGCTTATGCCTATTATCCCAGCACTTTCGGAGGACGAGGCAGGCAAATCACTTGAGATCAGGAGTTCTAGACCAGCCTGGCTGACATGGTGAAACTCTGTCTCCACTAAAAATACAAAAATTAGCCAGGTGTAGCGATGGGTGTCTGTAATCCCAGCTACTTGGGAGGCTGAGGCAGGAGAATCACTTGAACCCGGGAGGCAGAGGTTGCAGTGAGGCAAGACTGTGCCACTGCACTCCAGCCTGGACAACACAGCAAGACTCCATCTCAAAAAACAATTTTTATATACATAAGATCATATAGTACTTTTCCTTCTATGTTTGGCTTATTTCACTTAGCAAAACGCCTTCAGGTTCATCCATGTTGTCACAATAAGCAGGATTTCCTTTTTTTTTTTTTTTTGAGTCAGAGTTTCACTCTTGTTGCCCAGGCTGGAGTGCAATGGTGCAATCTCAGCTCACTGCAGCCTCCACTTCCAGGATTCAAGTGATTCTCCTGCCTCAGCCTCCTGAGTAGCTGAGATTACAGGAACCCACCACCACACCCAGCTAATTTTTTAAATTTTTAGTAGACACATGGTTTCACCATGTTGGCCAGGCTGGTCTTGAACTCCTGACCTTAGGAGATCTGCCTGCTTTGTCCTCCCAAAGTGCTGAGATTACAGCCATGAGCCACCACACCCGGCCAGGATCCCCCTTTTAAAAGCTGGAAATATTCCATCGTATGTACAGACCACAATTTTCTTATCTGTCAGGTCAGTGGACAATTTGGTGGACCCCATACCTCGGCTGTTATGAATAGTGCCGCAGTGAGCATGGGCATGCAGGAATCTCTATGAAGTGCTTATATTTCATTTTCTTTGGCTATATTCCCAGAAAGGAGGTTGCTGGATCATATGGTGGTTCTACTTTTAGGTTTCTGCAGGACCGTCATACTATTTTCCACAATGACGGTATCGATTTACACACCCATCGACAGTGTAGAGTGTACCTTCACCACACCCCTGCTCATATTTATCTCTTGACTTTGGATAACAGCCGTCCTAACATATGTGAAGTGATATCTCACTGTGGTTTTAATTTGCTGTCATGGTCTGTTTGGACTGCTATTACAAATATCTTAGCCTGGGTAGTTTATAACAGAAACTTATTGCTTACAGCTTTGGAGGCTGGGCAGTCCAAGATCAAGGCAGCAGCTAACTCAGTATCTGCTAAGGGTTTGTTCTTCAGTGGGCACCTCTGTGTGCTCTCATGTGGTGAAAGGGGTGAACAAGCTCTCTCAGGCCTCTCTTATAATTCAAGGGCGTTAATCCCCTTTAAGAGGGCAGAGTCTTTATGACCAGATCACCCCCAAAGTCCCTACTTCTTTTTCTTCTTTTTTTTTGGAGACGGAGTCTCATTTTGTCATCCAGGCTGAAGTGCAATGGTGCACTCTTGGCTCACCACAACCTCCATCTCCCAGGTTCAAGCGATTCTTGGGCTTCAGCCTCCTGAGTAGCTGGGATTGCAGGCATGTGGCACCACATCCAGCTAATTTTTGTGTTTTTAGTAGAGACGGAGTTTCACCATATTGGTCAGGCTGGTCTCGAACTCTTGACCTTGTGATCCACCCGTCTCAGACTCCCAAAGTGCTGGGATTACAGAGCTGAGTGCCACTGTGCCTGGCTTTTTTTTTTTTTTTTTTTTTGAGATGGAGTCTTTGTCACCCTTGCTGGAATGCAGTGGTGTGATCTCAGCTCACTGTGACCTCTGCCTCCCAGGTTCAAGGGATTCCCTTGCTTTAGCCTCCTGAGTAGCTGGGACTACAGGTGTGCGCCACCATGCCTGGCTAATTTTTTGTATTTTAGTAGAGACAGGGTTTCACTATGTTGGCAAGTATGGTCTCGGTCTTCTGACCTCCTGATCTGCCTGCCTCAGCCTCCCAAAGTGCTGGGATTACAGGTTTGAGCCACCGTGCCCGGCGACTTCTCAGTTTTAAAGAACACTAGGCCGCCGGGCGCGGTGGCTCAAGCCTGTAATCCCAGCACTTTGGGAGGCCGAGGCGGGGGGATCACGAGGTCGAGAGATCGAGACCATCCTGGTCAACATGGTGAAACCCCGTCTCTACTAAAAAATACAAAAAAAAAATTGGCTGGGCATGGTGGCGCGTGCCTGTAATCCCAGCTACTCAGGAGGCTGGGGCAGGAGAATTGCCTGAACCCAGGAGGCGGAGGTTGCGGTGAGCCGAGATCACACCATTGCACTCCAGCCTGGGTAACAAGAGCGAAACTCCGTCTCAAAAAAAAAAAAATAAAATAAAAAAATAAAGAACACTAGGCCTAGAAGTTTTTATAGGAGAAGTCTACCACATTTTTAAAGACCTGATGGTATCAGTGATATATAAATTGTTCCAGAGCATTGAAGGGAAAACAATAAACAGGACTGATGACAGAGATACTGATAAAATGGACAGGAGAAAGGTCGAATAAAAGGGGAATGGGAATGGTATAGTAGGGGTGGGGCGGAGGCAGCACTTCTCTGAGTCAACATTTTTATACGGCTCTGGCTCTTGGACTACAGTAATACTTTATATACTCAGAAAATAGATGAACCATTCTAATGAATCAGGAAGTGTGGAAACAAACTCAAATTTAAACTGTAACAAATGAACCTAACTCCTGAGTATGACCAGTGAAAACACACGGAAGTGAAAGGGAGAGCAAGGAACTAACTTAAGTAACTTGGAAAATAGGATCTGACTCAATATTATAAAGCTGACAAAATAAGCTGTGACAAACTCTGCTCTCTAGGTAGGAAATGTTTTTCTCCCAAAGGTATCGTGTAGCAATTCTGAAACCGATTTATATGTTTAGTAATACTGGAGAAAAAAGTAAATACAATGTCATAAGAGCCACATGTCTCAGATTTGGACAGAAGGAGCTAATCCCAGGAAAAGGGGAAATGTCGGAATCGAACCTGTGGTTTTGCATTTAAATTAGACTATCAGTATGAACTCATGGCTTTTAATATATACATTAAAATATAGACATAAAAATGAATATTAGTTGATTGCATCTGCTTAGGTTAATTTCTGGGCTGACTTTCTTTCTTTCTTTTTTTTAGACAGAGTTTCACTCTTGTTACCCAGGCTGGAGTGCAATGGCGCGATCTCAGCTCACCGCAACCTCCGCCTCCCGGGTTCAGGCAATTCTCCTGCCTCAGCCTCCTGAGTAGCTGGGATTACAGGCACACACCACCATGCCCAGCTAATTTTTAGTATTTTTAGTAGAGACGGGGTTTCACCATGTTGACCAGGGTGGTCTCGATCTCTTGACTTCATGATCCACCCGCCTCGGCCCCCCAAAGTGCTGGGATTACAGCTTTGAGCCACCGCACCCGGCCTTGGGCTGACTTTCTTGATCCACTGGTCTATGTGTCTGTTTCTCTGCTAGTACAATCCCACTGTGATCACTGTAGCTTGACTATATTAGATACAGTAAATATACTATAGAGCATATACATACACACTATAGCATACATATATGTAGACTTTATCTATATCTATATATATTTGTTTATCTTTTAAGATGGAGCTTCACTCTTGTTGCCCAGGCTGGAGTGTAATGCTAGGATCTTGGCTCACCGCAACCTCCGCTCCCTAGGTTCAAGTGATTCTCCTGCCTCAGTCTCCCAAGTAGCTGGGATTACAGGCATGTACCACCAAGCTCGGCTAACTTTCTGTATTTTTTTTTTTTTTTTTTTTAAGACAGCGTCTCACTTTGTCGCCCAGGCTGGAGTGCAATGGCATGCTTTTGGCTCACCACAACCTCTGCCTCCTGGGTTGAAGCAATTCTCCTGCCTCAGCCTTCCAAGTAGTTGGGATTACAGGTGTGTGCCACCACGCCAGGCTAATTTTTGTATTTTTAAGTAGAGACAGGGTTTCACCATGTTGGTCAAACTGGTCTCGAGCCCCTGACCTCATGATCCACCCGCCTCAGACTCCCAAAGTGCTGGGATTACAGGTGTGAGCCACCATGCCTGGGGTAACTTTTTGTATTTTTATTAGAGACAGGTCTCCCCATGTTGGTCAGGCTGGTCTTGAACTCCCAACCTCCGGTAATCCACCCGCCTCAGCCTCCCAAAGTGCTGGGATTACGGGTGTGAGCCATTGTGCCTGGTATTTTTTTTTTAGATCGGGTCACTCTGTCACCCAGGCTGGAGTGCTCTGGCACATTCACGGCTCACTGCAGCCTCTGCCTCCCAGACTAAAGCAATTCTCCCACCTCAGCCTCTCAAGTAACTGAAACTATATGCAGGTGTCACCATGCCTAAATAATTTTTGTATTTTTCGTAGAGATGGGGTTTCACCATGTTTCCCAGGCTGGTCTTGAACTCCTGGGCTCAAGGGATCCACCTGCCTTGGCTTCCCAAAGTGCTGAGATTCCAGGCATGATCCACCACATCCAGCCTCAACATCCTTTCTTGATAAAAACTCTCAAGAGTTTAGGTATACAAGGACATTCCATCAATATAATAAAGGCCATTTATGAAAAGCCAACAGCTAAACCAAAACAGCTAGCTTTCAGCTAAATGCAAAGGTTTCTCTTTAAAGTCAGGAACAAGGCAATGTGCTCACTCTTGTCTCTTCTATTCAACATCGTACTGGAAATACTAGCAAGAGCAATCAGACAGAAAAAAAAAAAAAAAAGAAAAAGAAAGAAATAAATAAAATAAAAGCAATCCCAATTGGAAAGGAAGAAGTAAAATTATCTCTGTTTGCTATGGCATGATTCTATTTGTAGAAAACTCTGAAAATTCCACAAAACAATTGTTAGTTGAACTAAAAAACAAATTCAGAATAAATTTGCAGGATACAAAATCAACATACAAAAATCAGTTCTGGCTGGGCACAGTGGCTCACCCCTATAATCCCAGCACTTTGGGAGGCTGAGGCAGGAGGATTGCTTGAGGCCAAGAGTTCAAGACCAGCCTGGGCCACACAGCAAGACTGTCTCTCTCTCTTACAAATCAGTTCTATTTCTTTATACATCAATAATGGGACAACTGAAAAGGAACGCGAGAAAACAATCCCATTTACAAGGGCATCCAAAATAATAAAGTACTTATAAATCAATTTAACCAAGGAGATGGAAGACCTGTATACTGAAAACTATAAGATAGTGATGAGGCCAGGGGCGGTTGCTCACGCCTGTAATCCCAGCACTTTGGAAGGCTGAGGTGGGTGGATCACCTGAGGTCAGGAGTTTGAGACCAGCCTGGCCAACATGGTGAAACCTCATCTCTACTAAAAATACAAAAAAAATTAGCCAGGCATGGTGGCAGATGCCTGTAATCCCAGCTACTGGGGAGGCTGAGGCAGGAGAATAGTTTGAACCCAGAAGGCAGAGGTTGCAGTGAGCCTAGATCCCAGCGCTGCACTCCAGCCTGGGCAACAAGAGTGAAACTCCATCTCCAAAAAAATTGATGGAAAAAAATGGAAGATGCTGGGTACGGTGGTGCATGCCTATAATTCCAGCACTTTTGGGAGGCCAAGGTGGGCGGATCACTAGGTCAAAAGTTTGAGACCAGCCTGGCCAATATGGTGAAACCCCGTCTCTACTAAAAATACAAAAACATTAGCCGAGTGTGGTGGTGCGTGCCTGTAGTCCCAGCTACTTGGGAGGCTGAGGCAGAAGAATCGCTGGAATCCAGGAGGCAGAAGTTGCCATAAGCCAAGATCGTGCCACTGCACTCCAGCCTGGGCAACAGAAACTGCCAAGCTATTTTCCACAGTGACTGTACCATTTTACATTTCCACCAGCAATACATGAAGGCTCTTATAATTTCACATCCTTGCCAACATTTATTTTCCTTTTTTTCAAAAATTACAGCCATCCTGCTGGGTGTTAAGTGGAATCTCACTGTGGCTTTAATTTTGCACATCATTTATGACTCATGGTATTGAGCATCTTTTCATGTGTATTTTTGCTGTTGAATTGCAGAAATTCTTCTTTTTTCTTTTTCTTTTCTTTCTTTCTTTCTTTTTTTTTCCCTATACCCAGAATAATGTCATCACAAGCATAAATTCTCCTCCGAGCTGTTCTAACACTCACTCAAGCGCCTCTTCCTTGCTCACCCTCCACTGGTCTGCGTACTTCTTTCTTCCTGGATGCAGGACAAGAACTTGGGACCCACCAAACGGCGAGGCTAAAAGAGCCGTAACACAAGCATGGGAAGCAACCCCCTTGCTCACCATATGGTAGGTGAAGAAGAGAGAAAAGCCACAGCCCTCTGGGGGCCCAGACCTGGGAGGTCCCTGAGCCAGGGCTGTGACCCCTCACTGGGGCCCTGCGGTTCCTGGTGTCTCCAAGCTTCCACCACATTCTTTGGTGCCAGCCAAGGAAGCTACTTGCAGTGGCACCTGTGCCAGCACCTGGAGCTGTTCACCCTATGACAGCAGCCGGCGTGTCTGACTGTGCATGGTGGCTGGACCCCATGCTCACTCACACCTCCTTCACTGTTCCACGCTTGACTCCAGTTTCCCTTGGAGGCATGGGATCCAGGCCGGTAGGGTGAGCCGAGCTCAGCGTGCGAGGCCGAGTGGGCAGAACGAGCCCAGGGGTCTGAACAAAACTTGGGTAATGGCACCACCAGCCAACGAGGTCTCCAGTCAGAAAAGCAACACCCCCGAGCCGGGCGCGGTGGCCCACGCCTGTAATCCCAGCACTTTGGGAGGCTGAGGCGGGTGGATCACGAGGTCAAGAGATCGAGATCATCCTGGTCAACATGGTGAAACCCTGTCTCTACTAAAAAAAAAAAAAAAAAATTAGCTGGGCATGGTGGCACGTGCCTGTAATCCCAGCTACTCGGGAGGCTGAGGCAGGAGAATTGCCTGAACCCAGGAGACGGAGGTTGCGGTGAGCTGAGATCGTGCCATTGCACTCCAGCCTGGGTAACAAGAGCGAAACTCCGTCTTAAAAAAAGAAAAGAAAAGAAAAACAACACCTCAAAGATCCCACAACACTAGCATACAGTCTGTCCTGGAGAATGTTCCATGTGCACTTGAGACAAGCACAGATTGTGCTGTTTGGCGGAGTTTCTACATATGTTTGCTAAGTCTAGGTGGTTTACAGTATTATTCAAGTCTTTAACTGCCTTACTGATCTTATGTCTAGGTATTCTATCCATTATTGAAAGTGGTGGCTGGGTGTGGTGGCTCACACCTGTAATCCCAGCACTTTGGGAGGTTGAGGCAGGTGGATCACTTGAGGTCAGGAGTTCAAGACCACCCTGGCCAACATGGTGAAACCCTGTCTCTACCAAAAATACAAAAATTCACTAGGTGTATTGGCACACGTGTATAGTCCCAGATATTCAGGAGGCTGAGGCAGAAGAATTGTTTGAACCCAAGAGGCGGAGGTTGCAGTGAGACGAGATGTGCCACTGCACTCCAGCCTGGGTGACAAAGCCAGACCCCATCTCAACAAAACAAAACAACAACAAAAAGGGAGTGGGTTGCTGGCTACACACAGTGGCTCATGCCTGTAATCCCAGTACTTTGAGAGGCCAAGGCAGGTGGACTGCTTGAGCCTAGGAGTTGGAGACCATTCTGGCAACATGGCAAAACCCATCTCTAGAAAAAACACACACACACAAATTAGCCAGGCATGATGCTATGCACCCGTAGTCTCAGCTACTTGGGAGACTGAGGTGGAAGGATCACTTGGGCCTAGAAGGCAGAGGTTGCAGTGAGCCAAGATCACTCCAGCCTGGGCAACAGAGACTCTGTATGGAAAAAAAAAAAAAAAAAAGAAAAAAAAGAGAAGAAAAGATAGGAAAAGAAGAGCAAATGGAGAGTTAAAGTCTCCAACTCTTACTGCTCGACTAATGTTTCTCACTTCGATTCTGTTGGTTTTTGCTCATCTGCGTTGGAGCTCTGCTGTTATGTGCATGGATGTTTATAATTATTATACACTTTCTAATGCATTGAGCATTTTAACATTATATAATATTCTTTTTCATTTCTTATAACAATTTCTGTCTTAAAATCTATTTTGTCTGATATTCGTATAGCCAGGCAAGCTGTCTTTTAGTTACTGTTTACATAAAATATCTTTTTCATACTTTTACTTTTAACCTATTTCATTTTTTGACTGTAAAGTGAGTATCTTATATACAGACAGAATATAGTTAGATCCTGTTTTTTTTTAAATCCATTCTGTCAATCTCTGCCTTTTAATTGGAGAATTTGATTCATTTAGATTTAATATAATTATTTATGCAGAAGTATTTACGTCTGTTATTTTGCTATTTGTTTTCTAAATAGCTTAACCTTTTAACACTCAAAATGGATTTATTTAAAGGTTTCACAGTAGCTATGTCCAGGCATTTAGGCTTATGGGAAGTAAAATTAAAAGAGGATACTTTTTTCCCAAGGAGAATTTCTTTAAAACCAAGCATATTGCTGAATAGCAACACTATACTTGGTAAACAATAATTAGCAACAAAATAAGTTTCATATTCTGCCCAAACCAGGCCCAGATACTGTTTAATAATCAAGATACCAACTAATTTTGTTGTAACAAGCCTAGACCAATTTTATCAAACATGTCCTTGGTTAGATTAGTGTCATTTAACGTTTTGGAAGCTCATTTGGCAGCCAGTCAAGTCCCTCACACAAACCTGTTCCTTGTATTGCACAGGTGGCTTGAACATGCCATGTTCTGTTACGAAGAAACTGAAGCCCTCGTTTACCTGTCATTTCACTGATGGCCAGAGCATTTGGCAAATCCTGTTTGTTTACAAAAAGCAGCAGCACTGCCGGGCATGGTGGCTCACACCTGCAATCCCAGCACTTTAGTGAGTGGATCACCTGAGGCCAGGAGTTGGGAGACCAGCCTGACCAACGTGGAGAAACCTCAACTCTACTAAAAATACAAAATTAGCCAGGTGTGGTGGCGTGCGCCTGTAGTCCCAGCTACTCAGGAGGCTGAGGCAGGAGAATTGCTTGAACCTGGGAGGCAGAGGTTGTGGTGAGCCGAGATTGTGCCATTGCATTCCAGCCCAGGCACCAGAGCAAGACCCCATCTCAAAATAAAAAATAAAATAAAAAAAAAAAGCATCACTGCACCACTCAAGTAATCTACCAGAGGCCTGGCCTTGCCTTCCCTTGCCTTGTCTTGCTCTGCCCTGCCCTACCCTCCCTTCCCCTCCTCTCTCTCTCCTTCCTCTCTTCCCTTCCCTCCCTCCTCTCCCCTCCTGTTCCATTCCCTGCCCTCCCCTCTGCTCCCTTCCCCTCCCCCTCTTTGGACAGAGTCTCTCCCTGTCACCAGGCTGGAATGCAGTGGCACCATCTCTGCTCCTGGCAACCTCCACCTGCTGGGCTCAAGCGATTCTCCTGCTTCAGCCTCCCCAGTAGCTGGGTGTGCCACCGCACTCAGCTAATTTTTGTATTTTTAGTAGAGATGAGGTTTCACCATGTTGGCCAGACTGGTCTCAATCTCTTGACTTCATGATCTGCCCACCTTGGCCTCCCAAAGTGCTGGGATTACAGGTGTGAGCCACCGCACCCGGCCACCAGAAGCATTTTCTGCAGCTCATCTGCTGCTTCCTGAATTCTTTCACGATCATTGCTATCTACCACAGAACTAAGACCCTCAGTATTCTTAAAGTGATGCTTCCAGAGAGTCTAATTCTATCTTGACCACCAACATCCCATACTGTGAAACAAATGTTCTTATATTCTACTGTCCATGGCGACATTTTTTATGCCCCTGTTTATGCCCACGTTAAAACCAGTGGTAGGAATGGTGGTGACTATCTCCCCTAACTTCGGTTTATACAGAACGGTCATCTTGCCAGCAGCATCCAATCCAAACAACAAAATGAACATCTATTTCTCGCCAACGAGGCGGGAGAAGAGGGAGGAGATGGTGAGGCCCATGGCGGCAGCAGTCCTGGCGACGAGCAGCAGCAGAAGGGGTTGGGGGCAGCCCCGTGCCTTCACCTGACACACTCCAGGCAAACTGAACAAGGGAAGAGAAAGAGTGGAGGAAGAAAGAGGGAGGCAGGAGCCTCTCTTTGGACGCTGGGTCAGTGAAGCTCCGGGACAGGAATTCACAGCAGAAGAGCTGCCAGGTGGCTGCTCGACTCTAGGCTTTGGCTGTGCCAAGTCACACAGTGGCCGCGGTGGCGTTGTTTGTTTGTTTGTTTATTTGTTTTGTTTTGTTTTGTTTTGTTTTGAGACGGAGTTTCGCTCTTGTTACCCAGGCTGGAGTGCAATGGCGCGATCTTGGCTCACCACAACCTCCGCCTCCTGGGTTCAGGAAATTCTCCTGCCTCAGCCTCCCGAGTAGTTGGGATTACAGGCACGCGCCACCACGCCCAGCTAATTTTTGTATTTTTAGTAGAGACGGGATTTCACCATGTTGACCAGGATGGTCTCGATCTCTTGACCTCATGATCCACCCGCCTCAGCCTCCCAAAGTGCTGGGATTACAGGCGTGAGCCACCACGCCCGGCCGCGGTGGCGTTTTTTATGCCCATTTCTCCACTGCCTCTTTTGTTTGTTTGTTTGAGACAGGGTCTCTGTCACCCAGGCAGGAGTGCAGTGGCATGATCACCGCTCACTGCAACCTCTGACTCCTGGGTTCAAGTGATTCTCCTGCCTCAGCCTCCCGAATAGCTGGGACTACAGGCATGAGCCACCATGCCCGGCTAATTTTGTATTTTTAATAGAGACAGGGTTTCTCCATGTTGGTCAGGCTGGTCTCGAACTCCTGAGCTTGTGATCTGCCTGACTCGGCCTCCCAAAGTGCTGGGATTACAGGTGTGAGTCACCGTGCCGAGCTGTTTTTTCATTGTCTTGGTTTTTGTTTTCTGAGACGGAGTCTTGCTCTGTCACCCAGGCTGGAGTGCAGTGGTGCAATCTCAGCTCACTGCAACCCCCGCTCCCTGGTTCAAGCGATTCTCCTGCCTCAGCCTCCCGAGTAGCTGGGACTACAGGTGTGCATCACCATGCCTGGCTAATTTTTGTATTTTTAGTAGAGATGGGGTTTTACCATGTTGGCCAGGCTGATCTCGAACTCCTGACCTTGTCACCCACCTGCCTCAGCCTACCAAAGTGCCAGGATTACAGGCGTGAGCCACTGAGCCGGCCAAGGTACTTATTTATTGTACCCATCTTACAGATGTGAAGACTGAGACTGAGTGGGGGTTACCTGTCTTTTTTTTTTCAGATGGAGGGACTCACTCTGCCACACACACACACACACTGGAGTGCAGTGGCACAAACAGTTCGCTGCGGCCTCAACCTCCTTGGGCTCCAGTGATCCTCCTGTCTTAGCCTCCTGTGTAGCTGGGACCACAGGTGTGTACCACCACACCCGGCTAAATTTTTTATTTTTTTTGTAGAGACTGCACTCACTTTGTTGCCCAGATTGGTCTTGAACTACTGGGCTCAAGCAATCCTCCCGCTCAGCCTCCCAAGGTGTGTGACTGCGCCCAGCCCACCTGTCTTGTCTTGCCTCCCTCCTTTTGACTGCCTTTCTGCAACCACATTGATGCAGCTGCAGCACAACTCACTGTCCCTGGTCACCCGGACTCCCTCCCAGGTTATACCAGAGACCTTCCACTCTACGCTTTTAAGGACTATTATTTTTTTTGTTTTTTATTTTTCTTTGAGACGGAGTTTCGCTCTTGTTACCCAGGCTGGAGTGCAATGGCGCGATCTCGGCTCACCGCAACCTCCGCCTCCTGGGTTCAGGCAATTCTCCTGCCTCAGCCTCCTGAGTAGCTGGGATTACAGGCACGCGCCACCATGCCCAGCTGATTTTTTGTATTTTTAGTAGAGATGGGGTTTCACCATGTTGACCAGGATGGTCTCGATCTCTCGACCTCGTGATCCACCCGCCTCGGCCTCCCAAAGTGCTGGGATTACAGGCTTGAGCCACCGCGCCCGGCCGGACTATTATTTTTGTGCAAACAATTTTCTATGTTGGGGACAGGAAGAACAGGAAAGTGAGAAGGCTCATCTCCACGTTCCCTCCCTCCCGTGGGGCTCCCCACCCTTTTCTAAGAGAAGTTGAATGAACTTACACCTGGGCATTTGCTTCCTCAAGTTAACACCTCACCTTCCCCTACCAAGCTACGGCCTTCTGGAATATATTTTGTAAATGAAATACGAGCCCACATTTGCGTTCACGGCTCAGGCTGGTAATTTAACCTCACTGTGCCTCCATTATCACCTGTAGAGTAGGCATAATCATCCCTACCTCACAGAACTGTTCCGGGTTTCAGTAAAATGGTGTACATAAGGCTCTTGACACAGAGCCTGGCACACAGCAGGCACTAAATTATTGTATAATTAAAAACCTCTGCTCCCCCACCCTCCAGAGTTCTATGTGGCCCAGCCTCTGCCTGGTAGAGGCAAAAATTCTTTTTTTTTTTTTTTTTTTTTTGAGACGGAGTCTTGCTCTGTCCCCCAGGCTGGAGTGCAGTGGTACAATCTCTGCTCACTGCAACCTCTGCCTCCCAGGTTCAAGCAATTCTCCTGCCTCAGCCTTTGGAGTAGCTGGGACTACAGCTGAACACCACCATGCCCAGTTAATTTTTGTACTTTTAGTAGAGATGGGGTTTCACCATGTTGGCCAGGCTGATCTTGAACTCCTGACCTGTGATCTGCCCACCTTGGCCTCCCAAACTGCTAGAATTACAGGTGTGAGCCACCGTGCCTGGCCGAGAAATTCATTTTCTTACAAAGTTGTGCTGAGAGCTGATCAATCCTGGGGAAAGACATGTGATAATGAAACTTTCAAGAAACCGATGTATACTTTTTTCCTCCTCCACCTCCTAGATTCAAGCCATTCTCCTGCCTTGGCCTCCCCAGTAGCTGGGATCACAGGCATGTGCCACCATGCCCGGCTAATTTTTGTATTTTTTAGTAGAAACAGGGTTTCACCATGTTGGCCAGGCAGGTCTTGAACTCCTGACTTCATGAGCTGCTCACCTCAGCCTCCCAAAGTACTGGGATTAGAGGCATGAGCCACTGTGCCCAGCCCTGATGTATAAATTTTAGTGGCATAATGTAACTGCTCTGTTTCTTTTCTTTTTTTTTTTTTTTTTGAGACGGAGTTTCGCTCTTGTTACCCAGGCTGGAGTGCAATGGCGCGGCAATTCTCCTGCCTCAGCCTCCTGAGTAGCTGGGATTACAGGCACGCACCACCATGCCCAGTTGATTTTTTTTGTATTTTTAGTAGAGACAGGGTTTCACCATGTTGACCAGGATGGTCTCGATCTCTTGACCTTGTGATCCACCCGTCTCGGCCTCCCAAAGTGCTGGGATTACAGGTTTGAGCCACCGCGCCCGGCCACTGCTCTGTTTCTTTTTTTTTTTTTTTTTTGAGACGGAGTTTCGCTCTTGTTACCCAGGCTGGAGTGCAATGGCGCGATCTCGGCTCACCGCAACCTCCGCCTCCTGGGTTCAGGCAATTCTCCTGCCTCAGCCTCCTAAGTAGCTGGGATTACAGGCACGCGCCACCATGCCCAGCTAATTTTTTGTATTTTTAGTAGAGACGGGGTTTCACCATGTTGACCAGGTTGGTCTCGATCTCTCGACCTCGTGATCCACCCGCCTCGGCCTCCCAAAGTGCTGGGATTACAGGCTTGAGCCACCGCGCCCGGCATGCTCTGTTTCTTAAGGCAGGATCCCCAACTCCTGGGACTGTTAACTGGTCCATGGCCTGTTAGGAACTGGGCCGCCGAGCAGAAGGTGAGCAGTCATGAGCGTGACCACCTCAGCTCTGACCCCTGTCAGATCCGCAGCAGCATTAGATTCTTGTAAGAGTGCAAACCCTACTGTGAACTGTGCATGCGAGGGATCTAGGTTGCGCACTCCTTAGAAGAATCTAATGCCTGATGATCTGAGGTGGAACAGTTTCATCCCCAAACCATTATCCGCCCCCACTCATCCATGGAAACACTGTCTTCCATGAAGTGGGTCCCTGGTGCCAAAAAGGCTGTGGATAGCTGCCTTAAGGGGCATTGTGGGTGGAGGAGGAGGAGGAGGCAGCTGAGGACCCTGGCTGGAGCCTGGTTTTGGAGCCTCCTTTAGATGTGAGCAGGTGGCTGATTCACTGGTAGAGCTTGGGCTACACTGAGTTTTTCAGCTGGAGGCTGGAGGGCAGGACAGAGGGGCAGAAGAGAACATCTATTCATTCAACAGCTATGTATTGAGCACCCACTGCCAGGTACTGTTCAGGGATGTTCAGGGATACAGCGTGGGCACCGTGCCCTGCTCTCATGGAGCTGTGGGACAGTCCACAAGGAGACTCAGGAAGTAAAATGTCAGGTAGACAGGTGAGTGATGGCTGAGGAGGCAAAGGCAGCAGGGCCTGCTCCTGATAACAGCCCCAGACTTTGCACACGTCCCCCTCCCTTCCCAGAGCTTCGGGATCAGGTTCTATTTTTATCCTCTTGTGACAGGGGAGGAAACCTGGGTTGGGGAGATTAAGTGGCTTCATTTGGGAAATTCAGCAGTACCAGAGGTTGAAACCCTAAGAGCCTGAGGCTAGGAAGGGAGAGGATGATGGGCTATTGGGGGCTGGAGGGCACCACAGAACCACCCCAAATCCCTTTTCAATGGCAGCCCTGCTGGCTGTCAGCTGTTTGCCACTGTGGCCCCTAAACTAGTCCTCGGAGATAGTAGCACAGGGACTGAGATGCTCAAATGAGTTTCTGTCCTGTTCCCCTTACAGATTCTGCTTGCCAGAGACTTCTCCAGCCTCAGGAAAGGTGGCTCCATGGAGCCATCTGGGCCACTCATGAGTTAGTGAGCAGTAGGAAGGGAAAGAAGAAGGGGATGTTGGTGCCTCCATCAGAGCCAGTGCCCAGGGAGGGCCCGGGTTCCTGCCATACTCCTGGGGGTTGTCTTAGGTCAGTAGGAGGTCCAGCAGGGTCATGAGCATTTGGCCAACAGCTTCAGACATGCTGGCTGGTCAGGGCAGCCTGCTGTGTGCATGCATCTGGGCTCTCTGAGGTCAAGACCAGGTGGAAACGCTTTTTGTTCTGGCCTTGGAAGGAGTGCAGTGCGGTCTGTGTAAGCGGTGAGGTGGCCATCCTGGTGGCCAGAGTGCTCAAGATACCCAAGGAGATGAGATGGAGACAGCAGGAATGGGTTGTAGCCTCCAAGATGGCTAACACAGAAGCCTGGAGATTGAGGAATTGCACCGGGGCTTTGTGGACACAACCAAGATGGAGGTTCTAAGGGACCTGCCTGCAAATCCTCACCTCCCATACTACCCCTCCAGACCCTCCTGTGCCTGAGGACTGTGCTTGGTTCACTCTGCCAACTACACAGGCAAGGCCGTCCCCCGATGGAACCTTGTCCTAGAGTCTTGCCCTGGGGCGTAAAAAGGTTCTGGGCTCCCAGCAGAAGCAGCTGGGCAGGGTTGGGAAAGGTGTTGGCTTCTCCTGCAAACTCTTCCTAAGACTCTGGGGGCTTTGAAGTCTCAGCTCTCCTGCAAATTGGCTCTGTGACCTTGGGCATGCCCCTTGACCTCACTGAGCATGTTTCCTTACCTGTCAGCCTGGAGCGGAACATCTGCCTTCTGGGTGTGCATGGGGATGAACTGCCTCCATGCTGGAACTCACTTATGAATATTGCATAGACATGTACATTCCAGGCAGTGGAGCTGCTACTCAACCTGGAATACACCTGGAGGCCCCAGGGGCTTGGGGGTGGGTGCAGCACACAAGGAAACTTGACCTTGCTGTTGGCAGGTTCAGTGGGCGCCAAGGAAACCTTTTTTTGTTTTTGACATTTTTATTGGGGTCTAACATACATAACGTGTAACCACCTTAAGTTACAGCTGGATTAAAACTGATTTATGTGGCCTGGCATGGTGGCTCACACTTGTAATCCCAGCACTTTGGGGAGGCTGAGGTGGGCGGATCATCATCGAGGCCAGAAGTTCAAGACCAGCCTGGCCAACATGGTAAAACCCCGTCTCTACACACACACACACACACACACACACACACACACACACACACACTAGCTGGGCCTGGTTGGGGGGGAGGGTGCCTGTAATCCCAGCTACTCAGAAGGCTGAGGCAGGAGAATCGCTTGATCTCCGGAGGCAGAGGTTGCAGTGAGCCAAGATCCAGAGGATGTGACTGTAGAATCATTTGAACCTGGAAGGCGGAGGTTGTGGTGAGCCGAGATCGCGCCACTGCACTCCAGCCTGGGTGACAAGAGCGAAACTCCGTCTCAAAAAAAAAAAAAAAAAAAAAATTGATTTATGTATAAACCCGAGTCTTCATCACCCAAAACAAGATGCAAAACGTGTCCTCAAGCTGAATCTTTCAAGTTACAGAAAATGGGCCAGGGGTCCTTGTTCTCACCTTGGTGGCCCTCTCCAGGAATCTCAGGCTGGGAACCTGATTTCTCGTTCCTGCCCCTCACTGGCAAGATGAGGAAACTGGGGCTTGGGGCGAGAAGGTCCCCAGGCCGAGCCGAGAACACCCCTAGCTCTTCGCCAGCTCTGGGGACTTGGAGTCCTCTCCAGCGACAGCCAACTTGGGAGCCCGCGCCCCAGCACGTCAGGGGTGGGGGACGAGGAGGGCGCGGCCGACCGCGGCTCCTCCCCGGGCGGGGCCGACCTGCAGGCGCGCACCGACGCCCCGCCCCCCGCCCCCGCGCGCGCGCTCCCGCCCTGCTAATTAGGCGCGCGGTTTGTTTACAAACACGGGCTACCGGCAGGTGCGCGCCGCCCCGCCAGTGCGCGGCCGGGGTTCGAAGGCGGCTCCTGCGGGCCCCGGGGTGCCCAGGCGGGGGCCGCCGCGCTGGCTGCGCTCCCGCGTCTTTCACGCCGCCCTGGAGCACTGGAAAATCTGCCTCCAGGCGCCGTCCCCGGCGCGGGGTGGGGAGGGCCGCGCGGGCTCGGGCAGGGAGCGGCCGCCCGGGGTCCCAGCGTCGCCGTCCTGCCCGGCGGGCGCCGAGCCCCGCCCCCGCGCGCCCCCCGGGCTGGGCCCGCTCGCGGCCGGGTCGGCGGGGCGGGCGGGGACGCGCGGGGCGGGGCGCGGCGCCGGCGGGGCCGGGACATGTAGTCCGCGCGCCGCGGCCTCCCCTGGGCGGCCCCGGCGCGGGCCCGGCCGCGGACTACGACTCCCGCCAGGCGCCGCGGCGCAGCGCATGAGCCCTACTCGGCTCCGGCGCGTCTATTATGCTGCCGGGGCCGGCGAGCCAAAGAGGAGCCGGCCGCGCGGGCCGGGAGGGGACGGCCGCCGGAGCCGCGAGGCCAAGTACGCCTTTCTCTTGCTTCCTTGCGCGCGGGGCGGCGGGCGGCGCGGGCGGCGGCGGGCCGGGCCGGGCCGGGCCGGGGAGCGCGGTCCCGAGCGCCCCGCGCAGGCCGCTGGCGTCCGGGGAAACCGGGCGCCCGGGGCCGCCGCCGCCGCCGCCTTTGTGCGCGGCCACGATGCAACAAAGCGCGGCGGCCGCCCGGGGTCGCGGCGGCGGCGGCGGCGGCGGCGGCGCGGGCTCCGCTCTCCTCCGCCCGCTCCCGCCCGGACGCCTCCGTCCCGGACTCGGGGGCGTCGCTGCGGCCGGGGCGCGCAGCCCGGAGTTGGCGCGCCCCGCGCCAGCCCGGCCTCCGCGCGCCCTCCCTCACGGAAGGGATTTTTTTTCCCCCTTTCCTCCGCCCGCCATCTTTCGAAGGGGGGAATCCAGGGAGGACGCGGAGGGGGAAGGTGCGCGCGGCGGGGCCGGGCCTCGGCCGTGCGCTCCGCGGCGCCACTTTCCCCGCGCCCGCCCCGCCGGCCTCGCTCTCGGGCCGTTGCTGAGGCCCGCGCCTGGGGACGGTCGCCGCGCTGCGCGGCCGGGGCGGGGGGCAAGGCCGGGCTCGGGCCTGGGCTCTGCGCGGCCTCCTCCCGGAGTTTCGGGCCCAGAGCTGACTTTGAGCCCCTCAGAGTTGCCGGATTTTTGCAGCCATGCGAGGGGGAGACCCGTTCCCGTTTTGAAATCAGTCTGAAAATCGCTTAATCCGGCCGAGGGCGAGTTGGAGCGGGAGGGACGGGGGTGCTTCCCTCCTTCCCACTGTTGGGGGGCGCCGGAGTGACAACGTGATACAAGCCCATTCGGGGAGAAATGCGCACCCCGAACCGTGTATACCACATGGCCCTGGTGGGCTCCCTGTGAATAAAGCTGGGGCGTGCGGGAAGTCTCATTCCACCGGTTGCTCGTACGGGGGCAGGGCCGGGATATGGGTTTCGCGCGGCCTCCTTTCCCTCGAGGGCGGGCGTCCCAGAACTCGGCCCACCGAGACCCACTGGGGGCAGGGACCCGGAGTCCGTCGTGTGAGTTCCTCCGTTGGACCCCATCCTTGAGTGGTTGCGATCCTTCATTTTGATTGAAAGCTTTCTGCTCAGAAATACGTAGCTGGGGTTTCTCCCCCCCTCACCTTAAACTTGGTCATTGTCTCCAAAAGTTAACCGGGAGGGGAGGCGTCGTTCAGTGGTGGGCCGAGTGACGGGCTGGAACTGCAGGAGGAAGCTCCGTGTGTCCCGTCCTCCCCCGCCTTCCACCGTGAGCAGGAACAGAAGAGCAAAAAGTTTTCTTTTTACCCTGCTGTTGTGTAGGCTTTTCCCCTTTCTCTTTCCTTTAAAATGAAGACTTTTTGTTTTCTTCCCTGGGTCCACGAAGTGGCCCTGGGGAGATCCTGAAATCTATGCAAAGTTGTGTGGCATTTTTCTGGGGAGAGTAGTTTGTTACTGGCTTCCAGCAGGGTCTCAGGAAGGTCTGAAGATCTGCGAGGGGCTGGCCTCAGGGGTTAGGGACCTCCCCTCCTGATCCTTCCTCGGCAGCCCTGATGCAGCCTGTCATTTGCAAATAAAGGTCTGTGTTTGCAGTTTTCTCTGTTGAGGCCTTGATGTGTGCTGGAGGATACTGATCGGAAAAGATAAGGCACACACTGTGACTGGACCGTCTGCAGGCGATCGAGGGGCATTTCTTTCTGAACCTCGGAAGCCCAGTGCCTCAGCAGGACACCGGGTGCCTGGGAAGACTGTCCAGCCTGAGCCCCGCCGCTGGGATATCCGGGGAGGAGGGATTTCAACAGCTTTCCCCCGGTAGGCAGTCAGCTCCGTTTTTATTTTCGTTTTGTTTTTAGAAAGTAGAGTAATTACTTTCCTTTGACAACAGCCCGTGCTTGTTCAGAAGTGAGCTGTGAATGAAGGACAGGACTTGCAAACACGGTTCCCTGCCCTACACTCAGAGTGTAGTCATACCCAGAAAGTGAAAGTGGGGGTGTGAAAAGTGCAGCATCTGGGCCTGCTGCTGCAGCCAGCCGTCACCCTGTCCTCTGCTCTCTTCCTCCAGGCTCTGGAGGTGCCAGTCGTGGGAGCCTCGTGCACCAGGCAGGTGGTGTTGGCCTTGTCCGCTTCTTGGTGCCACCAGGAAGTGCCACCACTTTCCTGTGGCCTGGTGGCTCAGAGTTTCCCAAGTGGGGTGATTAGCACAAAACTAACAGCTGTGCTGTATCTGTCTCGCCGCTGGTGGGCCCAGCTCTCGACGACGGGAAGAGCCATGTTTTGCTGTGGATGCACAGGGTGCCGGGGGTCGGTGAGCCAGGGCCTACCCCACACTCAGTGTTGCTGCCTGGGAGGTGGGGGGCATGCCTGCAGTCCTGATGGTTTTCAAAGCAGTGAAAGCAGTTGGTCAGAGGAGCTGCTGCTTCTTACTTCCTTGACTGGTCGTCAAGGTATAACTGACCTGTCAGGATTTGGTGTCTTAGGCAGGTTCCTTTTTTATTTTTTTAGTTTTTTTCTTGAGACGGAGTCTCGCACTGTCACCCGGGCTGGAGTGCAGTGGCAATCTGAGTTCAATGCCATCTCCGCCTCTTGGCTTCAAGATTCTCTTGCCTCAGCCTCCTGAGTAGCTGGGGTTACAGGTACCTGCCACCACACCTGGCTAATTTTTTGCATTTTGTGTTTTTTGTATTTTTAGTAGAGATGGGGTTTCACTGTGTTGGCTAGGCTGATCTCAAACTCCTATCCTCGTGATCTCTGAATGTGCTGGGTTTATAGGCGTGAGCCACCATGCCCGGCTGGCAGGTCCTTTACGTCACAAAGCCGATATCTGGTTGAAGCTAAAAGGTAACTGCATGAATCATGGCGGAATGCAGTGCTGCTTGCCATAGGAAGGTTTTGGATCTGCCTGGGGCCTTCCCGACCCCTGTGGCTCTGCCCCCTTGTCGGAGCAGAAGAGATGTACAGGTGGCAAAGCATGATGGGGTGCCAGGTGCGTTTGGGTCGGCGTTTGCCAAGAATGGCCTTGCCTCTGTGTTTTTGTTGGTCACTGCCATCTCGTAGAGGTGCCCAGCTGGTGGCGGAGCATGAGGCTTTCTCTGCCTGTCCTCCCTTCTGTGAAAGCAAGGGTCCCTGTGCCCAGGCATTCCTGCTCTGGTTCCCCGGGCGCCTGCCATCTGGGATGCTTGAGGGCTCTTTTATTTTTTTATTTTATTTTATTTATTTATTTATTTATTGAGACGGAGTTTCGCTCTTGTTACCCAGGCTGGAGTGCAATGGCGTGATCTCGGCTCACCGCAACCTCCGCCTCTTGGGTTCAGGCAATTCTCCTGCCTCAGTCTCCTGAGTAGCTGGGATTACAGGCATGCGCCACCATGCCCAGCTAATTTTTTGTATTTTTAGTAGAGACGGGGTTTCACCATTTTGACCAGGATGGTCTTGATCTCTTGACCTCGTGATCCAGCCGCCTAGGCCTCCCAAAGTGCTGGGATTACAGGCTTGAGCCACCGCACCCGGCCCTATTTATTTTTAATTAATTAATTATTATTATTATCTTTGTATTTTTAGTAGAGATGTGGTTTTGCCATGTTGGCAAGACTGGCCTTGAACTCATGGCCTTAAAGTGATCTGCCCTCCTTGGCCTCCCAAAGTGCTGGGATTACAAGCATGAGCCACCATGCTCAGCCAAGATGCTTGAGAGCTCTTTTATTTTATTTTAGTTAATTAATTTATTTATTTATTGTGAGACAGAGTCTCCTCTGTTGCCCAGGAGTCTAATGGTGTGATCTCCACTCACTGCAACCTCCACATCCTGGGATGAAGCAATTCTCCCTGTCTTAGCCTCCCAAGTAGCTGGGATTACAAACGGCCACCACTGTGTCCATGTAATTTTTTTGTAGAGACGGGGTTCCGCCATGTTGGCTACGCTGGTCTTGAACTTCTGACCTCAGGTGATCCAAAGTGCTGGGATGACAGGTGTCTCGGTCTCTCATAGTGCTGGGATGACAGGTGTGAGCCACCTCACCTGCCCGAGAGCACTTTTAAAGAGAAAGTGCCACATTTTGAGCCATTCCCCTGTTAATGGTTTAAATTGTAAGTCTTCTGGCCACTCCTGATTGAGTTTGCAGTGGAGACAGGTATGGCTGGAGGCTCTGGTGCTGTTGCGTCCATGGTACTGTTGGCTGTCTGCGTCTTGGACCAGCCTGTGGCTATTGCTGAGCGTCAGTTCTCTGGCTGCCTCCTCGCTGGATCTATGGAGCCTTGTGTTGGAAAGACGGGCCTGGGATTGTGCCCCCACATCCCTCCTTGCCACAGGCCCCCAAGGTACTGAGTTTGTCAGAAGTTAATGAGGTGTTTGGGAGACTTCTCCAGCCACTTGGAGCAGTGTCCCGCTGGGGGTGCGGTGATGTTAGGGGTCACCAGTTGGGTCATTCTGAGTGTGGCTTGATAACCAGCTGCAGCATTTCCCAGAGTGCCCGGTGGGCTCAGGCGTGATCTGCAGAGGCAGCTGCTGGCTAGGTCTGGAGTCTAGGGCAGAGGGAGTGCCCTCAGTGCACCTTTGAGGGCCTAGGGCTTGGAGTCTGTACCTGAGAGCTATGGGGCTTGCAGGTGGGACGTTGTTAGCCTCCGGGTGAGGCAGGGATGCCTCTGTGCCAGTGCTTGGCTTGTGCAGGAGTGTCGAGTGTTGTAGCTCTAACCTGTCATGTGGCAGAAGGAAAAAGAATCTAAGTGGCTGAGGAGATGCCCTCCCTGTGCCATGCATCCCTGGAGCCCTGGCCTCATAGTCCCGCAGTGGGCAAAATGTGCAAAGGGGCAGCTGTGTTAGTCTTCGGGTGAAGACTAACCAGGGTGCCACCCGCCCCCATCTGCCCACACCCCAGGACAGAGCCCTGGGCACCCTGACTGGGCCATTGCTGGTGCCAGGGGCTGGGTAAGGAGGCAGGGGTCAAGCACAGTGGCTCTGTGAGCTGTGGGCTCGCAGGCAGATGTGCTGCATGCCCTCTCTGTGTTCTTAGCTCTGCCTCTGGTCTGGCCCAGCAACAGGTCTGGGGGCGTCCTGTAGTCCTGGGCGATCGTGGTTGTGGGGTGGGCAGAGAACATAGATGAGGTAACCACATGATCCCACGGGGACGGGTCTGAGAGGTGCAGCTGTACTGGCCCCTCGTCCTGGCCCACTGTGGCTGGGTGGGACGGCGGCGAGGCCAGGCCCGACTCCTGCGGCCAGGGTGTTTTGCGAGTTTGGTTCTCGTCAGGCTGGGTGAGAGAAGATGGAGCAGACAGATGGATGCTGGATGGGCCTGCCGCAACTTTGTGGCCCTAGTGTGGGAATCGGTGGAGCACCAGGGCCTGGCCCTGAGGCCACATCTCTCTGAGCACGGTGTCCCCTTCCTTCTCCAGGGCCAGGTACTGCCCTCACTCTACTGCCTCTCTGAAGAGAGCCCTCTGCCTGAATCGTGGCTCTCCTGCCCTTCCCTGGCCTGTGGGAGACCCTGATTATGAGGCAGGGGGCCTGGGCTTGGAAAGGCCCCATGGGTGTTTGTGGGGCCAGGTTCGTCATTCCCAGCGTGTACGGATGGTCGGGCCTCCTCATGCCTCTTGAGAGGGTCAAAATGTGCCAAGGGGCAGCTGTGTGAGTCTCCGGGTCCAGGGTGCCATGGACTCATGCTGAGTCCTCTCTATTCGAGGAGTGGGTAGAGAGGTGGGTGGGGACAGAGCTTGGAAGAGGTGACAGTGTGTGGCCAGAAGGCTGTGGAGTGTCATGGCAGGAAAGGAAACCTCCAGAGAGGCCGCTCTGCAGGGCCATGGGGCTGGAAGAAGCACAGGGCCTGGTTCAGAAAGCAGGAGGCGCACGAGATCTTAGGTCTGGAAGGCACTGGCGGGTGGAGAGTGGGGAGAACTGTGGGGTGTGGGGGACAGTCGTGGGAAAGGCAGTGCTGACAGCTGCACCCACTCAGTGCGTCTAGGGCCAGACCCCAGGACAGCCTCTCCATTCCGCTGGAGCGCCTGGGGACGGGGCTGGGCTGCCGCACCAGACCAGGCGGCCAGGCAGCTGCTGGAGAGCAGGTGTGCTGTGCATGGGGGCTCAGGGCACTGGGCAGAGCCCCCTGGAGAGTAGGCGCCATGGCTGCTCGGGTGGGGCAGTGGCCCACGATGCCCAACCACTCTCCCCAGGGCTCCTCGAGGGCTACAGGGGCCCCCTAACCCCCGGCTTCTCCCCTGGCTCCATAGAAGGAGGCAGTTGGCTCCGTCTGTCACTGAAGACGCCCTGCCCAAACAGATCCAGTTTCCCAAGTCTTGGAGGGTGGCCGCTGGTCACCATGTGGGCCTGGGGACAGGTGCTAGGTTGGCCAGGTTAGACGGGGGTGTGGGGGCGGTAGGCTGGGGTCCCTTCTCACGGGCTCAGCTCCCTCCAGCCACAGCCTATCACAACACCAACCCCAGCATTATTCTGAGAATTCTGGGGCCATGGGGTGTCGGCAGTGAGTCTGGCACGGATGTCCAGCTTTGTCCAAGCTAGCTCTGGCCTTTTCTGTCTGGGCGATCTTCTGCCCCCCTCACCTCAGAGTGCCCCCCTCCACCTGTGGATGATGAAGCTCATCTGATCCCCTGCTGATGCAGGACAGAGCTCCAGGAGACGGGCTGGAGTGCAGCAGTGGGGCCACCCAGCCAGAGACGTGGGGACCCTCGGGGTACAGAGGCCCAGGGCTATGGAAATCCCAAGGCTGGAGAGCCCTTGGGAATAAGCCCCTGGGAAAGGCCTCCCTTGCTTCTTCCAGCACCCCGCCCCTAGTTCCGGTGCTCCTGGCTCCCACCCTTTTGCTGGCAGGTCTGGCTGAGTCCCTGCAGAGCTGTGTAGCCCTGCCTGTCCCTGCCACCGCTCCTCCCGACGCATGCTATAGCTGGGGTGGCCTTGGCAAGCCATCCTCCCAACCCTGCCTGTTTGGTGAAAGCTGGGACTCCCTTTCTCTGGACCCCAAATAAGAGCTCTGTGCTCTGGGGTCAGGCGAGGCTAGAGATGGCCCATGGTCCAGTCGCCGCCCCTTGGCTGGTCTGCCTCCCCCAGGGTGTGGCGTGGGGAGCAGCCCCCCTCTCCTGTCCCTCTGTGGAGCACTTGAAGGCTGGGCTGCTGTGCTGGCGGTGCGCCTGCTCCTGCCCCTCCAGGTCCTTGCTCCCCAGAGGGCCGTGACATAGCAGGAGGGGTCAGGGAGGCTGCTGCCAGCTTTTCTGGGTGTTTTCTTTGGTGGCAACTAGACAGGTCCCCATTCCCTCCCTGTTTGTCCACAGCCCTGAAACGGCTGTGGACTTGGCATCTTTTCTGGTGAACTCTGAGCTGGGCCAGCCTGAAGGGGGCTGAGTTTCTGCTTTTTATGCAGGTCCTCCTGCTCCCTATGGAGAGGAAGGCAGAGTCCAGGGACCTTGGGAAGGGTTGGGGGGACCACCCACAGCTTCTGGGATGGAGGTGGGGAGGGCCTGCCCAGGGCCACATGGCAAGGGTGAAGATAGGTGGGATCCAGGCCACCTCGCCAACGTCTCTTCCATGTCCAGCACAGAGCCCCTCCTGGATGGGGCATGAGGGGGACCCAGGGAGGGACTAGTCAGTGTTGGGGGAGCCTGGCCACTGCCCTCCCTGCTGGTTGCCTTGGAAATCTCTGCAGCATTCCAGATCTTTTTTTTTTTTTTTGGTGACAGGGTCTCCCCATGATGTCCAAGCTGGAGTGTAGCAGTGCGAAGGCCTGGCTTATTTTTAAAAATTTTCATAGAATCAGGGTCTTACTATGTTGCCCAGGCTGATCTTGAACTCCTGGCTTCAGGGGATCCTCCTGCCCCTCCCAAGGTGCTGGGGTCACAGGCCTGAGCCACTGCAAGTGGCATGGATCCTTCTTGAGGATCTCATCAGACCCACTCATCACTGGGTTTTTGCTTGGTGTTCGAGGACTTTTGTGGTTTGCCTGAGTTTCCTCTCTGGGCAGTTTCGGATCCTCTTATGTTTAAGGTAGGCTGCCTGCTCACTCTGACTTTCACCCGGCTGGCAAGGGTGGCCTCTGCCTTTGTGTCTGCTGGGCCGGCAGGCAATGCCTGTGGGTGCCACAGCATGGGCTTTGTGAGCAGCTGAGAGGGAGACTGGGGGAGGTAGGCCCTGGGGAGGTGGGCCCCAGGGAGGGTCTCAGCCTCTGCCTCCTCCTCTGGGAGACAGAACTCCATGCCTGTCCTGCATTGCTCAGGGCAGAGCAGGAGTGGTACATCTGGCTCCCTGGGCCTGTCTCCAAGGGACCTGTCCCCAAAGGACCCACAGCTTCCCTGCCATGGTCCCAGGGGTGGAGTGCCTTTGCTGAGGGTGAGGCTGCTGCTGCGACAGGAAGCTGGTGGCCGGCTGCCTTCCCGATGGGACCTTGTCCACACAGCAGAGCTCCCCTGGCGCAAAGCAGCTGTTAGCAGGCTGTGTGGCAGCCCCTTCACCACAGGAGGGCTGAGTGGTGAAATTAGTTCTTACTGCACTGAACGTGCTCCCGGGCCCTTTAGGTTCACATTCTAGCAGACTGGCTTCCAGCCCTGCCAGTGTCCAGTGTCCCTGTGAGCCCTGGAGTGGGGCCCTCTGCTCCCCTAGGAAAGGAGCAAGGGTTTACCCCCGGGAGACCACACCCTGTTCCGCTGCACATTCCTGCAGGGCAGGTGCCGGGGTGAAGGAGTGGTTGCAGTATGAAGGTTCTGTGTGTCTGATGTCTAGACTTGAAGGCACTGGGGTCTCTGGCCCTGCTGCTTTCCTCCAGCCCGAGTCACTCCACCTGAGTCCATCTGCCCCAGTTGCTCACAGGAGTCCCCTTGGCTTCTTCCCCGCCCCGTGAAGGTGGAGTGTGGGTACACTGCAGAACCCTGGACCTCACAGTTGCTGTGAGGACGCAGGCTGCAGAACGTGTGATGAGGAGTGCGGTTTTGGGGCTCGGGGAGAAGGGAGGCGTGCCCTCTTCCCTTTGCCACTTCCCTCTGCCACAGGTGGGGCCGCTCTGGGCTGGCCCATTTCTTCCAGGCCCTACTTATTTTCACTCCCCACATTATCATGAAGCAAACTCCAGGCACGTTTCATTCGTAGAACTTCCAGTCCAAATATCAGAAAGATGAGGACTTCCGAAAGGTTGTAACCGCAATGCCACCACACTCCCAGTGTTAACTCTGGTTCCAGAAAATCAGTGTTGAATCAGCGCCCTCCGCTCCTCCAGCAGGTGTGCCAGCGAACCGGCCCAAGGCACGGCCTCCAGTGCCCAGCTTTGCTTCAAATCCAGTGCCACTGCGTACACCAGCCATGGGGCCCAGGCCACCCCTTCCTGCACTATAAAATGGAGCCCTTGCTGGCCACCTTACCGGCTGTTTTCTTTTGCCACAAAATCTGGACCCTTTACAGGTAATACAAAGCTGTCCGTAGTTTGAGCCTTTGTGTATCTGTAGAAAGCTGGGTTTGATTAGGGATGTCATCTCAGACCCTGGGGTAGGGGTGTGTGTAGGAGAGACATCCCAGCCCCCCACGAAAGGCTCCACTGGCTGGTTTGGATTTCTAAAATCCGGAAAGTTGACTGTCATTACAGGAGTGAGGCAGGTGATGTGGAGTGGTCAGGCTTTGGCCCCAGGGGACAGGGATGTGACAGTGAGGGGCTGGTCCTTGGCGGCCAGGCACTAATCTTCTGTTTACTTTGTTTCTGGGAGCTGGGAGAAGTGAGAGCCATGTTTGTTTTGGGCAGGCGTGTTTCTGAATGTCCAACGCTGCCAGCCATAGTCCCAGTGTTACATCAGTTCCTCCACGTGGCACCCTGGAGCAAGGTCCTCTTCCCTTTGCCAAGGCCCCAGGCAACTTGGGATCTAGGGCCCCTCCTTTTATCCCCAGCCATGGGGGCCTATGGTCACACCCAGTTCTAGCCCCTGGCTAGGACGTCCTAGCCCCCAGGATGTCCTTGCATGAGTGAAGCTGTGGCCCGTGGGGTGTAGACTGTCCTGCCGGTCCGTGGGCTCTGGTGGGAAGCACGCAGTAGATGACGGACTTGCTGAGCTTCAGCACAGACTATCTATTAACTTCACAGCGAGGTCAGATGGGGGTGGGGAGCCAGGCTGCAAATCCTGGTGTGTGGACCCCATGGGGGCCCCTTGCTGCCTTTCCTCGGGGCCTCTGTGTCTGGTGTGTGGACCCCGTGGGAGCACACACGCAATCAGCCCTCTCGGCATCTCCATTGGACCTTGAATTCTGGAGGGGCCTTGTGGCTGGCAGCTGGCCCCATCCTGGGCTGCCTTTGTGTCCTTGCTGGTCATTGGGGGTGGGGGAAGCAGGACTGCCTCATTCTTTAACTGCCCATACTCCTCTTGCCGTGTGGCTGGCTGCCTGCAGGTTCAGGAGCCTGGGACAGGAAGCCCAGGATCCTGATTCTAGGCCGTGCCCCCACTGCCCACTGCTGGGTGTTTTGTGTCCCAAAACCTCTGTGCTCAGGTGGTGCTCTGGAGGTAAAGGAGGAAGGGGCCTCAGCTTGGTCGTCTGTACGTGTATGCAGTCATTCTGACCTCGCAGGTTTGTCATGGAGATTGCGGGGGTCTTGGCATCTGTGATCTGAAGGGCTCGCGGCCCTGGCTGACATCCATGAGCTCAAGGGCTTGTGGCCCCGTCCGGCATCTGTGAGCTGAAGGGCTTGTGGCCCTGGCCGGCATCGTGAGCTGAAGGGCTCGTGGCCCTGGCTGGCATCTGTGATCTGAAGGGCTCGTGGCCCTGGCTGGCATCTGTGAGCGGAAGGGCTCGTGGCCCTGGCCGGCATCTGTGATCTGAAGGGCTCGTGGCCCTGGCTGGCATCTGTGAGCGGAAGGGCTCGTGGCCCTGGCCGGCATCTGTGATCTGAAGGGCTTGTGGCCCTGGCCGGCATCTGTGATCTGAAGGGCCCCGTGGCCCTGGCCGGCATCTGTGATCTGAAGGGCCGTGGCTGACCACCTGTGTTTTTATTGGTGTTTTTCTCCACTGTCTGCGTCTGGGCCAGAGGGCGGAGGTGGGGTGAGTGTGGTGTGAAAGCACCATACTTTGCAGTGGGGTGACTGTCCTGCTGGTGCGCCCTCTGGGGCACTCGGGGTCTGGGGTAGGGCCACCCCACCACGTCCTTCCTACCACGTCTCTTCTTTTGTTGGAACCTCCATGTCGATTTGGATTGTAGTCCATCACCGATTTCCAGCTCACCTGGCCGGTGTCTGTTTCACTGTAATTTCTTTGTGGAAGCCTCAGTTGCCTTCCTTATCTCGGGATGTGGCCTCAAGCTCCCTGCACAGAGTGGAAGGCTCCTCGGCTCTGGTTGGGGCGTTGTTTGCCTCATCTCGTTTCTGCTGCCCTCAGAGAGGTCTTTCAGGGTGTTCCACAGGTCCCCTGGTTCTTTCCAGCATCTGTTGAGGCTCCCTCACACAAATGCTGGCTGGTCTCTTCAGCTTCTCTGTCTGGACAGCGAGAGACTGAGGGTGGCAGAGCTAGACCCTGGCTGTGGCTCTCGCCTGTCTACCCACTGCACTTGGAGGGAAGGCCTCTGTGGACGGGACCTGAGGTTTCGGGAGTGCAGGCTGACAGCACCCATCCCCTCTCAGCCCTCCCTCTCCGGAGACTCTGGGAGCCAGCCCACTCTCCCACAAGGGAGGGGCCAACCCCCCCCCCAAGACTCACCTGACTGTGGCCTCCTGGTCTCTTCCTGCCTGGCGTGGCTCTTGCCGGTTGGTGGGTCCTGGCACCTAGTAGAAGAGGGGGCTTGAAGGGGACATCAGCCTTTTGCCCTCTGGCTGCCCTCCTTCCCCACCCTTCTCACTGGTCGGTGCCAGGCTGCCTGGGGGCTCTGCTTCTGGGCCGAGGGATTCTGGGGGAGGCAGGGCTGCTTACTATGGCTGCATGTTGTCCTTAAGTTTTTGCAAAAATCTTGAGTGTGTGGGGTGTAGGTGTCTCAGAGGGCAGGAGTTATGTTCCCGGAGAGGAGAGGTGGGGTCACCATGCCTCGCCACTGGGGTTGGGGGCAGTCGCCTGTCAGTGTGTCCCCGGGGCTTTATGCACTGCACCCCTCAGCCTTCCAGGTCTTGTTGGGGTCAGGGTGTTTCTGCCAGGTAGCGGAGCTGGAGGTGAGCTGCACCCTTAGGGCCTGTAGTGAGCACTGGCATTCAGTGAGCGCACGCTGGCACCGGGCATAGCTCCAGAGCTTTAACCTCATTGACCATGATTTCCCTGGCAGCGCCAAGAGGGCACCAGGGCTGGGCCTCGGGAGGCTCTGCCGTGGCTGGTGGGTGGGTGCCAGCCCAGGGCGCTCCTCCCTCTGCCTTGCTCAGGCTCACAGTCCACAGCTGGGCTGGGCTGCCCTCCCCACCCAGCCTCCTCAGCCTCGGGTTTGGAACAGCAGGCGGGTGGTTGGAAGTGGGTGGCTTAGAGGACCTGATCCGGCAGCTGTTGGGTCCTGATGGCAGCGTAAGCAGGTCCCCACGTTGAGCTGTGCTCATCCGTCCTCATGCTGGAGGAAGCTGGCCTGCAGCTTGGGAGCCCTCCTTTGTGCTATGACTACCACCCTACCCCCAAAAGTCAGTTTCAGCCTCGCTTCCTGGCTCCCTGGGCCTATGTGGCAGCAGTGGGTACTGGAAATTTCCCCACCTGACCAACACCTGGGAGCCGGCATCCAGGCCCTGGGAGGCAGCAGCAGCACAGCCTGGGCCTTCCATCAGGGTGCTGGTCCTGGCAGTTTCATCGGAGCTGCGTATGGTGCTTGGTGTCGGTCACTGACGTAAGCACTTTCTGTGTCTGACTCCTCCAACCTCGGGGGCCTCGTGGGGAAATGGAAGGACCACGTGGTGTGGCTGGCCCCAGCATCTGTGCTGCCCAGCAGGAAGGGTGTTCTGGGAGGTACCTGGAGGCCTCGGAAGGGCAGGAGCCTGCTACTGTCCAGGCCTTGAGGGAGGGCCACAAGTCACAGGAAAAGGACACAGGTCTCAGGACCCAGTCACCTTGGATCACCCTGGCCCCACCAGTCAGGGTGGGGCAGGACTCACTTTTACTGAGTCACATGGAGACCCTGGGAGTTTTTGAGCGGACCAGTGACTCGATCCAACTTGGTTTTAACAGATCACCCTGTGGTTCGGGGCTGGGCTGTCCTTGCGGGGCAGAGCAGAGAGTGCCACTGGGAGGGCTTCTTGGAAATCAGAGCAAGTGGTGGTGGTGAGGGGCAGTGCCACCATGTGCTGGCCTGGGGCAATGGGAAGAGAGGCATTTGGGGTGACCCCAGGTTTGTGCCCGGCACAGCGGCTGTCTGTCCGGAGTGAAGCCATGGAAGCCAGCAGAGCTGCCCTCCCAACCAGTGTTCTAGCCTGGGGCTATGAGTGCCGGGTCAGCAATATGGAGGGGTGTGGAGGCACCCGCTCACCTCTGGAGGATTGGAAGAGGGTGGTGTGAGGGCTTCCCTGAGATCTTGGCACGGGTGGGAGCCCGTGGGGTTGAGGTGTGTTTGCTGGTGCAGGCTTGGGTGAGCTGTGTCGTGTGTAGCCTTGAAGCCCCTTCCACTCAGGTAGGGGGGAAGAAGTGAGGTTGTCACTCAGGGTGCTGACAACATTGAACAGCCAGCTTGAGAGTGGGCCCTGGTTCATAGTATTTGCCTACATTGTTGTGATGTAACTGTGCCCACCATGGCAGATTTCAGGGGACCAGCCAGATGTCAGCCAGCTCACAAACTTCCCCTAGTCTTGACTGTCTGCCCCGAGCGTCCACAAGTGGCTGGTTCTTGGGGCCAGAGCTGGCTCCTCCCATAGCAGAGCTGCTGCCTGTGCCCCGAGGGCAGCCTCCAGCCCTGACCTGTCTAATTGTCAGTTGTACAAGTTTGGGAAAGGCCTAAATGGCAGCAAGGGACGAGGCTGAAGTTGGAAATCCCAGGTGCAGGATTAGAGCTCCTCTTGCCCCACACCGTTACAGGGAGGCACGGGGCCATCTGCAGGGCCCTGGCTGTGGTTGGAGTCCTGCAGGCGCTCTCTAGTGCACAGTGTTCCTGTGGGCGCTCTCAACTGTCCCTGCCCTCCTGGGACACGCAGGGCAGCGGTGGCCTCCTCCTGCCATCCCTGAATGTGGCCAGCAGGTCGGGGCCAGGGAAGCCCAGCAGCTCACGTGTGCAGGGCTTCCCCTGGAAAACTGGGGTGTGGAGGTCGGCAGGGTCCGAGCCGCCACTCCTGCTTCTCTGATTGGCTGAGAGCCAGGCCGGGTCACAGGCATCACACACTGGGCTCATTCTCCTGGTTACGGTAGAACCTCCCTGCTCGGCCTCACCCAAGGGTGCCACCTCCCCACACCACGTGTGGGTCTGCAAACGTCTGTGTTACGCCGGCCGCACTTGCGCTGGCTGTTCTGGGCCCACACTGTGGCTGTCCACGCTCTTCAGAACGTTGTTGAGGCCAAGCCGTTAGAGTCCAGTGACTGCCAGTGAGCCCCCACAAGTGGGTGGTTGGTGGGCACAAGGCTGCCGGCACCTGCGTCCCAGTGCGTGCTCCAAGCCCCCACCTGGGAGCAGGAGGCTAGTGCCTGAGCTCACGGCACCACCCACGCCTTGCCCCCAGGTCTGAGAGCAGTGGTTGGAGAGCCGTTCAGCCTGAGCAGCTTCCCGACAGCTGCTCGTCTGGGTGGGTGGGCGAGGTGGGTAAGTGAGTGGAGCAGGCTCTGTTGGGGCCCAACGGTACCCTCGGGAGGCTGCCAAGGCTGGGAGAGGTAGGGGTTTGGGGTGACTGCCTGTCTCTCTGTTGTGCCTCCTCCCCTGTAGCCGTCGCCTGGTTGAGCCTGGAAATGGGACGTCTCGCCTCTTCAGGGAGCATAGAAGCAGCCAGGGCCTCTCCCAGCCGCTGCTGTGACAGAAAGTGAGTGAGCTGCTGGAGGATGTCCACCACCACGACAGTCACCCCCGCGGGGATCCCGGCGGCCCCGGGCCCTGTGAACCCGCCGCCCCCGGAGGTCTCCAACCCCAGCAAGCCTGGCCGCAAGACCAACCAGCTGCAGTACATGCAGAACGTGGTGGTGAAGACGCTCTGGAAACACCAGTTTGCCTGGCCCTTCTACCAGCCCGTGGATGCAATCAAACTGAACCTGCCGGTGCGTGGCTGCCACCTCCCCAAGAACTGCGCTCTGCCGCCACCGTCCTCTGCCCCCTTCTGCTGCCCGGCTCTTGGAAAGACTGCTTCTCTGTCCCTAGCTGCTAAGCTGGGGACAGCTTGTGCCTCAGGAAGCCCATAGCACAAAGGCGCACGTGGGCATGGGAGAGGAGGATGGCTGCCCCAGGTGCAGGAGATAGGGAGAAGCCATAGGCGTCTGGGGAGGAAAGCGGGTGGACAGTGATGAGACTCAGGAGTGGAGGCTCACCGGGGCCGCTGTCTGCCTCACTGGCTCCTGCAGGATGGCCTGTCTGCCAGCTTGGCGAGCCCACCTGGAGTCAGAGGCCAAGTGTATGTTAAGGCCTGCTTTCCAGGCGGTGGCGCCCTCAGCTGTGTGCTCATTTTTGACCCAGGCCCAAATAGACACACCCTGAGCCTTGCAGAGGAAGCCCTGGGCTGGCGCTTGGTGGCCTGGGTTCTGGGCTCTGCTAGGCCCTGGTCACCTGCTGGTTTAGACCCTGGAGGGTTTGGCCTCATCTCCGGTATGTAGGCCCCTCCTGGGGTCTGCCCTCGCTCCGTGGGCTTCCCTCTGCACAGGCTTGTGGTCCATGAGAGGCTGGGCAGGAGTTTGGAGCTGGCCAAGTGCTCACCCCACCATGGCCCACTACCTTCCAACGACCAGAACGTGCCTCGGGCCAGCCCCAGACCCTCAGTTCACTTGGGAAGACCAGGCTGTGTCCACTTGGGAATTGTGGAAAAAATTATGTAGAATCTGTTGGTAATGCCTCTGAAAATCTTTTTCCTAGGATTATCATAAAATAATAAAAAATCCAATGGATATGGGGACTATTAAGAAGAGACTAGAAAATAATTATTATTGGAGTGCAAGTGAATGTATGCAGGACTTCAACACCATGTTTACAAATTGTTACATTTATAACAAGGTAAGAAGATGCGGGTCTAGAACGCTGCTTACAGTAAGGATTCGGGTGCCGTGTGGGGCAGATCCCCCAGCCGTTCTTGGCCGCTGCCAGGCGGGCCTATGCGCTTTGGAGCAGTTCTTGGGCAGGCCCAAAGCATATCACCTGGCCGGGCGCCATGGCTCACGCCTGTAATCCCAACACTTAGGGAGGCCGAGGCGGGTGGATCACTTCAGCTCAGGAGTTTAAGACCAGCCTGACCAACATGGTGAAACCATGTCTCTATTAAAAATACAAAAAAAAATTAGCCGGTCATGGTGGCAGGCACCTGTAATCCCAGCTACTTGGGAGGCTGAGGCAAGAGTCAGTTAAACCCAGGAGGCGGAGGTTGCAGTGAGCCGAGATCGTGCCAGTGCACTCCAGCCTGGGCAACACAGCAAGACTCCATCTTAAAAAAAAAAAAAACAAATATATATATATATTCATTTTGTCCTCTCCTGTGCTGCCAAATCTGTTAACAGATTTTAGATGATTTTGAGCTACAACTAATAATGTCCTTTGCAAACGCACAGCTGCTTTCCTGACACGTGACTTAGGTTCTCTCTGTGTCTTCAGCCCACAGACGATATAGTGCTAATGGCCCAAGCCTTAGAGAAAATTTTTCTGCAAAAAGTGGCCCAGATGCCCCAAGAGGAAGTTGAATTACTACCCCCTGTTCCAAAGGGCAAAGGCCGGAAGCCAGCTGCGGGAGCCCAGAGCACAGGTAAAGGGAGGTAGGGCTGGTGGGGGGCTGGGCTTCTGTGCAGAGGCCCCCGGGTGGCTGGGGGGACGCCGGCTGTTTCCTCATCTATGAAGAGCTTGTGGGCACTGGTTGTTGGCCGAGTGTGGCCTGTGGGTGATGTTTGGAGGGGCAGCTGGCCCAGGGACACAGAAGACCTTACCGCCGTAACTGGCTGCCTTTGAGCCCACGCTGGGGAGGAGCTCACGGTCTAGGAGGATCACCTGTCCCTGCTCTCTGCCTCCCAAATCCGGCTCCCCTTCCCGCCATCCCTGAAGTCACTTACTCCATGAAGCCTGGGGCCTGTGCCCTCCTAGGGCTTTCTCTCTTCAGCACCCATTTTATTATCTGTGACCCAAGAGTCACTGTCACCTGCCTGGCTCCTTGGCCAAGTAAGACTGAGTCTCCCTGTCCAGGAGCACAGTGGTGATTAGTGTCACGAGCCCTGGGGTCCTACCTGGCCTGGGAACCCAGCATGCAGGTGTGTCTGGAGGGAGAGGCTGACCAGGCGGGATGGCCAGTGCCGTGGGCTGTCCCGTGTTGCAGATGGGAGAAGCTGTGGCCGAAGTACGGCCGGTTCCTTGGTCACTCAACTTCTTGTTGAGGGAGCCGAGTTCAGTACCAGCTTTCCATTACTCCAGGGCTGGCTATTAACTGCAGGCGTGGTACTGCCCTGGCCTCGTTCAGCCTCCTGTGGTCTATGGCAGGGGGCCCTCCCCTTCATGCGGGGAGCCCTCAGCCAAGATGAGCCAGGCCAGGCCTGCCCCCAAGATGCAGGGTTGGGGGCATCTCAGGGTGGAGGGCTCTTCTGGCTGGGGGTCTTGGCAGCACAGAACTGACCCCATGTTCTGACTGGAGGGGTGGCACTGGAAGCTTCTGGAAATACTAGTAGAGCCTGCGATGCTGAACGTCCCCTTCTTGTCTTGAAGGTACGCAGCAGGTGGCGGCCGTGTCCTCTGTCTCCCCAGCGACCCCCTTTCAGAGCGTACCCCCCGCTGTCTCCCAGACGCCCGTCATCGCTGCCACCCCTGTACCAACCATCACCGCAAACATCCCGTCGGTCCCAGTCCCCCCAGCTGTCGCCCCACCTCCTCCTGCCACACCCATCGTCCCCGTGGTTCCTCCTACACCGCCCGTTGTCAAGGTGAGCACCCTGAGGCTGGTCGGCTGGGGCGTCTGAGCCCAGCCAGGGTTCCTGGGGTTGGGGCAGGAGCAGCGGGTGGGGAGCTCCCACTTATCCCTGAGTGCCGGCTGTCGGGAGTGGTTCTCTCTGCACCCTGGGAGGTCAGGCCGTTGTTCCTGACGCAGATGAGGAGACCGAGGCTTGGGGAGCTGAAGGTCACACAGCTGGTAAGGGAGGGCCTGGCTGAACCTGAACCCCAGCTTCTCTGGCCAGAAGCCCCGGTCAAGGGCTCGGTCAAGGTGGGGAAGGTGTGGAAGAGAATCGAGGGTGGGAGGGGTCCCCATCTTCCCCTGCTCACACCCAGGGGAGTGGTGCCAGCTGTACCCACCTGGGTGTGTTGTCCGCCTGTGGGCTCCACGTGGGACCGTGAGGACCTGCCTGTCCCGCTCCCCATTGGCTGGGAGCTTTTCACAGCGGGCCCTGGCAGTCTCAGCAGGGAGTGGGTGCTCCCTGCACGGTCTGGGGCTGGCGAGGCCTGGTGAGTCCTGCTTTGGGCAGGGCCTGTGCCAGGCACTCATGTGTGTTGTCTTCTTCGATTTGATCCTCACAGCGACCCTCTGGGGCAGACAATATTTCCCCCATCTTACAGATGAGGAAGCGGGCGCTCAGAGGGGTTAAATGGCTCGCCCAAGGTAAAACGCCACCTCCGTTGCTTCCCCTCCCCATGGCCTTCACTGCCTGCACTTACGGGTGGCCCCCGGCCAAGCCACCTCCCCCAGCGAGGCTGTTTCTGGAGCTTGTCCCATTTGCCATGGCCAGATGAGTCCGTTCCTGTTCCTATCCGCCCTTCACGGCACGCGCCTGGCGCTTGGCAGCCCGTGGGTGCCTGTCAGGTGTTTGTGGATAGCCAGCTCAGGCCCCTGCCAGTCTGAGGGCGGCAGCTTGGCTGGGCAGTGGCTGTGGGTGGCGCTCTAGACGGCAGGTGCCGTGGGCTGGGAGCTGTGGCTCCCGCTGGCTCCTTTTCTGCCAGGCGAAGAGTAGAATCCGGCTGAGCTGGTCTCAGGGTGCACACTAAGCCCTAGCCCCGGCACACTGAAGTGCTGGGCCCTTGCAGGCTGCCCAGAGAGACCTGCACACCCCCAGGAGGCCTGGATGTGAAACATGCGAGTGCGCCTGGTGCCTTGCTCTGCCCTCAGGACACACCCATGGCAGGCTCTGTGGGTTGTCTCCCTCCTCCCCTTGCTTGAAATAGCCTTTGGTGGCTCCCCGTTGCTGCTGGGATAGAGTCCAGACTCACCCACTCACTCCCTGAAGTCCCTTGTTCCCAAAGCTGCTGTGGCTGCTTCCTGCCTCCTGGCCGGCTGCCCCTGCCCCGTGTCCTCAATGCTCTCCTGCCTCCCCATTGTCCCGCAAAACTTGTGTTTGTCCGTGGAGTCCCGCTCTCAGGCCTTTGTCTGGAACGTTTCTGCTGGTCTCTAAAAGCAGGGAGTTCCTCCCAGGTCTCTGCAGCCCCAGGGTCCCCGGGTCCCAACCTGGGTGGAGTTCCTCCCAGGTCTCTGCAGCCCTAGGGTCCCCGTGTCCCAGCCTGGGTGCTTGTTAGGCGTCTGGCAGATTGCATGCAGCACCTCACACGGCTTGGGGGTGTGAGGTGTGAGCCCACCCTGGACCCCTGAGCCCTTGGGGCTAAGGGAGAGAGGTGTCTCCCCACGCCCAGGTGAGGGCAGGTTTCAGAGTTGAGCCTGAGGGGGAGTCCCAGCCTCACCACTGCCAGCTGTGTGACCTTGGGCCAGTGACATGGCCCCTGAGCCTTGGTGTCCTCTCCTGTGGAGCCGTGCATGTGGCCGCTTAGCCCAGCGCCAGGCAGGCAGACAGCGCCCTAGAACGGTGGCTGCTGCGACGTGGGTCTTTGGGACCGCAGCCTGGTGTCCGGTGCTCAGTGGTTATTTCACTGTTGCAGAAAAAGGGCGTGAAGCGGAAAGCGGACACCACCACTCCCACAACATCTGCCATCACTGCCAGCCGGAGCGAGTCACCCCCGCCATTGTCGGACCCCAAGCAGGCCAAAGTGGTGGCGCGGCGGGAGAGCGGGGGCCGCCCCATTAAGCCTCCCAAGAAGGACCTGGAGGACGGCGAGGTGCCGCAGCACGCCGGCAAGAAGGGCAAGCTGTCCGAGCACCTGCGTTACTGCGACAGCATCCTCAGGGAGATGCTGTCCAAGAAGCACGCGGCCTACGCCTGGCCCTTCTACAAGCCGGTGGACGCCGAGGCCCTGGAGCTGCATGACTACCACGACATCATCAAGCACCCCATGGACCTCAGCACCGTGAAAGTACGTGGCTGCGTGTCGCGCCCCGCTCTGTCCACGTGCTGCGGCTCTGCCGTGGGGGCTGATGTCTTGTGCCAGCTGATTGGGGGCTCTCAGGGAGCAAGGTCTCACCTGCCGGACAGGCGCCTCCTCCAGCCTGGCCCCTGCGGCCCCAGCTGTGGCTGGCAGGGCTCAGTGAGGCAGGCTAGCCCTGCCTGCGGTCCCAGAGTCTGCAGCTCTGTTGTTTATTCCCGTTGAAGCCTTTCGGTGATTTTGTTTATTTCCTTCCCATGCCCCGTTCTGTATCATCAGGCCCTTGAGCTGGGCCACTCTTGGGCTTGGCACAAGTTTTAAAGCTGCGCTTGCTTCCCTGAAGCCCTGGAGACAGGTGCCTCACAGCAGGCAAGAATGAGGCAGCCGGCAGGGATGGCATGCCTTCTGCCCCCGACGTGCCTCTGAGCCCCACCCCCTCCACAGACAGAAGCTGGGCCTGGGCGGGCGGCAGAGCTGAGACAGAACCTGGCCTCCCCCGTGCCAGTCTTTTTGAAACCACAGCCTCTTCCTGGGCTCTTGTGTACCTCATAGCAGGTCAGAGTGAGTCTGGTCCTGGGGGTTGGAGGGTTGTACGGGGAGAAGCGGGGTGGTAACGTGTTGGAGAATGTGCTGGGGAGGGGGCAGCCCCAGGGCAGGGTGAGCTCCACCGGGTCTTCCCTGAGCACCTTTCCAAGCTCTCGGCTGGCACCTGCCCTCTCTCTGGGAGAGCTCCAAGCCAGCTCCCAGGGATGTGCAGGCAGCTGAGAGAGGGGTGGCCACCACCTTTGCCAGCTGTGTGGCTCTGGGACGAGCGGCTGGGAGCCCTGGTGGGCAGCTGTTTGTTTTTTCCCGGGGTCTGGGCCTGCAAAAGCTAGTTGCAGTCAGTCTGCCCACCTGAGGCAGTTGCTCCTGGTAAAAGCCTTCTTCTCCCCTGGTTGCTGGATTCCAGGGCAGGACAGACCTGGCTGGCCCAGGCCCCAGTTCCCGGTGCACATTCAGGTGAAAGCCATGAGCGGGAGCCGCCTGGCTCCGCCGTTGTGGGTGGGGAAGCTGAGGGCTGGAGCAGTGCAGCCTAGAAGCTGCCACGAGCCTCGGCTCCAGCCTCTAGGGCCGGGGTTTGTGTGTCTCCACCGCAGCACAGTAACAGGAATTTCGGAACATCACTGGGGGTTCCACTTTAGGCTGGACTCAAGCTCAGCTTAATTCCGTTTTGGTCAAAGGGTCTGATTTGCCCTTGAAAGCATAATAAAGAAGCTCTAGAACATGAGTTTGCTTTAAAGTCCTGATCTGTTCTGTTGGGAGCTCCCCCCTGTCCTGGCTTGGGGGGAAGCCAGGTGTGGCGGCAGCACTTGCTCCCCACAAGTCTGGCCCGGATGCTGCGGGGAAAGGGCAGTCAGCGGACCAGGGAGAGGCCTTGGGACCTGTAGACTTTAAAGATGAAGCTTCTGGGCATGGTTTGTCCCAGCACATGCTAAAATGGAAAACAAGCTTTCTTCCCAGTATCAGAGGCTTTCAGGTCCCACTGTGGCCCTGGGTTTTTCTGCTAGCCCTTCCTTCTGGAGGGGCTCATGTCGAGTGCAGAGGCTATGGACCCTGAGTTGGGGATCACCCTCTGTGGGTTAGTGCCCACCCCCTCCATCTCACTGGCACCTAGACCCCACGGAGTGGTCAGGTTAGATCCGCCCTGCCCTGCGCATGTCCTCCTTTGAGGTCCCCAACCAGGTCCCTCTCCTTGAGCCATCCCGGGATGGGAAACTCACTCCCTCCGGCACAGCGTGACCTCTTTTTCCCCCAACTGGTGTGTTCCCAGCGGCCATCTTGAAGCGTCCCTTGACAGTTCTGCCTCTGTCCCGTCGTGGGTGCTTACCGCCCACCCCCCAGCTCTGGGGGGCTGTGCCCCTCCTCACCCCTGCTGCCTGGCACTTCCTGCCCAGACCTTGGCCTCAGTTCTCTGCTTGCCAAAGCCAGGTCGGACCTGCGGTGGCTTTTCCTGCGGGGTCTCTGTGTGGCCTAGTAAACATAGGTGGGTGTCAGCCCACACACCCCAGCTGCCTCCACACCTGTGGGGTTCAGGAGCTGCTGCTGGACACAGCATGGAATCCCTTAGGTCCGGCTGGGCCCCTGGGATATGGGGGTGCTTCTGTAAGACTCGAGCTGGCTAACAGCTACTGGCTTCCTTGAGGGAAGCACTGACGTTTCCTTGCATAGACTGAGCAGGCTCCGTGTTCTTGGTGGAATCCGACTTCACTGCAGCCCCACACCCCCCAGGGCTGCTGATGGCGCATCAGTGTGTGAGGATTCACTGGACAAGGAAGGGGCTAAGGGACAGTTGCGGGAACCCGAGATTTCTTGTTGAGCACCTTTCTCTTCCAGGTGGGGGCTGTGTGTCTGGAGTGTCTATGGAGTCCCAGGCCCTCCCTGCCAAGCCGTTGAGTCACCCTCTCACGTCCTCACTTTGAGCTTCCCCCTACGAGGTCCCGGAGAGCTGGGGTGTGCTGCCTGCCAGTCCAGTAGGCACCACCCTTGAGCTGGCAGTGGCCCCTGAGGCTCCGGAGTTCATCTCATGGGGTGTGGCAGAGAGTCCTGAAGCCACGGGCCACGCTCACTGGGCCTGTCACTGTGTGTTGTAGAGGAAGATGGATGGCCGGGAGTACCCAGACGCACAGGGTTTTGCTGCCGACGTCCGGCTCATGTTCTCCAATTGCTACAAATACAATCCCCCAGACCATGAGGTGGTGGCCATGGCCCGGAAGCTCCAGGTAACCTGAGGCTGGGCACAGGTGGGGTGGCTCCCTGGTATGGGGTTGGGGGCTCCCCGGTGTGGGGTGGAGGCTCCCCGGTGTGGGGTGGACACCCATGTGAACGTCCAGCCGAGGAAAGCCTCAAGAGAGCCTCATTCCCTCAACACGTTTTTCCCGAGTGCCAACCAGGTCCCCGCTAGGCTGAGCTGGGTTCCAGGAGCTGCCGCCGGGGCTCCCTGGTGGTATCGCAGCCGTGAGCCTTTCCCTCTGGGGGCTGGTACCTGTCACAGGTGGGACAGCAGATGTCCTTTCTCCTGTGGCTTCACCGACTGGAGTTTCCCGCAGGTCTCTGTGGCAAGGAGAGGCTCCCACGCTAGCCTGTCATTGCAGCCGGCGGATGAATTAGATGGCGGTGGCTTGGGCAGCATTCTGCTTTTCTGTCTTGGTCTGGCCCTCAGCACAGGACTTTGTGAGCATCCGTCAGCCTCACAGAGAGATTTGTGTGTGTGTGTACCTGTGTGTATGTGTCCGCATGAATGTGTATGGACCTGTGAGGACATGTGTGTATACGTGTGTGTGTGTGGACCTGTGTGTGTGGAGGTGTGTAGTATGTGTGCATGCATGTGTATGGACCTGTGTGTGGACATATGTGTATACATGTGTGTGGACCTGTGTGTGTGGAGGTGTGTAGTATGTGTGCATGTGTGTGTATGGACCTGTGTGTGGACATGTGTGTATACGTGTGTGTGGACCTGTGTATGGGTGTATACATGTGTGTATACATTGTGTGTGTGGACCTGTGTGTGTGGAGGTGTGTGTAGTATGTGCACACGTGTGCCCTCCTGCCTGCGTGTGCATTTTTCTGCTAAAGTCCAGGTGCCGCACACATGTTTTGGTGTGGGTCGATGTGCCAGAATCTGTTTTTACCTTTTCTAATTGTGATCGTTGGTGATTTGCTTTTATAAGTAACAGCACCAATGTGATAAATGTTATTTAATTGAAGGACCTTATTTTTGGAGGAAAGGGGAGAATTCTGGATATATGTTCTCTTCCAGCATGCTTTTCCTTCTTATGGGACCCAAAATCTCGTGTAAGATGTTCTCAGTCCTTGCTCAGAACTGTTTTGAAGTACCCGAGCAGCTCTTGGTTTTATTGGTGATAGGACCCATAAAGGGGTGGAGAGAGAGACTCGTTCCCACCGTGGGTCCTGCCGCCTTTCCCACCCTTCCGGGCACAGGGCCTGTCCAAGGCCCTTTCCCAGGCGCTGCTGCCATTGCTACCCTCTCTGTCCTTGGTCCTGCTGGGGGTGACCCAGCAGAGTGGTCCTGGAGGTCCCATTACATCCAGAGGAAGCCATCAGGACCCCAGTTTTATACTGAGACCTCCCTCACTGTGTCCTAAACACAAAAGACTTTGCAAAACACAGTCCTCTGGAGCCTGGTAAATCCTGGGTTGAGCTTAATGAGGGAGCTGAGCATAGAGGGCGGTGCCCGGGCTTGCCGACCCCGCAGGGACGCCGGCAGCTCTGCCCCTGCCCCTGCAGCCGGTGCTGTTGGGTCGACATGGCACTCAGCCTGTAATCCCAGCACTTTGGGAGGCGGAGGTGGGAGGATCACTTGAGGCCAAGAGTCCAAGACCAGCTGTCTACAAAAAATTGTAAAAACTAGCCAGGTTGAGGGTGTGTGTCTGTAGTACCAGCTCCTCGGGAAAGTGAGATTGGAGGATGACCTCAGTCCAGGCGTTTGAGCCTACAGTGAGCTGTGATTGTACCACGGCACTCCAGCCTGGGCAGCAGAGTGAGACCCTGAGGCTGATAGAGTTCCATTACTGACTCCTGATTAGCAATTCTACTATTTTATAAATTGAGCTGTGGGGTTAGAGCCCAGCACCAAAACCACCTGATCTGAATGGCTTCAAGGCTGTCGGCTGAGTGGGGGCCTGGACCACAGCTCTGGGGGTCAGGATGCCTCTGGGGATGTCTCCTGAGAGGAGAACCTGGGAGATGAGAGCCCAGGATGGGATTTTCCAGAGCTGAGTCTAGCCTGAATGGTCACATCACGTGTGCAGACGATGTGGATTCGGGTTTACGAGCTTGGCAAAGAGAAATCTCCCCTCATTTCCACCTCACTGTGCATCCCTGTCTTCAGTGAGCTGTGCTGCTCCAGGGAAGGGGACGTTTGTTGACCTAGGACCCGGTTCAAAACCTTTCCAAAGTCAATTTTGATAGGAAGTCTGGGTGTGGTGACTCAAGCCTGTAATCTCAGCACTTTGGGAGGCCAAAGTTGCAGGATCACTTTAGCTCAGGAGTTCAAGACCAGCCTGTCCAACATGGTGAAACCCTGTCTCTACTAAAAATACAAAAAATGAGCCGGGCATGGTGGTGGGCGCCTGTAATCCCAGCTACTCAGGAGGCCAAGGCAGAAGACTCCCTTGAACCCAGGAGGTTGCAGCAAGCTGTGATTGCACCATTGCACTCCAGCCTGGGTGACCGAGCAAGACTCTGTCTTGAGAAAAAAAAAAAGTAAAAAAAATTTAGAAATACATTTGAGACAGGGTCTCACTCTGTCACCCAGGCTGGAGTGCAATGGCACGATTTCAGCTCACTGCAGCCTCGACCTCCTGGGCTCAAGCAATCTGCCCGTCGCAGCCTCCCAGGCAACTAGGATCACAGGGATGTGCCACCATGACTGGCTAGCTTCTAATATATTTTTTGGTAAATAAAATACTGGTAGGACTAGACTTTGGCCTTTTGAGCCAACTTTTGATGTTGACCCTTCATCAGCTGTGATGTGGCAGTCAATTCTGGGGTGAAGAGATGGGAAGAGGTCAGTTGAACCCCTGTGGCTGCGGAGGACCCTGTCCAAGTTCAGAGGAAGACACTTCCTGCTTCACAGCAGGGGCAGCCCCTTGGGAGCTTCCGGCCGGGAGGCTATAAGGATGCATGTGTCTTCTAGAGAGGGCTCATGAACTTGGTGAAGGGATCTGTGGGCCAGTTTCTGTGTCCCCTGCTCCCAGGCCTGTCCCCAGGAATTGCCTGGAGAGGGAAGGAGGGAGGGAGGGTGAGTTGGAAGCAACTACAGCCCCCCTGGCAGGCGGAACCCCATCTCCTCCTGGCCCGACCTTTGTAGCAGCTGTGGGTGCTGCCCAAGGGCATCTCAGGAACCCTGGGGGTCCACACCAAGGGGCAGCCCTGTGGGCGTGCAGGTCTTCAGGACAGCCCCTGCTCTCCCACAGGACGTGTTCGAGATGAGGTTTGCCAAGATGCCAGATGAGCCCGTGGAGGCGCCGCCGCTGCCTGCCCCCGCGGCCCCCGTGGTGAGCAAGGGCGCCGAGAGCAGCCGCAGCAGTGAGGAAAGCTCTTCAGACTCGGGCAGCTCAGACTCGGAGGAGGAGCGGGCCACCAGGCTGGCGGAGCTGCAGGAGCAGGTGGGCACTGACGCGCTGGCGTGGAGTTGAGGGGCCGAGGCGGATGGCTGGCACAGCAGCCTGAGGTCCGTCCCTTTGAGTGGGTCCCCCCTTGGCCCCATGTCCCACAGCAGCCGCTCAGTGCTTCCTCCCAAAGGCCCTCAGGGTGCCCTCCCCAGGTTGGGGCGGTGCGAGCCTGAGCCACAGCACGCATGAGTGGCTGCAAGGACACGTGGCTGGGATGTTTCTGGAGACCTGGCGGGCCTCAGGTGAGAGCTCAGTGGTCATCTGTGCCTTGCTCTGTTCCAGAAAGGTCTGTGAGGCACTTGCAGAGGCCACCACAGTGCCTGGGCTCCAAGCGGTCACTCAAAGTGGGGTGGGGCACAGGCTCCAAAGTCCTGGGGGTCCTGCCGTGTGGCTGCCCGGCTCCAGCCCCACTGCCAGGCTGTGCTTCCCTCCACCTTCTCCGCCTCGCTTTCCTCATTTGCAGTATGGGATGAATGTCACCCCCTCTGAGCTATCTTGAGGTTGAATTGGGAAAGATGGGAATTGTTTCCCCAGACCTCTGGCAGCCAGCTGGGTGCATGATTTCTGGGACCCCAGGTTGGAAGAAAATAGAGCAGGGCTGTCCAGTCAGGAGGGGAACAGCGTGAATCAGGGCCGCAAGGACAGCGATGGTCCTGCAGTCCCAAGTTGGCCGGACATTTGATTTTGAAGTGGCAAGGACCACACAGTAGGGAAGACGGCTGTGAGGTGTGGCCACATGGGTGGCAGCTCCTTCATGCACCCGCTGTTGGCCTTGCACAGATCACCCAGAGACAGGGACAGGCTGTGTCCTCACCTGGGCAGTGCCTCTCAAGGGGCCTCTCCTCTCCCATGGGGGTGGCTGGAGTGGGGTGGGCGAGGCGCTTAGCACACAGCCAGTAGTGGGGCAGCCCCAGATGAATGCTGGCTGCTGGCAGTGGATTGATTTAACCCTGGAGGCCTGCGTGTTACCAAATGGCTTCCTAGAAGTCACTGATGAAAGCCTCCTTTGCGAGGGCATTTAAACTTCTAGATAGTCTTCCTTATCTGAAAAATGAAAATAATAAAAACGTCAGCCACCCACCTAATGTAGATGATGGGTTGATGGGTGCAGCAACAGTCCCTGCTGTGCCACCTGCGCAGTGCTCAGCCTATGGCCAGCCAGCTCTTCCCCATTGCAGGTGAGGAAGCTGGGACGGAGAGGGTTCATGACTCACTAGCAGTCGCAGGGGAGTGAGGGGCAGAGCAGGGCCCAGGTGCTTCTGGTTCACCTCCTTCCCCAACTGAGGCAGCTCTGACGTCGCCCCAAGCCCCCTCAATCCCAGGGCCCCAGGCAGTCCCAGTGGTGCAGGCCATGCCCGGCGCCTCCCCAGCTGCCCGCTCTTTTCCAGCTGAAGGCCGTGCATGAGCAGCTGGCCGCCCTGTCTCAGGCCCCAGTAAACAAACCAAAGAAGAAGAAGGAGAAGAAGGAGAAGGAGAAGAAGAAGAAAGACAAGGAGAAGGAGAAGGAGAAGCACAAGGTGAAGGCCGAGGAGGAGAAGAAGGCCAAGGCGGCTCCGCCTGCCAAGCAGGCCCAGCAGAAGAAGGCTCCTGCCAAGAAGGCCAACAGCACGACCGCAGCGGGCAGGTGGGACCAAGAGCCCAGGGCTCAGCGCGCCACGGGGCTCACGGAGCCGCAGTGCTGGGATTGGGGGCTTTGCACCTTGGGCACCTGGAAACCAGGGTGAGGGGGGCGGGGAGACAGAGGACCTGCTGAGACCTGTGCTGGGAAGTCCAGGGGTCTAGGAGGTGCTGCTCAGCCGCCTTCAGGGCTGGCCGGGATTCTGGACATGGAAGCACTGGCACAGCCTGGTCTCTACGTCATGAAGCTTTTGGGATGTTTTCCTGGTCTGGGCCAAAGATCTTGACTAGGGGGAGCTGAGTGCCCCATTTTGGGCTTGCCCATAGGCAAGGGGCAGTGGTGGTGGAATCGTGCACGGGTGCATTCGGTCTCCTTTGGGAGTCCCTGCTGTGGCTGGGTACCGCCCTGTGTCTGCTAGGGACACGCAGGAGCCACAAAGCACCATGAGCTAGTAGGGAAGACCTTCAGGCCCAGGATTCCTCTCCTGGCCAGGTGGAAGGGAGGCTTCCCAAGGGGGAGCCCATAGCCATGTGGGAGTAAGCTTGGCAGCAGAGTGCCGGGGAGGGAGTTCCAAGAACAGGGAACAGCAGTACAAAGCCAGAGAGACCAGTAGGACGTGTTCCTTTTGGGAATGAGGGCAAAGTTGGCACCACTGAAAAAGAACAAGTTGGGAAAAGAGGTGAGTTGAGGCTGCTGAGATCCGCCAGCTTTGTTTGAGGTGTTCATGATTCCTTTTCAAGCAAATGAAGGGAAGTTAGGACTTAAGCTCAAAGTATTTGGATCCTTGTCGCTGTGGAGAATAGCTTAGTGGGAAACAGGAGTGGGAGAAGCATGGATACCCCTTTGGAGGTTATCATGGTTCTGCAGGCAATAGAAATTGGCGTGGCTCTGGAGACGGCATTATTTTGGAAGTGGCATGGCCAGGCCTTGGTGCTTGGTGGGAGGGGGAGAAGAGCTCAGGGGTCCTGGGTTTAGGTTTGGACAGCTGGGTCAGCCATTAAGGGAGCAGCAAGTGGGATGGTCGGGGTAGTTCTTCCCTTCCCTTCTTCCCTTCTTTTCTCTTTCCTTTTTGGAGGAGGATGCAGACATCCATTTTTTATACAGGTCAAGTATCCTTTATTTAAAATAAGGATATTTAAAAAAAAAAAAAGCTTCAGATTTTGAAATATTTGCATTTCAAATATTTGAAAATGTTGAGCATCTCAAATCTGAAATGCTCCAGTGAGCATTTCCTTTGAGCAGTTTCAGATTTTGGAGCATTTTGGATTTGGGATGCTCAGCCTATACTATTTTTGTCTGGTATCAATATAATGCTGGTTTCAAAAATGAGTTGGGGCCAGGTGCGGTGGCTCCCACCTGTCATCCCAGCACTTTGAGGAGCCAAGGCAGGAGGATCACTTGAGCTCAGGAGTTTGAGACCACTGCGGGGAATGGAGTGGGACTCTGTATCTTATTTAAAAAAAAAAAAAAAAAAAGGCTTGGAGACACAATATTTGAATGATTAGAGGCAATGAAAAAATGATTTGAAAAGTATTGCCCCTCCCTTCAGTTTTCTGGAGTGAATTTATAGAACTGATGTTAATACTTAAATGGTTGGTAGGATTCACTACCAAAACCGTCTGGCCTGGAGTTTTGGTTGTTTAGTGGGTATAGGATTATTAGATTATCAGTTTCTTCTTGAGTCAGTGTTAGCCTTTGAAGGCGTTAATCCATTCCACACAGATTGTCAAACTTAGGGACATAGTTTGTTGATTAGTATTCCTCTGTTATCCTTTTGATGTCTGTAGGGCCCGTAGTGATGTGTCTTTTTTATTCCTGATATTGGTCATTTGTGTCTTTTTTCTTGGTGAATCTGGATAGAGACTTACCAATTTTATTGATCTTTCAAAGAAACAATTTTATTTCATTGATTTTTTTTTTTGAAATGTTTTTACTTTATTTCTGATCTTTACAATTTCCTTTTGCTTAGTTTAGACTGGATTCTTCTTTTTTTAGGTTTTTTAAGGTAGAAGATTAGATTACTGACTTGAGACCTTTTTTTTTTTTTTTTAATTTTTTTGAGATGGAGTCTGTTGCCCAGGCTAGACTGCAGTTGCACAATCTCGGCTCACTGCCACCTGCATCTCCCAGGTTCAAGTGATTCTCCTGCCTCGGCCTCCTGAGTAGCTGAGATTACAGGTGCTTGCCACCATGCCTGGCTAATTTTTTTTTTTTTTTTTTGAGACAGAGTTTCGCCCTTGTTACCCAGGCTGGAGTGCAATGGTGCAATCTCGGCTCACTGCAACCTCCGCCTCCTGGGTTCAGGAAATTCTCCTGCCTCAGCCTCCTGAGTAGCTGGGATTACAGGCACGCGCCACCATGCCCAGCTAATTTTTTGTATTTTTAGTAGAGGCGGGGTTTCACCGTGTTGACCAGGATGGTCTCGATCTCCTGACCTCATGATCCACCCGCCTCAGCCTCCCAAAGTGCTGGGATTACAGGCTTGAGCCACCGCGCCTGGCTGCCTGGCTAATTTTTGTATTTTTAGTAGAGATAGTGTTTCACCATATAACCCAGGTGGGTCTCGAACTCCTGACCTCAGACGATCCACCCGCCTCGGCCTCCTAAAGTGCTGGGATTACAGGCGTGAGCCACTGTGACTGGCCCTGCACTGTCCTTTTTTCCTGCAAATACTCCCTTTTTCTGAAGCTTACTTTGTGTGAAATTAATATAGCCACCCCAGCTTTCTTTGACTAATGTTTGCATGGTGTATTTTTTCCTCTTTTTTCCTTTTAACGTACCTAGAACACTATGTAGAGTGGCGTTTGTGTCGATACTATGTGCACTGGTTCTTGTTTTTTCGTCTAACTCGAGCATCTCTTGCTTTTAGTTGGTGTGTTGAGACCGTTGGCATTTCACATAGTTACTGATGTAATTGGATTTTGGTCTGCCGTTTTATTTTCTTTTTCCTCTGCGTCTTTTGTTCCTTTGTGTCCCCCTTTCTTGCCTTCTTTTGGATTACCTGAATACAGAGATCATTTATTGACCTGTGGAGTTTGAGACGCCCGTGGGGTGTAGAGAGGAACTAGCCTCTGTAACCGTTTCCTGGCCGAGGTCTGGAAACCCCCCTGCTGGGAGCAACTTTTCTAACCTTTGATTTTCTGCCTTGAGGCACCACTTCGGGAAGAAAGCTTGGGCCCAGAGAGCAGCCTGCTGTCGGGAGGAAGGGGAGTGTGCAGTGGGCTCCCAGGGCAGGTGGACAGAGTCTCAGCGCCACGTTGCTCTGTCTTCTGCCCCAGACAGCTGAAGAAAGGCGGCAAGCAGGCATCCGCCTCCTACGACTCGGAGGAAGAGGAGGAGGGCCTGCCCATGAGCTACGATGAGAAGCGCCAGCTCAGCCTGGACATCAACCGGCTGCCCGGGGAGAAGCTGGGCCGGGTGGTACACATCATCCAGTCTCGGGAGCCCTCGCTCAGGGACTCCAACCCCGACGAGATAGAAATTGACTTTGAGACTCTGAAACCCACCACTTTGCGGGAACTGGAGAGATATGTCAAGTCTTGTTTACAGAAAAAGCAAAGGAAACCGTTCTGTAAGTTGCCTGGGTGGAGTGTGGTGCTCGAAGCTCCTCTCCCCTCCTTGTCCTGTCCCTCTCTCACTCCTCACAGCCCCCGTCTGCGAGCGTGGGCACAGGGCTGCCACGCTGTCTTGGCTTGTCCGTCCCACCTCATGCCCTGAGGATATCTGTGGTCCACCAGGGACAGCGGGCTTGGGGCTGAACCCAGGCCTGAGCCCCACCCAGCCAGAGCCTGCTTTTCCTGTTCTCGGGGATGTGGGCAGCACTTGTGTGCGTTGGCCTTAACCTTGTCCAGGGAAGGCACGACCCTGGGGCTGGGCTCCAGCCCCAAACCCCATTCATTAAGGGCCCAGTTAGGGTCCTCACTGCATGCCTTTCTGAGGCTCCATTTGGGGCCTTGGCTGCAGGTGACCTCTCTGATGGTCCCTTGCAGGGCAGACCAGCTTCACTTACAACAAGGACACCCTCCCTTTGATTAGGGTCACAAGTCCGGAGGCCTCACAGGACGGACCCCGGCACCAGCCCAGGCTTCCATGAAGTTGATGGCAGGAACAAGTCACTGCCAGGATCTGCAGGTCCGGCAGAGTAGGAGGGAGGGCAGATGAGAGACAGGCCTTGTACCTCCCGCAGGCTGTCAAGTGAGTGCAAGGCTCACTTGAACTTTCGTGTGGCCTCTCAAGTATGCTCGGGCCTCCCTCTGAAAAAGGGAGCCTCCTTTCCTGGATGGAATGTCTGTGTGGTCCTGTGTGGTCACGGTACATCTGACCCACGGTAAGTCACTGGGTCAACTTGGAGGGAGCGACTCAGGAGTATCAGGCAGTGGAGACCGGACCCCAGGACCACATCATCCTTGCTGCCCAGGCAGAGACCTGGTGAGGCAGGTCATGAGTCAGAGGCTCTGCCCTGCATGTCAGGGACGCTGGCTAAACCATGTCCTGTCCCTGTACCTGTTGGCGCCATGGAATGGCCTCTTCTACCTTACGATCCAGGCTTTGTACACCCTGAGTGGACAGCAGAGGCGGGTGGGTGGGTCTGTCTCATCCCAGTCATTTCTGCCACTCGAAGCCCTGGCGACAGCTCTGCATCTGTCAGCTCCAAACCTGTGAAAGCCGGGCAGCTGGCTTGGACACAGTGTGCAGGGCTGGGGCCGTGGCCGCCTGGGTGCCACCCTGGCTCCTGCTCCATCGGTCCCTTTTGTGGTCTCAGCGCCCATTTGTTCCCCGACAGCAGCAAGCGGGAAGAAGCAGGCAGCCAAGTCGAAAGAGGAGCTAGCTCAGGAAAAGAAGAAGGAGCTGGAGAAGCGTCTGCAGGACGTCAGTGGGCAGCTGAGCAGCAGCAAGAAGCCTGCCCGGAAAGGTACTGCCTGCAGCCGCCGTGCCTCCCTCTTTGGTGGGGTGAGGGGTCAGCAGTAGGGGTTTGAGCACCCAGCAGGTCCACATCTGAGTGTGACTGCCTCCTCATAAGCTCTGTGTTGCTGTTGTTTTGAGACAGAGTCTCCCTCTGTCACCAGGGCTGGAGTGCAGTGGCGTGACCTCTGCTCACTACAACCTCTGCTTCTGGATTCAAGCAATTCTCTGCCTCAGCCTCCCGAGTAGCTGGGATTACAGGCGCCCGCCACCACGCCCGGCTAATGTTTTATATTTTTAGTAGAGATGGTGTTTCACCATGTTGGCCAGGCTGGTCTTGAACTCCCGACCTTGTGATCCACCCGCCTTGGCCTCCCAAAATGCTGAGATTACAGGCATGAGCCACTGCGCTGGCCACTCTGTGTTCTTAGATGAGCTCTTGAGCTCCTGGAACCTCGATTTGCTTGTCTGTCACTGGAGAGGGTCACACCCCAACCCTGTAGGGAGTATGCGCATGTGGGGTGTGTGTGAACACAGCGCTTTCCAGGGCACCACCTCTCCCACAGGCTCCTGTGGGGCTTAACCAGGAGCCCAGCCCTTAGGCAGTGAGCTTTCTGACTGTTCTGCTGGCGGCAGCACTTCCACGGCAGGCTGGGGTAGCAGACATGGGAGGCCGGCCCCATGCCCTGTGCATTGCCAGGCTATGTGTTCAGGGGAGCCGGCATTTGATCCCTTGCCTCCTTTTCCTGGACCCTGTTAGAAAGAACACATGTCTCTTTCCCTGGCTTCCAGGATGTGCACATGGGGGACAGTAGGGTCCTGTCTGCACTGGAGCATGTTCCAGCTGGGCCATGGCCTTGCGACAGTTTGCCCAGCGTCGAGACAGGTCCCATGACCCTGCCTGCTGAAGGGCTCTGTCTCTGTAGTCACTCTTGGGGCGCCCCAGGAAGAGTAAGCAGTCCAGCTGCCCGTGTCCTGTCAGTACTGCTGGTGGCCACGTGACGGGGGATGTTTTCTGTACAGCCTTTCCTCCCATCCATCGCTTCCTGTGTGAGTGTCTCAGGTAGATTCAGATAGTCTTGTTGACCTGATTAATTTCAATAAATGCTTATTAAACGGCAGGGTCAGGAAATGGGTGGATTGTGGCATGAAGCATGGCGGTGCCACCAAGGGGGTTGAGGAGGGGGTGTGCAGTGAGCGCGCCTTCCCGCCCATGTCTCCACAGAGAAACCCGGCTCTGCACCCTCAGGGGGCCCTTCCAGGCTCAGCAGCAGCAGCTCCTCCGAGTCTGGGAGCAGCAGCTCCAGCGGGTCCAGCTCTGACAGCAGCGACTCAGAATGAACTGGCTTCGGACACAACAGGACAGATGGATGCCGCCCACGCCGAGACTCTGCCGTGCCCCTTCTGTGGTTAATATACTACCTTTGTTCCATGGTGTGCAGGTCTTTTTCATTCAGTGTTACGATATCTTCCAGTTTTTGCTTTCATAGGTCAGAGATCTATCTTGTGTGTGCGTTAGATTTGATGAGAAGGTGTGAACTCTGCAGAAAGTGTCTTCTTCATCACTGAATTCAGTCACTTGGAGATGGCAACTTCAAATGCTAACCCGATGACCCCAGAAAACCGTGTGAGACTGGCACCGAAGGACCTCGTGGAATCCCTTTGCTTAGGCCCAGCCTGGTCTGTAGCTCCAGAAAGAATCTTTTCCCAGGAAGTGTCTCGGACATGGGCACCGTACTTGAAAGCTGTTAGCTTTCCAAACAGGTATTGTCCCTGTCACCTGGGCCTCAAGCTCTGACCCTCGTGTCTGACGCGGCTGCCTCTTTCTGGAGGGGCTGAGGACAGATGTGCCTGCTTGTGGGGACCAGGCTGGGCCTAAGCGAAAGGTCTTCGAAGCCCCAGCCCGGAGCGTGGAACCCTTGGGGTGGGGACAGGTGGGGTCATGGCCAGGAGGGGTGTCGTCTTCTCCGACGTGGTGAAATCCGGAGCTCCTCAGAGGGAACGGCGCGGCTGTGTGTGCAGCCTGCAGGTTTCCATACACTGAAGCTTTTACCTCAACTTTAAAAAACAGAAGAAAAGATTAAAAAAACAAAAGGAGACTTTTTTTGTAAGGTTTGGCAATTTTCTACGGAAGTCCAGCCCGATGTGCGTCCCCGCCTGGCTAGCGCTGCCCCTGCTGCTGCTGCTGCGCCCTTGGGAGCCGCTTTCCCGAGCTTATGTGTATATAATAGTTATTTATTAACATCATTGATCATTTTTTAAAAAAACAAGAAAAGAAAAACAAACCGCAGAGGACATGCATTCAAACAATCGCAGAGATGCAGGCCTTTTCGGTGGCGTGCCGGGCCCGGGGCCTGCCTGGTGGCAGGCCTGTCGTCTCCAGGTGCTAACCTCCGCCCCGCGCCGTGCCCACCCACGTCTGTGTTCGCGCGCTCGCCCCTGGGTTCGTTGGGTTTTTTGGTTGTTTTTCTTTGTGGGTTTTTTTTTTTTTTTTTTTTTTTTTAAATGAAACTTGGAGACTTACAGGTTTAGACCGCTTTCAGCTACAGCACATTCTAATTTTTTATTTTGTTTAGTTCTTTTGTATTCACTTCTGGTCTCTTTAAGACTGTTTTAAAAGAAATCAATTTAGGGAACCCCAGTTATATAATATAAACTTTGTAATCAGAGAAAAAATGTATAGTAAATCTAAGTCTTGATTTTTAACTTTCTATTGTAAAAAAATAATAATATACAGAGTTTAACAGAAGGTTATGTTTCGGTTTTGTTTTCCCGGAGGCTGCCATTTGGTCTTTGAGTGTGGGGATGCCCCAAACCGGCCCACCAAGCTCTGAGCATGGCGGCTTCAGCCAGGAATGCCAGGGTCAGCCTCCCAGGCCTGTGGGTGGGGATGCTTCCCCCTGCCAGCCTCCAGGCACCTGGCCAGGCCCTCCTCAGCCTCTCTGCCCTCCTTGGGTGGAGGAGTCTCTGGGCCCCAGGAAGATTCCCTCCCCGAGACTCGCAGGGTGCTCCTGCTCCCGCATAGTTACAGCCCAGAAATGCCTGAAAGCAGGCATTCTCCCGGACCTCGGCGTTGGGGAGCCTCCAGGGGGGCGCTGGGTGTGGAGCTATGGTGTGGTCTGTCCTGGATGGTGGCCAGTTCTTTCTGCCAGCACTTCTGGATGGATATAGTGGAGCTATGGTGTGGTCTGTCCTGGATGGTGGCCAGTTCTTTCTGCCAGCACTTCTGGATGGATATAGGATATTGCTTGATCCTGGGTTCAAGCAATTGTTAGTATCCTCATATGTGGTGATTTTTAAAAAACCATAAAATTCAGAGTCCGCCATCCCTTACAGATCTAGGTATGCCCTTACTGTAGAGGGAACTCTGATGAGGAAATGCTGGTAAATGACCATTTTTTAAATTGCTGGTGAGTCTGACACTTGGTGAGTTTTCAGCCAGTTTGTTAAACTTTTAATTAAGTTTTGTTTATAATAAAAATATAAATGGATTTGAAAGTTTCAATTTTTTTAAAGTTACCCTTGTTTTTCAAAGGTATTTTCTAAACAGATCTTTAATGGACTATTTAAACTGAGCTTAAGGGATTCACACACAACAGCTGACAGGTCTTCACACAGGCTGATCAGTAGCATGCTGCCAGCACAGGGCCGGGTGATGCACACCCTAAGCCAGGGTGCCTGGGCATGTGGGGCGCTCCTTGCAGTGGCCCTCCAGCCGCACAGCAGTGAGTGGCCTGCGTGCACTGTCAGGGGAGCGGCTGGCTGCAGGGGTGGCACAGCAGGAGCGTCGTGGGGCCCTTCCTTCTCGGCTGGTTCTCTGCGATGGTGGCATCGTGCTCACCTCCGCTCCTCTTGTCTAGAAGCTGCTGACCCTGGCAGCCCACCAAGGGCACACTGAGCAGCTGCATTGGTGCTGTCACTTTTTTAAGGCTTTCTGTCCAGGCTTCAACACTGGTTTCTTTTCAGAGTTTTGAAGGATTGATGTCTTCCTCAACGCCCTTGCCGGCGGGCTGAGTGTGACGGCCACATCCATTTCTTCTGTATTAGAAGGCCGTGGTGATTCAGTTAGATTGTCCCACTGCCGAGTCCTGTAGGGCAACTTCTAACGTGCTTTTTTCAAGGGCAAAGGAGCAGTGACAAGTTGTGTGTGGGAAGTGGATTTGAAAACACTCTGACCCCTGGAGGCCGAGGGGGCAGGCTTCGGGTGTGAACTGAACTCCAGACCCCTCTTTGTGCTGGGCGGTGGCATCTTGCTTACAAAGTGTAAGACGGTTTCTTTTGTGTTTGTTTTCGGTTTTGTTCTTTTGCAGCACTAACGCCTCTTGACAGTCTTTTGGGAAAGAGTAACACCCCACATAAAGAATGTGTCACATCCAGTGTAGCGCTGTTCTCAATACTGGCATAACGCTTCCAGGAAGTTTTTCTTTTTTATATTTAAAATGTTACTTTTCTGTATGATGTGCATGCAAGTTTACCGTAACTTTTCTTAAACTTTTTAGTGCCGTTTCTAGTATATTCCTGTAAATGTCAGTTACTGAAAATGAGTCCAATGTAAGTAGTTTTAGCTTGTTTATTGCAATGCTGGCCTCAACACAACAGAATAAAAATGGTAGAAAGTACTCTTTGATGTTTCTGGTAATCATGGACCCTTCTCCTGGGGCATTTGTTTTGTTTTCATAATAAAAAGCAAACAAACAAACAAAAAAGCTGTTTTTGCATTTTCCTGTGCTTTCCTGTGCCTCTCTCCCGGAGCCTGGAAATATCTGAAAGCAGGTGGTCTAGAACAGCCTTCACTGGTCCACACTGAAGGTGGCGAGCTCCCCACACTTGACGTCTTGTAACTCCTGGCGGAAATACCCAGGGCAGCCAGAAGGCGCCCAAAAAACCATTTACAGGCAGGATGCCCTGGCTTGTGCCTGTGACCCCAGCACTTCAGGAGGCCAAGGCAGGAGGATGGCCTGAGCCCAGGAGTTTGAGGCTGCAGTAAGCCATGATTGCGCCACTGCACTCCAGCCTAGACATCGCTGTTCCTTTTTTTAAATTTTTTTTTTTTTTTTTTTTTTTGAGACAGAGTCTTGATCTGTCACCAGGCTGGAGTGCAGTGGCACAATCTTGGCTCACTTCAACTCCACCTCCTGGGTTCAAGCAATTCTGTGTCAGCCTGCCGGGTAGCTGGAACTACAGGCACATGCCACCATGCTCAGCTAATTTTTTGTATCTGTAGTAGAGACGGGGTTTCACCGTGTTAGCCAGGATGGTCTCGATCTCCTGACCTGGTGATCTGCCAACCTCAGCTTGCCAAAGTGCTGGGATTACAGGCATAAGCCACCATGTCCAGCCAACATCTCTTTAAAAAAAATAATAACCTGAATACCAATAAGTGGAGATAAAAGAAAAAATAATAATAACCGAACCATTAAATAGCGCTTGTCCTGAGCCCTGGCAGGGTGAAGAGAGCCTCATTTCTTGCCTCACTAGGAAGCTACAGTCTGCTTTACTGACAGTTCACTGGTTCCCTGGTACAAGCTGCTCTCTGAGACAGCTAGGTTCTGTGCTCTTCTAGTTGACCTGGCCACTTGTCCCCTCCCTCTGCATCTGTCTGCCCTGAAGTGTCTTCCTGTGATTTCACTCAGTCTTAATGGACATGGAAATAAAACCCCAAAAGCAGATGTTCATAGGGAGGTTTAACTGCCAGACTGCAGAGGCTGGCATGTGGTGAGGATCACAGAAGAATGAAGTGTCGGCTTCTCACAATTGCTGGTACTGGAACTAGGCCTGGAAGAAGACATTCCAGGGGAGACGGTTCTGGTTGGGCACACGTCTAGGCCTGAGGACCTGCCCAACCCGACCCGACAGAGGGTCGGGGGCGCGGCATCACTCCTGGCCAGACTATGACCATTCTCATCCAGACCAGCCTCCTTGAGGACAGACATGGGGCCTTGTCCGCCCGAGGCAGATGGCGTCTTCCTGCAGCCTAATCAGCTTAGTGCCAGCTGGCCTGTCCATGACCCACACGCCCTGACCTCTGCAGAGACTGGCCCGTGAGCATACATCCTTCCAGTTCTGCACGTGACCTCAGACCCCATCCTTCGTGTCAGCGCTGCCTCCCAAGCTTGGGGCCAAACCCACCACAACCCATGAGTCTGTGGTGCGGTGAGCAGGTGGCGCACAGGTGTTGCAGACTTGCCTCTGGAGTTTGCTTTCGCCCCAGGCAGGACTTAAACTGAATAAACCCTACCTAGCGGACGTGAAGTGCTTCCTTCATGGACCCGCCCTTACTGTAGGAATGTCAGCCGGCAGGGCAGGGCAGGTCCTCCAGCCCTGAGCTCACTCGGTCTGCAGCTCCATATGGCAGTCCTGGAAGTCTGACTTCAAACCTCCCAGCTGGAGGCTGCCGACAAGACAGAAATCTCGCAGAAAAGACGGGCTGCGAAGGAGGCTGCTGTCAACCGGGCCTCTGGCAGGACATTTGGGGAATGCAGTTTGACCCAGCGGTCCCACCTCTAGGATGTTTGCAAATGAACCTGCACGGCTGCAAAGAGAAGCGTGAACTGAGAGTGCAGGCGCATTCAGAGACGCTGTTTGCACGGATGACACCGAAACGCTGCCTCTGTGCTCATCTGTGGGCTCACAGGAGTGTTGCTAGTCAGATACAATAAAGCATGAAGCGGGCTGGGCGAGGTGGCTCGCTCCTGTAATCCCAGCACCTTGGGAGGCCAAGATGGGCAGATCACCTGAGACTGGGAGTTTGAGACCAGCCTGGCCAACGAGGTGGAACCCCATCTCTACTAAAAATACAAAAATCAACCGGTTGTGGTGGCACGCACCTGTAATTCCAGCTTCTTGGGGGGCTGAGGCAGGAAAATCACCTGAACCCAGGAGGCAGAGGTTGCAGTGAGCCGAGATTGTGCCACTGCACTCCAGCCTGGGCAATAGAGTGAGACTATCTCACGAAAAAAAAGCATGAAGTGAATGACCAGACCGTACAGTTGAGCAAGAAAAATGGCAGAACAAGAGGCATGGTGCAGGATGAGGCCTTCAGAATCGCGTGGCTGTGTGTGCACACTGATGAGCCACGGGACGTGCCCCTAGCTGCCAGCCAGGTTCTTCCCGGGGAGAGCACGTTTGCTTTGCTTTATGTCTTTCTGTACTGGAGTTTTTAGCAATCAGTTAGATATCACTGTTATTTAAAATATGGGAAGCCAAGTAGGAAATTACAAACAAGGATAAAAATAAGAATGTCAGGAAGGGGAGGTGTGTACTAAAGGATGTTTATTTGGAAAAAAATTAGCTTTGACAGAAGACACCTACACATTTGTGTAGCCGAGCAGATGTCAGTGAGGGCAGAGGGCGAGGCCCTCCGTGGAGACTGCACGCACGGGTGGCCAGCTGTGGCAGCAACAGTGAACACATGACAAACACTGAATGGAGGGGAGCAGTGGCCTGGCGGCAGAGAGGCTGAATGCTTTAAGCCTGACGGAGAGCCTGCCCTGCTCAGCGTCATCACTGCACTGGAGAGCACTGTAGGCCACACGTGTGCAACTTACAACTCTCCAGTTTCCGGTGTTTTGGATGTACTGGCCAAATGGCCTCAAATGCTTGGAAGCTACCATGATGCTTCACACATGACGACTGTTTTGGTGACTCAAGATACAAGTGCAGGCTGGGTGCAGTGGCCGGTGCCTGTAATCCCAGCACTTTGGGAGGCCTGACCCCATGACTGCAGGACCAGCCTGGGCAACACAGGGAAACCCTATCTCTATAAACACTAGTTCACCGGGTAGCCACAGCTGCCTGGGAGGCTGAGCTTTGGGAGGATCACCTGAGCCCCGGAGATAGAGGCTGCAGTGAGCTGTGATGGTGCCACCGCATTCCAGCCTGGGCAACAGAGTGAGACCCTGTCTCAAAAAAGGAAAAAAAAAAAATGTAAGCGAAACAAAGGTCCCGATGAGATGCTGCTGCTACTCGCCGTGTGTGCCAAAAACAAAAGAAAACCAAAACCTTTACAAACTTGAAGGTGGTTTGCAGTGGGGATGGGAGGGGCGCTCTTGGCTTGGTTTAAACCAAGCATCTAGCAGTGCCCAGGCCTATGCTGTCCCTAGCAGCACCTGGAGGATTCAAATGTTACAACAGCTGACCACGAGGGGACTCTACAGGGGAAGTGTCCCGTGCACCAGTCACACCGTTGCTGTGCTGAGGGGCTCAGGAGCCGACGCCGGCCTTCTTGAGTTCCTATCCCGCAGTTTGATCTTCAAACCTTCCAGCAGGATTATCAGCAAGACACCTGAATTAAACCCAGGTCTGTTTTCCTCAAAGTGTGGTTCTGGGCTCAGGTTTTCACACCGTAATCACATAATTGTGCAAAACTTGGACTGCCCTGTGTCCCTCGAGACCTCGAGCTTGTTTTTGTCTCGGACCAAGATGGCCTCATTTCCATACTGTGAGTACCACATGCTCCGGCTCCTGCCCAGGTACGTCCCGGGCGGCACCGACTCCAACTTCCTCTGCTGCTGCTGCCAGATGAGCAAGGAGGTGTCCCTGTACCGGAGGCGGGCGTGGCCTTCAGACAAGGCCTTCTCCGCCAGGGGCACGCGGCCACTCATCCCCTCCCCTGTCCTGCTGGACTCCTGGGAACCTGCTGTTCTGAGAAGGGCCACTCGTGGACAGCTGCCACACGCTGCACACTAAATTAACGGACAGCTTTCCGAGCTTTGGGGTTTAAGGATCCCTTGTTTAACTGAATGGTAGAAATCAGGAATTCAGCCCATTTGCAGGCAGCGTCTTCAGGAGCATTGTGTGGTGAAGAAACTCGAGGCGGCCTCGCCATTCTGAAGACACCTGAGGCCCATTCAGTGGACAGCAGGCAGGTCACAGCGGTGCCTGGCCACAGCTCTTCCGGGTGCAGCTGCGTGGAAGTGACAGGGGCGAGGCGTCACACCCTGGGGGGTGATTCTGCCACCATGGCCTGGACCACTGAGCTTGAAGAAATGGATCCAGCACGCTGAGGAAGGGACATGGTGGCCCCAGATGGAAGGTGGAAGGAGCTCCGGCGGCATGCCCTGCACGCATCTGTCCGGGCCGGCGTTCGGGGCGGCGGCTGTTCCGACCCACCCTGGGGATCCGGCCCCAGCGTCTGTTCAGGTCTCGTCTCTCCCCAGTGGTGCTGCTGCGGAGGAACGAACGTGCGATCAGGCGAGGGGAGGTCAGGCAGGCGGCCGTCTAGGGCGCAGCGTCAGCCCTCGGGGGATCGGAGGCCGAGATCCAGTCACCTACGAGCCGTGGCGCAGCCCGGGAGCTGGGCGCGGAGCGAGACGGGCGCGCAGTGCCAGCTTTCAGCCCCTGGGCGGTGCTGGGGAGGCTGCTTGCGGGGGCTTCAGGGTCTCCATCTGTGAATCACCGGCCAGCAGCGCTCGAAAGGCGCCAGGCGCCAGCCCCGGGACCCGCAGGGGCTGCCTTTCTGCTCCGAGCATCCAGCTCCCGGGAGGCCCCTGGACCCAGACAGACACCATGTCAGGAGCAGGCGAACAGGGAACCGCTCCCGAACGCCTTCCCCGCCGCGCAGCGTCAGGGGCCTCCCCTCCCGGGATGGCCGCGCTCGCTCCGCCGCCCGCGCGCACCCTGGGGCCCCCGTCTCGTGCCCCGGACCCCGCGCGCTCCGGGTCGCGCCATCCTCCCGCCCCCTGCATCCGCTCACCTCCCCGGGTCCCCCACGTCGCCCGCGCCGGTCACCGCGCGTCGTGGGCCTCGGAGACGCGGGCGGCGGGGCCGATGCGCTGCGGGGCTCGCGAGGCCGCGGGCAGTGTCTCCATGGCAGCGCCGCAGGCCTGGCGAGCCGAGCGCAGAGGCCAGGCAGGCGGGTGCGACGAGCCCGAGCCATCGATCGCTGCGTGAGGCCCCAAAGGGAGCTGGAAGAGGAGGAGGAGGGGCTGGATGGTGAGGGTCTGAGCGAGGAGGAGGAGGGGCTGGAGGAGGAGGAGTTGGGGAAGGAGGAGCAGGAAAAGGAGGAGCCAGAGGAGAAGGGGCAGGATGGTGGGGGGCTGGGAGAGGAGGAGGAGGAGGAGCTGGGAGAGGACGAGGAGCTGGAGGAGGAGGAGGACTTGGATGGTGGGGTGGGAGAGGAGGCGGGAGGAGGAGGAGGGAGGAGGGGGCTGGGAGAGGAGGAGGGAGGAAGAGGAGGGAGGAGGGGGCTGGGAGAGGAGGAGGGACTAAGAAGGTAGGGACTGGAAGAGAGAGTAGCAGGGGCTGTAGGAAGACCCGTAGGAGCTGGAGGAGGAGGAGGAGGAGGAGGAGGGAGGAGGAGGAGGAGGAGGGAGGAGGAGGAGGAGGGAGGAGGAGGAGGAGGAGGAGGAGTGGGTACCCACCACCCTGTCAGTGACACCCCGCTGGGCTGTATGGTCTCATCGTCGTGGTGGTTTTCACATTTCCGCTTGTGTGGTTACTTTTGCCACTGCTTTTACTGTTGCTGTTAACATTCTGTATGAACATTCTTGCTCCTAGTAATTTATACGATTATTTTTTAATTAGTGAAGTGTCCAGCGTACTGTCTCAAAAATAGGTCTTGAATTTCTCCATCTCACTCAACCAAGCGGGGCCTCTATACTGCTCATTTGGACTCCTCAACAGCTCCATGAGGGCAAGGTCAATTTCCTTCACTCACTCCACCTCCAATCATACTCCAATAACACTCTCTTTTAGTATCTACCCTTTCCCCTTAATTTTATGGTTTTTCTCCAATGCCAATTAAGAAAACTAGCGTAATGAAGCCTGGTGTGGTGGCTCACCTCTGAGTCCCACCTACTTGGGAGGCTGAGGCAGGAGGATCCCTTGAGCCAGGAGTTTGAAGCTGCAGTAAGCCATGATCGTGCTACTGCACTCCAGCTGGGGCGACAGAGCAAGACCTCTTCTCTAAAAAAAGAAAAAGAAAATGAGCATAATGGACTTCCAAGGAACACTAAGCCTACAACTGTGGAATGCACTTTTTTTTTTTTTTTTTTTTTTTTTTTTTTTTTGAGGCAGAGTCTCCCTTTATCGCCCAGGCTGGCTCGATCTTGGCTTACTACAACCTCCAGCTCCCAGAGGTGATTCTCCTGTCTCAGCCTCCTGAGTAGCTGGGACTACAGGTGCCCGTCACCAGGCCTGGCTAATTTTTGTATTGTTAGTACAGACAGGGTTTCACCATATTGGTCTTGAACTCCTGATCTTGTGATCCGCCCGCCTCCCACATTCTTTTTTGTTTTGTTTTGTTTTGTTTTAATGAAGCTTTTTCGTTTGATTCACTGTCCCCACATTCTTTACAAGTACACAGGACATTTACGAAAACTGGTCACGTGCTGGACCATCAATCAGTTTCAACAAATTTTAAAGCATTTAAGTCTTATGTAATCTCTCAGTCTTCCCACCTAGGAGAACACAGCAACTGAAGTCAAACTGCTTTCAAGAGACACAGAACAGGCCTGTATTCAAAGATCCATTTAACAATTTTGCCTCTATCTGGCTGGGTGTGGTCTTCACTCTTGTGATCCCAGCATTTTGAGAGGCCTAGGCGATCGGTCACTTGAAGTCAGGAGTTTGAGACCAGCCTGGCCAACATGTTGAAACCCTGTCTTTACCAAAAATATAAAAATGTAGCTGGTGTGGTGGCAGGTGCCTGTAATTCCAGACACTCAGGAGGCTGAGGTGGGAGAATCGCTTAAACCCGGAAGGCAGAGGTTGAACCACTGCACTCAATCCTGGGCAACAGAGCGAGACTCCGTCTCAAAAAAAAATTTTTTTTTTTTTTTTTTGCCTCTGAGTTAATATAATTTCTTCATTTCTTCTATGCCTTGAACTAAATAATTTGAATATTTAGTTACCTGTGAGCTTCCTTTCCTGTTGTTGTCAAAACTAGATAGGGCTTATATTTCTGTTCGAAACATTACTAATTCTTCATGTTTTGTCTTCCAGAATCAAAAAAACTTTTTCCTTTTGAGCTATTTATAGCTACAAAAATTAAGTGAAAAGCGAAGATTATCTCTTTCTACTGATATCTCCAGAATCTGAAAATTATTTAAAATCCCTTTGGGTCCAATCTGATTTGATATCAAGTGCCCTCCCTCTAGGCCCAGGGACGATGGCAGAAGAGGTAACCGCATGAGAACTAAGAGCTGGTTTCGAGGGATAAAGTTTGTTCAGACCCTCTGAATCAGAGACAGTTCACAAATACCCGAATAGCCGGCAGCTCAATACATAAAACTTAAAGGTAAGTCAATTTTGTAACTTTGCTTTCTGGAGTTTGGTTTTTAGTTCTTACGTTGCATAAAATATTGTTTATTTATTTATTTATTTTTGAGATGGAGTTTTGCCTTGTTGCCCAGGCTGGAGTGTAATGGCGAAATCTTGGCTCACTGCAACCTCCGCCTCCCGGGTTCAAGCGATTCTCCTGCCTCAGTCTTCCAAGTAGCTGGGATTACGGGTACATGGCACCATGCCTGGCTAATTTTGTATTTTCAGTAGAGAGGGTGTTTCACCATGTTGGCCAGGCTGGTCTCGAACTCCTGACCTCGGGTGATCAGCCTGCCTCAGCCTCTCAAAGTGCTGGGATTACAGGTGTGAGCCACTGTACTCAGCCTGCACACAGGTTTTTAAAGTTAATGAGCGCCTGCCCATCTCCTTTCTTGTCTGTCCTGAAACAATTAACTGTCTTTAAATCTTGTGGCTCTAAGTAACTTGGCCATAGGGGGTCCCACCAAGGGATAAGATGGACCCAGGGCGCATAGCACACCACTCCAGCGGCCATATGGGACAAAATAAAAGTTTGGCCATTAATGCTATCTCTGGCAAATCTTGGCCAAAAGAAGGGAATATGGCCTAAAAGTAAAATCCTAAACTCCTCCCTGACTGAATGGATCCCCTCTTGGCCAAGGGGACCTCAGAAAAGCTGAAAACTGAGTTCCTAGCCATGATGGGTGTGAGGTCCAACTCCCGTCATTACAACTCCTCCCTTTTGTGACTTAGCTACAAGTCACTCGCATTTGTGTTAAAATAAGATTATGAGACTGAAAAAGCAGACTTCTTGTGGTGATAAGATACCAAATTATAAAATAAGACCTGTGGCTGGGCACAGTGGCTCACACCTGTAATCCCAGCACTTTGAGAGGCTGCGGCGGGCAGATCACTTGAGGTTGGGAGTTCAAGACCAGCCTGGCTAACATGGTGAAACCCCGTCTCTACTAAAAATACAAAATTTAGCCAGGCGTAGTGGCACATACTGTAATCTCGGCTACTTGGCAGGCTGAGGCAGAACCACTTCAACCCAGGAGGTGGAGGTTGCAGTGAGCCAAGATTGCACCACTGCACTCCAGCCTGGGTGACAGAGTGAGACCCTGACTCAATCAATCAATCAATCAATCAATAATAAATAAATAAATAAGAAAGATTCAGGGCCATGCCAGGCACAGGTTAATAAGTCCTGCACCTCAGGTCAGGCGTGGTGGCTCACACCTGTAATCCCAAGACTTTGGGAGGCTAGGGCAGGAAGATCAGCAAGGTCAGCAGTTTGAGACCAGCCTGGCCGACATGATGAAACTCCGTCTCTACTAAAAATACAAAAATTAGCCAGGTGCGGTGGTGTGCGCCTGTAATCCCAGCTACTTGTGAGGCTGAGGCAGGAGAATCGCTTGAACATGGGAGGCGGAGGTTGCAGTGAGCCGAGATCATGCCACCGCACTCCAGCCTGGGCAACAGAGCAAGACGCCATCTCAAAAAAAAAAAAAAAAAAAAATGTCCTGGCTAATTTTTTGTTTTTGTTTTTGTTTTTTTTGAGACAGAGTCTTGCTCCCAAAAGCCAGGCTGGAGTGCACTGGCACCTTGTAGGGCTGTTGGGCCCCACAGGGTTGTGGGGCGTCCCTTAAGCTGTGCTGGAGTGTAAGATCCGAGAAGTAAAGAAACAGGACACTGAAGAACTGGAGAAGAGCAGCTGGACTTGGGGGCTGTGCCACCTATGAGCGGAGATGAGTGAGGCCCCGAATGCGCAGAAGCGTCTGTATTTATTAGGTACAGGCAGGGGGAAGGGTTGTAAGTGAGGTCATCATCTATAGGCTTAGTGATAGGGCATACATAATCACATAATCACAAGCAAGGAGGCCACCCCATGATGTCACCTGGGCGGAGAGGTGGGCCGTGCAAAGTAGGGGGCCCTGCTGTGTGCAGTAGTATAGGGTCGTGTACAGAAAAGGGGTCCACCCCCATTAGGTCACCGAGGCAAGGAAGTGGGCTATGTGCAGCCAGTGTCGTGTGCAACACTTCTTATCTGGGGGCTGGAGACTTCAAAGGATTTCTAATAGAGGGGTACTGTAAGCCAATGCAGTGGGAGCTGACAGACTTATGCTCTTCTCTTAAGATATTTATGGGAGGATTCTTTGAGCCAGCACAGAAGTGAGAAAAGACTGACAGGGTGTACAGCCGCCGTGACTGGTCACACCAGAGGGTTCTTCTCCCTCGGTTGCTTGTGGGATCTCAGGCCTGAGGCCGACTTTCCACAGGAACTGGACTCGAGGTGCTACAACTCCTTTATCAGGAGGAGAGGCTCCTGCTCCAAGCCTGTCATACAGTGTGTGCCCTTTCAGGCAGGGACGCCACCGCCGGGGTCTTTGGTTCTCGTCCTGGTCTGACTGTTTTCCCATGTACTGCTTCTGTTCTGTGTCTGCTCTCGGCATGCCTCCTACTACAAACTACTCTATGGTTATATGGAAGGATTCTATAAATCAGCACTGAATGTGTCAGTACAGCTCCGACTACATCCGTTATGTGATTTTATAGAAAGATTATGTGGAACTAAGCATGCTAGATGTGAGTACTGAGTATGTTTAGATAACGTAGATATGAGTAAGCAGTGAGTTATGCTTCAGGCACTTACTGGGGACTGGGGTCTGCACAGTTCGCCTTCCTCGGTGACCATGCAGGGTGTTACCCACGCCAAGTAGCTGGGATTATGGGCAGGCACCATGCCTGGCTAATTTTTGTGTATATATATATATATATATATATATATATATATTTAAATGGGGCTTCTCTATGTTGCTCAGGCTAGTCTTGAATTCCCGACATCAGGTGATCTGCCCGCCTTGGCCTCCCAAAGTGTTGGGATTATAGGTGTGAGCCACCGCGCCTGGCCTAAAATGTTTAAAGCTTTACAAATATACCTTTTGAGAGTGAAAAGGGAAGCCACAGAATGTGAGAAGAAATTTGCAAAACATGTGATTGATACGGAGCTTCTATTAGTCAGGGTCTGTTTGGAAGAGGGAAGCCACACCAATCATTTGAACAGAGAGAAGTAAATATAAGGAATTGTTCACTAACTGCAAAGTTGTTAAGTTCAGAAGAAACAAATTAAAATATCCTAACGGTAGCACCTGCAGGAAGCGACTAGCACCACCCCCAGGGAAAACGGACTAAGGGAAGTGGTTGGGATGATTAAAGCCTAGATGCTTAGAGGAGGGACGTCATGGACCTGCCAGAAGTGTCCAGACCAGAGTGATTCCATCTTGAATGGGAGAAAAACACAGTGAGACTTACTGGGTCCCATTCCCAGGAGGTGAAGCCCTCTTGGTCCTAAGACGTTTTTTATGGCTGAGGGAACAAGCTAATGATGCTTACTAACTAAACGGACCCAGAACTTCAGGAAATCCTCTGATGTTCCGATATCTTAAGAACAAAAACTTCCTTAGTTTAAGAATAGGTTTTGGCTGGGCAGGCACACACTTACGGCTCAGGCCTATAATCCCAGCACTTTGGGAGGCCATGGTGGGTGGATCGCCTGAATCCAGGCGGTTGGGACCAGCTTAGGAAACATGCACCATCTCTACCAAAAACACAAAATTAGCCGGTGTTGTGCACACACTCGTGGTCCCAGCTGCTCTGCTTGGGAGGCTGAGCTGGGAGGATCAGTGAGCCTGGGAGTTTGAGTGTGCAGAGCCCTGATCACGCCACTGCACTCCAGCTTGGATGAGGGGAGGGAGACCCCCATCTAAAAAAAAATAATAGCTAGATGCAAACATACACATACTTAACAGGCAAGGGAATCTACGGAGCTGTTACCAGCCTTGTTCCTGCGATCAGTCCTGAGCTACAGTGTGTCACACACTGGGTATTTCCAGGGTTCTTCCACCAGCCAGCAGCATCTCAGCTGCTCAGAGTTCTTTAGACAGCGGGGTGCCTTACGGCTTCGTTCCCCAGGGGCATGAACCCCAGATTGCCCTGCCCTTTAGACGTTTCTGTTCAGTTGCTGTAGCTTTCTGCTGGCTTCTACTGTTGGGTAGAAATACTAAAACGCACCTCAGAAAATCCCCTGGGCTCACGCACACACTGAGCCTCCGTGTAGAGCCATGACTCACTTTCTACTTGGCATTAGGCTTCAATCTTCCCAGCTGGTAAAGTCACACACTTCTTGGTTTGCTTTTGTTTCAGTTTTGAGACAGGGTCTTGCTTTGTGGCTCAGGCTGGAATACAGTGGTTCAATCACGACTCACTGCAGCCTCCACCTACAGGGTTCAGACCATCCTGCTGCTTCAGCCTCCCTAGTAGCTGGGAATGCAGGCATGTGCCACCACACCCAGCTAATTTTTATTTAATTTTGTTTTTGTAGAGACAGGGTTTTCTGATGTTGCCCAGGCTGGTCTGAAACGCCTGGACTCTAGCGATCTTCCTGCCTTGGCCTCCCAAAGTGTTGGGGTTATAGGCGTGAGCCACCGTGCCTGGCCCCACTTCTGGGTGTTTTGATGCAGTGGAATGAAGAAACCAAATTGCCAGGTGATAGACTCATTTTCCAAACCAGAGGAGCCATCATTGAATTCCTTCCTTGAGAACCAGTGCTTCTGAGCTCTCAGATCCCACCGCTGTGGGTGGGCAGGATGCCAAGTTAAAGGCTTATCAGAAGCACCTGTCACAGGAGCCACTGGCCTTCTAAGCCCTGGTTCCCGGACACATGGTTTCTGGCTGTTGGGGAGACGACATCCTCGTATTTGTCTTTGGTTCAAAGCACACACTTGAATCTGCAGGTGAGGCCCTCGAACCTCCACGACAGCGCTTTCCAGGAGGCGCCATCCCTGTCTTCATTTGGTAGCAGCGTGCTGACCACGTGGCCTGTCCATTCCTTTTATCAGGCAGCACTTCTGAGAAAGGGGCCTGTGGTCAGTCCGGTGACTTCTTTTGCTCAGGAAAGACTTTCTTGCTTGGAAACCGTGTTCTGCGGCTTAGCATACTTAGCATAGACACCATGGCAGCCGGCAAAGCATCCTGAGTGGATGGCAGGGCTGGCAGGAGGATTGCACGCAGGAAAAGCAACTGTGTCTATTCCGGTGAGGCCTCCTTCTCCTCCCTGGGGGACAAAGTCCAATGGCGTCAACCTGCTGCTACTCGGCTGGCTACTTCCCCAGGTGATGGTGCCGTACTGGGAGCTCAGGGCTGGGTTTTCCTTTTTTTCTGATATCAGCAGGCCAGGCACCCAGTAGTGGCAGTATGCAGGTCAGCCCCGGAGGGGATGTCCATGCTGCTGTCCATGCCGAGCCTCCACCCCTCCCTGCACATGGAGCCCATCAAACATGCCCGGGACTGGTTGGGAGAAGAGGCTGATGACACCTGCAGAGGGGCAGCTGTGGAGACCTGCACACCAAGAGCCCCTCTGAAGCGAACGGGCCTCAGGACACCTGCCTGGCACAGCCATCCCCATGGGTGTCCATCTGGTACCTGGTCCCAGAACGCCCAGACACCTTGCTCCCAACCCATTCCTTTCCAAGCCCTTAACCATCCAGCCAAACACGAGCAACTGCTCAGGAGTCAGTGTGGATGCACGCATGCAGTATTAACCTATGGATGCACGCATGCAGTACTATCCAGGGGTTAGGAAGAAGCGAAGTGCTGGGACATGCTGGTGAACTCGAGAACAATATGCACAAAACACGCAGATTATGACTCTTGTTTCCATGAAATGCCTGGAGCGGGAGCATTCAGAGAGACAGGCAGTAGATTTGCGGTTGCCAGAGGCTGGGTGGGGTGGGAGAGAAGGGGGAGTCATGGTTAATAGAAATGGGCCTTCTTTTAGAGAGATGAAAATCTTCTAAACTTAGATTGGGTAATGGTTGCACAGCTCTGAATATACTAGGAAGCTTTTAATTATACACGTACAATAGATGAATCTTATGGTATTGAATTATATCTCAATAACGCAGGGGGGTTTTTTGGTTTTATTTTTATTTTATTTATTTATTTATTTTATTTGTTTCAGTTTAGCTCTTGTGGCCCAGGCTGGAGTGCAGTGGTGCGATCTCGGCTCACTGCAGCCTCCACCTCCTGGGTTCAAGCGATTTTCCTGCCTCAGCCACATGTGTAGCTGGGATTACAGGCGCATGCCACCACACCCAGTACATTTTTGTATTTTTAGTAGAGACAGGGTTTCACCGTGTTGGCCAGGCTGGTCTTGAACTCCTGACCTCAGGTGATCCACTCGCCTCGGCCTCACAAAGGGAGGAAAAGGGATTCGTGGCACGAGCCATGAGGAATTACAGGCATAAACCACTGCGCTCAGCCAATAAAGCAGTTTTTAAAAGTTATCATGGGCCAGGTGCAGTAGCTCTTGCCTGTAATCCCAGCACTTTGGGAGGCCAAGGCAGGCAGGTCACGAGGTCAGGAGTTCGAGACCAGCCCGACCAACATGGTGAAGCCCCGTCTCTATTAAAAACACAAAAATTACCTGGGCATGGTGGTGTGTGCCTATAATCCCAGCTACTCAAGAGGCTGAGGCAGGAGAATCTTTTGAACCTGGGAGGCGGAGGTTGTGGTGAGCTGAGATCCTGCCACTGTACTCCAGCCTGGGTGACAGAGCAAGATTCCATCTCAAAAAGAAAAAAAATGTTATTATTACTTTCTGAAGGATATCAGCAAAAATTGTGGCATAAGGAACTCCCAATTCTGCCCCTTCATAAAGCCGATGAAAAAATGTGCAGGACTTGTCAGAGTAAAATTATTTTGCAGCTCAGAAAATTCACAGAAAGCTTGCAGCCACCTGAGGATCAGTGATTCAAAAAGAATGGCTGATGTTCATTCGAAACAGTGAACTTGGTGGCTTTTTACTTTATCCCAGTCACATACCCCGCTTCCTACAAAGTTTTTACAGAATTGGACTAGGATTAACACAGCCAGCTCAGCCTCCGTGGGACGGAGAAGGTGTGGAATGAAAAGAGACCTTTGTCCCCCAAGCTTCCAAGGCAGGAATGAGGTTAGGCTCAGCAGCAAACACAGCGCAGCCCTCCAATAGCATTCGACGCCCAGCGCAGACACCACGGTTTCAGGGAGGAAAAGGGATTCGAGCCACGTGGAATCACTCCTGAAGCCTCCACGGAGGAAGTGGTAAAGTGCCCCGCTGGCTTTGAGACATGGACTCGGGGCTGCTGCGTGCCCCCACCAGCCTGTGTTCCGCTCTTTGAACTGGAGGGTCTACAGAAGCTTGTCCTGTGCCCACTGGGTGTGCAGTCATTGGGTGTGGGGCAGACAGTGTGCCTCTAGGTCCTGGGTCTGCAGTGGAGAGAAGCTGTGGCCGTGAGCCCACCTGAGGCCTCTCATTTGCACCTGGACCTAATTACATCACAAGCACAGGAGACCATGATAGATGAAGCTTTGCAGGGAGAGGTGAGTGTGTTCTGTATGTGCAAGGAAGATAAACAATTGATGGCTAGAGGATGGGCTGCTTTGGGTTTAAACACGTCAAATGTCTTGATACTTCTCTCATCAAAATTGCAGCTTAAGCCGGGGCGGTATTGCGCACCTGTGTTCCTGGCTACTCAGGCAGCTGAGGCGGGAGGACCACCTGGAGGTCAAGGCCTGGGAGTCAAGGCTTCAGGGAGCTCTGATGGCACCACGACGCTCCACCCCGCGGGGACAGAGTGAGACCCAACCTCAAAACAAACAAACAAGAAGCAGGCTCAGGCCTGTAATCCTAGCACTGTGGGAGGTCTGGGCGGGTGGATCGCTTGAGGTCGGGAGTTGGGGGCAGCCTGGCCAGCGTGGAGGCTGTGAGCCATGTCTGGCCTTCCTTGGGTCGCTTCAGTCTCTGCCTCTGTGGTGTCTCAGCATCCTGCTCTCCTGTCCGTCTCTCCTCTGTTTATCTTAACAAGGACACTTCACTGGATTTGGGGCCTACTCGGGTCATCCGGGATGATATTCTTATAAAAAACACCTGCAAGGACCGTTTTTCCAGACAAGGTCATAAGAACACGTTTCAGGGATGTGATGTGGACATATCTGTTTGGAGTTCACCATTCAACCCACTGTAAACCCCAACACAGAAACTGGTGAGGAAAAGAACGGGGGGAGTCTGGGATTGGCCATCTGGCCAGGCTGAGCCAAAAGCAATGAAGATACTGCTTGTCTTAGGGAATGGGAAAAGGGTGGTCCCCTGGGGTCCCCTGGGAGGAGGAGCCCCATGAAAGTCTCTGGGGGACCCAGGGATGGTGCCCAAAAAAGAATTCAATGACCAGGTGCAGTGGCTCATGCCTGTAATCCCAGCATTTTGGGAACTCAAGGTGAACATAAGGCTTGAACCCGGAAGTTCAAAACCAGCCTGGGAACATGGCAAAACCCTGTGTCTACAAAAAACAAAAACAAAACCTATAACTTAAAAAATGAGCTGAGTGTGCCTGTAGTCCCAGCTACTAGGGAGGCTGAGGTGGGAGGATTGCTTGAGCCAAGGAGGTCAAGGCTGCAGTGAGTTCTGATGATGTCACTGTACTCTAGCCTGGGCAACAGAGCAAGAAGCTGTCTTTAAAAAAAAAAAAAAAAAAGAATGAAAAGCTAAGATTCCTAAATGTGAGTTCAGAGCACAGACCAATAACCCCAAGTGCCGTCTCCTGAGGCCGACTGGTGGCACCGAATTGGGGAAGGAGCCTCGGGGCAGCTTGCAGCAAGGGGACCATGCCAGCCTCTCACGGCTCCAGAGGTTTCTTTTTTTGTGCTTTTTTCTTTCTTTCTTTCTTTCTTTTTTTTCTTTGAGATAGAGTCTCGCACTAGTTGCCCAGGCTGGAGTGCAGTGGTGCGATCTCGGCTCATTGCACCCTCTGCCTCCCAGGTTCAAGCAATTCTCCTGCCTCAGCCTCCCAGGTAGCTGGGATTACAGGTGTGCGCCACCACACCTGGCTATTTTTTGCGTTATTAGTAGAGACGGGGTTTCACCGTGTTGGCCAGACTGGTCTCAAACTCCCGACCCCAGGTGATTTGCCCGCCTTGGCCTCCCAAAGTGCTGGGCTTAGAGATATGAGTCACTGCACCGGGCCAGGCCGAGGTTTTGGAGGGGTCATGAGGAGTGTGTTGCCCTGGGTGTCCCTGTTCTGAGTCTGTGGCCACAGTAGGACCCAGTCAGGGTGCTGCTGTTGACCAATAAGACTTGCTAAGCTTGTGAATTGCCTTCCCCTGAGCACCTCGGCCTGGGCGGGGCTGGATCTCAGCTCTTTCTCCCTGGAAGCCACCAGAGCTGAAAGCCTCTTTATAGAAGCTGCCAAAGAGGCTCTCTGACTTTCCTGCCTTGCTGGAAATGGTGATGAATGGCCCTCAGCTGCTTGCTGGCTTTCCTCAGTGCATGCAGGGCTCCTGGCAACAGCCAGCCACGGCCAGCTGTCTAAAGACAACCCCGAAACTGCTCAGAAGTCTGAGGCACTGGCCGGGAACGGTGGCTCACGCCTATAATCCCAGCACTTTGGGAGGCCAAGTCGGGTGGATCACGAGGTCAGGCGTGCGAGACCAGCCTGGCCAAGATGGTGAAACCCTGTCTCTACTAAAAACACAAAAATTAGCTAGGCATGGCGGCGTGCGCCCGTATTTCCAGCTATTCGGGAGGCTGAGGCAGAGAATTGCTTGAACCTGGGAGGTACAGGTTGCAGTGAGCTGAGATGGTGCCACTGCACTTCAGCCTGGGTGACAGAGCGAGACTGTCTCAAAAAAAAAAAAAAAAAGAAGAAAAAAAATCTGATGCATCGCACCCAGCAGCATGTTCCTTTCATGGACATCTCATCCCAGCTCACCACCGGGGAAGGTTTTAGCGACTGCTCCCTTGTGCTAGAGACTCTCAGTGCCCACCTGCCCTCAGCATTGGGATTCCTTAAGGTGAGCCAGCCCATAAAAGCATGCAGGGGTCAGCGTCCTTGGACTCCTCCAGGCACCAAGTGGTGGAAGGGGAGGGGTGGGGATAGGTCGCCACTGTCTACTGGGGCATAGCAGGGTCCATGGCACCTGGAGAAGAGGCAGTGGGGCCAAGAAGCCAGCAGGTCCCTCCTGGGACTCGGCTGGCAAAACTGCTTGACCCTCCTGGCCATGGTAGCAGGAGGGCCGGGGACATGGCTGGGCTTGGGGATGTGGGGATGGCGGCCATCGACAAAGGCCTGTCACGAGGGCAATAACATCTGTGATCAGCACCTGGGTGTGGAGCTGGCCAGGTTCATGACACCCTGGGCTTCCGACATGGGACAGATCATAAGAACTGTGACCTGCGTTCTGGCCCTGGAGGGACAGAGGGGAAGCTGTGGGCTGCGGGAGGAGAAATAGTGATGCAGTGCCGGGTGCGACTCGAGTTAGATGTTCCGCAGGAGGACATGTCTGTGTTGGTGTGTGTGTCTGACACTGTGGGACGGCCCTACGTCCAGGTGGCAGTGGCGAGTGTGTGAGCAGGAGCCTCCGAGCGGCCACCTCCAAGCTCACGTCTGAGGTAGCCAGGGCCTACGAGGAGCCAGGCCAGCTGGGCCACACACTGGGCCAAAGGTTCCTGGTGACAGACACAGAAGGGAGCTGTCCAGGCTGCACATGACCTGCGGAGCTGGGCCTCCACCTCCCCACTGCCCGTCCCCTTTGTGGCAGGGGCGCTGGGACCCAGGGTGGCCCCCCAGTGTTTGAGAGAAGTGGGTCCCCCCTTTGCCGAGTAAGCCCGTGGGAGCTTGGACAATCAGGGAAGTGGAGATGGCGATGGGAGGGACTTCCTAGATTCACAGCAGGTGAGCACGAAGCTCTGAGCGAGGACCCTAGAGGGAACTGTATGGGCCCTGAGCGTGGGAAGGGTCAGCCGTCCTCAACGCTGGGCATGTAGCCATCTCAGGGCCCTGGGTGACTGCTGTACCCATTTCACACAGAGGCCAAAGGTTTGAATCACCTACCCGGTGACCCAGAGTAGCTGGGTGGAACCCCTACTTGGGGGAGCCCCCGGCTCTCCTATAGTCAGCCCCAAGCATGTGTGAGAGGCTGGGGAGGCTAAACTTTGGGGGTCTTCCCGAGGGTTTCCCAGTCTCAGGAGGCCATTCCTACCGGCCCCTCCAATTCTGAGACTGCCACAGCCACCACCGGGGTCTGAGATCAATATCTCCAGCCTGAGCCCAGCAAAAGCTGCATGTGGACCTTCAAATTCTCCCATGGGATGGAGCCAAGAAATTCATGATAGCCCCAGCAGCGGAGCCCTCTCCTTTGGAGCCAGGATGAGCTTGGTGACCCTGGGTGAACACTTGCCTTGGGGACTTCTGCTAGGTTCATCTCAGTTACCACACAGCATCAAGAGGAAGCTTGGGGTGTTTGGTGGGATAGGAGGGGGCTCAGGGCAGCTGCAGGTGTCTAACTCTGCTCAGAAACAACACAGCACTCTCCAGGACCCCAGGGACCTCCCTAGCAGGCAAGAAGCCAGGGTGGCAGCCTCTCTTGTCCAGACACAACTGACACCTCCCTCCTGACACTGATAATCCTAGACCGGCTCCGTGTCTCCCCAGGCCTTGCACAAGATGGACAGATGGATAAATGTACAGATGGATGGATGGGTAGATGGATAGACACATATGTGGATGGGTAGATGGGTGGATAAATGAGTGAATGAATGGATCTATAGTGGATGGATGATGGGTGGATGAATGAGTGGATGGGTAGAGGGTGGATGGATGGTTGGAGGGATGGGGGGATGGATGGATGGATGGATGGGTGGGAGGATGGGATGGTGGATGGGTAGATGGGTAGAGGGATGGATGGATGGGTGGATGGAATAGTAGGTGGGTGAATGGATGGATAGATGGGTGGATGGATGGGGGAATGAACTCATGATGGTGTCTAACTCTCACCAATTGTGAAACAGCACAGCACCTCTGGGGCCCCTGGGACCTCTCCAGGAGGCAAGAGGCCACAGCGGCAGCCTCTGTTGGCCAGAGGCATGCTGGGCCCTGTTCTGTGTTCTGGGAGGACACAAAGGAGGTAAGCCCGCAGGCCAAGCCCACAGGAGGCCACCCCATAGCCAGGGAAACATTGCAGGGCTTCTAAGAAAGGTACAGAAGGCACTGTTGGGAGCAGGAGATGGCCCCTTAGAGAAATGATGGCTGAGCTGGTTTTAGGAGACATACATTTCCTGAGGGACCAACCTCCCTTGGGCCCACTGCTGGGCAAAGCCAGGTACAGCTTGGTGTGGAGAGGATCTCAAGAGCATGAGGATGGTAGGATCTGGCGTGGGTCTGGAGAATGGCATGAATTAGACTGAGAGGGCTGTGAGGGTGCAGAGGGCCTTGAGAATCATGCCCAGGGGTCTGGATATGCTCCGATGGCAGTGGGGGGGCCAAGATTCTTGTTTTGTTTTGAAATACAACACACAACTTTATTGAAATATAAGTCAAATACTGTGCAATCCACCCACTATTCAGTGTACAATTCAGTGGTTCTTAGTATATTCAGAGAGTTGTGCAGCCATCAACTTTAGAAAGTCCTCATCACTCCTGAAACCTGTACCCATGAGTATTCACTCCCCCTCCCACCCCCACCGGCACCTCACAGTCTGCTTTCTGTCTCTCTGGATTTGCCTATTCTGGACATTTCATAGAAATGGAATCATACAACCTGTAACCTTTGTGTCTGACTTCTTTCACTGACCATAAAACTTCCAGCTGCATCCATGTTGTAGCATGGACCAGAAAACGTCATTCCTTTTTAAGGCTGAGTAATATTCCACCATATATTTATCTGGGTTTTTGGTTTTTTGTTTCCCTCTTGTTGCCCAGGCTGGAGTACAATGATGCAATCTCAGCTCACTGCAACCTCCACCTCCCAGGTTCAAGCGATTCTCCTGCCTCAGTCTCCTAACTAGCTGGGATTACAGGTGCCCGCCACCATGCCCAGCTGATTTTTGTCTTTATTTTTCTAGGAGAGACAGGGTTTCACCATACTGGCCAAGCTGGTCTTGAACTGACCTCAGGCAATCCACCTGCTTCAGCCTCCCAAAGTGCTGAGATTATGGGCTTGAGCCACTGCGCCTGGCCCTGTGTTTTGTCTTACTGGACATTTGGCTGTTTTAAACATTGCTGCTGTAAATACAGGTGTGCACGTTTTTACGTTGACACAGGGTGGGCTTTGAGCAGCAGGGACATGATCAGATTTAAAGGGGTTGTTCTTCCTGCGGGTGGGAATGAGGGTCAGATGGAGAAAAGAGTCCAGAAAGGCTTGGCCAACCCTTGGGGAAGTATCACCCATACTGTCCCCAGTTCCCAGCATACACACATGTGTGTGTGGACACCTGAGCAGCCTCCAGAGACTGCTTTCGTTGAGTTTCCCAGGGACAAGCAAAGCTGGCCGAGTTCTGAACTGATGTGGGAGAAGAGTCTCTTTAGAAGCAATGCTTGATTGCTTTTCCTTTTATTTTCTTTTATTCTTATATTGATGTGGGGTGCCATCCTCAGTGCAGAACTGTTTACATCCGGCTCTCCCAGAACCCCCATGGCCACAGGTGGGGCAGATCGCAATGTGGCTGCTCGTGGGAGAGGGGACAGAAGGTCATGCTGGTGTGGGCAGAGCCAGGCTTCAGGCAGGCAGACCCAAGCCCGAGTTGAGGACATCAGTGGCCACCAGGCACGTGTGGCTCCTGAGATCTTGAAATGAGGCTTGTCTGAGGAACTGAACCTTTATCTAATTTGTTTTTTGAGACAGGGTCTTGCTCTGTCACCCAGCTGGTGCAAACATTGCTTGCTGCAGCCTTGGCCTCCTGGACTCAAGCCATCCTCCCACTTCAGCCTCCTGAATAGCTGGGACTACAGGTGTGTGCCACCATACTTGGCTAATTTTAAAAAAATTGTGGAGATGGGGTCTCACTATGTTGCCCTTGCTGGTCTCAAATTCTTGGCCTCAAGCAATCCTCCTGCCTCGGCCTTCCAAAGTGCCATGATTACAGGCGTGAGCCACTATGTTTAGCCTCTAACTTTAATTGATTTAAAAATTGATACTCAATTCTGTTTCTGGTAAACTTCTAAGTTTATTTGAAACAATTTGGGTATGCAAATCTACTTTCTCAAATGTGAATTCTGTGAAACCTAAATACATATCAAATGCTTCTGTTGAAAATGTAGGGTTCAAACTGAAATATGCCATCGGTGCAAACCAGACGCTGGATTTTGAAACTTGGTGAGAAAAAAGAATGTCCAATGTCTCGCTAATAAGTTTCTACGTTGATTACATATTGAAATGAAAATATTTCAAATGAACTGGATCAAGTACAGTGTATTGCTAAAGTCGATTCCACTGACAAGGAATTATTTGTCAGCCGTAAAGAGGGATGAAGTGCTTCCCGGTGCACCGTCATGGGGACGGAACTTGGCATCGTGCTGGAGGGAAGAGGCCAGGCACAAAAGGCCACACGTTGGGTGATTTCGTTTAGATGAAGAGTCCCGAACAGGCACATCCATAGAGATGGAAGGCGGCTTAGTGGTTGCCATGGCTGAGGGTGGGCAGGGTGAAGGGCACTAGGGAACTTGGGGTTTCTTTTGGGGGTGGCAGAAATGTCCCATCGTTGGAGCACGTGGGCTGTGGTCTGGCAGGGATGCTGTCTAGCAGGGCAGGGTGGGCATGTCCCCTTGACAGTGCTCTTCCTTCCAGGAGGTGCTGTGGCTAGAGGATGGGGGAGGGGCCCAGGACAGGGTACCATGGAAGGCTATCAAGGGTGTGGGCAGGCTTGGAGCCCTGTGTACCTTGGCCGTGTCTTCCTAACACCAGGGCGTGCTGCCTCCCTTTCAATAAGAGCCAAAGCTTCCAGAGTTCGGCTGGCCAAGCCTGCCAAGGAACACATTCAGGAGGCTCCCCAGCGTCCCCCTTGCTTCCCATAACTCAAAACCCATTCCCATAACTCACGGCCTGCCATGTGGGGCTTGGCTTGTCCCCCTAGCTGGATTGGACCTCCTCTCCTGCATTGGGGTGGTCTGCTGGGCTCTGATGAGAGGCTCCTGCAGAAATCCCAAGAATATCTCCACACACTGCTGCCCAGCCTCCAGCCTCCAGATGCATGAAGTCCGTTCACGGAGGGGAGACTGTTCTCCCCTTCCCTAAAGCCTTGATTAAGTGACCCTGAACTGACGAGCTCAAAGATGCAAGGCAGTATTCACAGAAAACTGCCCCTGGTCTCTGAAATAGTTACTAGAAATTGTCCCAAAAATGGCCATTTGGCAGTAAGATTTCAGAGATTATGGTTTCTGGTATGATCGCTAGATTATGGCATTTCACTTTGAAAGTTGAACAAGAAGTAAAAAAAATCTACATTCTGCCCTTTCAAACAAAATGGAAAACCCCCACCCAACAATTCAGTCAGGCATACCCTGACTCTATGGTGGGCCAGATGGTCTTCTTCTACACCTATAATTTCCCAGGAAATTGTGACAGCTGAATTTGCATGATGTAGCTACAAATGGAATTTGCACAATGTGTGTGTTCATGTGGTTTGGACGTGAGAATAGTTCCTTTATCCCGTCATGCTGGGAAGAGTCAAAACATTCACTTGCCCTTCCTCATGAACAAAGCCAGTGTTCGGTGTTTTCTACATGGAGGATGGAAGGATGGGTGGAAGAATGTGAGAGGGATACATGGAGGATGAATACAGGGAGGAATGGAGAGATGGCTGGGGGATGGAGGCATGAATTTAATGGATGGAGGGATGAATAGAGAGATGGATGAGTGGACGGATGGAAAGACTGGTGGGAAAATGGATGGAGGGATAGATGGAGGGATGGCCTGAGGGACAGATGGGGAATAATGGCTGGAGGGATGGGTTGAGAGATGGGAGAGGATGGAGGGATGTAGGAGGGATGGGTGGAGGGAAGAGTGAAGGAATGGACGGGTGGAAGGATGAAGGGATGGGTGGAAGGATGGGTGGAGGGAGGGATGGATGGGTGGAAGGATGGATGGGTGGAAGGATGGGTGGAGGGATGGATGGAGGGAGGGATGGATGGGGGAGGGATGGGTAGAAGCATGGATGGGTGGAAGGATGGAGGGATGGGTGAAAGGATGGATGGGTGGAAGGATGAAGGGATGGGTGGAAGGATGGATGGGTGGAAGGATGAAGGGATGGGTGGAAGGATGGGTGGAGGGAGGGATGGATGGGTGGAAGGATGAATGGGTGGAAGGATGAAGGGATGGGTGGAAGGATGGGTGGAGGGATGGGTGGAGGGAGGGATGGATGGGAGAGGGATGGGTGGAAGAATGGATGAAAGGATGGGTTAAGGGATAGATGGGGGAGTGATAAAAGGATGTGGGAGGGATGAGTGGAAGAATGGATTCCAGGATGGGTGGAGGGATTGATGGAGGGATTGATGGAGGGAAGAGTGAAGGAACGGATGGGTGGAAGGATGGAGGGATGGGTGAAAGAATGGATGGGTGGAAGGATGGGTGGAGGGATGGATGGAGGGATGAGTGGAGAAATGTGTGGGAGGGATGGAGGGATGGGATGAGGGGTGGATGGATGGAAGAAGTGGGCAGCAGGATATAGGAGGGATGGATGGAGGGGCAGGTGGAGGGATGATGGGTAGACTCCAGCCGTGGGTGGAGCTCCTTTGAAGAAGCTTCAGTCTGTCTCTGGAATGCCGACTGTGGAATGAGGGCCCCTTGGGCCTTGGACCTTTTGATGAAAAGTACTGAGACCTTGCAGCAGGTCTTGGTGTTTTGTTGGGGAAACCTGGATGGAGAAAGTGCCCAGTCTGGCTCTATGTGGTTCTCTGGGGAGGCCTGTGTGGAAAGAAACAGTCTTGAGTGAGAGGTAAACTCTCAAGCCCTTCCACTGTGGCACGTAACATGCTAAACATGCATTCCTGTTCAGAAACCAGGCACTGGGGCTGCCCAGTGAATGAGGACACCAGTTTGATGAGGGCAGCTCTGCAGAAACCCAGAAGGGGGCACTGGGCTTGTCATGGAGTCAGATTGTCCTGTGCTGCTGCCCTTGAAATAATTATTTATCAGCAGAAAACAAAAGCCAACCTCTCAGCTGGAGGCATGGGAGAAGGTGGACCTGGGTTCGAATCTGAACTCTGCCAGCTGCACAACTTTGGCTAAGTCCCTCAAGCTCTGTGAGCCGATCTCATCTGTGGCACAGTACAATGACAGCACCCGCCTCCTAGGGTGTGGGCGGTCCTGGCTCAGGGCCTGGGTGCAGGAAGGACGTGCTGAGTGGTAGCTGGAGCATCACTCGTGATGTGAGTGACCGGGCAGAGAAGCCAGAGGGGAAGGCCAGCCATGCTGCCCGAACAATGGTGGCCACCTGTCTACCCATCTCTCCCTGCCCATCCCCCAACCCATCCCTCTCACATTCCTCCACTCATCCCTCCATTATCTGTCCCTCCCTCTATCCATCCCTCCTACTTTCCTCCACCCATCCCTCCATCCATCCCCCCATCCATCCCTCCATCCATCTGTCCATTCATCCCAGAGGTCTCCAGAGGTCTCCTTTCTGTGGCCCCAAGGATCCGAGAGTCTCCAGGCTTCCAGGACCTCCAGGGTGTGTGGAGACACTTCCAGCTGCCCTTTCCTCCTTTAAGTAAGATTCGGGCTCTCCGGGTTCCATTCCTCAGCCTTGCTACTCCTGCTTGAACTAAGGGCCTGTTTCGGCACCGCAGTGGGGTGGGGCGGGAGGTGTGTGTGCACATGGGCTCCAGGGCTCTGTGCTCTGTTGCTGACTCAATATCCACATGTTCTAGAAATCAGATCATTTTTCCCTCCCTCATCACCTACCCACCCAAATCAGTGCATCCGGGGACAGCAGAAGGTTCCAGGTGTGAAAAGCCTTGCGGCAGCAGCATCTATTTGGGGGCGCACACAGATGTCAGTGAGGCCTGGCTTTTCCATGTGCTGCTCGTGACCTCGGGCAGCTCATCGATGTGCTTGGTGAGTCAGTTTCTATGTTGGACCACTCAGTACAATAACAGCGACGAGAAGTGATGGAGTGGCTCGGTCAGCCACTCAGACTCAAGACGCAGGATTGGCTAATGCAACTATGAATGCTGTTAAAATATAATGAGTTGGAAGTGGCAATGTGTGATGTAAGAGCAATCTTTTTTTTTTTTTTTTTTTTTTTTTAGATAAATCTTACTCTTGTTGCCTGGGCTGGAGTGGAGTGCAGCGGCGTGATCTGAGCTCACTGCAACCTCTGCCTCCTGGGTTCAAGCGATTCTCCAGCCTCAGCCTCCTAAGTAGCTGGGATTATAGGCATGCACCATCACACCCAGCTAATTTTGTATTTTTAGTAGAGACGGGGTTTCTCCATGTTGGTCAGACTGGTCTTGAACTCCTGATCTCACGTGATCCGCCCACCTCGGCCTTCAAAAGTGCTGAGATTACAGGCGTGAGCCACTGCACCCAGCCCTGTAAGTGCAATCTTATGTAGTATAATGTCAATTCACATAGCAATAGTGTTAAAGTATGCCACAAGTCAATAAAGAAGATTATATTGCCTTGTATTGTTTTATTGAGATGGGGTCTCACTCTGTCAGCCAGGCTGGAGTGTAGCAGTACGATCTCGACTTGATGCAATCTCTGCTCCTGGGCTCACGTGATCCTACCACCTCAGCCTCCCAAGTAGCTGGGTCTACAGGCGTGCACCTCCATGCTAGGCTAATTTGTGTATTTTGGCAGAAACAAGTGTTTCACCGTGTTGCCCAGGCTGTTCTTGAACTCCTGAACTCAAGGGATCCGCCCGCCTCAGCCTCCCAAAGTGCTGGGATTAAAGGTGTGAGCCACTATATCCAGCCTCTGATTACATTGCCCCCCCCCACCCCTTTTTTTTTTTGAGCTGGAGTCTTGCACTGTTGCCTGGGCTGGAGTGCAGTGGCATGATCTCCGCTCACTGCAACCTCTGCCTTCTGTCTTCCTGAGTAGTTGGGGTTACAGGCGCTCGCCACTATGCCCAGCTAATTTTTTGTATTTTTAGTAGAGACGGGGTTTCACCATTTGGCCAGGCTGGTCTTGAACTCCTGACCTCATGATTTGCCTGCCTTGGCCTCCCAAAGTGCTAGGATTAAAAGCGTGAGCCACTGCACCGGGCTACATTGCCTTTTATAAGCTGCCTCTGGATCAGTTTAACGCATCTGTGGTTTCCCTGAAAGAACATATTGGATTAAAAAAATTATATATTGGATTTAAAAATCATAGTTATAGCCAGGCACGGTGGCTTACGCTTGTAATCCCAATACTTTGGGAGGCTGAGGTGGGTGTTTCACGAAGTCAAGAGTTTGAGACCAGCCTGACCAACATGGTGAAACCTCATCTCTACTAAAACTACCAAAATTAGCTGTGCGTGGTGGTGGGTGCCTGTAATTCCAGCTACTCAGGAGGCTGAGGCAGGAGAATCACTTGAACCCTGGAGGCGGAGGTTGTAGTGAGCCAAGATTGCACCACTGCACTCAAGCCTAGGTGACAGAGTATGACTCCATCTTAAATAAAATAAAAATCATAGTTCTAGTGATTTGCTAGATTTTACCTCCAGCGAGGAAGGAGCCCAGAGAGTGCCCATCTGTGCAGAAGAGAGACAGGGTGTCACTGAGGGCTGACTGGGTCCTTGCTGGCTGCAGAGGACAGGTGGAAGGGTGGAAGTGTGTCCAAGGAGAGGGGGCCTGGGCTTGGTGGGGGCAGGATAGGAGGGGGCAGAGCTGGACAGGACATGAAGGTGAACTGCTGGTACTCGCCGCCCACGTGGCCGCCAGGGAGAATGGGAGAGGACGCTGTGGTTTATTGGTCAATGCCTGAGGTCATGGCGACACTGAATTCCTCTGTGGTTTGAAAATCAACTCCTGCCCAAGCCCCAGTCCAGGCCGACCTAGTTCTCCCTCCATCTTCCAGGTCACCCTCTCCCAGTCAGCACAACCAGGCTCCATCTTTGGTTGTCAACTCAAGCCTCGGTTTCTCCTGGAAGCCTTGACCCCCTCCCCGGGAGTGCCCCGCCTCATGCCCTCCTGCAGTGCCTGTGAACCTCTCCCATACTTGGGGTGTGTGGCCCTTGCTGGCACTTCTCACTCCCTGGTTTCATCGACTCAGCTGGCCTGGCAGCTGCCCACTGGCAGTCTGTATATGCAGCTCCCCATGGAGCCCGTCTCCAGGGTGTGACAGCACTCTCGCCCCCTGGAGGTGTGCGGCAGGCAGTCCTGGAGGAAATCCTGAGTCCAAGCGGACGAGGATCTTCTGGAACAGGGTCTCCTCTATTAGTCTGCCCAGCATGTGCCTTGAGTAGATGCAATTTTGACCTGCTCATTACACCTATGCTAAAGGTTACAAAGGGAGTTCCTGCTCTGTTTTCTTTACCTTTTATTTTATTTTTGAGACAGGGCCCTACTTTGTTGCCCAGGCTGGTCTTAAACTCCTGGACTCAAGCCATCTGTCCGCCTGAGCCTCCCAAAGTGCTGGGATTACAGGTGTGAGCTACTGCGCCTGGCCCCACCAAGCTTTTATTCATTCACATCCATCTTACCCTGAGCCTCCGAGGATTCACTCACACTCACAGGGCCGGTGAGTATCCCCACTATGCTGATCAGGACTTGGGAACCAGGGAGGCCTGAGTGGCTCAGGGCCACCATGTGAGGTCTGTGTCGCCTGACTCAAGGTTCAACCCCAGATTTTCCGTGCAGCGCCTTCTGGGTGCAGCCGGGTGCCCGGTGGTGACAGCACCACCAGGGGGCAGCAGGTGCCCATGGCATTGTTGGCAGGCAGCTGCCTGGGTCCCACACCTGGCCGGTCCTCTTGGCCAGAGCAGGCAGGCCGAGGTTAGTAAGGACAGGCGCCCCCTTCTTGCTGAGGCAGCTGCCGGGGGAAGCAGACGCTTGGTGCCTCACTGTGCTGCACTCCCGGAGAGGGGTTGGGAGAGCCGGTAGCTCTTCCTCTCGGAGCCCTCTCTGTCCGAGGACCGTGGGAAGCCTCTGGATACTTTATCTGTCTATTCTTCACATGCAAGTCCGGCAGGAGAGGCGGAGTCTCCCCACTCTACAGCCCAGGGGATGAGGCTTTGCATGAGGAGGCATCAGTGGGGGCTCTCAGATGGTGCTGGAGGGACCGGCTCAGGTTCCACTCCTGGCTTTCTGATTTCTTAGGGAGATGCTGACGGGTCCACCTGCTGCCCCTTCTTCCTCTGGTGAGGAAGGCTCTCCTGCTTGCCCTAAAGGTGCCCACAGCTGCTTCCGCAGGGAGAGGCAAGAGACAGGAGCCTCTGGCTCACCTGTCACCTGGCCTGAGTTTACTGCTACAGGGGTCACCTCCTTCCTGACCTCTCTGTGTGGCCCAGACCCTAATCTGGGACCCCCTGCTTCCACCTCAAGCGGAGAAGGCGCAAGTGTGACTCTCTGCAGAGGCCAATTCCCGGGACAGGACCCCCATCGGAGGCCCTAGGCCCAGGGGACCCTCTCTGGGCTCGCATACCCTCATTCTGGCCCCTGCACCGGGAAGACAAGGGTTAAGGGGTCTGGGAGTGCTGCCCAATGCTGTCCCGGCTTGTACAGGCCCAGGGTTCCACGGGAGTCCAGGGTGGGAGTCCTCAGAAACCGCACCGGCCTCCGGGGCTGAGCTGGTCTCAGAGAACGGCTTGGACTTGCCTGGTGTCCCGCAGTGAATCAGCAGTGAAAACCCACGGTTGCCGGCAGCTGAGCCAGGATCCATATAATTTCAATTGCAGAATCTGTTTATGTCCTTGAAGCCCCTCCCACCGTCACACGTAGCCAGCTGGACAGAACTCACCCCCACCACCCAGGGTGTGGCCCAGAAGGGAGATGGGGAGGATTCGCATGGGGGCCGGCTGCGACCCTGGGCCAGAGAGCACCTTCCCGCTCTCACTTGGGTCCCAGATTCTGCCCTGGACGCCAGGAACTGCCCGCTGGGCAGCTGCGAGTGGCCAGGACTCTGGGCCAAAAGCTGGGGAATCCTGGCCTTTGTGCAGGGTCGGGGGTCTTCCTGCGGGCCCCCGGCCAGGAAGAGGGCGGAGGGCAGGAAGAGGGCTCTGGGGGTCCTGGGCCGGCGCGCCTTCAGCCTCAGCCTCGGGTATCCCGCCGCAGCGGCTCGAGGGGCCCAGGGGGCTCCGGAAGCTTCGGCCCAGCCCGGGGACCCCTCCCGAGTCTGTCCTTTCCTAACGGCCACGCGAGGGCGCCCAGCGCGACAAGGGCCACCTCCTGACCTCCACAGAGGTCCAAAGGCACCCGGGAGGGGCGCCCGGCCATCACTCCACGGGGGAAGTCGCTCACCCAGGGAGAAGGGCGCCCCAAAGTCCAGGCGCCCTCGGAGAAAGTCGGCGGGACCCGGGCCTGCGCTGCAGCCCCCGCCCACCGCAACTTCGGCGGGCGGTCTCGGGGCAGGAAGTGGGGGGGCGGGGGCGGTGCTTGGGGCGCGGGGAGGTGCCAGGCGAGTGCTCCGGCCCCGCCCCCGCCCCGCCCGGCCGTGGCCGCGCCCCCTGCGCCCCCAGCGCCCCGGAGCCCCGGAGCCGCGGAGTCGTCGAGTCGCAGCGCCGGGCGTGGAGACCGCGGGCGGGGCGAACAAAGCGGCGGTGACGCGGGCGGCCGAGGCCCGGGACGCACGGAGCGAGCGACCCCGCTGGGCCTTTGTCTCGGGCGGGGCAGGAGCAGCGACGGCCGCGGGGCGCCCCGAGCCCAGAATGCGGCGCCCGGCTGCGGGGATCGGGGAGCGCTGCGGCGGCTGGCGGCGTGGAGCCCGGCCCGGGGCCCGCGGGCGCGCGTGTGTGTGAAGCGGGGGTCCGGCACGCTGCCCCTGGCCCGCCCTGCGGGCCGCACGTGGGCGGGAGCGGCGGCCCGAGAGCAGCTCCGGGAGGAGGAGGAGGAGGAGGAAGAGGAGGGGACGCGCGGCGGCGCAGCGGGGACCCGGGGCCGCCTGCACGAAGCCCCGCCCCGGCCCGGAGCCCGGCGCGAGCGGGCGGGATGCCCCGCGGCCGCCGCACTTTGGCTCGCGCGCTGTCCTGAGCCGGTCGGGCCCGCGGGCGCCATGGAGCAGTGGCGGCAGTGCGGCCGCTGGCTCATCGACTGCAAGGTCCTGCCGCCCAACCACCGGGTGGTGTGGCCCTCGGCCGTGGTCTTCGACCTGGCGCAGGCGCTGCGCGACGGGGTGCTCCTGTGCCAGCTGCTGCACAATCTCTCCCCCGGCTCCATCGACCTCAAGGACATCAACTTCCGGCCGCAGATGTCCCAGGTGAGCGCCCGGCGCGGCGGGAGGACCCCGGGCTTCGACTCTCGCGCTGCCGGACGCGCGGACGGAACGCGGGGGGCTGGGGTGGCCGGGCTCGGGGACGCGGGCGGGCGGCAGGAGGGGCGATGGAGGGAGGGTGCGACCTGGGGCCTCGGAGCCGCGACCTCGGGAGGCGCGAAGTTGGCAAAGTACCTCCAGCCTGGGACGCGCCGCCGCCGCCCGCGGGCACTGCTCGGGTCCCGGGTGCGCCGGTTCCGCGGTCTGCGTCGCCCAGGATGGGGGAGACTCCGGCGTTCGGGCCCTGCGCGTGTTCCCTCCGTCCCCGGGGAGGCTGCCGAGCCCGGTGTGCGCCTCGTGGGGCGCATCCTCCAGCCTCGCGCCTGCCGGCCGGACGCCAGAGGAAGAGCCGGCGCCTTCGCTGTGCCTGTCCCGGGCGCGGCTGCAGGGCCCGGGAGGGGCGCGGGGCGGGAGCCCTCGGGGCCGGAGGGAGCCGGTGTGCCCCGGGCACCGCCCCCTCGCCGGCCTCCGCCTTTCAGGACCCGGGTTCGGGTCGGGTCGCCTCGAGGATCCCTGGGGCCGGACCACTTGGCGCTAGTCGGGGCCCCCTTCGCTTCCCCAACACCCCCGCCCCTCTGTCGGGTGCTGAGGGTGGCCTTTGTCGCGGCGGAGGCACGCGTGCGGCCGCAGGGCCAGGCAGGAAAATGTCTGCCCCGCTGAACGGAGCTGCTTTTCTTGGCCTCTTAAAGGGAACTTGGTTAAGACTTGAGCAGAATCGAGGCTTCCGTCCTGTCCTCTGGGGGTCTCGGAATCCTTATCAGGAGCAGCTTAGAAGAGGTGGGGGGAGGCAGAGGGAGTGCCAGCCGGGTCCAGCCAGCACCCACGAGGTGCGACCCTCCAGTGGGCTCGGCCGCTCCTCACTGCACGCAGCAACTCCACGTGGACAGGGACCATTCACCAGTGGGACGTGGTGCCCGGGAAGGAGGGAGAGTGAGTCACCAACCGTTCCAGGCCTGGCTGGGAGGCCACTGCCCTTTGGTGGTGACTTCGTTTCCTAGGAGACTGCCGGGTTGGGGGCGCTGACAAAGGCCGGTCCTGAGGAGGAAGGGGCCGCCCTGCCACTCGGTAATGATTACCCAATTACCCAGGAGCGCCAGGGCCAGCTCGGCAGGAGCCCTCAGTGGCCTCCCTGGAGCCAGCCCCTCTTCCTGCAGTGACAGGTTTGAGTGGCAGGGGTGGCAGTCAGGGCTGCAGAGGGCTTCCCCAGATCTGTCCTCTCACCTGTTTTCAGAGCCCCACTGGGACTGGGAAGTCGGCTCCATCTTCTGGTGGGAGAAACTGCGGAGATGGGCAGCTGTGGGCAGCAGGGCTGGGCCTCGAACCAATGCAGTGGCCTTTGATGTGAGTTGCAGGGGCTGCCCAGGCTGACCTGCTCCAGCGGGATTCAGGCTGGGGCTCAGGGTAGAGGCACGGGCAGCTGGGTCAGCACAGAGGAGGCTTGGGAGAAAGCCAGCCTGGCCTGGTGGACTCGCCCCCGCTGTGGTTGGGAAGATGGGAAGAGGAGGGGGCCCTGGCTGTGGCTGGTGGCTTGGCTCAGCCCCTGCACTGGAAGTTCGAGTCTCTGGAACCATTGACCAGGCAGCAGTACTGACCCTGACACAGGCCCCTCGAGCCCTGCTGTCGGGCGGCTGGAGGAGTGTCTCGGGAGCCCGCAGACGGGCTGGTAGAGGATGTCTAGGGGCCTGGGCGGTAGGAGGCGCAGATGACTATGTGTCTGTGTGGCTCTGGGCCCTGACTGAATCCTGGCACTGTCCCATCCCAGGTAGGCAGTGACCTCCAGTGCCTCAGTTTCCCCATCTGTGTCATGAGAACAGTCATAGCAGTTCCCTCTTAGCGATGCTGGGAGGATTTGTTGAGTGCAGGCACAGAAGGCATGCCCTTAGCACAGTGCCCAGAAAATGAACATCACCTGGCCCTTGGCACGTTTTGCTCTGTGTAGCTGAGGGCAAGCTCGTCCTCCACTCCTCTGTCTCGTGGAGGGTGGGCCACCTTTGGTATGGCTGTTGTCTGCACAGGGACAGCTCCCTTAAGCCTCACGTTGGCTGTGACAGCCCCATCTGTACATTCACACGTGGAGAAACCGCTTTACCTCGTCTGGCTGCGTAGGGGTTGGGAGGAGGACTTTATTTCTCTGCCGGGCTGCTGTCTGTTATCTGGGAAACTCATATTTCTTTTTTCCTTTTTTTTTTTTTTTGAGATGGAATCTTTCTCTGTCTGGAGTGTGGTGTCACCATCTCGGCCCAATGCAACCTCCACCTTCTGGGTTCAAGCGATTTGCCTGCCTCAGCCTCCTTAGTAGCTGGAGCTATAGGTGTGCACCACCATGCCCAGCTATTTTTTTTTTGAGACAGAGTCTTGCTCTGTGGCCTAGGCTGGAATGCAGTTGCGCCATCTCAACTCACTGCAAACTCCACCTCCTGGATTCAAGCAATTCTCCTGCCACAGCCTCCCGAGTAGCTGGGATTACAGGCGCCTGCCACCACACCTGGCTAATTTTTTGTATTTTTTTTTGGGGGGGGGTGGACGGAATTTCGCTCTTGTAGCCCAGGCTGGAGTGCAATGGTGCGATATCGGCTCACCCCAACCTCTGACTCCCAGATTCAAGTGATTCTCCTGCCTCAACCTCCCAAGTAGCTCATATTACAGGCATGCACCACCATGCCTGGCTAATTTTGTATTTTTAGTAGAGATGGGGTTTCTGCGTGTTGGCCAGGCTGGTTTCGAACTCCCAACCTCAGGTGATCCCCTGGCCTTGGCCTCCTAAAGTGTTGGGTTTACAGGCGTGAGCCACCGTGCCTGGCCCACACCCAGGTATTTTTTTGTACTTTTAGTAGAGATGTGGTTTCACCATGTGGCCCAGGCTGGCCTCAAACTCTCAACCTCAGGTGATGCCCTGGCCTTGGCCTCCCAAAGCGTTGGGTTTACAGGCATAAGCCACCGCACTTGGCCGAAACTCACATTTCTTAAGGGGTGAGGATGGGGCAGGGAAGATCTCGTCTGCACCCATGGTGGTTTGGGTCATGGAAAAATCACATCTGCCCCTTCTTACCTGCCCTGCTGTGGGCCGAGCACAACGCCAGGTGGGGGGTGCCGCCTGTGTTTGATAGGGGAGGCTGTCAAGTTTCAGAGAGCTTGAGTGTCTCCCCGCTGCCCCCCCCCACACCCCTCCCTCTCACCCAGATCAGTAAGTGGCAAAACCAACCTAGGGATTGCAGTTTCCCTCCCAGGACTGTTTAAATAAATGGTGACTCCAGCCATTCTGAAGCCGCTCTCTTGCGGACTCTGAGATATGTCCTGGCTTCCTCCTTGGGTCGTCACAGTGTGTGTCTGTTTTCATGGGGTGTCTGGGGCTGGGGGTAGGGGCCTGTGATCCCTGGCTGGTGAGTTGCAGGGCCCCTTGAAAGAACACGAGGGGGAGTCTCCCACCTCCCTGCCAGTCCTGACGTGTCTGGCCCGGAGGGTTCTGTGACGTTCCCTCCTTCCGGAATTTCCCCTGGCCTCTCCTGGTGGCATCCTAGTTTCAGAGGACTTGGAGTACCCCTCCCACGTTGAGTTTAATCTAGGCTGGGTTGTTTGCCCTCATGGAGCGTCATAGCAATGTGCATTTATTCAGCACCTGCTGTGTGCAGAGCCGGGGGCTCGGAGGTGGTCACAGAGATCCCTGTTGCCCCCTTGCTCATCTCCTCTCAAGCTGGCAGGATCTACTTTATTTTAGTTTATTTTTTATCCAAAGTGCCTGGAAGCCCCATGGGTTTAATTAAACTAATTGGGTATGGCCACAGTTTTCAGACCCTAACAAGAGACCGAGTATGTCCAGAGCAGCTTCGGTCGGGAGGTCCTGAGGTTGCCTGTGCCAGCATCCGTAGTTTGCAGCATTAGGGCACCAGCTGCCCAGCCTCTGACTTGCCCACGTCACCCTGGAGGCCTCCTCCCTGTAAAACAGATCAGGGAGCCACTGCTGGGACACCATGCACAGGCTTGGTCCCGGGTGTGCCAGAGCGTGCCCCCACCTCTACCTCAGCCGCCGGCTCCCTGCCTCTTCCTGGACATGCCAGCCTGGCGACATTGTTGGCACCCCCCTCCAGGGCCTTTTCCATGTGTGCCGTCATGAGCTGTGCCCTTGCTGGAAGACGACCTCTCCTTCTAGCCCGGTTCTTCTTATAGGAGCTGGTGTAGGGGCTGCCTCCCCTTGGCAGCTTCCTTGGGTTTCACCCTGTCCCCACCCTGTCCTGCATGCGCTTCCAGCCTCAGTCTCACCCCACAGTGCTCCAGGCGTCTCTTTGGCCTCGTCCTCTCCACTCTTTGTTTCGTTACATGGTACTTTTGTTGCTCGTTCTGCAAAACTCAGTGGGCCAGACAGCTGGAGGGTGTGAAGGGTGATCCTAACGAGAGTCTGCGTATTTCCAGAGCACCTTCGTGTGGCTGCCCCCTCCAGGTCTTCGCCCCTCCAAGGCAGGGCCAGAGCTGGGCTTGCTCCTCTCTGGGTCCCTTGGAACCCGGCCTCCCTCTGTTCGTTTACCCCTTCGTCCCTCTGTGCCTTCATTTGAGGAATAATTCCTGAATCCCTGCCATGTGCCACACGGGCTTTGTGCCTGCAAGGGAGGGAGGAGAACAGGCTGGGGCTGTCCCCGCTCTCATGAAGCTTCTGGTCACACAAGGACCCCATCGGATGTTGATGACTTGCTTGGTGACTGAAAAGCCACATGGAAGCCCCGAAGGGCTCCCTGTGCCAGCAGAAGGGGCTTGGCTGGTGCCGCCGAGGCCCAAAACATGGCTGCCAGGAGCAGAGGAGGGAATGCTGGTTGAAAGGAAGACAAGGCTGTCTTTTCTTTTTGGGAGGTTAGATTTTATTTTCTAAAAAAAATTGGAAAATATCTCAGTCATAGGAAAAGTTGTAAGTACAGCACAGGTGAGTTCTTCTTGAACCATTTGAGGGAAAGTGTGAGACTCCATGCTCTGCCTCCCCAGCGCATTCCTGTGTTTCCCACAAACAAGGACATTCTCCTCCGTAACCAGAGCACCGCTGTCTCCATCCAGCAAATGGCAGCAGTCCGTGACCCGGCCACTTTGCCACAATTGTCCCAGCAAATGCCCTTCATAGCACAGAGCAGCCTCCGGACCCTGGGCTGCCTGGGGCTGTGTCCCTCTCCGTCAGCCTGGTGCTGTTCCTCAGCCTTTCTTTGATGTTCACGACCTTGACTCTCTGGAAGGTTACAGCCTCCTCCGGTTACAGAATGTTCCCCCATTTGCAGGGTCAGGCCACGCACCTGTAGGGGCCCAGCACAGCCTCCACGGGGCACCCTTCTCACCTCCAACGAGCAGGTGGCGCTGGACTTGATGTGCCCTAGTGAGCGTGACGTGTGCAGTTTCTCTGCTAAGGTGGAGTTTGCTTGATTTCACTGTGAAGTTACTTTGTTTCCCTTTGCTGTTAACATGTCTTTTTTTTTTTTTTTTTTGAGACGAAGTTTACCCAGGCTGGAGTGCAATGGAACACATCTTTAGAGTCAGTATCCCTGTCTTGACACTTGCTGCTTTTCTCATTTCCTTCCTTTCTTTGTTCTTCCCTGCTAATCTCTCTCTTTTCTTCCTCTTCTTCTCATCCCATCTCTGTTTTTCTTTTCCCTCCCTCCCTCTCTCATTCCGTCCCTTCCTGCCGTGTTTCCAGTTTGGATTACACACAGTTTCCTATTTTATTCCATGCATGTAACCTGTTACCATCATTATGGATGTTGATGCTCATGTGGTCTCAGGTTTGACCAGTGGGAACCGTGTCATGCTGGCCTGACTGTGTCCTTTGATTCCTCCTCCTCCTTCTCTAAGCTGCAGAGGACATGTGAATCCTGTGCCTGACTCTCTGGCACAAGATGTTCCAGACTCCCCCTGCGTTAATCATTGTCCCAGTTTAGGAATCAGCTGTTTGTCCGAGGAGCTCTAGTGGAGAGGGGTATTTAGAAGGCAAGATCGCGGCCGGGTGGGGTGGCTCACACCTGTAATCCCAGCACTTTGGGAGGCCTAGGCGGGCAGATCATTTGAGGTCAGGAGTTTGATACCAGCCTGCTCAACATGGTGAAACTCCATCTCTACTAAAAATACAAAAATTAGTTGGGCGTGGTGGCACATTCCTGTAGTTCCAGCTACTCGGGATGCTGAGGCAGAATTGCTTGAACCAGCGAGGTGGAGATTGTAATGCCCTGTGATCATGCCATTGCACTCCAGCTTGGGTGACAGAATGAGATTCTGTATCAAAAAAAAAGGCAAGATCGGGTGAGGTGTGCTCAGTGCTGCTGGGGTGTTTCTGCTTCTAGGTGCTGTCCATGTTCACACCTGGGGAACGGGTGTGTGTGTGTTGTTTGCGTATGTGTCTCTGTATCCACATGTGTCTATACGTGTTGACGTGTGTATTTGTTTTCTGTCTATATCAGTTTTCTGCCAGGTAAAAATATAACGTAAGCCACATCTGTATTTATAGAATTTTGGTGGTTGCAACAGAAAAGCAGAAAGAAATGTGCAGCACTAATTATAATAATATATTTTACTTATCTTGTGATTTTTTTTTTCTTTTTTTTTTTTTTTAGACAGGGCCTCCCTCTGTCGCCCAGGCTGGAATGCAGTGGTGCAATCTTGGCTCACTGCAGCCTTTGCCTCCCGGGTTCAAGTAATTATCGTGCCTCAGCCTCCCGAGCAGCTGGGACTACAGTGCCACCACTCCTGGCTAATGTTTGTATTTGTGGTAGAGATGAGGCCTTGCTGCATCCACCATGCTGGTAACCTAGGCTGGAGTGCGGTGGCATAATCTCGGTTCACTGCAACCTCTGACCCCCGGCCTTGAGCAATTCTCCTGCCTCGGCCTCCTGAGTAGCTGGGACTACAGGCACACACCACCATGCCTGGCTAATTTTTTTGCGTTTTGGTAGAGATAGGGTTTCATCATGTTGGTCAGGCTGGCCTCCCAACCTCAGGTGATCTGCCCGCCTCGGGCTCCCAAAGTGCTAGGATTACAGGCATGAGCCACTGCGTCCGGCTCACCTGTGCATTTTCAACACGGACGTCACTGCTCCTGAGGGAGCAAAAATCAAATCTTTAGGGATAAAGAAATATTATTAATATTGATTACTTTTAGAGACAGGGTCTCACTCTGTTACCTAGAGTAAAGAGCAGAGGTATGATCATGGCTCACTGCAGCCTCAAACTCCTGGGCTCAAGGGATCCTCTTGCTCCAGTCTCCCCAGTAGCTGGGACTGCAGGCATGTGCCACTGTGCCCAGCTAAGGTTTTAATTTCTTGTAGAGATGAGAGCTTGCTGTCTTGCCCGGGCCTGTCTTGAACTCCTGGGCTCAGGCGATCCTCATGCCTTGGCTTCCCAGAGTATTGGGATTATAGGCATGAGCCACTGCTGTCAGCAGAAATCTTATTTTCATGAATAAACTACAGGTGTGCAAGCCACACAAAACACAGAGACAGGCCGGGCACGGTGGCTCACGTCTGTAATCCCAGCACTTTGGGAGGCCAAGGTGGGCAGATGACCTGAGGTCAGGAGTGGTCAACATAGTGAAACCCCGTCTGTACTAAAAAATACAAAAAATTAGCCAGTGTGGTGGTTCATACTTGTAATTCCAGCTACTTGGGAGGCTGAGGCAAGATAATCACTGGAACCTGGTAGGCGGAGGTTGCAGTAAGCTGAGATCACGCCACTGCACTCCAGCCTGGGCGACAGAGTAAGATTCCAAAACAACACAACACAACACAACACAACACAACACAACACAAAACAGGCAAACAGGCACAGCAGATCATGCCTGTAATCTCAGCACTTTGGGAGGCTGAGGCGGGCAGATCATGAGGTCAGGAGATTGAGACCATCCTGGCTAACACGGGGAAACCCCGCCTCTAGTAAAAATAAAAAAAATTAGCTGGACGTGGTGGCACGCTCCTGTAGTCTCAGCTAGTCAGGAGGCTGAGGCAGGAGAATTGCTTGAACCCAGGAGGGGGAGGTTGCAGTGAGCTAAGATTGTGCTACTGCACTCCAGCCTGGGCAACAGAGTGAGACTCCATCTCAAAAAAAGAAAAGAAAAGAAAAAAACAAACAACTCACGGAGACAGTGCATCTGCAGTATTAAAATTTCATGCAGGGAGGGAGATTAGGAAAAATATCTGGAAAGGCTCCTTGTGGGGACAGTAATGGAAACGAGGGTGCCAAACATGCATCTCGTGAGCACTGGTGTTCTGCTGGCAGGGGCCGGGGAGCATGGGTGGGGCTGGGGTGGGAGCCCCGGCTGTTAGTGACAGGGACTGACTGGGAGTGACACTTGAAGGCTGTGCTGAGCAGAATCCCAGGCTCGGGCCTGGGGTGAGCAGGAAGGACCCTGGGGCACAAGGAGGGCATAACCTGGCGTTGGTGAAGAGAGAAAGGGTTCTGTACTAAGTGTCGTGATGGCAGAAAGCCTGGCCTTGGCATGGGCTGGGATGAGACGGGACTGGGGAGGGGGGTGCTGGGTGTGAGGTGTGGAAACCACTGTGAGCAGTGACCCGAATCTGCCTGTGGTTTGGGCCTTGGAGATGGGTTAGGGCCCCAGGGTCAGGGCAGTGGAGTCCAGGAGGTAGGACCTTGTGCGGGGCCAGGCGTGGGTGAGCATCCGCTCCATTCCCGAACCTCTGTTGAGCCGTTTCTTGCCACGGGACCCGGGGCAAGTGATGTCCGCTCCCTGGAGGAAATCTTCCTGCGCTTTCTGGTAGGATGCTGGTCCTGGCCTGGGTGGTGGGCAGCGTGATGCCCTCTTTTGAGACCTATGGGGACACATGTCCGTCCCTGTGTCTGGTGACGTCTATGGGCTGTGGCTCCCAGTTTGAGGGGTGGGATTCCCAGGACAGCGTTGGCAACCTGTTGGGGCCAGTGTGGGAGACCCTGGCTTTACGCAGACGCCCAGACCTGAGTCCCCAGCTGATGCCCCAGCAGGCCTCCCTCCTGACTGCCCCGAGGTCATCTCCTTCCTTTCCCGTGTCCGAGCCCGGCCACTGCCGTCTCTGCGAGCTGGTGGCGGCAGATGTTCCAGTGCAGGGCTGGATAGTAAATATTTTAGGCTTTGTGAGCCAGACGGTGTCTGTCACGACTAGGCAACTCTACCGGTGCAGCGTGAGGGCGGCCCTGGCTGGCCTGTGAGCGGAGGAGCGCGGCTGTGTGCCAGTAACATTTATTTTTGTAGAATGAAATTTGAAATGTATATAATTTTCACATTATCATGAAATATTATTCTTATGCTTCCTCCTCCACCCTGCTCAACCATTTAAAAATGTAACAACCTTTTCTTGGCTTGCAGAATGTGCAGACCCAGGCAGCAGGCCCTACGAAACCAGGCGGCGGGCCCTACGAAACCAGGCGGCGGCCACCGTCTGCCGAGCCCTGTCCTAGGCTCCCCTCTTGCAGCCTCCTGTGCCGCTAGCCTGGCCTGGCCACGTGCTGCAGCCACACATGGTTTGGCGCTCCTGCCCTGGAGGCACCGGCCCTGCCTGGTATTGCCCCCGTCCTTGGTGCCCCAGCTTCAGCCACGCTGGCCACCTTTCTGTGCCTCCCAGCTCAGGGCCTTTCCCCCGCAGTCCCCTGCAGGGGAACCTTCTCGCCTGGCTCACTGCTGCTGTCTGCTTAGAGGCCTGTCCTGGCAGCCTCTCCTGCCCCCAGGTCCGTTCGGGTCCCTGATAAGGGCTCGTGGTGCCCTGGGCTTTCCCCTTCTGGTCCACACGGCTGGTTGCATTGACTGTTTGATTTGTATCGAAAGCCCTTGGCAGGGGCCAAGCAGGAAGTGCTCAGTAAGAGCAAAGCTTTCTCCCAGGCCCTCTTTGTGCCAGGAAGCGGGCTGAGCACCTCCGTGAACCCCCACCCCTGCCCTTGGGGCAGTTTAGAGGGGCCTTTGCTCCTGATGGAGGCCGGCTGCTCATGTCTGGAAGGACACTGCCGTAAAGAGATTCTTGGGAATGCTTGGAGATTCGATGAGTGGCCCACAGGGGTGACAATGGGACCATACTCGCCTGCTCGGCCATGCTTAGAATCTTCATGGTGGCCGTGTCCCTCCAGCTCAGCCTCTTTGTCTGAAATGGGATGACCGTGGCCACCTTGCAGACCCTTGGATAGACTTTTTTTTTTTTTTTTTTTTTTTTTTTGAGACAGGGTTTCGCTCTTGTTACCCAGGCTGGAGTGCAATGGCGTGATCTCGGCTCACTGCAACCTCCCCCTCCTGGGTTCAAGTCGTTCTCCTGCCTCAGCTTCCCGAGTAGCTGGGACTACAGGCACGCACCACCATGCCCAGCTAATTTTTGTATTCTTAGTAGAGACGGGTTTCACCATGTTGACCAGGATGGTCTCGATCTCTTGACCTTGTGATCCACCCGCCTCGGACTCCCAAAGTGCTGGGATTATAGGTGTGAGTCACTGTGCCCGGCCTCTTGGAAAGATTTAGTGCAAAAAGTGTGTGCCTGGCGCCCAGCACAGTTTCTACCTGCAACAGGCCCCACTGAGCCTCAGGACACGACACCCTCACCCCAAGCCCAGCGGCTCACTCCCAGCGAGGGCACTGGCCCTCGCCACAACCTGCCATCCCTCAGCATCAGAGCAGGGTGCAGCGGGTGCCCTGAGGGAGTGGCTCTCCTCCTGGGGCTGCAGCCTCACTGCCTGCCTCTTCTCTCCTCCCCTCTGGCTGCCAGTTGGGAGCTGAAGCCCTGGGCGTGCTGCTGGGCACACCTGGCCCACCGCGCTGGTGTAGTGGATATGGTTGTGGTCACTAGTCTGCAGGAGGAGGCATTCTGGGGTGAGCAGAGTCAGGTGAACCAGATGGTCCTGCGACACCGAAGTCTGAGATGGGGAAGCGGAGCTGCTAATAGTCACAGGAGGACCGGGAGGACCATGGGTGAGAAAGAACCTGCCGGTGAGCCGGGAGAAAGAAGAGGCCTCATCCCATCTCCTGCTTCTCCCCAGGGCCTCCCGGGCTGGACTGGGTGGGAGGTGGGGCTCATGCAGGCTTTGCTGTTGGCCTGGTCCACAGCAGGCTGTGCTAGTCCTCAGCAAATGTGGTATTTAGATCCCTGGAAGCAGGGTGATGGCGGAGAGCTTCCTGGAGGAGGTGACACTTGAGATGCCCCGAAAAGTAGATGGCTTTTGGTAGCTAAGGGTTGGAGGCAGGTGGCTGTTCTTCAGAGAAGGTTCTGTGTGGCTAAGGGCTGGTGGCGCTGCCACACGGCTTCATTCCAGGTCGTTGCTGGAAGGGGTGTTGCAGTTTTTGAAATCCACGTTCCAGCAGCAGTTGGGGCAGAGGAAGCTGCTCTCCGGCAGCTCTGCTGATTAGAGACGGAAGGCAGCAGCCACCCCTTGCTGCAGAGCTTGACCTGGCTGGCACCGGGCCACCTGCTTGGTGTCCTTCCTTCTGCCTGGCAGGGGATGGTGTTTCCCTGCCGCAGATGATGAGTCTGAGACCCAGAGAGATGCGTGATAGAAGGTTCCAGAGAGGTGGCCATGCCCCATGGCTGGCCGGGCAGCTGGGTGGTCATCAGCCTCTGTGGTGTCAGGGTCGGGGGCAGCACCCCAGTGTCCTGGGGAAAGATCCTGTATCCAGGGCCCCTCTTCCCTGACATGTGCCCTTTCTCTGTCCTGGGAGGGTTTGTTTCAGGACTGCCCAGCACTGGCACCTCCCCTGGTTCTCGGAAGACCCTGTGTGGCACCAGGTGTGGGCAGCTCTGTCCCGGTTAATGGATGAAGGAGGGAACAGGTGATGAACCAGTCTGGAGGTCGCGAAGCTGTGTGGTGGTTGAGGTCCCGTGCCAGCCCTGGCACGTCTCTGGCCTCTGGAGTGCCATTCGCTCCCCCCTCCCCCTCCAGCAAAATGGGCCCTTGGGTTGGTGGGAGGTTGGGAGATAAAGAGCCAGGTGCTGGAGTCCAGAGATGGCGCCAGGGCTGACTGGCTCTGCCCTCTGGCCACATGGCTTCCGGGCCTGGGCCTCCTGCTCCTGGGTGGCTGGCGGCCCAGCCTGTGTTCCCTCCACTCTGCCCTCCACTGCACCCTGTTTGCCATGCACCGCTCTTGGCATTGAGCAGGAGAGGCAGAAACCCTGTCCTGGTGTCGCTGGCTTTCCGGGCCACAGAATGAGGATGAATGGAGAGAGGAAGATGGCACTTTCAGATGAGAGAGAAGGCAGGCAGGAGGCAGGGCCGCCTTCAGGTGACCGGTAGGCTCCCTGACAGGTGCCAGGGCGTTAGGGCGTGCAGCTGGCACCGCCTTCCCTCATCACCGGCACCTGTGCTCCCCGAATGCTGTTTCAACTGAGTTCAGCTGGGGCCTGCTGGGGAGCTCGGGGCCCTGGCGAAGTCAGCTGGCTGACAGCAGGAGGTCCTGTGGGCCAGAGGTCAGCGGTGGGGCCCTGTGACATGGCCGGGGGCGGGGCTGGGCCCGGGTCAGCGCCCGGCTGCCTGTCCTCCAGGCTCTGTGTCTGTGCGGCAGGAAGTTTGCACCGGCTCATCCTCCCGGCCTGTCAACATCCTCTGTCCGAGTTCCGGATGGCTGCGGCGTCCGCTCCTTCCTGCTGCCCTGGAAGCCGAGCCGTCCTCATGCAGCCCCTGCCTGGGGACCCGTCTGCTCTGGGCCTGGCCTTGCGTGTGGTTGGGCATTGGGTGGCCGACACTTTCTTGGGGTAGACACGGCACAGCATTGAGCCCTCCAACACCTGTGTTCAGATCCTGCCTCAGCGTGTCCTGGCTGTCCTGTGGCACCTCTGGGCCCTGCCACCTCCTCTGTCAAAGGGGCTAGAAGCCCCTCCCAGGGCTTGGCTGGGGACCCGGCTCTCAGCCAGGTGCCTGGCAAGTGGGAAGCTGATGTGCCCCCGATCCCTGCAGGGTGGAGCCATGAGTCGTCTCTCCGACACCCCCACCCCAGGACACCCCCACCCTGGGACACCCCCACCCCAGGACCCTCCATCCCAGGACACCCCCACCCCAGGACACCCCCACCCCAGGACCCTCCATCTCAGGACATCCCCACCCTAGTACACTCCCACCCCAGGACCCTCCATTCCAGTACACCCCCACCCCAGGACACCCCCACCCCAGGAACGGAAGCTCTTTGGAGGCCTGAGTGCCCCTCCACAGGTGCTCAGTCGATGCTGCTACGGTGAGTGCTCCGGGACCTTCAGGCCTGCTCTCACGCGGGTCAGGAGCTGGCCGGAGGAGACCCTAAACCCAGCGAGCGCCCCCACCCTTCCCCAGTCAGCTCTGATGAGCCCCCTTCTTCACCGGGGCAAGCCCCATGCTCAGGTGCCTGATTTTTGGTCTCCGGAAGCTTCTTGTTCAGAGGGACTCTGCCTGGAGCTACAGACGTTGTGTGGTTTCTGAATCCAAAAGAGAAGCAAGAATAACAAATACGGGGCCTTGGAGGGGGCTGGTCTCCGCAGTGGGAGGGGAACTTCGGGCCAGACCGAGTGGCCTCACCCCTGAGCGGCCGCACCCCTGAGCGGCGGCACCCCAAGTTAGGTCTCCTCGTGCCTGGCAGTTGCAGGTTTTGCCATCCGGATGCTGCTGGAAACACGGCGTTATTGTTTTGTGGGTTCATTTGTCAGTCTTTGAAGAGTTTTGTATAAAGATGGAGAAAAACCATCTTGACAGACCCACCCCTTGTCTCCCTGGGCCAACGTGACCTTGAAGTCAGAGTATTTCTGTTGGTTTGTTTTGTATTTTTGGTTTCAAAGGCAGCGAGAAAACAGGATACCTTTCTGTTTCCCGCCGGGAGCTTGCTGGCCATGGCCTTCCCAGGATTGGGGAGTCCCTCTCCAAGTTTTCTCAAAGGCTTGGAGCCCTGTGTTCTTTGAAATCTGCATAGGGGTGGGGAGGGGGCGCTTGTCTGTCTTCTGTTGTCAGGGGGCTTTAAAAAATACTGTGTCGGCCACCTCTAGGGTCATCCTCCCGCAGGGGGATCCTTTCTGCAGCCGCTGGAGCGGGATAGTGTCCCCCAGCCCCCGATGGAGGAGGCAGCCTTGAGATCCCCCAAGTGGACTCTGGGACCAGCATCCTCCAGCAGGCGGGCCAGGGAGGGCAGTCTCCCCAGCCCCGCCCAGCCCTGCCTCTCCTGGCCTGACCCTCCAACGCCATGTACCTCCCTGTCCCTGGTCTTGCACACGTTTCCAGTTTTCAGCCACATTTCTTGGGTCATCACATTTGTCTCATACACATAGGGACATCTCCAGAGGCAGGGGGCGCGGGAGCTGCGTGCCCCAGGGCAGGTGGACGCGCCATCCCCTTTGCCAGCTGAGAGGCAGAGGCCCGAGGCCCTGAGCCACCTGGACTTGGATTGGCCTTCCTGACTCAGGAGCTGCCCCTTGACCTTGGCTGCTCCCCAGAGTCCTGAAGCCTGCCTTTTGGTTTTCCTGCCTTGTTTTGTCCCCAGCGTGTCTGTGGTTGGCGTCGGCAGGGCTACGGGCTGTGTGTTGAGGAGCAGGCTCCGGACACTTGCCTGCAGCTCCAGCGCCCCACCTCCCAACCTTGTCAGGAACCAGAGGTGCCGGGTGAGTGATAGCTGTCATGGATGGAGATGGACTGCCTCTCATGTCACTCGCCTGGGTGAGTGACAGCTGTCATTCATGGAGAGTGACTGGCCCCAGAGCCATTGCCACGTGTCCCCGGTGCACAAGGTGTCTGGGCAATCCTCGTCTGGCAACACTTTGTGTCCCAGGCCCCCTGGGGTGGCAGAAGGTTCTGGTCTCTTATGCTCATGAGTGTTGCATCCTGAGACCCTCCTGCCCCCTGTGACTGGGCCATCTGTACCTCCCTCCCCCAGGCCCCAGCTCATGTTTCTACTGGGACAGGAGAAAGAAACTATCCCACAGTCATTTTGGTGAAAGACAAGACCCCCTTCAGATCTGAGCTGTTCCATCTACAGCTGCTGGGCTGCTCCACCGGGCACCCATTGGATGCTGTGGGTTCCGAGGGCTGCTGGAGGTCCTCGTGGGATGCTGGGGGCGGTGGCCTTACTCTGCCTGAAGTCTCGATTTTATTTGTTTTTCATTCCAGAGCTGGAAGGAGGCAGGCTTGGGGCAGGGCAGCTGGGCGTGGCCCGGGCCTGGAGCTGGGCCGGCTGAGGTCCCTGTCTCTCGGCACCTCGCCCCGCCGCGGTGGCTCTCCCCTCTGGCCCGAGTCCCTGGCTGTAGGCGAGGCACAGTCCCATCCCTGGGATGTCCAGGCACAGGGCAGTGTGGTTAGGACCTGGGACTGGAGTCCTAGAGCCGCTGACACTGTGTGCTTTTGAGTTTGACCTTCCTGGAGCCTCCATTTCCTCCTCTGTAGGATGGAGATGGAAAGAATGGCTGGCTTCCTCAGTGGATGGACGGAGCACCCACACAGCCTCCGTTATGCCGGGGAGTGTCTGTGTCTGTGGATGAGCCTGGAGGACGTGATGCTGAGGGGAGGAAGCCAGGCCCTAAAGGGCAAGTCCTGCGCGATTCCCTTAAATCGTCTGGAACAGCAGTTCCGTCAAAGAACAGAAAGCAGATGGTGGCTGCTGGGCGAAGGCACTAGGGGGAGAGTGCTCGTGGGCGTGGGGGGTGGGGGTCAAAAAGTTGTGGAGCACCGTAGTCCTGAAGGTTCTTGACACTGTGGATGTATTACACTAAATGTCACTAACGGTGAGGTTTATGTTATGTGAACTTTACCACAATTAAAATAAACAGCCTGTCCCTTGTGGGGACGTCAACTCCCACCCGGAGGCAGAGCCCATCTCCTCACTAGGGCTCCGATCTAGGATCTCACTGTCTCCTCCTCCCTCCAGGGTGAGGCCAGGAGGGGCAGGGCTGGGCAGGGCTGGGGAGACTGCCCTCCCTGGACTGCCAGCCGGAGGATGCTGGTCCCAGAGTCCGCTCGGAGGATCTCACTGTCGCCTTTTCCACCGGGGGTTGGGGTACCCCGTCCTAACCCAGCCACTGCAGAAAAGACCCCCTTTGTGGGAGGATGACCCTGGAGGTGGCCAACATAACATTTTTTTTTTGAGATGGAGTCTTGCTCCATAGCCCAGGCTGGAGTGCAGTAGCTCACTGCAACCCCCGCCTCTTGGGTCCTGGTTCAAGCCATTTTTCTGCCTCAGCCTCTCGAGTAGCTGGGATTACAGGTACACACCACCATACCCAGCTAATTTTTTTGTATTTTTAGTAGAGACAGGGTTTTACCATGTTGGCCAGGCTGATCTTGAACTCCTGACCTCGTGATCCGCCCACCTCGGCCTCCCAAAGTGCTGGGATTACGGCTGTGAGCTACCTCGCCTGGCCCTAACACAGTATTTTTTAAAGTCCCCTGGCAACAGAGGAAGTATGGGAGGATTGGAGGAGGCACCTCTGCCTTCCCGGGCCCATCTCTCCATGACAGATATTCAGAGTTCTGTTCTATGACTGCACTGGTGTAACGGTGAACATACAGGCATGAGATATTTAGATACTCCCTTGGAGCTCAGCACTGTCTTGGGCCTGGGGTGCCGTCCCTCTGTGCTCCTGGGCGAGCAGCCCCGTGGGGGCTTCCCTGGCCATACCAGGCAGGCAGGGGGCTCCTGGACTTTGGAGGGAGCTGGACTTCGTATTCTGTGTTGTTTCTCAGTTGTGTGATTTTGGGCACATCACTTCTGAGCCTCAGTTTCCTCATCTGTAAATTGGAGCTGTTGCTGCTGCTGCTAATAATACTTTCTGCGATACATGCCGTGCTTTGCAAGTTGAGAGTTTCATGAGAGTGACAGTCTCTGCTCAGGGCAGGTTTTATTGAATCCTGTTTCATAAGGCTCTGAGGCTGGGTACCCCCAGAAGCAGACCCCAAGATGGGAGGTGAGCCAAGTGTGGGAGGCCAGGTAGGGAAGGAGAGAGGCAGATAGCATTGACCCAGCAGGCTCCTGCTGTGGACGACAGGCTTGGCCCACTGAGCGCTCGGTGAGGATGTGGGTTTGTGCTCAGCCCTCCGGGCTTCTGGTGGGGGAGACCATGAACGTGGAGGCCTGCCCGGCAGGCTGGGGTGCACACTGCTCCTGGAAAGGAGATCGGCTCTGCCTCGGGCTGCTGGGAGTGGCTGAAATGAGACCTGCATTCCCCTCATTCTGTGACATGGCCTGTTGGTGCTTTCACCAGCCTGGCTTGGCGTCAGCAGGAAAAGGCTGTGAAAGGGCCTTGAGGTGGACGTAACCTGCTCTGGGCCATGACACACGCTGGTCTCTGCCAAGGGCATGAATCACATGAAAAGCCTTGCAGGAGGGTGGGCGAGGCCAGCTCCCTACTGTGCCACACGGGACTGACCTGGATGGAAACTGATGACCCGAGAGATTGGAGGTTCTTGGAAGACTTTGGGGGGCTGGTTGGAAAAGCGACTGTCCTGCCTGGAAGTCCTGGAAGCAGGAGCCTTGTGTGCCTGCCTGTCTGTCCACAGCACAGTGCTGGGCGCAGGGCGTGTGTGGATTTTCTGGGTGATGGAATGGCACGGTGAGGACGGGGACCACGTTAAGGGACCTGTTTCCAAGTCCAGCTTGGAGACCGTAGCTTGCTCATGTTTGCCTTTGGACATCTTGCTCCACCTTTCTGAGCCTCAGTTTACCCATTTACACGGTAGGAAGGGGGTACACTCCTCCTCCCCCGGGTAGACGTGGAGTGGTGACACTTGCCACAGGGTGCAGGCATGTGCTTGGCCCAGCTTAAAAGTGGGCAGCACACGAAGGCTGCTGCTGGTGTGACCGCTGCTGCCCTGTGCCCTGGTCACCTCACCTGACGTCCACTCCCACCTGGTGAGTGGCTGCCTGAAGGGGGGAGGGTGGCGCTTGGAGGGACCCAGTGGGCCATTCTGGCACCATCTCCCTGTTCAGGCCCTTGTGCAAGGGAGCAGAGGTGCTGTGGGGCTGGGTATTCATCCACCCAGCAAGCGGTTACTGACCCTACCCTGTGCCTGGCTCTGGACGGACAGGCAGTCCCTGCTCATGGCCCAGGAGGACACAGGCAGATGCCACCCAGGCCTTGTGGAGGGAGTGTGAGGAGATGCTGGGCTGTGCCGGGAATATGGCCAGTGGGTGGGCGGGGCAGGATCTGGGACTTCCTGCAGGAAGTGGCCTTTTGGTAGAGCCTATTCGGAGTGCGCCAGGTGAGTGCGAAGGAGCGTCTGGAGCAGGGTCGCAGCTCCCCAGCCCCCACCTTCCTGGCTTGGTGATCTGGGGTCAGGACTCTGACCTGCGGATCCTGCTTCCACGTCCCCGTTTCCTCCTGAATTGCTGTGCTGTTTTTCTGCCCTGCGGTTCTTTCCCAGCAGTCAGCTGAGTAGGAATTTGATGCTTAGCCCGAGGCCTAGAGGGCCCTGCATTTTGTCTTCCTCCTCAGGGACACACAGATGTCCTTTCTCAAGATGGGGGTATTGATGGCGCCTCACCAGCCACATGCTGGCAGCGTTCCAGGGACGAAGGGCGAGGGTGTCACCCTTGTGCGGGGCGTCTAGGCTTCCTCACCGTCTTGATGACTGGAATTGGCACGGAGCGTGTCGTGTTAGATTCTGAGTTCATCGTCCTTCTCTGCGGGGCATGCGTGCGTTGCTCACGTCAGTCCGTCCGCCCTGGCTTCTCTGGGTCTGCTTCCTGTCTGGGGGTGGTTTTCTGCACTGCTGCCCTTTGCAGCTGGCCGTCCAGGGAGAGCCCACCTCCAGGGTCAGGACCCCAGGCCCGCGACATAGGGGTGCTGGGGTGACAGGATAACTGGTCAGTCCCACCTGGGGAGGCTGGGAGGGAGGCTGATGTTACCATACACCAGAAGCCTGTTCTTTCCTGGTTGTGGGACTTTGGCCAGTTTCTGAACTCTGAGTGTCGTGGAACAGCGCCAGTTTCTCCTGTGCAGAGTGGGTGCAGGAAGGTGATGCCCTGGGCGTGCTGAGCACTGGGCCAGGTGGGCTGGATCCCTTACGGATCATGGTACTGGGGACTCTCCCTCTGTGTGCAGACAGGGGGCTTGTCCGGATCCCCTGCGACCGTGGGCCTTCCAGGGCCCTCCGTGGCACTGGGTCTCCACTGCCTGCTGACTCCGGGTACCGAGCAGGGCAGGGCTCCCTGGGGATTCCTTACAGTTCCCTTCTCTCTCCAGGAGGGAGGCTGGTTGGTGAGCCAGGCAGCGGCTTCCCCGTTGCCCGCCTCCTCTGCCTCCCACCCTCCCCTTGGCATTTCAAGGTGGTGGTGGGGTGCTTCTCCGCGGAGTTGTGAGTGGGGGAGGCCACCCAGCCCTCATCATGCAAGTAGCCGGTGCCTAATTCACGATAAGTGATGAAGGAAGATGAGCCCAGTGGGCACAGGAGATCTCCAGCCACTTGCATCATGCCTGGGCCTCAGTTGCCTCATCTGTGAAATGGAGTCATCATTTCTGCCCCACACCTCCAGGAGTGGGTGGGGGAGGGCTTGGGTGGGTGTCTACAGTCAGGTGCCCCTCACTGGAGTGAATAGCCAGAGCCGCCTCTGCTGTCTTTGGGTCTGTGTGTGTGGCGACTCTTGTGGGAGGCCCTCCCGATGACTCCAGCTGCCTGTGCTCTGTGCTCTGGGTGACAAATTCCCTCTTCTGCTGTTTCTTAAGTGACTCGTTTCTCAGGGTGGCTCAGGCTGGCAGGAGACCAGCCGCCCCTTGGCTACATATGTCTGCAGGAGCCAGCGGCAAAGACCATGTCTGCTTTTAATAATGACGTGGGTTCAGTAATGACATGAGTTTAACAATGACACGGGTTTTCTGCTGTTTTCCTTGGGTGCACCTCCATTTTTCTACATGAGCTCATGATGCACTGTGTTCCTGGAGCCTCCCCCACCCCTGCCCCGCCCCAGCATCGGGGCGCCTGGGCTGCGAGATGTTCTTGGAGAAGGTCGGAGGTTCGATGCCCAGCAATTCCCGACTGTTTAGTTGACAGGAGCTGAGGGGCGTGCCCGGTGAGGACAGATGCCTTATCTGGGAGTGACTAACCGAGCCAATAAATCCAGGCTTGTAAAGCTCACCTTTCGAAGCGGTCGCGTGTGTGTTTTATGGGTTGGCTGATCGGTGCAGCCTGACTTCTTGGCAGCGTGATTTCTGGGACTTAGGGATGTGTGGGCGCGTGTGGCTGTGGGTGAATCAGAATGGCCTTTGGGGACAGGGATTGCGGTTTGGTCTGCCGTCCACGCTGCGTGACCTGGGGCGGAAGGCTTCCCTTCTGTGCCCGTCTCTGGCAAATCCGGGCGATGCCATCCACTTCCTTGAGGTGGTTTTCTGCTCTTCGAAGTCACCAAGAGCTCGTGGACCCACAGTCCCTGGGCCTTTTTCGCCTCCAGAGGTCTGCGCACTCTGCGGGGAGGCTGTTGGACCACGAGTTGCTCTTCTGTTGGGAGAAGCCCTGGCCGCCTCCCCATCTGAGTCACAACTCGGGTGGTGCAGGTGGCCCCAGGCTGCGGGTTTTGTTGACAGCTGGGGACCCATGACTGGCTCAGTCTGCACCCTGGCCTGGCTCCTGGGGCCCCTGTCCTGCCCTGCTCCTTCCTGAACCAGCCCGGACACGGCACGTCAGCAGCCTCCGCATGCTGGTCATGGTTGCCCTGTGCAGTGTGAAGTGGGTGGCTTGGGCAGGGTGCCAGTGTCACGGTCACTACTTGCCTCCTTGGTGGAGTGGCTCGGGCGCCAGCCTTTCTCTGGCATTGCCTGTCTGGTGGTCTGGGAGGTTTGGGCCAGCTCCTGGGCACACCTCTGCGTGTGGGTAGGCCATGGGTCCAGCCGGGACAGTTTCTAGACTAGAGGGTCATTGGCCTAGAACACGTGTCGCTCCTGAGTTCCTGGGGCACGGTGGAGTCACTGGTCCCACAGTGCCTGCTTGGGGCTGCCCCTGGGCTGCTGCGGTGACCTAGATGGTTTTGACCAAGGGGCCAAGTGGGCCTGGCCCCCACAGGGCTTTCCCTGCCCCTGACTGCCCCTTGTAGCAGCAGTTATGACTGTTCCACCAGCAAGCTTTGGAGACTGAGGCTCAGAGGGCACACAGACTCTGCCTGAATTCACTGGGGGCAGCGATGGTGGGACTGGAACCCAGGGCTTCTCCGGTTAGACCACCTCCCCTCTCCCCAAAGGAGGTGCTGTGGGCTCCTGAGATGCTGGGACTTGCAACTGTAATAATTTTTCTGTTTTTCAAAAAGGAAAAAGGTAGAATTTTTACACATCACTCCCTTGTCATGCAAATGAAGCTTGGGAGAAACTGGCCTGTCATCTCTTTGGGTGTATTTGGTGGTCATTTAGCCTCTTAAACGAAACATCTGCTAACCAGGGAGAGCCAGGCTGTAGATTAAAGCGGAGTGCAGAAGTCGTTTGCATTTGCTGTGATCGAGGAGTGCGCGCTAGGTCGGGGCCGCCCTGTGGAGGGGGCATTTGGCCCCAGAGGCTGTGGGGCAGGTGACGGGCCCGGGGCTTTGTGCTGTACCCCCGGGAGGGGGGCTTGAAGAGAGGCAGATTTTTTAGTTGGAGATGCTGGGCCAGTGAGGCTGGGCTCAGGGAAGGAGCTGCCCCCATCTCTGCAGCCCCACGTGTGTCTGCCATAGGGACCAGGTGCGCTGGCTACAGGGCTGTGTGTGCCGTGGACAGCCTCGTGATGGCCACCGCCACGCCTCCATGGGCTCCTCTGGAGAACGGGCTGCAGGGGTGGTCAGGTGAGGTCCTGTGCGCCTCAGTGGCCTCGTGGGGGCTCAGACCCCTGGCTCCCAGTCAGCCCTGAACGTGCTGCCGTCCCCCAGCCTCCGCTTGGGAAACTGCCTTTTGACGAAACGAGACATGGCAGGCAGGGTTTTCGGCGCATCGCTCCCTGTGTGGGGCCATCAGGTGGGGTCCAGTGTTGTAGGATGTCCTTCTCCAGGCCTTCCGGTGCCCAGGGAGCTGAGGACCTGACATTTGTGAGTGATGGGCCCTTGGGGCAAGGGAGAGATGGTTGACACCCAGTCTGTCCTTCAAGGAGGGCAGCCATCGTGGGAGCCTTGGCTGGGCAGGGAGGGTGGAGGCCCAGGAGGGCAGGAGTGGCGGGGACTGAGGCCCGGGTTGCAGACTACCCTGTACGTCTTGGGGTGGTAGGGAGGCAGAGCCGGCTTCATCCTGGGGGTGCCAACGAGCCTTGGGCAGAGTTGGTGTAGACATGGGGTGCTCAGATTTGGCTTTGGAAAGCACCGCCGGGACCGCTGGAGACGCAGGCCTGGAGCCCCAGAGGCGGGGCGGAGGCAGATGGGGGTGTCCAGGTGAGGGGTGGGGAGGGAAGTGGGTGTGGAGAGAGACGGATGTCCCCCCTGGAGCGCAGAAGGGGTACGTGGGCTTGGGATGGATTGGACTTGGGTGACGAAGAGGCTGCTCGGGGTCAGGCTTGAGCAGTGTGGTAGACACTGGGGTCCATCTGGAGTTGGCCCTAGGGGCTCAAGTCTCCCCCTGGCCAAGGATGTAGGGATGTCTGGGCTCTCCTAGCGGTCTGCTTGGAATCTGCCCTGACCAGGGTCAGGGGTGTTTCAGTCCCACCCCTGGGGGTCCCTTGTTGGCCTTGGGTTTTCTGCTGCTCTCTTGTCTCAGTGGCGCTGATGCTGGTGGTGTCCACATTAGCTGAACTTGAAGGTGGGAGGTAAATGGTCTTGGTAAGTCTGGCTCCAGCCTGGGATGACCACACTTGGCAGCCTCTGGCATAGTCAGATCCATGGAGACAGATGTCTTTGATTGGCACACGCTGAGTTCCAGATTCTCCCTCCTTCCTGCTCGTTGTATTCTCTGCCCTGCGAGCGCTGCCGCCGTCAGAAGCCGCAGTTGGTCCGGAAGGATGGAGGCAGGAGCCGACACTCCGTCCTTGCAGGCCCGGCGGGCGCGGTGGAATCCAGCTCTTTGGGGAAACGTGAATCCCGGTATGTGGGATTCATCAAGGTAACAAGACGGCTCTCACCGACACCCAGCCAAGCCCAGCACAGTTGTCTGTTACTTTTAAGTGGTTTTTGCCTGTGGAAAGAGTGGTTTTTCTTAAAAAAGGGCAATGCCTTAGATTGATTTTTGGGGGACTCATTTATTGCTATTGATCTGTTAAAGCTTTAATCGGGAAATAGCCTCGTGGTGGTTCTCTTGAGGTGGTAGTAGCCTCATGGTGGTTCTCAGTGAGGCACATTTCCTGCAGCGGAGGGTGTCCACACTGAAGTGAGCCGGTGAGCCAGCTGGCAGAGGGTCTCGCCCTCCAGATGCAAGCTGGGGATAGGGCCCTGCCACGGCAGGTTCCAGGAGAGAGCCCAGGGCAGACAGAAGACAGTGCCATGGTCTGAAGCTACGCAAGAGGCAGAGGCCGAGGGTGGCTCTCTCTCCCAGCTGCCAGGCTCTGTGATGGGATGGTGTGCGGCTGGAGGCTGTTGCAGCCCTGAACCCCGGATGGTGTAGGCTTTGCTCTCTAGAGGACCGGCAGCTCCGTCCAGGCCCGCCGGGATGACCCCAGGGGTAGGGTAAGGACCATGGGACTGGCCCCAAGCGCGTTTCTCTTCCTCTCCACGGTGCATGATACATGGGTGGCACCAGAGCTTTGACAAGTGTGTCTCTGAGCCTCTCTTGCCTTTTGGTGGGTTTTGCTTTTTCCCCCCCCACAACCTTTTAAAATGTATTATTTATTTATTTAATTGGTATATGATGATTACATGTTGTTTATAGGGTACGTGTGACTCTATAATACACATGCACCGTGTGTAATGATGAAATCACGGTCATCAGGATGCCGTGACCTTAGCATTTCTTTGTGTTGGGAACATTTCTCGTCCTCTCTTCTGGTTATTTTGAAATATACGCTAAGTTATTGTTGAGTGTGATCCTCCTCCCGTGCTTCTGAACACTAGAACTGACTCCTAATCACGTTTGCCCCCATTAACTGAGCCCTCTTCACCTCTCTGCTGCCCCACATGACCTCTGATGTCCGTCATTCCACTCTCTGCCTCCGTGAGATCAACGTTTTTAGCTCCCGTGTAAGAGAGATCATATGATATTTAGCTTTTTTGTTTGTTTATTTTTGAGATGGAGTCTTGCTCTGTCGCCCAGGCTGGAGTGCAGTGGTGTGATCTCAGCTCACTGCAACGTCCACCTCTTGGATTCAAGCCATTCTCCTGCCTCAGCCTCCTGAGTAGCTGGGACTACAGGCATGCATCACCATGCCTGGCTAATTTTTGTATTTTTAGTAGAGATGGGGTTTCACCATGTTGGCCAGGCTGGTTTCAAACTCCTGGACTCAAGTGATCCACCCGCCTTGGCCTCCCGAAGTACTGGGATTACAGGCGTGAGCCACAGTGTGCGGCCCATAGTATAGTTAGCTTTCTGTGTCTGGCTTTTTTCACTTAACAATGACCTCAGGTTCCATCCACATTGCTGGTATGACAGGATTTCATTCTTTTTCATGGCTGAATAGTATTCCATTGTGAATATATGTCACATTTTCTTTATCCATTCATTCATTCACTGATGGATGTTTAGGTTGATTGTGAATACTGCTACAGTAAACCTGGGAGTGCAGAGTTATCTCAAATACTGATTTCCTTTATTTTCAGTTTTCTTCCATGCAATATAATGTTAGCTGTGGGTGTGCCATATATGACCTTTACTGTGTTGAAGAGTGTTCCTTCTGTACCTGGATTTTTGGGAGTTTTTATCATGAATGGATATTGAATTTTGTCACATGCTTTTTCTTTGTCTATTGAGATGGTCACATGGTTTTTGTCTTTCATTCTGTTGATATGGCATGTCATGTTTATTGAGTTCTGTATGTTGAGCCATCCTTGCATTCCTGGGATAAATCCCATTTAATCATGCAAAGGGATCTTTATATTGTGTTGTTGGATTTGGTTTGCTAGGATTTTGTGGATGATTTTTGCATCATTTAGGGTATTGGCTTATAGTTTTCTTTTTATATTGTGTTAAAATGTATTTTTCTTTTTCTTTTTTTTTTTTTTTTATGAGACAGAGTCTCAGGCTGTTGCCCAGGCTGGAGTGCAGGAGCAGGATCTCGGCTCACTGCAACCTCTGCCTCCTGTGTTCAAGTTATTCTCCTGCCTCAGCCTCCTGGGTATCTGGGACTACAGGCGCACACCACCACGCCTGGCTAATTTTTGTATTTTCAGTAGAGACGGGGTTTCACCATGTTGGTCAGGCTGGTCTCAAACTCCCGACCTCGTGATCCACTTGCCTCAGCCTCCCAAAGTGCTGAGATTACAGGTATGAGCCACTGGGCAAGGCCTAAAATGTATTTTTTGTTATATGTATATGACATTCATTATAAAAAGCATACACATGCAAAAAAACTATATATGATATGTACATGTTTCTATATGCGTGTAGATTATACGTTAGATATAACATATATAATTATGTAACAATCTGTATATTACATAATATATGCATATATTTTATACAATGCATACATTATATAATATAAATGCATAAAGTTTACTAGTCTTCTTACCATCTAGAGGAGAGCTATTTACATTTAATTCTGGGCACCCCGTTTGATTTACAGAACTGGGTTGTGCTATATTTTCCATTTGTGACTCAGCTTTTCTCGTATCCTTGGCTGTCCTAAATGGTTTTCCATGTACTGTATTTCATTGATTCCAAGATGACTTAGTTTTCCATGTTCTGACATCTCTGAAGCCAGAGTGGGTCATTGGAAGCCTTGTAATCAGAGGCATAGTCATCGTTTCACTGGCGTTTTTTTTTCCCCTGGCGATACATAAAATCGTGCCACGTTTCACGTGTTGCTGTCATTGGATGTGATATGATGTGGCGTTTATACTCTTCTTTTTTTTTTTTGGAGAAGGAGTCTCACTCTGTTGCCCAGGTTGGAGTGTAGTGAGGGATCTCAGCTCACTGAAACCTCTGCCCCCCGGGCTCAAGCAATTCTGCTTCAGCCTCCTGAGTAGCTGAGATTACAGGTGTCCACCATCACACCCAGCTAATTTTAATATTTTTGGTAGAGACAGGGTTTTACCATGTTGACCAGGCTGATCTTGAACTCCTGACCTCAGGTAATCCACCCGCCTTGGCTCGCAAAGTGCTGGGATTACAGGCGTGAGCCGCCATGCCCGGCCATCTTTCTAGGTTTTTTTCTATACTCTTTTCAATGGTTTTCTGGTGCTCAGAAGTTCCGGAGTTGACCAGACCAAGCCCTTGTGATTGGATGCCGACAGCCCTGCTGTGTAGAAAGCCTATCTTGGTTACCCCCGATACAGGGACAGCAACCCTGAGAGCTGCCTGTGGGCGTGACTGGACCCTGCTGACCGGCTTTGAGCGTGGAGCTCATGTCCACCCTCTTAGTGAGTGGCTCATGAGGATGGGCTGTGTTGTCTGTCCACACCAGGTGCCTCTGGCCCTCTCTGCGTGATGGTTCCTGTGCCTTCTCTCCCTTGTTTCTGGTCAGCAGCGTTTCCTGGGTCTTCTGGGCCGAGTTAGTAACCCTGGGCTGCTGACTCTGCTGAGGGCTCGGATCCCTGATTGATTGATCATTGACTGATACTTACTGGAGGAATACTGTCTTGACAGAGTCTCCTGGTGCTGGGTCCTGAGAAAGCTCTTGTAGTTTCAACCCTGAGTTCTGCCGGCACCATCCTGGTTTCCATGCGAAGGGCCTTTGCTCCAAGACATAATTAGTGCCTTTAATTAAGTTCTAAGATGCTTATTGGTAGAAATAATCAGTCCAAAAATAAAAGTGGCCTTTAATAAAGCTGTACACAATCACATTATTGACTAAAGTGAATGAAAAGTCAAATCTCTTGATGAAATTGAGATTTGTGAAATTTGCTCTGGAAAAAGCAGCAGCTATGAAAGCTACTTCTCTGATACCTTTCAGCAGTTCTGAAAGAACCTCAGGAGGGAGGAAGGTCAGAGGTCCAGGGAAAACCCAGGGATGGGGCCAAGCCCTCAAAGTGGTTTTGAAGCAGAAAAGATACATTTAATAACATAAAAGGGAAAGTTGAAACCTACACAATCAAACAATGATGTCTTAAAAACCATTTAAGGAATTAATGGATTCAGTAGAGCTCAAATCAAATGGTGCTTTCAATTTCCTTAATGTTGATGAAATTAACACTAAAATGTTGATGTTCACAGCCCTGAGTCCCAGCACCAGGAGCTTTGCAGGGGGCATGGGAGGCCAGAGCTAGTGGCTGCCAGAACAAGGGGCTGCTCCGCTTTTGCGGGGTTCCTGGTGTGCACCTTGCAAGTCCGGGGTGCTGTCGAGGGTCTGCTCCCTGAGCCACTGGGCCGTGATTTTGTCCTGTTTTTTTTCTGCAGCTGGCTTGGGAGTTCTTGGCAAGCCCGTGAGGGGTTTGCAATGGGAAGTAAAACTGGCTGGGGCTTATGCGTGCCCTGGGTGCTGTGGGCAGCTGGCATTCAAGGGCACCTGGGCTGGGCCCCCCAAGCCAGCCCTGTGGGTCCATGTGAGGTTAGAAGGCATTATAGAACCCGGAGAGGTGACCTTGGTCACTGAAAACCGGCTGGTTTGGAGAAGGGGATTCTGGGGCCCTCGGTGGTCTGCAGCCCCAGATGCTGGTGTTCTCGTCAGAAGAACCCGCACTGGTTTCTGGGTGCAAAACTGCACATCACGCATTCCACGGCCCATGGCACCTTGGCTGTGGGCGGAAATTTCAGCCCTCACTGGCTGGCTCGTGTTCTGGCCTGGGTCCCTGGGAGACCTGCTCTCAGAGTGAGGGACCCTACTCTTACTGGACACTCCTGCGAGATCAAGGGGTTGACTCTTCTCTTGGGCCGTGGGGATCGTTTCTTGGGGACCGCTTGGTGAATGAAGCTGAGGTGGCCTTGGTCCGTGTTGGGCCAGCTGCAGGCACTCAGCAGCTCCCACCAGGAGAGCTTGGAGCTGCTGGGGACATCTGCTGGATGTGGGCCAGTGGAGGTGCCCCTGTCCCTTGCCTGCAGTCTCAGGTAGGTGTCACAGAGCAAGGCGGCAGGCCTGTGGGCACTGTTCCTCTCCAAGCACACCCTGTCCTGCCTCTGTGCTCGCTGCCATCCTGGGCTCTCCAAGGCCAGCTTGAGCACCCCTCCCGTGATGGCCTCTTGGCCATTGGCTCTGTCCTGGGGACCCTGGCACCAGCCAGAGCGGAGTAGGTGGCCCCTCAGCTTTACTGATGAGAGTCCTTCCGTCAGGGAGGCTGCTGCTTCTCTCTGGGTTCGAGACTCCTTCATTCCACAAGAGGTGTTACAGAGTCAGGCAGACAAAGCATTACCCATCGGGGATGAGGGAGGAAAGAGCCTGGCCTGGATGCCAGGCACCTCCCTTTTCTGTGCCAGTCAGCAGGGCGTTCACCGACTCCTAGCGACAGGGAAAGAAAACGCAGAACATCCCATTTTCCCTGCAGGTGAGCCCTCGATTCCCTGGCTTGGGAAATAATTGGCAGTCGCTGTTAAGTGGAGACACAATTCGGGGAGAAGCTTCGAGGAGCCACGTTCCTGACACCTCCCGTGCGTGCAGGAGTCAGAGGCTCTGTGGCCGGCACCCAGGGTCAGCCTGCAGGGTGTGAGCTCCGGTGGGGTCCCCAGCTCGCCTGCCTGTGCCTCTGTCCAGCGTAGACACCTCGCCGGAGACCTGGGGAGGGGGAGGCCAGGGGAGGTAGGAAGGCTGAGAATTCCAATCGGGAGATGATGAAAATCCCCCCAGGTAAGAACTTTCTGGCCCAGCTCGGTCCCGGAGGACGCCCTGACCTCGTGCAGCAGTGCCTGTGGGAGCTCGTCGGCCCGAGCTTGGTTCCTCTGCTGCTTTTTCGCGGTTCTTTCTCCCGAGAGAGAGCTGCAGAGCATGAGCAAGCGGTAGCGCCGGGCAGAGGTGACGGCAAAGGGGACGCCTCAGAGAGGAGGGCCTGGAGGTGACAGAGGTTTGGGGCACCCGTGTTCCCAGCTCTCACTGTGTGCTTTGTGGCTGCCACACCAAATGACCACAAACTCGGGGTCTTCGGACCACAGACGTGCTTTCTCCTCTGGTTCCGGAGGCCAGAGGTCTGACCCCTCGTCGGCATCAGGGCCGCAGCCCCTCCCTCCAGAGCATTAGGAGAGGGCCCTACCCCACGTCCCGGGGCTCTGGGCCTTTCTCTCCCCGGGGCCTCGTCCATGTCTCTCTCCTCTCTGTCTCTGAAGAGGATACTGGACATTTGGGGCCTATCTATTCCGGGGTGGCTTCTTCAGGTCCTTCCTTGGTCACATCTACAAAGACCCTTTTCCCAAATCAGGTCACGTTTGAAGGTTCTAGGAATCAGGACAAGGCATAGCTTTTGTCGGGGGGGCGAGCTGCACAGTCCAGCCCGGCACTGCTCGCTCTCCCTTCTGTCCAGATGCTCGTGGGGTACGTGGTGCCTTGTGCCCCGGGCTCCCTGGTGGGGAGGGGCAGGGGTCAGAGCCTGCCCCCCAAAGCTCAGGCCTGCAGCAGAATGGGGTGTGAAAGAGGTGGTGGGAGGAACGGCTTGAGGGGTGGGCACCCTGGGAGGGAGCAGTCTGGCACAGAGGGTGGGCAGGAGCTGGGGGAGGTCACCGTGGGGGAAGCCCGGAGCAAAGGTCTGCTCGGGACAGGTCTGGCTGCAGGACCTGGGTCTGTGTCTCCCAGCTGTTTCCCTCTGGTGGCTTCCATGTGGCAACTGTCCCAGGTGACAGCCAGGGGCTTGGCCCAGAAAGTTTTGAGTGTCTCTCCTGTAGCCTGGGGCTGGGGCCCTTGGGTGGCAGTGGGACCATCTCTAGTGCCTGCGTATCTGCCATTTTCAGTCACTGTCAGCCCGGAGGAGAGCTCTGTCAGGAGCCCCATCCTCTGGGCTGCCTCTGCTGCAAGCCGGGCCCTGGGCCTGGGCCCCCGCGGCTGTGGCTGGTGGGGTGCGCTCAGTTTCTCAGCACCTCGAGCCGCTCTGCTGCCCTCTCACTTCCCTGGGAGGCCCCCACCCCCTTCTCCAAAAATAGTACCTGGGGCGGCGCAGGGAGCACCTCATGGGCCTGGCCTGGGAGCCTCGGGTTGTGACTGTCTCTTCCTGTGGGCGCGGCCCAGGGCTCTCTCCTTGGTGCCTGGAGCCTGGTACAAAGTAGGACCGGGCACAAGATTGAGGAATGAACGGATGAAGGATGGATGGATGAATGCAGGTGGTAATGGAGCTGTGTGCCTCCCGGTCCCTGTTGGCACCGCCATTTTTACTTGATGGGGCTGATCTTAGGCACTCGGGTTGGGACAGTCACGTGGAGTGGCCCTGGCAGGGTGTCCCAGCTGAGGGGGGTGCAGCTGCCAACTGCCATGGTGATTGGTGGGGGAGCTTGTCTCCGTTTCCTGCTCTGCCTGCGGGGATGATTTCCTCATGCCCTGGAAGGCACCAGGTCCACCTGTCCCTGCCTCCCCTCCTCGCCCTGCCCTGCTGCTGGGGAGGCAGGAGCTGGGACTCCTGTGCTGTCAGTGACGGAGTGTCAGGACTCAATATGCTGTGTTATTCCCTGTAGTCAAATATGTAGAAAACACCACACACACACAGACAAGAAAACCCCTAAAAACCCAGAGTCAGAGACAGAAAACGCCCTCAGTGGTCAGTGATGTTTTAGGATGGGAGTTCTTGTCGGTTTCACATCCTGCCCTTATCCTGGCGGGGCTATTTCTACACCGGGAGAAAAAACCAAACCCATTTCATCCCAGGGAGCGGCGTCGTGGGCACGCTTCCTTCCCTGGTGAAATGAGACTGGACCTGGTACAGGGGAGGCCCCTGACTGCTAGGCTGAGCCTCAGTTACCCCACCTGGTAAAGCAGGGACGGTTATCCCAACCAGGAGAGCACCAGAGGGTAGGCCTGCATGGGGTGAGGAGTCAGAGACACACTGGCGGCCTTGGAGAGAGTCCTGGGTACCCCAGGCAGGTGGGTGGGCAAGAGGGACCAGGCGGGGAGCTGGGCAGGGGGGTGGGCACTGCAGTCTGCCCTTTTTGTGACTTCGAGCAGGTACGCCCAGGACCGGGTTCAGCTCCTGGCTGAAATACCAGCTCTGACTTTCCTGCTTGAGGACGGCTGGGTTTCCTGCCTGCCCTGTCCCCCCAGAGAGCTCTGTCCCAGGCCCTGGCAGAGACAGCCTCCCTCCCACTGGGCTCCCGCCTGGGTGGGGGTGGAAAGCGAGGCTGCAGCTGTAGCGTTCCTGACCTCGGCGGCCCAGCTGTTGGCCTGGCAGCAGGGAACTCCCCTCCCGCTCTCCTGCCCACTGGTGCTCTGCCTGCTGGCTGGGGGGGCTTGGTGCCAGTTCGCCTGGAATTTCCAGAAAGCACAGCTTCTTAGTTCATCTTCGCATTTTCTGACTGTGGAGGGGACTTCTCAGAAACTGGCTGGCCGCTTGCTTTTTGTGCATTCATGGGACCCCCTCCTTTCAAACCTAACCCAAAGCTGAGATTACTTTTTAAGAAATTCTAAAAGTAATGCCTCCTCGTTGGAAAAAAAAACCCAAACCAAAGCAAAACAAAGCAAAAGAAGAAACAACTCAGAAAGGTAGAAAGGCAGAGCACCCCAGACCCCCAGACCTGCTGGGCCCAACCTCATGGCTGAGAACCAGAGACCCTCCCCAGGGGCTTGGGATGAGGGTCACGGGGCAGGGAGGGGCTGTGGGTCCAGGGGGGGCCGGGTGGGTGGGAGGATCTCGGCGCCTCCGGAGATGGTCGCGTTCCTGGCTTGCAGACCTGTTTTTAGGCGTCAGAACTGCCTTCCCTCCCGCTCTCCCTGTGAGCTAGTGAGGAAGTTCCCGCCTCCTCAGGAATCCAGGCAATTCATTCAGAGCCACTGGGTGGGGGAAACTGAGGCTCCAGGAGGGTCAGCAGTACGTCCAAGGTCACCCAGGAAGCTGTGCTTGGCGCCTCCTGGCCTGGGCTCCAGGTCTTGACTTTGCGAGTGAGCTGGAAAGGAGCCGATGGGCAGTGAGGTGCTTGCTGCCCATTCGAGAGTTTCAAGAATTCCCTGGAGCAGGGGCGTCCGGCAAGGGCCGTGCCCTTGTGCTGAGCAGAAGAGGTGGGAACTCGGCTTAAGCAAGTAGCCTGAGCTGGAGGATTTGGAGGACTCCCCTCAGGCTGGGGAGGCTGGGCTGTGGGGGCAGTGTGGAGGAGTGGGGGGTGGGGAGGAGCGTGGGGGGCATGGGGAGGACCATAGGGAGTGGGGAGGAGTGGAGAGTAATGGGGGGAGTGGGGAGGAGCGTGGGGGGAATGGGGAGGAGTGTGGTCGTGGGAAGGAATGTGGAGAGGAGCATGGGGGAAGTGGGGAGAAGTGGGGAGGACCGTGGGAAGTAGGGAGGACCGAGGGAGTGGGGAGGAGCGTGGGGGCCTTGCTCTGGCTCAGCTTCAGCAGCCAGGAGCCTCACCTCGGTGTCGGCTGCGGGGCCACACCCCCTGGCTGGGCTTGTGGAGGGTGGCGTGGTGGTGTTGCCCTCCACGGGGTCCCCAGAACCTGAGTGATTGAAGAGTTAGGACCTGAAGGGGCCGGAGCTCCCCACAGGAAGCAGAATCTGGCTGGAAATACCCCGGTCAGGCTCTGACCCTTCCTGGATCCCGGCGGAGCCTGGAGGCGACCTCACCGCTGTCCCCCGTCTGCAGGGCACCCTCGTTCTCCGGTGTGGGTGTCTGCGGGGCAGCTGGAGGAAGGAGTGTCTGCCTTCCTTTTTCCTCACCTCGCTACCCTTGCATTCACTGCACGCAAACAGCAGTCATGAAAACGAAGTAGGTTTAAACAGCCGGAAAACTGTTTGCATCTAACCCTCCACCTGTTGGAGTTCAGAACCGTTTTCTCAGTCCTTGTCCTGCAGATGTATTTTTGCTTAGCTTTATTTTCATCATACAGACACACACACGCCACACACACGTACCTGGTACATACACACACCGAGAGCGTGTGCACATCCTTAGGTACACGTACAGCAACACGTGCACGCCGGCACACAGCCGAGCACTGCACACCCACACGCACGCACGTGAACACGCACAGCAAGACCCTCCCCTACTTGAGCGCCAGCAGCATCCCCGCCCCCTCACCCCCAGGCAGGTGTGTGGCACACGTGAGTGCTCAGCCACAGTGCCACAGCCGCCGCCCCACCAACCTTCCTTGGCTGGATCTCGGATGCCTCCTCCGGAAGCCTTCAGGCTCACGTTGATTTGCCCGGATTCCCTGAGCACCCGCGATGTGTCGCCATGGTCCTGAGCATTTTGGGTCCTTCCAGCACCAGGCGAGAAAGCTCCTGGAAGTGCAGGCACCTCTCCTGCTGAGCGTCTCATGGGAACCTGCCCCTCCCTGGGCCTCGCCCCATGGTGACAGAGCTGGTTCGGCAGGCTGGGTCACACACGCAGGGCCACGTACCCTCAGCAAGTGCTGGTGGGCGGGTGGACAGACGGACAGAGGGACATTAGCTGTGGTGTGTGCCCGTGGGGATGGCCTCTTAACACCAGGCAGACGCCCCGTCTCAGAAATCCCTGGAAGTGACTGGGATAATAGGACAAAACAATTGGCTCTTTCTTCTGGAAATAACACCGGGGCGATTCCCCACCCACACGAGGGAGTGTTGCTCTCGGTGACAGCTTCGGCAGTGTTTGTGGCGCACTGGAGCGGGATGTTTTACCTCCCTCGGTGCTGGTGGTGCTGGGATCTTAAGAACATCACACGTGCATTGGGCTGTCCCTCATGTGGGGGCCCCTGCCTGTGCAAGGGGTGATGGGAGGTGCTCCCCGTCAGGTACTGGCTGAAGCCTCTGCAAGTAGTGGGTGCTTCTGCAGAGGGAGGACATGTAGGTATGGAGGCCCCAGGTCTTGGTTTTGGAGTGCTCGAGCTAGGTGCCTTCTGTGGAGACAGGGAGGCAGCTGTTGGATGGGCAGGCCCGGGAGCCTGAGTCATGTGGTTAGCCTGGAGCTGAGGTCGTGGGATCTGGGTTTCCCGGAGGTGGGTGTGGGGGGCATTCAGGATTTGAACCTCCATCTCCCTCCAGACAGGTCCCCCAGCCTGTACCTGAGCCCCCTGTCCCCATTCGGGGATGCCTGAAGCTGGGCCCTGTGGTGGTCAGAGGCGGCTGGGTCAGGAGTCCCACACAGGTGGGACTTTCTGACTTCCCATCCTCCAGGAGTCCCTCTGGGGACCTTGTTCCCCAAAGAGCCCTGGATTAGGCCTTGGGGTCCAAACCACATTTTCAGAGGGCCCCAGTGTGCCAGGCCCAGGGTCCAGGGTCTCCCAGCTGTGAGCAGGGGGCATGGGGCATTGCGGAACCCGTGCTGGGGTGAACAGGGACAAAGGGTGGAAGAAACCAAGAAAACTCTTGCCTCGGTTTCTCATCCAAACCCTACTCAATCCATTGTGTGCCCGTTCATCCCACAGCCATTCCAAGTGCCTGTTGTGGTGGGCTTGGTGGGCACAATGCCAAGGGCACAGGGCTGCCTGCCACCAGCTGGCTAGTGGAGTTGCTCGACAAATAACCACAGACCAGTGCCCTCCAGCAGCAGCCCTGGGGCCACAAGGCTGGAACCAGGGTGTCGGTGGGCTGTGCTCCCTCCGCAGGTTCTGGGTGTTGGCGGGCTGTGCTCCCTCCGCAGTTTCTGGGTGTCATTGGGGCTGTGCTCCCTCCACAGGTTCTGGGTGTCATTGGGGCTGTGCTCCGTCCGCAGGTTCTGGGTGTTGGCGGGCTGTGCTCCCTCCGCAGGTTCTGGGTGTCATTGGGGCTGTGCTCCCTCCACAGGTTCTGGGTGTCATTGGGGCTGTGCTCCGTCCGCAGGTTCTGGATGTTGGCGGGCTGTGCTCCCTCCGCAGGTTCTGGGTGTCATTGGGGCTGTGCTCCCTCCGCAGTTTCTGGGTGTCATTGGGGCTGTGCCCCCTCCGCAGGTTCTGGGTGTTGGTGGGCTGTGCTTCCTCTGGAGGCTCTAGCTGTTGCTGGGCTGTGCTCCCTCTGCAAGTTCTAGGTGTTGGTGGGGCTGTGCTCCCTCTGGAGGTTCTGGCTGTTGGCAGGGTGTGCTCTCCCTGGAGGCTGTAGCTGTTGGTGGGCTGTGCTTTCTGTGAAGGCTCTAGGTGTCGGCAGGGCTGACCTCTCCCTGGAGGCTCTGGAAGAGGATCCGTCCTGCCTCTCTCAGGTTCTGGTGGCCACAGGCACTCCTTGGCTTGTGGCCACATCCGCCCAATCTGTGCCTCTGTTGTCACACAGCCTCTTCTCTTCTGTCTCTCTTCTAGGGACACTTGTCATTGGATTTAGGGCCCACTGGGTAATCTGGGATTATCTTATCTTGAGAGCCTCAGTTTAATTTTATCTGCAAAGACTGTTTTTCCAAACAAGGTCACAAATAGGCTTCTCAGGGTTAGGATGCAGACCTGTCTCTTTGGGGCCCACCCATTCAACCCGTTATACTTGTTATGGACTAGGACTGAATGTTTGCGTCTCCCAAAAATTCCTCTGTTGAAACCCTACCCTGAAATAGGGTGTAATTATGAGTAGGGGCCTTTTGAGGTAAGTAGGTTTAGATGAGGTCATAAGAGCAGACCTTTCATGAGTCAGATGGTGCCCTTTTAAGAGTATCATGAGGGGCTGCTTCTCTCTACTCTCTATGCACGGGTGCAAGGAGAAGCCACTGGAAGCTGACCATGCAGGGCTTCCAGGCTCCGGAACTGCAGGAAAGAAACCCCTGTGGTTTATTATTTATTTATTTATTTATTTATTTATTGTTTATTTATTTCTTTTTTTGAGACGGAGTTTCGCTTTTGTTACCCAGGCTGGAGTGCAATGGCGCGATCTCGGCTCACCGCAACCTCCGCCTCCTGGGTTCAGGCAATTCTCCTGCCTCAGCCTCCTGAGTAGCTGGGATTACAGGCACGCGCCACCATGCCCAGCTAATTTTTTGTATTTTTAGTAGAGACGGGGTTTCACCATGTTGACCAGGATGATCTCGATCTCCTGACCTTGTGATCCACCCGCCTCGGCCTCCCAAAGTGCTGGGATTACAGGTGTGAGCCACCGCGCCTGGCCCACCCCTGTGGTTTATAAGCATCCCGGGCTATGTGATTTTGCTATAGCATCCTCAGCTGCCCATGACATTGGGCAAATAACGACACTTCCTGAAGCCTCACTCTGCTTAGCTGTAAAATGGGGAAAACGTCCCTGCTTTGGGGATCATGTTCCTGAAGCAGCTGAGCAGCCTAAAAGCCCTGTCCCCAGCACAAGGTGAGTGACCCACCCGTGGTCTGCTGTCAGTTGCTGTGGGGATGACTGCCACCTCTGCTTGACAGGTGAGGAAACTGAGGCTCTGAGAGGTGAAGGGCAGGTGCCAGGGGTCCAGACTGAGAGGGATTTTTGCCTGGCAGTCCCAGCTCCCGCGTATGGGCCTCACGGAGCACAGGGACTGCTGGGGAGGAGATGCCCTGTTGGGTCCCTTTAGGGTTGCCTGGCGGGTGACAGCCACTCCCCGGTGGGTGGGGCTTTGTAGGCACCTGCAGGAGAGGCTCCAGCAGGGGTTCCAAATGGGGCAGGGTGGGCTTGAGGGCGTCTTTCAGGGTGAGAGCCCCACTGTGCCTGTACCCCTCCTGCTCTGACCCTGCTGGGTGCCAGCTCTTGTCCCCTAGCCCCCGAAGTTGCCCGTTCGGTAATTGGCTAAAAAGAGTTTTTGACACTTTGCTGTCATGTGGCTGGCTTGGGGGCTTCTGCAGGGGAGGAGGCCACCTCCCGCCTCACTGCCTCCATAGCCAAGGGCCGTGCCTGCCTTCGCTTTCATTTCTGATTGTAGAAGGAGACTTGAGGTCACCCCCGTGCTCGGGAAGCTGGCCCTGCCTTTCGTTTCTGATCGTAGAAGGAGGCTGGTGGTCACCCCCGTGCTCGGGAAGCGCTCTGGTGCTGCGATTGCATTTTTCCTTCAATATTTTTAGCCCAGCAGGAAGGGATAATAGCGAGGATCGTTCCTTCAGACAAGAGCGATAATCCGGTGTCTGCTGGCCATGAAGGGCTCCATTTGGCTTTAATTTTAGCGGGCGGTGGGGGAACGGGCTGAGTCGATCGTGCTCTGCTTGGGTCTGTCTGGAGTTGGATTGTCCAATCGCTCTGAGATAGGGCGCTCCAGAGAGTGTGCAAATTCCCCGATGTTGACATTTGAGGCTGCTTTCCGGAAGGCAGAAGAAATGGAGAAAATGAGGTGGCAGAGACAAGAGCCCGTTTCACAGACGGCTTGTGGCTGCAGCGGAGAGGAGGGGCTGAGGTCCTGTGAGAGCACCCAGGAGGGCGGAGGTGCAGGCGTCTGTCCGGGCTTATCCCTCAGAGCCAGGCGGGAGGAGCGTGGGATTTGAACCCTCCGGCACTCAGAAGCCAGCTCAGGGAAGATGGTTATAAAGAGAAATACTCAAAAAGCAATTTCCTGCTAGCTTTATAGAAAACGTTTGGTTTGACCCTGACCTTGAAGTCCTGATCGTGTGGGCCACTCTTTATTTCCCCTACCCTTGGCTTAGACCCACGGTCAGCAGCAGAGCTGGGTTCTTGGAGGGCTTGCGGGAGCAGTTGTGGAAAGCTGAGACCCCTGTTGGCTGCTGGCTCTGAACAGGCACGACTGGGCTGTGGCGTGGCGCGGGTGGGCACCGCCTCTTCGGTATCTGAGCGTGGACTGGACGGGGGTGCAGAGTTGAAAAGGAGCCTCCCCGCCGCCCACCCACGCCACTCAGATTTCTGAACGAGGGCTTTTCCAGAACTGACTTTTCCTGCTGCGTTTCCCCTCGAGTGCTGCTGAGGAAGCCATTCAGGATGGAGAGGGGCAATTCTACAGCTTGGCATGGCCCTCCGTGCATGTGCCCAGGGCTGCTGGGTGGCCAGCGTGTCTCCCTTTTCTTGAGAGCTTGACTTTTCAGCCTTTAAGAACCCACGCCCCATGGCTCAGGGGCCGCGGACAGACAGACAGACGACAGACCCTGGCAGTGCGTGGGAGCCCAGCACCGGGTTTCTTGGGCTTCCGGACTGCTGGTCCTTGCTGGTTCTCACTGGCTGGGCACTTGAGGTCTGCAGCAGAGCCCATCTGGAAAGCAGGCTGCTCAGGAGACCCTGAGAAAAGCTGAGAGGGAAGCTGCTTAGCAGCAGGCGTTGCCCGGGGCTGGGCAGGCGTTCTGCCTTCTGCCTACCTGGGCCTCCCGGCCTTGAGCTGCAAAGCAACCTTGCCCTATCCCTTTTTTTGGGAAGAATCCGGGATTCTGGACCCAGGGCTGCCTGAGTGCTGTGGGTTGGATTTTGGGGTTTTGGTTCTGGTGGCAGACATCTTGAATCCAGGTCTCCAGGGCCCTGTTAGCAGCAGCTGGCTGGGCCCTCTGAGTCTCCTGGTATCTTCTCTGGGAAGCCTGCTTTCCATCTTGCAGCACCATTGCCTAGAGTGTGGTGAGCCAGTGACCTCCAATTCGAGGGGCCAGGTGCAGTGGAGGAGAAAGGCCGTTTCTTCCTCTCGGGAGCTGGACTTGGGTTGAAAGGGACAAGGTCAGGAAGTGGGGTTAGGGAACAGTGTACAAGCCACAGGAACAGCATAGTCAAAGGCTCAGCGCCCTTGCAGGTGCCGAGTGTCAGCCACGTGCCTCTAGTGTCCAGGGCCCCCAGCCCGCCTTGAGTGAACCAAAGCCAGAAAGCTTGGGGTGGGAGTGGCAGGAAGACCTCGTGGAAGGTGACGGAGGGTACCAGAATTGGGTCAGGGTGTCCTGGGGGAAGTGGGGGAGGTGTGCAGAGACATGGGTCCAGAAGCTTGCTAAGGGCGAGGACTTGCCTCTGTGGGTCTAACTTGGAGGACTCCGTCCGCCAGTGCTGAGGAGGTATAGTGTGTTTGGAGCCGCGTTTTGGTAGTCATCCTTGGAGGTGCCTGGTTCCAGTATTACTGGCTTATCCCCTGGGAAGCAGGAGGGCCCAGCATAAGAGAGAAGCGCCTGTGTCAGACGGATGGAGAGGCACCCCTGACAGAGCCTGTGTGCAGCTAGCTCTGCCTTCACCCCAACTGGCCCGGCCCCTCCCTCCTCCCAGGTCATGTGCAGGGTGGGCTGCCTCCTGCCTGTCCCCTGGGGCTCCCATGGGGTGGGACCAGACCTGGCCCCTCCCCTCACTGCCCAATGAGCAGGGTGGTCCCTGAGCTATTTCTCCACCTGCAGACCAGGGATACATGACAGCTTATGAACTGCCTTAGACAGATGAACCAGACAAGAATGTCAAGGGCTTGGTGCAGCGCCAGGCACGGACTCAGTGGGTGCCATTTGCTATTGGAGAAAGTGGAAGTGCCACCTGACGTTGTTTTAGCACATTGAGTGTCAGTGAGACTCAGATTGCCGGAAACCTTTACAGAATAAGTGAGATGAGACACGTGTTGATGCAGCCCTTTCCCTCTTTCCTGTGGACAGGTGTAGTGGTCGTGGCAGAAGCTGCCTGCTCTTGGCGGGGGAGTTCCCCTCCTGAGGGCATGTGGGCCACCTGGCTTATGATCTGGCCTGCCCCTCACTCTGCCCCTCTGTCTGCCCCTGATTGGGGCAAGGCTGGCCCCTGGAAGACCTTGATGTGCACAAAGAAAACACCACCCCCTCCTCCAGATCACAGCAGGAAGAGCAGCTCCATATCCCAGCCGGGCGAAGGGGGACACTCGTGCCAAGCTATGCGCAAAGGCAGGTCGGGTTCATTACTCAGCCTGCTGGCCTGGCACCATGGCCCTGTTGCACGTGCAGCTGGGGAAATGGACCCAAGTGAAGGAAGTGTTCATGTTCCATCATCCAGACAAAATTGACTCCCTACACTCCTCAGTCAGTCCCTGGCTGAGCCATGCTTTCCCTGCTCGGAGCAGCAGATGAGCTGGAGTGGCCTCGGAGTTCTGCCTTGGGAGCCCTGCACTGCAGCGTCTTTCTTTTTTTTTCTTGGATGGAGTCTCGCTCTGTTGCCCAGACTGGAGTGCAGCGTCACGACCTTGGCTCACTGCAACCTCTGACTCTCAGCTTCAAGCGATTCTCTTGCCTCAGCCTCCCAAGCAGCTGGGGTTACAGGCGCTTTCCACCATCCAGCTAATTTTTGTATTTTTAGTAGAGATGGGGTTTCACCATGTTGACCAGGCTGGTCTTGAACTCCTGATCTCAGGCTATCCGCCTGCCTTGGCCTCCCAAAGTGCAGGGATTACAGGTGTGAGCCACCATGCTTTAAGAGTTCAGTGTGGGCTAGGCATAGTTGCTTACACCTGTAATCCCAGCACTCTGGGAGGCTGAGGCAGGTGGAACACTTGAGGCCAGGAGTCCGAGACTAGCCTGGCCAACATGGTCAAACCCTATCTCTACTAAAAATACAGAAATTAGCTGGTCATGATGGCACAGGCCTGTAGTCCCAGATACTCTGGAGGCTGAGGCAGGAGAATTGCTTGAACGTGGGAGGTGGAGGCTGCAGTGAGCCGAGATCACACCATTGCACTCCAGCCCGGGAGATGGAGTGAGACTCTATCTCACACACACGCACAACACACACACACAAAACACAACACACACAAAATACACCACACACACACAAAACACACCACACACACACTACACACACAACACACACACACACACAAAACACACACACACACAAACACACACACACACCCCCCACACAACACACACCACACACACACAAAACAACACACACAAAACACAACACACACACACACACACACACACACGCCTCACTTCAGGGGCCCTGGTGATGGCCTGGGAAGCCTTTCATTGTTGACGATGAGCTTCAAGTTAGACCAGTTTTTTTTTTTTTTTGAGATGGAGTTTCACTCTTGTAGCCCAGGCTGCCCTGCAATGTCTTAATCTCAGTTTGCTGCAACTCTGCCTCCAGGGTTCAAGTGATTCTCCCGCCTCAGCCTCCCGAGTAGCTGGGCTTACAGGTGTGCACCACCATGCCTGGCTAATTTTGTATTTTTATTAGGGACAGGGTTTCACTATGTTGGTCAGGCTAATCTGAAGTTCCTGACCTCAAGTGATCCACCCGCCTTGGCCTCCTGAAGTGCCAGGATTATAGGCGCAAGCCACCACACCTGATGGCAGTCCAGCTTCCTGAGCCTCAGTCTCCTCATCCGTAAAATGGTCGATAAAGGACCCTCCCCCACCAGAATGGTTATTGGATCTGGCTAGCTAATGGGTCCCTGGTGAGCTGGTGTGTAGAGTTGTGCAGGTGACGTTGATGTGTGCAGGAATAAGGGGTGGAGGCCAGACCCTGAGTTCCACCTGCTTGCTTGTTTCTGGAAGAGATGCTTCTGGAAGTGAGGGTTTCCACCTGAGCAGCGGTGGCTGTCCTTGGGGCCCTGGGCACCTCAGAGGGCACATGGACCTTCTGCTGCTTGAGGGGAAAGCAGGGCCCTTTGAGAAGTGCCAGCAGTCAGAAAGCACCTAAGAGTACTTCCTAGGCCAGGCGTCCCCAAACTACAGCCCGCGGGCCGCATTTATCCGGCCCCCTGCTGCACTTCAGGAAGGGGCACCTCTTTCATTGGTGGTCAGTGAGAGGAGCACAGTATGTGGCGGCCCTCCAACGGTCTGAGGGACAGTGAACTGGCCCCCTGTGTAAAAAGTTTGGGGACGCCTGTCCTAGGCATTCATTCATTTGTTCATTCATTCGTTCATTCATTAATTCATTGGTTCATTGGTTCATTTGCTCATTTACCAGATAGTGAGCTTCGTGATGGGCTAGGCATTGTCCAGGGTATTTGGGACCCAGAGGGAGCAAACGGCCTCAGCTCCTGTCCCCGTGAGCACTTGGCAGGCCTGCTGTCACCCAGGGTCACCTGTTTATCTACCTCATGGCCCCAAATTTGATCTGTTCCATCAAGCTGCGTCTGCTGAATAGTAACCAAGCCGTTTTAAGTGGTTGTTGGAATGCGCATGGCATAAATAAAACAGGAAATTAATTTGTTTTCCCATTTTGTATTGATCAAAGACATCCTCAGCTGCCAGCCAGAGCTTCTGATCAGCACGACGCAGCCGTGTGGCCCCAGGGAGGCTGTGCCACTCCAGCCGGAAGCAGAGCCGCCGGGCGTGCGATCGATCTCTGCCGAGTGCAGTGTTAGTGACACTTGTTGAAATCTTTCAAGAAAACGCACCGGGTCCATGGGCACCTCCTAGAGCCTTTGCTGCAGAGCATGGAGGCTGCACATGGAAATCCCGACTTGCTTAGAAAAGCCCAGGGGCTTGAAAAGAGAGTCCCTATTCTCCGGAGGTCCAGAAGCTATGGTGCCCCGTTTCTTTGGGGGGCGTGGTGTCCAGGTTCCCTCTTGCAGCAGGGGGATCCTGGGGTGGGGGTCTTCACCTCCCAGTTGTTGGGCTGCTCCAGGCATGAGCAGAGAGCCTGAGACCAGGCCCCAGAAGTCCCCTGTCGGCCTGTGTCCCTCCCCCAGTCCCTGGCAGCTGCCTTGAGGAGCACTGCTGTGAACTAAAGGCCAGCGGGGTGGCAGGCTGACAGCTCCAGGGTGGGACCGTGGCGGTGAAGGGCCTAGGTCCTTGTACGGTGTGGCCGCTCCTCAGCTCCAGCTAACTGTGCCTCTCCCCTGCCTCTGCTCTTCCAGTGGCCAATGCTCAGGGGACTTCTGGACTTCCCCAGGGAGATGGCCTCAGTAGAGTCTCTTTTTGTCTTGAGTGAGAGTCCTGGCATCATGGAAGTCAGAGGGCAGGGTTCTCTTTGCCCATTTTACAGATTGAGAAACTGAGATACAGAGAACCTGTGTGTGGCTGTTAAGTAGGAGCAGGCCTGGGCTGTCCCCACCTGGTGCACCTGCTCTGGGGTCTGTGCTGGAATGTGGCTATGTGCTAGAGGCTGGCGTGGGGGAGGACTGTGCGGGACGAGAGTGGGTAGTTGGGGATGCCAGCCAGAGCCCTAGGGAATGCTCTGTCTGTTGGTGACAGTCTACATGGAGGGGAAGGTCAAGCCAGGGGATCTGGAGACCCCAGCTTGGGGCTTTCCCTGCAGGGCTTCACCCTCAGCTGAGTGTCACTCCAGGGATTGAGGACATCTGGTATCCTGGTCTTGCTGGTGGGGCAACCAAAGGGACTTCCCCAGGGATGGGCCTGCCAGAGGAGGGGGATGCCCTAGAGCAGGCGTCCCCAAACTACGGCCTGTGGGCCGCATGTGGCCCCCTGAGGCCATTTATCCGGCCCCCCACCGCACTTCAGGAAGGGGCACCTCTTTCATTGGTAGTCAGTGACAGGAGCACAGTATGTGGCAGCCCTCCAGCGGTCTGAGGGACAGTGAACTGGCCCCCTGTGTAAAAAGTCTGGGGACGCCTGCCCTAGAGGGACCGGGCCTGGGTTTAGATCACAGGCTGCCTGCCTTCTGGTACCTCCGTTTCCACCTCTACAAACTGGGGCTCAAAATACAAGTTGTTTGTGGGGATGGAGCAGATGTAGGTCTGAAAGGGGTAGCGGGCTGTGAACGGCGCATGCGTGCCGGTTAGTTACGGCATGCCAGTAAATCAGTGTGGCCCCCGCCTTGCTGGCCACATGCCCAAGGCTTGGTTTCTGTGGGTGTCACCCACCCCTCAAGCCCAAAGGCTGGGCTCCTACTCTCAGCGCCTCCCCGTCACCTCTGAACAGACCGAGTTCTCCTCAAAGTACTGTCGTCTTCTTAAAAAAAGAAAAATATCATGTGATTTCCCTGCCCAGAAACCCATAGACAGGATAGCTTACAGGCCAGCCGTCTGGCTTCGGAGGTCAGACTATCCCAGATCTGCTGCCAGCTCGGTTACATCCTTGCTACTGACCTTGGGCAGGCCAGGTAACCTCATGAAACCTCAGTTTCCTCATCTGTAAATTAGGGATTGCTGCAGTGACTCTAGGGAGCTCTTAGCCCCGGACCCGGCCTTCTGGTAGTGGAATGCCTGTGATCTCTGAGTCAGTGCACCCGGCCTGGAGCTCTGTGCCAGAGGCTTACTGTGCAGTCATGGGGCTTGCCTAAGCTCTCCTGGGAGGAGGGAGCTAGGGTGGGGGGAATCACCTCCCATAAAGGTCAGCCCAGCCCCAGGCTGCTCCTGCATGGCCCAGCTGCGGCCGGGGAGCCAGCACCCGAGACTGTGGCACCTGCCTTGAAGTTGCCAGTCTGGTGCCACTGCCCTTGGTGAGACAGGACTTCCTGGCACCTCTTCAGACAGGGCTTCCTGGCACCTCTTCAGGCAGCTCTGAGCCTCTGGCACAGAGCTCCAGGCCCTGCAGCCCTTTCTCACTCCAGCCACTCCATCTGCCCCTGAGCCCTGGCTCTGTAAGTGAGCTCACGGCTTGGAGCCTCGGTTGTCCGTCTGTGGAATGGGACAGTGACTGTGCACACTGTTGGAAACAGATGCTCGGTGCTGAAAAAAAAAGTCAGCAGTGAGACAAAGGATCTTTGAGCAACACATTTTTACTTCCTGGGCTGCAGGAAGGGTATCCTCGCTAGCCTTTGTGCCACGAGAGTGCGATGAACAAAGGAAAACACACAAATTTCTCCCTTACACATGTGGGGTCGTCCTCACTGCTGTGTCTGATCTCCATTGGCTGGAGCCAGACCTCATAATCTAAACCAAAACCCCATTGGCTAATAACTTAAAACTTTTCTGAACAGGTAAAAGCAATGGAGAGCTGGGACATGCCTGTGAGCACGTCCAGCACAGATATCTTGGTTAAAGCACAAAGACACAGAATGTGCTACGTGCCTGTAAGCACGACGTGTCTCACAGCTACATAGGATAGGGCTTCACAAAGTTATCACACTTTTCTTTAATAAGAAAGGAAACTGTAAAAAGGAACTTTCCCACTTCCCGCACACCCCTCGCAGGCTCTGCAGGTGGTGAGTGAGTTGGGTGTTTGTGGAGGTCGCTATCCACCCTGCCTACGGTCATTGTCAAGCTCTGCCCTTACTCTGTCCCCATTGCCCAGGGGTTGATGCCCAAGACACCTGTGTTCAAACTGCAACTCCCCAGCTGAGACCTGCTGGCCGTGTGACTTTAGGCAGTGGATTTGCCTCCCCTGGCTTCAGTTTCCCCTTTTGACCCCTCTCAGGGCTGAGGTATACGAGCATGCCAGGTAGATGCCAGCTCTGGAGGGTGGGGCAGGCCTGTCCCGTGTCCCACTCCAGCATTGCTGGTGACCCATTGTCAGTAAGAGGCAGTGGAAGGGCCCACGCAGGCTGAAGGCGGCCCTGCTCTCGGTGGGCTGCCGTGGGTTCTGCAGGACGGAGAGGGCTGTCCTGTCGTGTCCCCATCACAGTAGATGGTTTTGGAGACCCTAAAGAGCGTGTGAGCTTGGCCGGTGAAGCTTCCCCTCCAGGGTGCACTTGGGCCTCACCTGTGGCTCGGACCTGGGGTCCTGGCTCTGGGGTCTTGGCTGTCTTGTCTCTCCTGTCTGTGATGCCCTGCCTTGGCGCCTTGCAATATCTGAAGGACAGTGCAGCTGAGCCTGGGGAGGTGGGCGGCTCTGTGAGGAGCCTCCGTCCCCACGCTAATCCGATTTCAGCCTGATTAGATCTGTGACTGCCGGTGAATGGGCCGGAGAGAAAGGGGCTGACGTTTCCAGGGCACAGCACACGCTGCCTCTTGTTGTGGCCACAGAGCCTGGACAAGGATTCTTGGGGCCCGGGGTGGGAGCCCTCCCTGCAGTCTGGGGCTGTGGAGAGCAGGAGGTGGGGTGGCCCATGCCCCCGCAGAGTGCCCTAAATACACACACAGTGGGGACCCCACAGCCGCCAGCCTGGGGGAGAGCCCACTCAGCTCTGGGACCCGCCCTTTGGGGGGTCCCGACGGCCAGGTCGGGTCAGTGAGAGAGAATAATGCTGCTTGATCCTGCAGCCGCAGGTGACAGCTGGACCCAGCTTGAGCATGGACAGGCGACTTTTCATTGGCACTGACCACCCTCTGGCCTCCCTTGCCCACCGTCCCTTGGCCTGCGTCCTCAATAGGCCCCTGTGGCTGAGATGTGCCTGCAGAAGCATCAGCCTTGGGTCCACTCCCTGCCAGCCGTCAGAGTCCCTGTCTAGAACCTGGACCTTGGGGCTCTGCTTGCCTCCAGAGCGACTACAGACCTTGCAAACTGGGCCACTGAGGAAAGGGGAGCAGGGACAGCAAGAGGGACCTGGCGCCTGCACACAGACCTGTCCTCTCCGAGGGCTTTTGCCCTGGCCGATGCCGACATGGCTTCATGCTTGGTGCTGCCTGCCCTCTGGCTGGGTGCCCGAGTCCTTAACGCTCTGCGCCTCAGTTTCCCTTTGTAGGAAACGGGATGAACTGTAGAACCCACAGGAAATGCTCCTTGAAGGGAGGCCGGGCCATTTGTGGCCTCCCTTGAGGTGGAGCCTGAAGCAGTCCGCAGGTTTGTCCCGGTCTCTGCCATCCCTGTCCCTGCCATCTGTATCAGCCTGTGTGGCTCTGTTTTCCAGAGGCCACCTGGGGTGGGTCCTGAGCTGCACTGGGAAGGCTTCTTAAAGGTTAGGGTGGCCAGAGTGGCCGCGGGTGGGGCCGGTCCAGGCATGGCAGATGCCAGGCCCACGTGAGAGGGGTGCCATCCCTATTCAGGGCCTGAAAGGAAGCCAGGGCCTGGCCGGCTGTGATTATGGCTGGGACCCGTGTAATTAACTCTAAACTTGGGAGGCTGAGGAAGAATGAAATTTAGTGGAAATTACAGACGAGCCATGTGCAAAAAATAGTGGAGCCGGGCTGGAAGCCGCGGCATGTGCAGCAGCGCGGACGAGGGAGAGGGCGCAGCTCCCACCCCACCCCAGTGCTCAGGCGGCTCCCGGCTCCAGTGTCTGGGGCTGCCCTAACCAAGTACCATCAACATGGTGGCTTCAAGCAGCAGAGCCTTGTCATTCACAGGGCTGCAGGCCAGAAGCTGGAATCAGTGCTGTGCAGTAGCAACAGTTCCTTCTGGGGCCTCTCATGCTTGTGGCAGTGGTGGCCACCCTTGGTGTGGCTGGCCCCCAGCTGCCTCACATGACATGCACTCCTCGTGGGTCTGTGTCTCCACGTCTCTCTCCCTCTTCTAATTAATCTTTTTGTTGTGGTAAAATACGTGTAACATCACACTTGGCGTCTTCGCTGTTTTCCGGAGCACAGTCCAGTCACGTCAAGCGCGTTTACTCTGTTGGCAAGCGCCTCCTCCCCTACCCATAGAACTCTCATCTCCCCAAGCAGAAGCTCTGTTCCCCATGAAACCACGACATCCTCCTGTCGCCCAGCCCTTCAAGGGCGCTACCATTCTGCTTTCTCTCTCTGTGGATCTGACGACTCCACGGCCTCATCAAAGTGGAATCACACAGGATTTGTCCTTTGTGTCTGTATTCTTCAGAATTAACAGGTCATTAAAAACAAAGATCATGGAGTGTTTTAGATCCAGTTACTAGCCACACGTAGCTTTAAAATTTAAGTTAAAAATGAAAGTAGCAATCCAGTTTTTCAGTAGCCACCAGCCACCCTTTTTCTTTTTCTTTTCTTTTCTTTTTTTTTTTTTTGAGACGGAGTTTCGCTCTTGTTACTCAGGCTAGAGTGCAATGGCACGATCTCGGCTCACCGCAACCTCCGCCTCCTGGGTTCAGGCAATTCTCCTGCCTCAGCCTCCTGAGAAGCTGGGATTACAGGCATGTGCCACCATGCCCAGCTAATTTTTTGTATTTTTAGTAGAGACGGGGTTTCACCATGTTGACCAGGATGGTCTCGATCTCTCGACCTTGTGATCCACCCGCCTCGGCCTCCCAAAGTGCTGGGATTACAAGCTTGAGCCACTGCGCCCGGCCCTTTTTCTTTTTTTTTGGAGATGGAGTCTCGCTCTGTCACCCAGCCTGGAACGCAGTGGTGCAATCTCAGCTCACTGCAGCCTCCGCCTCCCGGGTTCAAGCGATTCTCTTGCTTCAGCCTCCTGACTAGCTGGGACTATAGGTCCATGCCACCATACCTGACTAATTTTTGTATTTTTAGTAGAGACGGGGTTTCACTGTGTTGGCCAGGCTGGTCTCAAACTCCTGACCTCAGGTGATCCACCTGCCTCGGCCTCCCAAAGTGCTGGGATTACAGGCATGAGCCACCGCACTCACCAGACTAGCCACATTTCAAGTGGGCACCTGTGTCTATTGGCTGCCCTATTGGATGGCACATGGATAGAACATTTCTATAATTCCAGAAAGTTCTATTGGAGAAGGTTGTACTGGATTAATGCAGACTGCAGAGGCATGGTGGCGAAAACTCTGTGGTCCCAGATTGGAACCTGGGCCAGTTTTTTTTTTTCTTTTAGCTGTAAAAGACATCTTGGTTATCCTTTACATATTAAGGAAATGCAGGTAGTCTATAGTTAATTGTGGGGTTCCCATGTTAATTTCCTGGTTTCATCGCAGGTACTGTGATTATGGAAGAGATGTCCTTGTTTTTAGGAATTACACACTCATGTATTTAGGGATAAAGGAGTATCATGTCTGCAGTTAATCTGGAGCGTTCAAAACACACACACACGCACACACATGGACAGAGAGCGACTGACTATGGGATAAAACAAATGAGTCTGTTGTCTGTGAACAGTGGCGACCCCAGCCAGGATGGGAGGAATGGCCTGAGGCAAAAGGGGCTGGGGTGGGCACTGCCTGCTGTGATGTGGGCGGGGGGCCGGGCTGGCAGGGGCTTGTGTCCTGACCAGGGGACCCTGCACTCCCAGGGCGTTTGGCTTGCTGCCTGGTTTACGTTCTTGGGCGCTGATTCTGACCTGCACTATTTAAAAATCTGCCAATTTGTCTACATTTCCGGGGAGCAGGGACAGGCTCTCTGTCCTCCTCTTGGAGCGGGGCACGTAGGGGCAGTTATTGGTGAGGACGACAGTCCTGGGTTGTTCTGGGGCCGTGTGTGCCTCAGCCTCCCGTATGAATCCCCATGCTGAGCTGGGCTGGGGGGCTGATGGCTCCCACACCCCAGTACCCACTGTGGTCATCAGGGCACGTGATTAACCCAGTGAGGCAGGTGGGAAACCAGGCCTGGCATAACCACTGTCCCTGATCTCCCTGCTTTAGTCAGCGGGCAGGATTCCAGCTGGGCCCGGAGTGACTCCAGAGCCTGTCCTCCCGGCCACCTCACCTGCTGCCTCATGAGTTTTCTTCCCAGCTGTTTCTCCATGAGGACCAGGCAGATGGCCATTCTGCCCCTGCCCAGCCTCCTGCCCTCGTGGCACATCAGGCACAGCGAGGGGCGAGCCCACTGGTTGGTGGTGGGTAGAGAAGAAATGACACATGCGTTGATTTGGGAATTCTGGCTTTTGTGGTCTCTCCACCCTCCCGCTGTGGCTGGCCCCTGCCACTCTCTGGGTCTGCCGTGGCTTCCTGTGGCTGGCCTCTGCCACTCTCTGGGTCTGCCGTGGCTTCCTGTGGGTGGCCCATGGCTGTTGGCTTTGTTCGCTGTGAATAGGATGTGTTGGTGTTGTCAGGAGCCTCGTGTGTGCACGTGCCCATGTGAGCATGTGCCAGCTATCCTGGTTGACTCAAGGCCGGCATAGTCTGCTCCAGCCATGACTGTCAGCCTTGATGTGTGCTGGGTGCAGGCGTGAGCCACCACACCTGCCAGACTAGCCATATTTTGGGTGTTTGGTGGGCACCTGTATGTAGTGGCTGCCCTATTGGATGGCACAGGGGTAGAACATTTCTATCATTCCAGAAAATTCTGTTGGAGAAGATTGCACCAGATAGACTGCAGAGACAAGTGGCGGAAACTGGGAGGGCTGGGTTGGATGGTCATCGGGGGCTCGGGGTGCTACCTTGCCATTCTGACCAATCGGGATGGGGAGCGGTGCGTCTTCTGAATGCGAAGGCCGTGGTGGGTTTTGCAGCTGTGTGGTGAGGAGGCCGGGGCAGTGGGGGTCACACGCTCCGGCGTGGAGCTGGGCTGCCGGCTTCCATCCAGGGCTTCCCACCCCCAGCCTTGGGACCGCGGCGTCTTCACCTCTCTGAGCCCATCTCCTCTTGGACGGAGCAGGAATGAGCTTGGATGTGCTGCTGCAGGGACGCCACGCACGCCGCCACTGCTGGTGTGGGTTCACAGACCTCATCGTTTGAGTAAGTTTTTCTTTATTCTTTGCTTTTTCCCTCTAGTTCCTGTGTTTGAAGAATATACGGACCTTCCTTAAAGTCTGCCATGATAAATTTGGATTAAGGAACAGCGAGCTGTTTGACCCCTTTGACCTCTTCGACGTGCGAGACTTTGGAAAGGTGAGTGCGTGGTCAGGCCCCGTGGCCCAGCCGTGGTGGCCAATTTGCCTGCTCAGCGGCAGTCAGGCCAGATCCCCGGAGCAGCCTGGGCGGCTCCAGCGCAGGGCCCGTGGATTTCTGCGTCCTCAGGTCTGGGAGGTGCAGGCAGGTTGGGTTCCAAACAGGATGGTGTGGAAGCCAGATTTGTGTGTCGGGGCTGGGATGGCGGGATGGCCCCTTTTTCCCTCCAGTCACGGTGAGGCCAGGCGTGGTGAATTCAGGCGGGTGGGGGAAGGGCAGAGCGCCGACAACTCTGACCTGGCTGCTGTAGCCAGGGGACCCTGAGCACTGACCTCTTGCCCTGAATCTCCATTCTTCCTCTGAGAATGGGCCAATGTTAGCACCACCTAAGGGGCTGGGGCGACGAGTTGGGGAAGGCGCCTACTGTGTGCTCTGTGGACGGGTTCTCGGTTGCCCCTGGGTCAAGCAGAGCTGTCTATGACTCCGGACAGGTGTTGGGCCTAGAGGGGTGACTCTCCAGTGGTGACCACGGGAAGTGTCCCTGTGTTCTCAGGAAGGCTCACATGGCACTGGTCCTCTAGGAGCCGGACTGGTGCACATGAGGGGACCCCGAAGCTGGCAGGTGCCAAGGCCCCGAGAGGCTACAGCTCATTGGTGGCCTCCTGGTGAGCTTGCATACAGAGAGACGCAGGGGCCATATGCCTTCCAGAGCCCTGCATCTCTGTGGTTTCTCTTTTCAAATGGAGGGATCAGGGCCATGGTAGCTTTTTGAGGGATTGGGGGCTGGAAGCCGGAGGTGCTGACAGTGGCTGAGGGGCCCCAGGCCCCCCTGTTGTTGGCCACTCTGGGAGATGCTGCTTCCTGGACTCCCAGGAGAGTGGATTTCCACCTGCGGATGGGAAATAACAGAAAGGTACTGCCTGGTTTGTTTGAGGATCAGTATCAGGGACTTGGTGTCTAAAGAAGTGTTCTGTGAACGCCTGATGTGAGGCGCAAAGGGAATTCTGCGTCTGCAGTGGCACGTGCTGAGAAGTCAGTTTCGAGAGGAGCGTGTGGAAGTGCTGCGCGGCTCCCGGTCACCCCCGGAACCCAGACTTTCCTGGAGCCACGGGACCTGGCACTTCCTTGGTCCTGGAATTCTCCAGACCTGAGGTCCGGGGGCCTCTTCGTGAACCCATCTCTGCAATCATCCGACTTAGAAGTTTTTGTCTCTTAAATGACTCACTGAGGTCCCTCCGCTGCAGCACACGCACCTGGGAGTTGGCTGCCCTGTTGAGGGCCGTGGGTCCTGCTGTCCAGGGGTCTGCTGCTGGGCTGGAGTCGGGGAGGCTGGAACGGCCTGGGCGGCTTTGCCTTCCTGTAAGTGGCTTCTCAGTTCCTCCAGATTTGTTTTGAAATGGTTTGGAACTCTCTCCTCTCTCCTTGCAAACAGAGATGAATTTGCCTGCAGGGCTCTGGGTAATGGAGAGGCTGATGGTTCTGGACTTAGAGAAGGACCCTGAGAACACACACACACACACACACTCTCTCTCTCTCTCTCTCTCTCTCTCTCGCACGTACCCCACACATATTCACACTCATGTTCAGACACGCAACTCACACACATGCACACATTCACAAACATGCAGTCACACATACACATTCACACAGACATCTATGGGCACACCACACACAATCACACCCCCCACACAGGTTCACACTCACGTTCAGACACACACAACTTACACACACACACACACGTACACATTCACAGACATGCAGTCACACATACACATTCACAGACACCCATGGACACACCACACACACACACACACACACACAATTGCACCCACCCCACACATGTTCACACTCACATTCAGACACATACAACTCCCACCCCCCCCCACACACATTCACAGACATGCAACACATACACATTCACATAGACACCCAAGGACATACCACACACACACATATACACACTTGTACCCATCTTCCTTGTTCACACTCACACCCAGACACACACAACCCACACGCACACACACAGGTTCGCAGACATATAGGCACACGTACACATTCACACAGACATCCATGACACCCCTCGACACAGATGTATCACACACATTCACACACACACAGTCTCACATGTACACACATGCTTTTACACGCAACCGGTATTTATAATAGCTGTGTAGAGAAAAATGCAGGCAAACTGTGGCCACACCTACTTCTTGGCCCACAGTTAAAATGCGGTGCATTCAGTATATAATTTCATTTTGCTTTTAATTTACTGAGGTGGAATGCGGTGAGGTCAGACGTACATGAATTTGGAGTAAACTCTCATTAATCAACGTGCCAGTTGTGTGGCCAAGCAGTTTGCAAATGGGCGGCCCTTGTCATTGTCCGGGGTTTCCCGTGAGGCGACTGCGGTTCTGAGAGGCTGCAGAGGGGGCTGCTTCTCACGCCGGCCTCGGTCTGCCCACGTCTCACCGTGGTGGTCAGTGGTGGTTCTGGCCAAGCTGTGGCATTGCTCACGGGGAGCTAGGAATGGATGGTGGGTTTGGACCATGAGTGACGGTGTGGGGTGCTGGGAGTGGAGGTGATGTCACTGGGCAGACCCCCGGACTGCTGAGGAGCCTGGGGAGGCCCACAGGAGGTGTTCGTGAAGGGCAGGTCATGGCCGCCGCTGCCCCCGCTGCCCCCGCTGGTGTTGCTTGAAACAAGTCCAGAGTTTCACGCAGAGATGGCAGCAGCCAGTTTTCCTCTTCATTACTTTATTCGTTGAGATGCAATGTGTGCACTGGGTGTGGGCCCAGGCCTGTCATCCCAGCACTTTGGGAGGCTGATGCAGGCAGATCATTTGAGGTCAGGAGTTTGAAACCGACCTGGCCAACATGGTGAAACCTGTCTCTAATATAAAAACGAAAATTAGCCGGGTGTGGCGTCTGTAATCCCAGGTACTTGGGAGGCTAAGGCAGGAGAATCGCTTGATTCTCCGGGAGGTGAAGGCTGGAGTGAGCAGTGATCGTGCCATTGCCCTTTAGCCCAAGTGACAGGGTGAGAAAAAAAAGAAAAAGATGCGATGGCTGTGCCTTTGGGAGGCACAGCGGGTGGCTGAGCGTGTGGACTTGCACCCTGTAGGCTGGCTTTGAGTGCCAGCCCTGCCGTCTCCTGGGTGTGGCCTCACCCAAGTAACTCAGCTTCTCTAAGTCCCATCTGTAAAATGGCGGTGCCAGTACCACCCTCAAAGGTCCCTGGAGTGGGTCAGGCCGGGTGTGCAGGGTGTCAGCACCGAATGTGCCCTAGGGCCCCGCTGCTCTGGGACCTTGCTGCTGCTTGTCTCTGCAGCTGAGCCACGCCCTTTGCCTCCTGGAGGCCATGGCCTGTAGTGTGTCTGGAATGGTCAGCTGGGGACCGGGCCCCGTGGGACCATGTGCTGGGCGCTGGCGCCCTTGGGAGCAGTGGAGCCGGAGTCCGCACTTGCCCTCCAGGGCGGGCTCGGCCTCGGCCCCACCGGCGATGTTCTCCCTGTCGGTGCTTCCTTCCTTCCCTGGATGTTTTTCCTACCACGGGCGAGCTGTGGGCAGCACTTCTAAGTGGAGTTCGGCCTGGGGCCAGCGGAGGCTGGGGTGCTGGGACGTTCACCGTGGTCCGGAGCCTGATGGTTCTGCTGGATGCCTCCTGGCTCCTTCTCCTCTTCCTCCTCCAGACGGGTACTCTGGACAAACAAAACACAAGCAGAAGCCCAGCTCCTCCCTGCCTCCCTGCGGCCTGCTCTGCCCAGGGGCTGGCTCCTGGGGACCTCTGGCTGGGGTGGGGCATTTTGGTCTAGTCTCTGCAGTGGACACCGGGGAGGTAGATGGACAGCTGGATGAATGATGGATGGATGGACAGATGGATGGATGGTGAGTGTGGTGGGTGGATGATGGATAGATTGGTGGACAAATGGATGGAGGAGTGAGTGCCTTCTGTCTTCCCAAGGAATGACTCCCACACATGAGAGACCTGGGGAGCCGGGTCGGAGCAGGGAGGGGACTTGCCGAGGCCACTGGGCTGGGGCATTTTGGTCCGGTCCCTGCCGCGGATAGAGAGGAGGAAGGGTTGAGGAAGGGACGGGACTTGCCGAGGCTGCTGGGCTCTGGCCTCTCGGAGTCCCAGCTTGTTGGCCACAAGGAGTGGGTGTGGAGGGGCGGCGCCAATGTGTCCAGTTCCTCACTTGGCTGTTCCCTGCGTCGGCCCCTCTGGCCACAGAGATGAAGAGCGAATGCCCCTTTCGTTTCTGCGGGGTGTTTGCTGAGTGTTTCCCAAACGTCCAGATTCATCTTCTGTTGTTTATGAGCTCAGCCCAGTAGGGACACCCTGGCCGTTCCAGATGAGCTCGGTGGCCCCCAGCAACCTCAGGCCATTATGTGGCTGCTTGCCCACCCCCTGTTCCTCCTACCCTGGGCTTGCCCAGGAAGGGGGTGGCAGCTGTTTCTCTCCAGAACACAAAGCTTAGTTGATCTGGGGTGGGTGAGGCTGGTCGGGTTAGCTGAGGGGTGTGGGGCTGGGGGTTCCCCGGGTTCCAGGGGCAGACCTGATTCTTCTTACTCCTTGTCTGGTCAGCTCCTACTTACACTCAGAGCACTCAGGGCTGGAAGGAGCCTGCCAGACTGGCTGGCAGGTTAGTCAGGGCTCTCCAGAGACCAGAGAGGCAGAGGAGCCGGGTGAAGGCAGATGAGAGGGGCCCGACCGGGAGCATCAGCTGGCACGACTGTGGAGGCTGAGGGACCCCCAGCAGGCTTTCCGCAAGCTGGAGACCCAGAAGTGGCCGGGACAGGGCTCGGTCCAGTCCCAAAGCCCCAGAACTGGGGAACACTGGTGTGATTCTCAGTCCAAGGCCAAAGGCCTGGGAACCTGTGGGGCAAGTCTTGGAGACCAAAGGCTGGAGAGCCTGGAGTCCTGATGTCCAGGGCCAGAGGACAGAGTCCCGGCTCTGGGAGGGAGAAGGAGTCACATTTCCTCTGCCTTTTTGTTCTCTCTGAGCCCCCAGGAAGGTCGTCTCCTTACTGGCCCGCACGCCACTCTCCTCTGGAAACACCCGCACAGCCACACCCAGAAACGTTGCCTCTGCGATTCTCCAGGCATCCCTTCATCCAGTCAGCATGACACCTAAAATTCACCATCACAGCTGGGTGGTGTCTGGCTGGCTTAGGAAACGCCATTTCCCCTATTATTTAAGGAGGTTTGTGGCGTTTTAGGTCTGGTCTAGGCTCTGGGTTTGTTGTCATTCATTTTCTAAACAGCTGCTCCCGGCTCCCCAGGTCTCTCATGTTGTGGGAGTCATTCCTTGGGAAGACAGAAGGCATTCATTCATTCATTCATTCACTCCATCCATTTGTCCATCCATCTATCCATCATCCACCCACCCACCCCACTACCCACCCACCATCCATCCATCTATCCATCCGTCAATCATTCATCCATCTGTCCACTACCCATCCACCTATCCATCCACCCATCCATTCATCCATCCATCATTCATCCATCCATCCATCCATCTACCCATCCGTCTGTCCATCTATCCACCCATCATTTGTCCAGCCATCCATCCACCCATCCATTCATCCATTCATTCACCCATCCACCTACCCATCTATCATTCTGTTAAGCATGGAATTTACCAAATATTTAGTCAGCACTTACTATGCTGGTGGTAAAATGAAGAGACTCACATGGCCTTTGCCCTCAGAGGGATCCCAGATTAGCTGCTGAGCAATTAATGATAGGACAGAGGAGTTAGAAAGTAGTAACTGTGGACTTTCGCCCCGTGGCCTGCTGGCTCTGGCCCACATTCAGCCCTGGACACTGGAGTCTTTCCTTTGGGATTTTATCACGGAAAGGATCACTCTGTATGTTAAAGGGACACCAACAGGAATGAGACTGTCTCCCTTTGCCAGGGATGGCCCTGTGTGGACACGGGACTGGTTTGACCAGTGTTTTCCCTGCTCATGGCCCTCACCTGGTGCTTAAGGGTGGTCTCCACCCCCTGGCTCTTGCCCTTGGGTTTTTTCTTCTGCCTTCCCTTTGGGACAGGGGCAGAGGGTTTCCTTAACCCAGGAGGAGCACTGGGAGGGGACCCACCATGAGTCAGCCAAGTTCTCTCTGCTCCTGGCCCATGGTACCTGGGGAGACCTGGGCAGCAGGCAGAGGGACCCCCGGGAAGCCCACCAGGTGGGCCTCTGCACCTGCCTTCTGGTGCCTTCTCATCCATGTTCCTTGGAGCCAGGTGGGCCCTGGAGGAGGTGGGCAGGTGAGAGCAAGGATTCCGGCCAGTCACACCTGCGCGTGAGTCGGACTCTGCAGATACTGGGATGCGTTGAGCCTTTGTTTCTGCGGGGGTCGAATGAGACTCGAGACTGTCCTCGTGGAGGCGTTGCCGTAAAGGACTCAGTGGAAAAATGAACGTGCAGGTCCGAGTCATTTTTATTAGCATTTTCTTCCTGGTCACTCAGCCGGCAAGTTCCAGCAGGAACTAAAGAATCCAGAAAGCTTATCCCGGAAGTTTTTCTTTTCTGGCTGCCTTTCCTGTTATTTTTTCAAAGGGTTGCATTAAAGATATTAGGTTTCCTCAAGTCAGCCGTGTCCAGCTTCCTGTGTTGCCCGTGGTGAGTGTGCTCTGTGCCGAGTTACGGCCGAGCAGGAAGAGTGAGTCCACAGCCCTTGCTGCTGGAGCCGTGGGCCCTGCTCGCCGCCGCAGCCCGGACGTCCTTTCCTGCTTTCCTCTGTGCCCTGTGTCTGGCGGTTTGTCCGGTCGCCCGGCCGGGGAGGCGTGTGGAGAAGCTCATGGGCAGCCAGCTCTGGCGGGTTTTTCCAGGGGTGGGTTTGCCCCAGCTCGGAATCCGGTTGGGCATTTGGAGGGAGGATCCTGGCGAGGCCGCGGGCTTTCTGTGGCTTGCTGGTTTTTGTGGCTCACTTTCTGAGATTCTGGTCCCTGGACTCCGCAGATCACAGTGATTCTGACCGGAGCTGCCCCGATTTCCTTATTGTGACCCGGGGCTGAGCAAGGGCCTGTGGCAGGGCAGAAACGCACCACGGAGGCTCACTCACGGTTTGCCATGTGCCGTGGCGCTGCCCCTCTTAGCCCCACTGAAGCAACCTGTGCAGGGTCACACGGCTGTGGGTTTCTTGGGTCCTCAAACCCTCGTTGCCTCCCTCCCCCAGGTGCCCGGTCATGGCGTTGGCATTGGGAGCCGTCCAGGTCCTTTGCGGGGCCCTGGGCAGGCGACTTTCCCTAAGCCTGATTTCCACCCCCCCGGGAAGTGAGAACAGTGGTCCCGCTTCCCCTGTTGGTCGGAGGCTCCTGGGCGCTGGGTCACTGTCAGCTCTTTGTGTAGGGCCCGAGCAGGGTGAGCAGAGTGTGATGGGGATGCTGTTGCTCTGTCCCTTTGTGGGGACAGTCGCCATTGACCGTGCGCACTTGCACCCTTGGCCTAGATCAGGGGACAAACGGACAGACTCTTTCAGGAGGTGAGGGCTGCAATTTCGGGCAGAGGACTGGGAAGGCAGGCTGGCAGGGGGTAGGGAGGGAGAAGGGAGGGAAGAAAGGTGGGGAGGAGGGAAGAGGGAAGGGTGTGATGCTCCTGAGCGGCACAGGTGCCCCCTGCCTGCGGGCGGGGTGCTCTGAGGCCCCCGGGGCACAGGTGCTTCTGGTTGTTGGAGGGAAAGCTCCATCCTCCCTGGGCCCTGCCCCAGCTCCTCCTCGGTACTATGGAGCTGCTATGCCCCTCCCGCCGATGGGCTCTCTGACTGCCTGCTGCCCGGAAGCTTCTGCCCAGAGCTGCTGGTGCCTTCCTGCCCTCCTGCGGGCCCTCGTTCAGCTCTGGCTCAGTGGGGCCTGGCCTGACGGCGCCTTGCCCTGTGCAGGGACAGGGTTAGGAATGAAGTCTGATGCTGCTTCTCCTGTTTCCCAGCGCAGGCCACCCTGCCTGGCCCCAGGTACCCGAGGCACTGGCTGGGCAGGGCACATCACACCAGTCTCAGGGCAGAGTGGACCTTCCAAGAGGAAACTGCTAGGCTGTTTCTCTCACTGGAGTGAAAGAGCCGTGCACACCTTCTAATGAATGGGCTTAATTCTCCTATATATTATTCATTAAAACAATTTGCGAGGCTCAGCGACTTCTGAAGCAGTTACGGCGGGCTCTCAGCACTGCCTGGGGGCGGCTCCGTGGCTGCTTACGGATTCTCAAGTGCCAGCTGGTGACGCTGGGCACACGCCACCAGTCACCTGAGTGCCAGCCTCTCCTCCTGCCCCTCCTCCCCTCCTCCAAGGGAGTAATCGCTTGTGGCTACTGGGCCTTTACGTCCACAAGCATCTGCACCCTGCAGGGACCTTAACAGGTGGGGAAGGAATCGGGCGCGTAGAAGACGCGTCTCACCGTGCTCTGCAGTACGGAGGAGCCGGGGCATCCTCAGGTCCTGCGCATGGCAGCGGCCCCATTTTTTTGTTTTTGTTGTTTTGAGATGGAGTCGTGCTCTGTTGCTCAGGCTGGAGTGCAGTGGCGCCATCTCGGCTCACTGCAAACTCTGCCTCCTGAGTTCAAGCGATTCTCCTGTCTCAGCCTCCCCAGTTGCTGGGATTACGGGTGCGTGTCACCATGCCTGGCTAATTTTTATTTTATTTTTATTTTTATTTTTATTTTTTGGGGACAGAGTCTCACTCTTTCACCAGGCGCCAGGCTGGAGTGCAGTGGCACAATCTCGGCTCACTGCAACCTCTGCCTCCTGGGTTCAAGCAATTCTTCCGCCTCAGCCTCCCAAGTAGCTGGGACTACAGGCGCACACGACCACGCCCAGCTAATTTTTGTATTTTTTTTTTTTTAGTAGAGTCGGGGTTTCACCATGTTGGCCAGGATGGTCTCGATCTCTTGACCTCGTGATCCACCCGCCTTGGCCTCCCAAAGTGCTGGGATTACAGGCTTGAGCCACCGCGCGCCCAGCCTAATTTTTATATTTTTAGTAGAGATAGGGTTTCACCATGTTGGCCAGGCTGGTCTCAATCTCTTGACCTTGTGATCTCCCCGCCTCAGCCTCCCAAAGGGCTGGGATTACAGGCGTGAGCCACCGCGCCCTTCTGAGGCCCCGTTCTTATCTGCTCGGCTGTGCCCTCTTCTCTCCGACTACCAAGGCAGCTGTTTGCACACAGTGCAGTTGGCTGTATGGAAGGTACACAGAAGACAGCCAGGATGCCAGGAGGCAGAGAGGAGGCCGGGAGGCACGGCCCTGCTGGATTGGAACAGCTCTGCTTTTATCAGATTTTTATATGGCATTTTGCTGACATTTTGCTTAAAGAAAGGGTTCTGAAGAGGCTAAAAACACAGTTGGAAACCATTGATCCATCACAGCTGAGGAAACTTGTCTTCTTTGAGTGGGGCCTGGGGGCCTGGGAGCCTGGGGGTACTGGCGGCGGGGACAGGCCGAGGCACTACGTCCAGGGCGACGAGAGTTGGCTGTGCCCCTGTTGCAGCTGAGGGGCGGCAGCTGCCGCCATCCTGGTCCCCCAGCCCTGGGTTGGTCAGCAGCTGCCAGGCCCCTGGGTTTGCGTGCAGGCAGAGGGGCCCTTCCTCCTTGCCGGAGTGAGATCCCTCTCTCACCACCTCTATTCCGCTCCTCTTCTGCCTGGGACCCTCTTCCATCAGCCTTGGGGTCCCCTACCCCCGAGGAAGCACCTGCCATGCGCTGCCACTCTCTCCCCTTGAGCCAGGGCAGGCACCTTGAATCCATCCCAGCACCCCCCACCTGTCAGCATAGCACCCCAGCATGAGTGTCACTGGAGCTGGCCCGAGGGAGGACACCAGTTTGTCACCCTGGACTTCCTATCCCCTCCCCATTGTTGCCACAACCCCTGCCATTGCTCCTTCTCCCCCTGCCCCCAATAAACACCCACCCACCACTGTCCGCACTTGACCTTGAGGGCTGAGGTTGGAGACTTCTGGTGCTTCTGGGGCCAGGTGAGAGTGGACCTGTGGAGACCCCATTGAGGGCTGGGGACGAAGGTGATGCTGAGGATCCGGCCGTCACCGGGACCCAGTTTGCACCACAGGTTACTTCAGGTCTCGAAACTGCAGTTTCCCCATCTGTAAAATGGGTCTAATGATTCGCCTCCCCCATGCTGAGGGTTGCCGGAGGGAGATTCCAGGCGGTGCTGCTGCGTGTCTGCGTGGGGCAGGTCTCATATGGCAGCTCCCGGGAGTGGTGCTGTGATTGTACCAGTCCCGCCTGAGCATGTGAGTGATGGCCCTGGCAGTGGGCAGGGGTTCGTCTGATGGCCGTTCCAGTGGCCGGGAGTGCCAGCCTCACCTGGCCAGTGCGTCCTGCCCCACACCCGCCATCCACCTGTCCTGTGTCAGGGGCTGGACAAGTGTATCCAGATGCCATCTGAGCTGTGTCATTGATTTCTCCATTTCACAGCTGCATTGATGAATGCATCCCCCAGGCCCTGTCTGGCTAGGGGGGAGCACAGCAGTAACCCTGGGGTATCGATCCAGCACCCCTTATCTCCACACCCAGGCCCTGAGGCCCCAGGGGTTCGTTCATTTCCGCTTTGCATTTGCTCGTGAATCTGCTGAGTGCGGAAGACTCTGTGCTCACCCGCAGCCTTCCTGCGGGTTGGTCTGATGACTCCGAGGCTGATGCTGTGGTGAGTTCATTTGCTCTCTCTGCCTTAACGCTGGTGGCGTGGCGCGCTGGTCTTTCAGCAGCATGCACTCCGCACTAATTACTTATTAAAATGCAGTCGCTCCACGCTCAGGAGGGGAGCCACCTTGGGCTCCCAGTGGAGCCAGGCGCAGGGGCTGTTGGCGAAGGCCTTGTGAGTTTCTGCTTGAAAACATTTCCTCTTTTTTCTGCTTGCTGTTGTCCTTACAGGACATTATTCACCCACCCACTTTCAGATGAACTTGACAGCGAGATAGGCTGCACGTGGGCACAGACACGCGCACACACACGCACACACACAGGCACACACATGTGCGCGCGCACGCGCACACACACACGGAGTCGGTAAGCCCGTCAGATACTGACTTGCCATTTTATAACTGGTGATGGGAGAGGTTTTTCTCTGCTTCCCTTTCCAGGCGGGAGCCAGGCCCGCCGTTACCTTCACACTGGGCAAGGGTGGAGGGCGGTTCAGTTTTGGTAGCCAAGTCCCTGCAGGTCTGATGAGCCGCGTGCCTGGAGGTCATGCTCGGCCCGCTGCGCTTCATGTGAGGTGGCCGAGGAAGCCTGTGGGTCTTTGCCTCAACCCTGCTCACAGGGTCGCTGCGGGCTGTGACTTCCAGACCTGAGTTCAAGCTCCGGGACTGCCCTTGGCCAAGGAGCGGACCCCTTGACCTCCATGCCAGTGGTGTGAGGCAAGGATTCTTGCAACTGTGCCAGGAAATAGGGTGCCAGGCTGGGAACTTGTACCTGCTTGAGGGTCATTACTGTTGGCTTTTTGTAGAAGGCTGGGGGAGGGAGGAGTTCGGGGGGCTGGCTGGAGTGGGGCTGAGTCCGGACAGAAAGGCAAGGGTACAGAGCTGAGTTGGGGTGCCGCGTGCTGGCGTGTGGCCTCGAGAACAGTGTTTCAGTGAATGCCAGGCCCCATGGCCACCCAGCGTGCGGATATCCAGTTTTCCCAGCCCCATTTGTTGAAAAGACTGTCTCTTGGGATAGGGGCAGGAGCCTCTGGGCTGCGCCTCTGCTGTGTTCTGTGACCTAGGGTGGCCGCCCTTCTCTTCCCAGTGCGTGCTGCATCTGTAGAGGTAGGAGCCTAATTGAAGACTCGGTTAATCCTGCTCGATTTTTAGTGACTGAAGGGCTCAGTTGAGAAGGGCCCTGAGGCTCGGCCATTGATTAGGGTTGACTGCCAGAGGTGTGGTATGAGGGCACGAGTACCCGTGCCAGGGGGTTCCCAGTGCTGGGCTAACTGGTCTTAGGGTGAGTGTCCCCGGAGAGGGGAGAGAGCACAATAGCTGAGGGGTGCTTTACAGAAGTCTGCCTTGTTCTTGCCACTACTGGTAAGGTGGGTCCTGATAAGACCATGTGTGGGCGGGCCTCAGCCTGAGTAAACCAGGACTGGATGCTGGGTGGCCGCTTGCAGAGGTGTCTTGAGTGTCTGTGACAGGCTGCCAGGTGTCTGCATTACGTTGATTTTTCTGAGACGGCTGAGGTTTGGGGAGTTGCTATAGTTGTGGCCAGGGCTGGTCCCAGGCCTCCCCATCCCTCCACAGTGGGGCTGTTGCCGGCGGGGTGGCGCTGTCTGCTGCTGTGTCCTCTGCTCAGCTAGGGCCAGAACATGCGGCCTCAGATTATTGGAGCCTGGGAACTCAGGGAGCCAGGGACCAGGTGGGCAGAGTGACAAGGACCAAGGTGGGCAGAGGTGTGTTGGGCAGCTGAGCTGGTCAAGGAGGGCTTCCTGGAGGAGGTGCTGGGGCTCGAGGTCTGAGCTGGAGTTCTGCAGGTGAAGGTAGTGGTAGGGGAGGGTGCAGGGGCAGCATGTGCAAAGGTCCAGAGGCTGGTAGTGGTGGTCTGGCTTGCTCAGGTTTAGAAGGGATTTGCTTGGAGTCGGAGATGGGGAGGGGCAGAAGCTAGGGTAGTGCCAGGGACCCCAACCAGGGAGATTTGGGATGCTGTCCTGGGGTTTTCAGAAGGGGGGACCCATGATCTTTGTACAAAGCTGCAAGTCAGGCTGTTAGAATTAGTAATAATAACTTAGCTCCTGCTGGGCTGGCGCCTGGGGGAATGATGTGCACCTGCTGACTCCCTTTTAGGACTTGGCTCTGGGGAGAGGGGCCTCTGGGTGGCTGTAGTGGCAGCACCCCACGCCTGAGGACGCCTGCCCAGGCCCTGCTTTTGTTCCTCATTGTATGTGGACTGGTCACTGCTCACCTCTCTGGGCCTCAGTTTCCCCATCTGGGAATCAGTCCATTTGGTTGGAGTGGCTGGATGACCTCTTGCATGGGTCTTTGACATTTCTCTTTCCTGTGTCTATTTCTACCCTGCGAGTCCCCACCCCAGTGGCTGAGAGCTTGCATTTTCTCAGCTGGTCCTGGTGTAACTGGTGCCTGCTTTTTTTTTTGGTCCATGTCCATAGTTAATTAAGTTTTAATTGGCTAATTGTTTCTCCCCAGTGCCCCCAAGACATTAATTGTGTGTGTTGGAGCCTGACAATTTGATGTTTGCAGCAAAAAAGCTAAATGAGACCAAGAAAGAGAAAAGAAAAAAAAATAGCAAAGTGTAAGTAATTAATTATAACAAAGTGTCATTTCTTGGCACCCTGGAAGACCTTTCTCCAGGAGTACTGGCTTTTTGAAGGTAGACAGGAGTCGGCAGCCAGCCTGGGACCAGGCGTCAGCTGTGGGGTCAGGCCCTTGGGGCTGGGGAAGGCAGCGGCTCTGGAATGACAAAGTGTCTGGCTGTGAACTTGCTGGGACTTCCCAGATCCCCAGCAGCAAAGGCGATGGAGAAGCATGCAGATTCCTGGGCCGTTCTGCCCTGGGGACTCCGGGGCTGGAGCAGTGGGTGATCCTTTTGATTCTCAATCTTTAACAAAAATTATTGTGGCCAGGCGCAGTGGCTCACACCTGTAATTCCTGTACTTTGGGAGGCTGAGGCGGGTGGATCACTTGAGGCCAAGAGTTTGAGAAGTTTGAGACTAGCCTGGCCAACATGGCAAAATCCCATCTCTACTAAAAATACAAAAATTAGCTGGGTATGGTGGTACACACCTGTAGTCCCAGCTACTTGGGAGGCTGAGGCAGGAGGATCGATGGAACCACTGCACTTCCAGCCTGGGCAACACAGTCAGACTGTCTCAAAAAAATAAAAATAAATAATGCCTTTGAGACCCCGATTTCAGTTATTTGGCTGTATACCCAGAAGTGGAATTGGTGGATCATACCCCGTAGTAGTGCTGCGTTTCATTTTTTGGGGGAACCTCTGTACTGTTTTCCCTAGCGGCTTCACCATTTTACATTCCCGCCAGCTGTGAGCGGGGCTCCCATTTCTCCAAACCCTCACCCGCTGTGTCTTTTTGTTTGTTTGGCGATAGCCATCCTGCTGCCTGGGTCTGACGCTCACTGTGTTTTTCCTTTGTATCCTCTAATGATTATGATGTTGAGCGTCTTTTCCCAGATGCTTGTTCACCAGGTTTTCATCATCTTTGGAGAAATATCTATTCGAGTCTTTTGCCTATTTTAAAATCAGATATGGTTGCTATTGAGTTGTAGGAGTTCTTGTGGATATTAACCTCTTAAGAGAAACACGGTTTGCACATACTTGCTTCTATTCGGGAGATTGCCTTTTCACCCTGTGGGCGAGGTCTTTGGCTGTGCAGCACTTTTAAAGTCTGATGTAGTCTCATTTGTCTAGTTTTGCTTTTGTTGCCTGTGCTTTGGGATTACATCACTAAATCACTGCCAGATCCAGTGTCATCAGACTTTTCCCCTATGTTTTTGTCTAAGAGTTTTATAGTTTTAACTCTTAGGTTTAGGTCTTTGATCCATTTTGCCTTAATTTAATTTTTGTATATGGTGTGAGGTAAGGATCCACTCACATTCTTTTACGTGTAGGTGTCCGGTTTTCCCAGCGCCATGTGTTAGAATGAGGATTCTTTCCCATTGATTGGCCTTGGAATCTTTGTTAGAAGTCACTCAGCCATGTACCTGAGGACAGGTGTTTGGTTCATACTATAGAGTCTGGGGGTTGGCAGGTTGCGGTGGGGGAGGGAGGAATGATGACATAGGACAGCCAGAAGCTACCACCTGATGGGCAGGAGGGTAAATGCTCACAAACCACCAGGTCAGCTGCTCACCATAAAGGGGCTGCCCAACCAAGCCCAGTTCTCTGCCCCGTGTCCCTACATTTAAATTTCCTCACCCCTAGTGCTGTCACCACCAAGTCCCTTGGTCCACTGGGCACATGTGCTTCCCTGTAGGTGTCAAGCCCTTTCCTGGGTGTGTGAAGCCCAGGCAGGTAGATGCTCTGGGGTCACAGCTATGTCAGAGCTAGAGGGAGAACTGCTGCAGGGTGGGGTTCCTTCTCCCAGCCCAGCCGGACATAGCAGGTGTGTGCTGCCCCACTGCCTCCCTGAGCTGGGCTGGAGAGGGTTCCTGCTGCCATCAGGCAAACAAAGCAGAGGGAGCCGGCTCTCCCTGCAGTGCGAGGCTCAGAGTCCAGCAGGTGGGGCCCATTCTGTGCCTGCATGCGTGGCGTCTGCACCAGCCAAGCACACCTGCATGCCATTAGCTGGCCCTGCCAGTGTGGAGAGGCATGCGGGTTGCCTACTGCCGGCCGGCAGGATTAGAACCAGCCTCGCATCCAATCCCATCACCATGAGAACCACCCTCCAATCCGGCAAGATGTGACAGTTCATTTCCATGATGGATGAACATCTTCGCAAATGGGGGTCTGCTGAAACTCAAGTTCATCCGCAGTTGATTTCCTGTGCCTGCTTGGCTGGGGGTCCTTGTGTGCGGCCGAGCCCAGCCCTTCAGCACCACACCGGCTGCTGAGTGCACTTGGTCAGGGAAGCAGGGCCTTGGCTGTATCTGGGCTTGTGACTGGGAAGCTGGGTTTCTTCGGGTGAGACACAACTTTCTTTCTTTTATTATTATTATTATTTTTAAATGGAGATGGAGTCTTGCTATGTTGCCCAGGTTGCTCTCCTGGCCCCAAGCAGTCCTCCCATTTCTGCCTCCCAAAGTGCTGGGAGGACAAATGTCAGCCACCATGCCCAGCTTTCCCTCTCGACGCTCAGTGATTTGAAGAAGAAGCCGTTTATTTGTTCATTCATTCATTCAGGAAGCATGGCGCTCCTGCCCTGACCAGGTGCAGGGGTGGAGTGGTAAGGGAGCAGAGCCCGCAGCTCTGCATGCACAGAGCTGTCATCTGCTGGGGACTCTCTGGCGGCTGAGACAGCAGGCAGAGGGAAACGGGCTGACTCTGCCTCCCCCGCCGTCTCCCCTCCAAGGACCCCTCTGAATATCCTCCCTTCTCCTCTCAGGGCTGCACGGCTTCAGAGATTATGCATATTAAACCAACGACATTTATTAAGTAATTAGTTTTTTCATTTTTTAATTAATCAAAGACTAATTATGAGCTATATTTCCAATTAGAGTTTCTGATCCTGCCTGAGAGTAGGGTCCCCCACGGAGGGCACTTGGGGCCAGCCGGGAACGGGGTGGGCAGAAAGGTATGAGTTAGACTCTTGGGGATGTTCAGGGTGCTTGGAGACTCCTGGGACACGACCTTCAGGGACTTCGGTGGGGGCCTCTTTCGTTAGTGGAGGTGCCGCCCAGCGTCGTTAGGCAGCTGTAGGTGGCCGGTAGGTTGCTCGGCGCTGGCCTGCTGTGGGGAGGCAGCCCAGGGAATGCACAGGGTGGCAGGCAGCGCCGCAGCCCTGAGCCGAGCAGCTGAGCCGAGGCTCTTCTGTGTGATGGGGGCCTGGGGTGGGTTGGACCTGGTCCTGGCCAGGACTTCGAGGTGCTCAGAGGGTGGGACACCTGGGGACGGGGGCACCTCCCCTGCTGGTATCAGCATCGCTTCTCCATGTGGACACAGGACCTCGGTGCTCAGGCTTCCCAGGCCAGCTGGGCAGGTGGAGGGGGCACTGGACACTTCCGTCCAAGGACCAGGGGCTGTCGATGACTGACTCAGTGGTGTGGTTCTGGGCCAGCCCAGCACCGCTGCCTCGTGTGAAGCCACCCTGGATTGCCCCAGCCCGCAGGGAGAGGCACAGCTGCTCACACGGCTGGCGAAAAGAGCCTGGCCGCTGCTGTGCAGTGGGACGCTGAGGCCTGGTGAAGGCCAGGGCTGCTTCCAGGTCGTCTGTGGACTGGAGGCAGAGCCTGGCTGCTCTCTCCTGGCCCCTGGCCTCAGTCTAGGCCTTTCGGGGGCCACCTAGAAAGGAGGCTTTGGCTTCACCTCTGACAGCAGATCCCTTTACCTGCTAAGCTGCCTCCTGGCTGCACGTGCAGGAGAGAGTGAGGCCTGGTTCTTGGTGCACAGTAGGACGGGTACCTGTCAGTTCCCCGTGCCGTTGGAGGGACCCACGCCCATGCCTGTTTGCCCTCCTGGCATTCGGCTCAGCGCAGAAAACAGGTGCTGACTGATGCCTGGGCCTGGGCAGAGCGGGATTGGGCTCCATGCAAAGCAGCCTCGGGTCGCTGCTGTACGTCCTGCTGGACTGTCTCTGGGCTCCCCGGGCACATGCGGTTGGACAGTGGGCACAGCGGGCCTGGCAGGCGCCTCTGGGCCTCCATGTCTCCGCCCCATGGATGTCGCTCCCCTGAGACCGGCTGCGTCCGTCTGGCCATGTGCGCTGCGCTGTTTCCGGTTCGCATTCCTCTCTGATCTGAGACTGAAATGTTTGAGCTGGTGGCAAACGTGGCTGAGCGTCTTTTCTCTCCCAAGATGGGAGGAACGTTTAGGAAAAACCCGGCACCCTGACGGCTTCCTTTGCTGAGTGGGCAGCCCTTGCCCCATGACTTAGAACGGACTGGAAATTGCCAGCCGCCCTGGCCATGGGGGGACAGCCAGGCTCTGGGCTGGGAGCCGGGACAGGTGGGCTCCTGGAACCCCTCACCCAGGGCTGTGCCTCCAGGCAGGTCCAGTGAGGAGGCCCCACCCAGTGAAGCGGAGACTGGCCTAGAGCTCCCAGGATCTGGTTTCAAAGCTGGTGGGGCCCTAAGTGTCTTCAGCCTTTCTGAACCTCTGTTGCCCCATGAGTGCCAGCTTAAACTTAGCAGGAGTGCTGTGAAACTCAGGTGCCAGCCCCAGAGAAGGTTCCAGGGCAGCAGGCAGTTGTGATTTTGTCATTCAGTGGTCGGTGGGGCATGTCAAAGGTGACAGGGAGGGCAGTGCATGGGGGCAGAGGCTGTGGACAGCAGAGCCAGGCCGGATGGAGGGGGCGGAGCTAGGTCAGTGAAGGAAGTGAGGCCTGGAGGCGGGGAAGTCTTCAAAAAACACGAGACTCAGGATTCCAGGAGTTGAAAATGAGGCTTTGGACTCAGATGAGCCAGGATTTGAGGTCTGCCTGTATGTTTATTAAAGGCGAGACCTCCAGAAGTTCAAGACCAGCCTGGCCAACATGGTGAAACCCCATCTCTACTAAAAATACAGAAATTAGTGCCTGTAATCCCGGCTACTCAGGAGGCTGAGGCAGGAGAATTGCTCTAACCCCGGAGGTGGAGGCTGCAGTGAGCTGAGAGATCGCGTCAGTGCACCTCAGCCTGGGCAACAGAATAAGATTCTGTCTCAAAAAAAAAAAAAAAGAGAGGTGTGACCTTGGGCATGCAACATGACTCTGCTGGCCTCAGTTTTCTTACCCAGGAAATGGACGTAACAGTACCAGCCACGTGGAGTTGTGAGGCAGGAAGGAATGAGCTGCTGTGAAGGACTTGGGGGCTCAGAGATTCCAGGCTGACCCTTACAGTGGGTGCCACCAAGAAGGAGCCTGCTGCCTTACCAGGGCCTTTGGCTTGGGTTTCTGGTTTCCTGGTGGTGGGGTAGTCAGGGCTAGCAGTGTGGCCTGAGTCCAGACTAGCAGATGGAAGTGTGCGAAACGCAGACACGAGGCTCGGGAGCCAACGCTGCCTTCCTGCTCTCTGCTTCCCTTTCTGCTGCAGCTGAGACTGCGCTCCTTTGTTTAAAAATAGTTTCTAGCGGAGCTGGAGGCACCGAGTCCTCTTTAGCATTTCCGATGGTTTCCCTCTTCATGTCACTGGAGGAAATCGCCCTGCGATGTCTTTCACGTGGAAAAGGACAGCTGGCCTAACACTGTGGGCACATCATTAGGAAAAGCAAATTAAATCACGTTTAATGGTGTTCGAGTCTCAGTCACTTTGGAAATGGAGCTGCTGAAGCAGGGAAATGAGAAATTGCTGACGTCCTTTGGAAGGAGGTCAGCGAAGGAGAATCTGGGGGTTGTGCTTGTGAAAGTGGTGATGGTCCGGGGCTAGGGGGCTGGGGTTCAGCCGGGAGGGTGGGGCTGGCTGGACCAGGGCTGGGGACCAGGGTCCCCAGGAGGCTGCATAAATTCTCTCCTCCACTGTCCTGGTCTCCCTCGGGAGGGCGGGGGTCCAGCCAGCCTTTTCTTTCCCCAGAAAGATCTGTTTGGCTGTGTCCTTGGGGGCCGGGCAGAGGTCATTGTCAGATGGGACCAGCTCAGTCCTTAATCTGGATGCGCGGCCTGGGCCAGCTGCTCGCCTCCCTAAGCCTCAGTTTCCCGTCAGTAAAGGGGAGGACGGCACCCTCTCAGACGGGCTGGGACAGGGAGCGAGACCCAGAGTGGGCAGGCAGAGTCCCAGCTGCATAGCCTCTGCAGGATGGGCAGGGCCCCCTGTGCTGCGTTGACATTTTCAGTGGTGTAAGTATTCCCTTTGGAGATTATCCATCTTTGTGACTTACTAGAAATGATAAACAAACAAAACCCTTCTAGCCAAAAAAAAAAAAAAAAAAAAAGAAAGTTTTCTGTTTTTCTCATGGTGGGTTCCCAGCTCTCTGTTAAGTCATCAAAAATATTTAGTTCTTTCCACCATTAGAGAATCATTCCTTTGACTGAAGAGTTGGTCCCTGTTGGCGTAGGTAGTTCGTTAGGCTTCACCATTGCCTTTCTGGTGTCGAGTTTCGGTCACTTCTCTTGAAAACGGGTTTCGATCAGGAACAGGTAAAGAACCTGGCCCCGGGAGAGGAGGACGGTGATAGGGCCCGTTAGGGAAGGGAGTCACGGCATGCAGTTGATTTTGTGGGCTCTAGGGCTAGGCTGTCACCAGCCCCCGAGTGGGAAGTGGGTCTGGGACCTGCTGGGTGGGCTTTTGTGCCCAGAGATTTGCAGTGGACAAAGAGGAGAGGCTGGGGTGGGATTTGCAGGGAGCAGGACCCGGTGAGGGCACAACCTCGTCCTTGTTTGTCCTTTCTGGTCCCTGTTCGAGTGTTCTGGAAGCTCTGGGCTTCTTTGTATGTGTGTCTCAATCCTGACATTTGATGGAGGAGGGTGCTGAGGCTTCGAGGGGGTTGGGTGACTGGCCCGGGGTCACACAGCCAGTTCCAGAGCCGGGACATTCGCCTTAGGCTCTGCCATGCGAGCATCTGCCTTTCCACCTCGTGACCTAAACTGTCCCAATGTGGGCATTCAGAAGGTACTTAATTAATGCTTTTAGCATGGCTGGAGGCGTCCGGGGTGTGCTTTGCAGGGAAACCCACGAAGTTGTGCTGGTCCTGGAGGCCCAGCAGTGAGACCTCCAGCTCGGCTTCTGGAATCAACACGTAGGCACTCCCGGCTCTTCTCTCTCCTTTTCTTTTCACCGCCTCCCTTACCCACTCCATCCATCTCACCAGCGAGACCCCCAGTCACCCAGCCCCACATCCTCAAAGTGCCTGGCTCCCCAGCAAGAGTCCCTGCACTTCCCAGGGCGGCTGGAGAGCCAGGCTCTGTGACGGTGACTGGGACGCTTTTGTTAGTCCTGGGCCTGTGTACCGGCCTCGGTTAGCGCCCACCACCTTCCCTTTCTACAAAGAGGGCTTTATCCCACGGAGAGAAACTTTCCAAATGAATCACTGTCAGTTAGCATTCAGTGCAAGTCACAGGCTCGGCCGGCAATTCATCTTTCCCCTTTCTTCCTCCTTATCGAGCGGGACCAAGCCCAGCGCGGTGTCGCCTGCCTGCCTCCTCCCTGGAGCCATGAATAACCCCGCTGGCTAGGAGCAGAGAGGCGTGTTTGAGCAAAGCCCCTCCTTCTCTCCATTCTCCCTCGGGGAGCAGCCATGGCCTGTGCCTGTTTCCTGCCAGGCTTTTTTTAGAAGGGAAGGTGTGTGTGTGTGCCCATGTGTATCTTGTATGCATGTGCTGTGTGTGTGAGAATGCCCTGTGTGTGTGTGTGCAAGTGTGTGTTGTGTGCGTACATCGTGTGTGTGTGCACGTGTCATATGTGCATGTGTGCGTCGTGTATGTACATCGTGTGTGCGTGCACATGTGTGTCGTGTATGCATGTACATCGTGTGGCTGCACGTGTGTCCTGTGTGCCTGCACATCGTGTGTGCACGTGTGAATCATGTGTGCATGTACATCGTGTGACTGCGTGTCGTGTGTGCATGTACATTGTGTGTGCATGTGCCTTGTGCATGTACATAGTGTGTGTGCATGTGTGTCAGGTGTGCATGTATATCGTGTATTCACGTGTGCATTGTGTGCATGTACATCGTGTGCGTGTGCATGTGTGACATGTCCATGTACCTCGCGTGCATGTGTGCACGTGTGCATCATGTGAGTGCATGAGTGCATCATGTGTTCATTGTGTACGGGCACGTGTGCGTCGTGTGTGCATGCACATCGTGTGCATGTGTGCCCGTGTGCATTGTGTGTGCATTGTGAGCGAGTGGATGTGTGCCTTGTCTGTGAGATTGGCACCAGTTTTTCTGGGGGGACGTCTCCATGGAGACAAGGGGCCCACGGAGGGCTTCTGTTTTCAGGGTGCTTTGTAAAGTGACCCAGCTTCTCGTCCTGCATTTTCTTTGATCGAGACTTCCTCATTGCACCAACTCTGTTCCTTGGGAGAAAGTCAGCCGGCCATTGGCAGGTGGAGTCTATGGAACCCCAGAATGTGTTGAATCCCCTTGAAATATCAGATTGAGGGGGTGCAGATGGTGGCTGCCGTGAATTCAAAAAGTGCAATAATGAAACCGTGTGATCACAACGAGGGAGGGATGGTGGTGTGGGGGACGAGTGTGGCTTCCAGCTGTGGATGTCCCGCTCCGACCCACCATGAGAAAGTCCCCGTTGTTCCCAGGGCCAATGAGGACTAGAGCCGGGGCCTTTTCCTCCCTGAGCCAGGAGAGGGACGCTGACAGGGAGACCAGGCTGGCGCTCTTCCGGCCAAGCGGCTGGTTTAAAAGCACTCCTTGGTGTTGTCATGGTTCCCAGGCACACCACCCTTGCCCCCTGTTCCCTCTCAGCTCTGGCCCGCTCGCCAGCTGCCCTGGGCTTGATGCCGCTTGGCCCAGTGCAGGTGTGGCACTGGTCGGACCAGTGACCTTTGTCACATTCACCTGTTCCAAAGTTCCAAACCTCTCTCTCCACTTGGCGGAACGTGGAACAGCAACAGAGATCCAGACGTGAATGCCAACCTCTCCCCACCCCCGCTTCTTCCTCCCCTCCCCTCCCCCTCCCCCTCCCTTTCCTGTCCTCTTCCTTCCCTTCCCCCTCTCTTTCCTCTCTCCTTCCTCCCTCCCCATTCCCTTGCCCCTCCCCCTCCCTCTTCTCTCCCCTTCCCACTTCCCCCTCTCCTCCGCCCTTCCCTTTCCTCTCCCCTTCCTCCTCTTCCCCCTATTATCTCCTCCTCTCCTCTCCTTCTCTCCCCTTCTCTCTCTCCCTGCCTCCCTCTGTCTCCCTCTCCTCTCTCTGGTGGTAGGAATACACAGCAGAAATCCCATCCCTCCGCCGCCATTGCCCCTCCCTCGCCCCCTTGGTCCCCGCAGATCTGTCCTCTGACCCCGTGGGTTTCCTCTCCTGGGCCCTGCACGTGAACAGCCACACGCCGTGCACCCTTCCAGCCTGCGTCTCCCCCCGAGCATCGTGTCCTCAGACTGACTGCATCAGTGCCTCGTTCCTTTTTCTGGGCTGAAGAATATTCCACGGTCCAGGTAGACCACGTCGTGTTTATCCATCCATCTGCTGATGAGCATCTGGGGTGTCTACACCTCTTGGCCACTGTTAAGATCGCTGCTGGGGACGTTTGCGTCCCGGTGTGTTTTTGAACACCTGTCTTCCGTCCTGTTGGGCACATACCCAGGAGCGGGACTGCTGGGCTCCATGGTAATTCTGCGTCTGGCCCAGTGAGTGCTGCCTTTTCTGACCTGTGCCCAACCCACCGTGAGACACGTCTGTCCCGAAGCCCCAGGCAGCCCATGCTGGGTTTGGGCCCAGCCTTTCTGACTGGGTTGGACCGTCCAGGGCACCTCCTGGGGCTTAGGGTCTCAGGGGTTTGTGCTGAGCGTGGCTTTGGTTGGCTGTTGGTTTGTGTTTCGGGATAATGTGAAGTCATAGCCAGTGGCCTTTGGAGTGGGGACTGACAGAAACCCCCTCAAAGGGCTCCAGGGAGGTGGGAGGCAAAGTCTGGGGGACTGGCTGGGGAGAGCCGGGCTGGCATTGCTGGGCCTCTCTGCTGTGGGCCCCACCTCCTGCCCCTCTTTGCTCACCTGCTCCCCGGAGATCCCACCATGGCTGCCCCCCGTGGCAGCTCCCACGAGCACACAGCCAGCCCCAAGGCTCACTGACCCAGTCTGGCATCTGAGCATCTCCGTGGGGTCGGATGTTCTCAGCTGTGGCCCTGCTGTTTGCCCGGACTCTGCTCCCTCCCTGCGGGTCTTCAGAAACCTGGCAGGTTGCGCGATGGGCGTCCATTGTGCACCGACTGTGTGGGCGTCGGTTGCCCTCTCAGGAGCCACGTGTGCAGGCTCTGCCTTTGGTGTTTTTCCAAGTGTGGATGGAGCAAAGTATCAGTCATTTCTGTGCTTTTTGGAGAAACTGCACTTGAAGATTATTCTGATTGGCGTCGCTGCCATAGAGGCATCTGGAGCACCAGCACAGCGAGCACCTCTGACCAGGGCTTCGGTTTTTTCTTCTTGCTGGTGAAGTAAGGTCCCTTCTGTGCTTCCAGGACTGCCAAGAGGCTTGTGCCTGTGATTGTTCCCACCTCCTGACTTACCTTTCGCTTTCCCGCTCTGTGTGCCGGTGATGCCTGTTTTTCTCGTCCTTCTCAGGGGGACCATGGTGCCAGCTGCGAGCCGTTGCTGGGACCACAGAGAGAGTTACAGCCCTGAGTCACCAAAACACTGGGCTCTGGGACGTGGTCTCGGCAGCGGTGGGTGTTGTGGGCGCCCGATGCATATTGCCAGCTCCCTGGAGAGGAGGAGGGGCAGAGCATTCCACCCAAAGGTGATGTTTGTTTTGGAAGTGAGGTGAGATTTGCACGGTCTGTGAACAGCCCGAGGTGTGTGGGGCCAGGCCGGGCCTTCAGAGGACGGTGCCTGCCTCCCATACCCGGTTCCACATGACCCCCACCCTCCGTGGACCATGCTGGCTGAATGTTGGATTTTCCTCCTTGAAATCACCAGGATCCCGAGTCCTGATTCTGACAAATGGAAGCTGTGTCTGGGATGAGCGGTCACGGGCTTCCAGGACAACCGTGTTTTTAGGCGGACTGAACAGTTGCAGAACGACTGTGTTTTTAGAGGGGCTGAACGAGTAGAGGATGACTGTGTTTAGGGGCTGAATGAGTACTTATGAGCTTAATGCAGAAATGAAAGAACACCGCCGTCCCCCACAATAGTCATCCACCAGTGACCGCAGGCCCTGAGCACGGCTGCCTGGCAGCGTCAGGAGTGCCGTGCCCGCGTGGAGGGCGCCATGACGCGTGTAATGTGTGTTCGGCAATGGAAAAGGGTAGAGACAGCACACAGGCAGGGAAGGCTCAGAAGGCCCCCCCCCGTGTGCTCCCCAGCTGTGTGCCGCCCCGCTGTGTGCCCCCCACGCAGTGTGCCTCCCGTGCCGTATGCCCCCCGTGTTCCCCCTGGCGTGTGTCCACCCTGTGTGCCCCCCTGTGTTTCCCCCGGCATGTGCCCCCTGTGTTCCCCCCGCCGTGTGCCCACCCCATGTGCCCCCCGTGTTTCCCTCAGCCATGTGCCCACCCCGTGTTCCCCCCTCCGTGTGCCCCCAGCCCCGGAATCTGGCTGCAGTTCCCGTGCTCAGACCCAGCACCAGGGACCTATGGGTGCTGATATATCCTGAAGTGTTGGGGTACAGATTGAAATGCTCCTGTCCTGGTTCTGTCATCTAGGCACAGTGTCCTCCGGAAGCCTCCTGCTCATCTGTGTGGCAGGGCCGTCGGGATTTGGACACAGCCTCGTGTTCAGCCCAGGTCTCGTGTTCCCAGGCGTGGGAGACCTTCCCACCTTCTCTGACGGTCCTCAGGTGACGGTGCCCTGATGCCTTAGGTTTCTGGTTTGCCTGTTTTGTGTTAAACACTCCTGGTTACCAGCCTTCTCCCACGTCTGCTGGAGGCCGGGACTGGAGCTGCGGCATATCCAAGTTCCCCAGCAGGAGCTGGTGGCTGTCCTGAGCTTGGCCGACACCCCATCTTTGAAAATCAGACGTCTTTGGAGGACAGGGGCTCGGGGGAGGGAGGGAATCAGGAAGAATAGCTGATGGGTACCGGGCTTAATACCGAGGTGATGGGGTGATCTGGGCAGCAAGCCACCGTGGCACACGTCTGCCTGTGCAACCAGCCTGCACAGCTGCCCCTGAACTCAAAAGTTGGAAATAAAAAAAAAAAGAAAATTTGATTTCTTTTCTTGGCCTGGGCATTCCTGACCTGTGGGGGCTCTGGGCCATGCGAGGGTGGGTTTGGAGGACGTTGGGTGTGTGGTTGGTAACGGGGACCCCGAGGGACTTGCTGAAGGCCTGTGCTGACGGGCAGCCCTCCCTGCCCAGGCAGACTTTGTTTTTTTTGGACAGACTCTTGCTCTGTCACCCAGGCTGGAGTACAGTGGTGCGATCTTGGCTCACTGCAACATCCACCTCCTGGGTTCAAGTGATTCTCCTGCCTCAGCCTCCTGAGTAGCTGGGATTACAGGTGAATGCGACCACGCCTTTAGTAGAGACGGAGGTTTCACCGTGTTAGCCTGGCTGGTCTCGAACTCCTGACCTCAAGTGATTCGCCCACTTCAGCGTCTCACAGTGCTGGGATTACAGGTGTGAGCCACTGTGCCTGGCCTGGACTTTGTTTAATGCCCTGACTTTGGGATGTGGCATCTTTAGTTGTGTGTGTGATGCAAAGGTCAGGAGGTAGACGGGGGAGGAGGAAAGACGAGTTATCTGATGCTCAGCTAAGGCATCTGCTGGCCTGGCTCAGGCCTCCACGGTGCAGACACGGCGTTTCCCTCCTCACAGAAAGTTCTCCCGGGCGGCACCCTCCAGGGCGAAGGGCTGGGGAATGGGTGCTCCCGGCGGGACCCGCATAGGGAGTGAGGCAGGCTCTCTTTCCTGTTTAGCTTTCATTAAAGATGTGCTTCCGGTCCCCAGTGCGTGTGGCAATATATTCCTTTAGGTAGACATGAAACGGTAGAGATCAGACCTGTGCTCCCGAGGAGTGGCATGCCCGGCCCTGCTTCCCGCAGCCCACGCAGCCTGGCCAGGATTTGGGGCGCACCCGCTGTAGCTTCATCTCTGGTTCTGTCCCATCACTGCCGTGACCCATAGACACACACACACACACACAGTGTGCCGGGATGGCCTTGCCCTCTGCGGGACTGTGTTAGGCTCCCATATCCACCTCTGGCTGCACCCCTGTCCCTGATTTTCTAGCTGTGTGACTCTGGGGAAGTGACTCACTGAGCCTTGGCCCCTCATTTGTAAAGTGGGCTCGGTACCGGTTACATGAGAGAGCCCACTGCATGGTGCTCCCTTGGGTCTGGTGTCTCCACCTGAAAGATCTGAACTTGTAGCCTGCACCAGTTAGAAACAGGCTTGACTGCTTCTAACCAAAACCCCAGGACATCAGGAGCCGAAACTCACAAGGATTTGTTCTCTCTTGGAGGGTTGCAGGTAGACAGTCTAGGGTAGGGGTGATGGAGCCATGGTCTCAGGGACCATGGTGCACCCAGCTTCTTGTTCTGCCTCTTCAGCACTGGCTTCCATCCTCAAGGTCATGGTTCACAATGGCTGCAGGAGCTCCAGCCATCACTTCTTCATTCCAGGCAATAGGGTGGGCTGGGGTAGGGGGAAGCTGACTCAGCGAAGCAGATTTTTTAGAAGCCCCACTCACTGTTTTAATCCCGCTTTATTCGCCAGATTCTAGTCACATGGCCTCACGTAGCTCCTCTGGTTCGTGGGGAGCTGTCTGATGGAGTGGTGTCATAGCTGGTAAGGATGCAGGGGAGGATGGAGGATGGGAGGCCACCAGCCCTGTCCTTGCCCTCCAAGCCGCCAAGTGAAGGAGGGAGAGTGAGGGGCGAGCTCATCCCTCTTGGCATACACAAAGAATCTGAAGTTAATAGATGTGTTTTGGGCTGTAAGAGGGCATGTTAATAAATGGAAATATTAATACAGTCCTCAGGCGCAGCTTCCAAATAGAGGAGAGGAAGGTCAGGGCGGAGCGTCTCGTCTGGCCTCACACGGCGTGTGACTGTCACCTTCCGTGAGGCTTTCTCCTCCTCTTTGCCCAGTTGGACCATCTGGTCTGCAAGCTCTGGCTTCACGTTGTAAGTGACGAGGAGGAAGGGAGCGCCACAGCCGGGCTTGTGGGTGATGGCACCGCCTTCCACCCTCGCTAGCCTGAAGTGGGCGTGGGTTTGTGCCTGTCATTGTTCTGAGGACTCTGTATGGCTCACTGAGGTGGCCCCGCAGCGGGATGGCGTTTAGATCCAGGCTCTGTCTGCTGCAGCACTTGACCTACCCTGACCCGTTTCACAGATAGAGAAACAGAGGCAGAGAGGTGGCTGCTCCCACAGTCTGCAGTGCGAGAACTGAGTTTTGAAGCTGCGACTGGGCTCCAGGACTCAGACTCAGCTCTGCGAGTGGCTTCTAGGCCAGGGACCTGCGGGAGGCGGCCCACATCTTCATCCCTTTCCCACGAGGCAATGAGACCAGAAAAGCCAGCCCAACTTCCCTGTGTCCAGATTTGTCTCCACCGGGACACAGTTTCTTGGAATGATTCAATAACCATCTTCGTAGAATGCGTCCTCTGCGAGGCTGGGGCCAGCCAGATCCTTCCTTCATCGCGATTGCTGGGGGTGCCTGGAGCTGGGTCCCTACTCAGCAGTTTTGTAACTCAAAGGTAATTTCTTTTTGAGTTTGATGTTCTTACCGGGTCACGTTCATTCCCATTCATTCCTCGTGTGACCCTGACCCTTTGAGGGGAAGGTGTGAGTTCTGTGTGGAGGTTCTGGAAGGGCAGCTGCCTGCATGCCCCCGGGCCCACAGTGCCCTTGTCTTCACCACATTGCTGGTGCCTGGGCCCCACATGTTGCTTTCAGAACTGCAGGGGCTGCAAAACCAAGCCAGGCAGCCCCAGGGCTCTGTCCCTGGCGCCGGTTCCTAGCTGCGTCTGCCTCAGAGAGGTGCAGCACTGGAGACAGCATGGGATGCCCTCCCTGCTGTTCCCTTAGTTGGGTCTCAGGTCCCCTGCAGGCTGCTGCCTTCACCTCCTGTGTCTTCCTGGGCCATTAGGTTCAAAGATTCCAGACTTAGGTGGAGGCACTGGGCTTGGTGCAGGGGGTCCTGTGTACCAGATGGGGCTGTGGTGGGCTGGGGTGGACCCCAGGTCGGGGTGTGGTCGCTGCCGTTGGGGGCTGGGTCCTTGTCTGGTTTGGGGGCATCAGGGAAGGGTCTGAGAGGTGAGGGGAGATTTCCAGGGAAGAGGGTTTGAGGTCGAATGACTGAGGGGCCCCACTGAGGAAGGATGAGGTGCCCACTGGCCTTGCATGGGGACCGTCAGCTCTGGGTGTGGCGATGCTGGGGGACAGTCTCCATTTTTAGGGTGGCTTCTTCCCTCTGCCTTTTCCTGCTGTGGGTCCAGGCTCCCCCTGTCTCAGCCCATCTCCTGCACCTTTAGAGCTCATGCCTTAAGTGGCCGTAAGGGCAATGGTGCCCGTTCACAGGGCAGGGCTGCCCTCGCTGTAGCCTCCCTCTCCTCCACTTTCTGGGTGGGCAGTGAAGGAAGGGGGGCAGCGTGGGAGGGGTGTCCCCAGATCCTTTCTTCACTCTGGGGGAGCAGTGAAGGAATGGGGCAGGGTGGGAGGGGCATCCCCAGCCCACCCCATGGTGCCGTCTGTGCCGCTGCAATTGGGACTGCCAATGACTGGCATTTTCTTTGTTACTTTCAGCCTCGTTGTTTGAAAACTCATTAGGCTTGGCATTTATTTACAAAGACTGGCGCGGCCTGAGCTGAGCGGAGAATGGGAATTGATTTACGAGGATGGCGGTGGATCTAGGAAATGTCAGCGTCCCCTCTAGAGTCTATAAAATCAGTTTTGATTCCCATCCCCTAAATCGGCTCCCCAGGGGCTCCCCAACTTTGCCGAGCTTTCAGTTAGTCACCCAGGGAACTAGTTAGTCTCCTAGCTTAGCTGAACCAGCTGGGTTAAAGAGCCTTCTCCCCATCCTGTCTCCAGGCCACCAAGGTCCGCTGGGCACGGCTGTGACATTTCCTTCTGTCTTTTGTATGGGGGACAGGTGCCCAGCCAGGATTGGCCTGGGCTGGAACCGTGATGGGAAGGAGTGATCAGCACCTGGGAGCTGCCTGGGGGAGCAGTGGCCTTCCTCCGGTGTGGCCCGGGGGCTCTGAGCTGGGCAGGTGGGCTTGCTGGCCTGGGCAGGGCAGGGCTTGCTGGGTTTGATGTTCTGCAGGGAGCGGGGATGCATTTGAGGTGCCAGGGCCCACGTGTCCCTGTGCCTGTTGTGGACTGGCAGCCATCCCTTCCTGTCGTCATTGCTCTTGGCAGTGTGTTTGGGGCCTTGGCTGAAGGAGGTGTGGACAAGAGAGCGTGGACACTGGAGAGCGCACTGGGGCCTTGCCGCTCCCCTTGCCGCCGGCCAGCCCCGCGTGAGGGAAGCGTGTGGGGACCAGGCTGCACGGTCCCCATTGCGCGGAGGGGCTCCTGGGCCCAGGGGCCGGCGGGGAGCGCGGAGCGGGGAGGTTCCTGCTTCTGCAGGTGTCTGTCTGTTGTGAAAGGGCGGGATGGGGCGACGGTCCCCAAAGAGTCCCAGCTGCACAGCAGAAGGAAGGGCCGGGGACCCAGAGCCTGGCTCCCCAGGGACCCTGCTGGCGCAGCTCTCCAGGTGCCTCCGGGTTTTGTGTCTGGTTCTGACTTGCGCCCTGTGCTGTGTTGTACGCATGAGGTGATGGGTGACTTGGGGAGATGCGGATTCCAGTTCTGTGTGCAGGGGTCCCGGGTGTGGGGTCAGTCTCTTGGCCTCGGGGTACCTTGAGTCCCCCCTCAACCATGGTCTTATCCGTGTTTTCATGTACCTGGTTTCATCACTGGCTGATCGGGCCCAGTGGCCGCCACGTCCTGGCAGGATCGAAGCCGGGGTCCCTGGCTGGCTGGCCGCAGGCCTCTTGGTTGGTGCAGTCTGAGCTCTGAGTGGGGCAGGGCAGGGGCGGGGCTCCCCAGAGGACTGTGATGGGCCTAGAACGTGCATTCGGAGCATGAGGGACAAATGACATGGCTCGCTTTGTCATGCGCTACGATTCCTCTCACACAGGGAGATGCGGCTGTCTTTAATAGAGATGGCCTCGTGGAAAACAGCCCTGCATTCCCAACACTGGTGTGGGCGTCTTGACCCTGGCAGATGGCACAGGTGCACGGTGATCTGTGCAGGGATGTCCGAAGGTCCCCACACAGCCCCAGGCCACCGAGGGGCCAGCACGCCACCCTGAGGACTGCCGATACCTCCAGACTCACCCTCTGGAAGGTCCGGGGGGCAGGCCATTTCCTTGTAGGAACCTCTTTACTTTTTGATTTTTTGAGACTGGGTCTCCTTCTTGCCCAGGCTGGATTCAGTGGCATGACCATGGCTCACTACAGCCTCTACCTCCCAGGCTCAAGTGATCCTCCTACTTCAGCCTCCCAAGTAGCTGGGGACTACAGTTGTGTACCACCATACCCTGCTAATTTTTGTAATTTTTGTAGAGACGGAGTTTTGCCATGTTACCCAGGCTGGTCTCGAATTCCTGGATTCAAGTGATCCACCTGTCTTGGCCTCCTGAAGTGCTGGGATTACAGGTGTGGGTCACCTCACCCAGCTACCAGAACCTCATCTGTGCTGCAGTCCCAGTGACCCACTACCGAGGTGGCTGTCCCCTAGGGCTGGCCTACAGGCCTTGTTCATCAGCTCCCCAGATGTCACAGGGTCCTGCGGGTTTTCTGGGTCATCTCTGTCACTGCTTTCTGTCTTCCTGACAGGACCGGTGATGGCAGGTGGTGGGGCACTGGCAGCTGGACCTGGGGAGAGGGGATGGGCGTGCTGGGCTCAGGATGGCACCTTGTCCTTGCTAGGCCCCTCCCTGACCCACAACCATTGCTCTTTTTTTTTTTTTTTTTGAGCTGGAATCTCGCCCTGTCGCTCAGGCTGGAGTGCAGTGGCGCTTTCTCAGCTCACTGCAACCTCTGCCTCTCGGGTTTTAGCGATTCTCCTGTCTCAGCCTCCTGAGTAGCTAGGATTATAAGCACCCGCCATCAGGCCTGCCTAATTTTTGTATTTTTGGTAGAGACAGAGTTTCGCCTTGTTGGTCAGGCTGGTCTCCAACTCCTGACCTCAGGTGATCCAGCCGCCTTGGCCTCACTGGGATTGCAGATGTGAGCCGCCGTGCCTGGCTGAGCCCCTGTTCTTGCTGTGGTGCTGTGAAGTGTGGGCTGGGGCTTGGTGAGGGACTTTGCATAGGGCAGCTGCTCAGATCCCCCACTCTAGGAGAAACCTCACGTGCGGTGCTGCCCGTGGTGCTGCCCAGGCCACAAGGCGCACCCTCCCCTTCCACTGGTGTCCTAAGCGCTCCCTACGTCCCCTTCCTGCCAGGACCTCAAGTCTGACTGTCCAGCGCGGCAGCTGCTGCTGTGGCCCTGGATGCTGGACCAGGGCCAAAAACATCATCATTTACTGAGGTGAAAGAGTATTTTGTGCTCGGAGAGGGCATCTGTCCACACCCGGTACTCCCGGGCCTTCTCACGGAGGCGGGCTTCACAGGGTCCTCAGCACTGGCTCAGCAGCGTGGATAGAAAGGGGTGCATTGAGAAGCCAGCGGGGAGGATGGGGCCCCGGCCGCAGACCTGGCACCCCACGGCGGGTTGCTGGCACCCAGGGGCAGCGGGCGTGTCGTCTGAGTCCACCCGGAGAGTATGTGCCGCACGCCCGCTCACTTGTGCCCATGTGCCTAGTGCCCACGCTCGGGCGGGCTGGGTGCATGCTTTGTGGCAGGGGCTGCTTTCCTGCAAGTGCATCTGCCGCGGCGAGCCTGGGCACTCACGGAATTCCACGTGGTCATCTAAGAGTGATTCCAGGTGTTTCCTGGTTTGAATTTCATAGGACCCTGGAGAACGTGAACTCAGAAAATGAGGCATTGATCGTTGCTTTTATTGGTATGTTAGATGCGTTGAGGTTTTGAAAGGGAAGACTTGGGATTCTTCTCCGCCTTTTTGATGTCTTAGAGCGTCTAGAAAAAGCATTTGCTCTTCAGCTCTCTAGAGGGTCAGCCAGAAGAACAAAGCTGTGTGTGGCAGGGAGCGGGGAGCTCTGGGGGAGAGCCTGGCGTGCGGGTTGGGGCCAGACCACCAGGGCGCGGGCTGGGGCCCCATTCGCTGATTTGTGATTTGGGGCACAGAATATGCCCAGATAGGAAGATGCTCCAAATACACACTGATTCTACCCCTTTCCCAGTGAGAGGATTTTAAGTTTCTTGGTTAACATGATTTTACAAGCTTTTAGGGATAGATGAAGTCAAACATTTACTTAAATATTTAATTTGCTAATTTGTTTACATCTTTTTTTCTCATGATGGTTTACATCTTTGAAAACATAAAAATAACATGTTTTTTAGAGTCGTCCTTTTTCATTCACAACTTCTGGGGCACAGGGAGACGGCCGGGGCCCTGTCCTCGGCTGCCACACGCCCCTTTTCCTGTTCTCATCTTCCTACTGTGCCTGTCTCTGTTCTCTGTTTCCAAACAGCCTCTTTTTTTTTTTTTTTTTTTTTTTTTTTTAAGATGGGGTTTCGTTCTTGTCGTCCAGGCTGGAGTGCAGTGGCGCGATCTCAGCTCACTGCAACCTCTGCCTCCCGGGTTCAAGCGATTTTCCTGCCTCAGCCTCCTGAGTAGCTGGGATTACAGGCGTGTGCCACCATGCCTGGGTAGTTTTGTATTTTTAGTAGAGATAGGGGTTCACCTTGTTGGTCAGGCTGGTCTCGAACTCCTGACCTCAGGGGATCCACCTGCCTCGTTCTGCCAAAGTGCTGGGATTACCGGTGTGAGCCACCGTGCCTGGCAAACTTCCTCTTTTTATAAGGACACAGGTCATATTAGCGTAGGGCCCACCCCAGTGACCTCATTTTAACTTGATTACTCTTTGAAGACTCTGTAGAAGTAAGGTTAAATCTGAAGTCCTGGGGGTTGGCACCCCTATGAATCCTTTTTGAAAGGACACAGTTCAACCCAAAACACCCCCTCGTTTTACTTTTGAGCAGATATGTGTCTCCCCCTGCACCAAATGTGGGAACCTGTCTGCAGCCGCACTCCAGCACCCTGGCCTCTGGAGGAACCTGTCTGCAGCTGTACTTCAGCGCCCCTGGCCTCTGGATACCACAGTGGGGTTCATGGGTGAACGGTTTCTCTCCTGGAGCTCTGGGAAAACAGAAACATCTCCAGTGCTGGCCGCATTTCAGGCTCCTCAAATTTGGGGATGTGGTAGCCCCAAGGCCACAGCTGTGTCTGCATGGAAGAGGTTTGGGGGCAAACGCAGAGGGCTCTACCTTTGTGGGGCCGGGTGTCCTGTGTCCCGTAGCAGAGGCTCCTGGTGTGCCCCAGGCCCTGTGCGTGTTGCATGTGGATCATTCCGTGTGGTCCTCCTAGCGTGTCCCAGGCCCCATATGTGTTGCCTGTGGATCGTCCCACGTGGTCCTCCTGGTGTGCCCCAGGCCTCATGTGTGTTGTGTGTGGATCGTCCCGTGTGGTCCTCCTGGCGTGCCCCAGGCCCCGTGTGTGTTGTGTGTGGATTGTCCTGCGTGGTCCTCCTCGTGTGCCTCAGGCCCTGTGCGTGTTGTGTGTGGATCGTCCCGTGTGGTCCTCCTGGTGTGCCCCAGGCCCCGTGCATGTTGCGCATGGATTGTCCCGCGCGGTCCTCACACGTCCAGAGCGAATGCCTGTTTCTATCCCAGTGTATAGAGGAGGAAGCTGGGGCTCAGGGAGGCCAGCTACAGTGGGAGCTGATGGGCCTGGCCTTAAATCGGGTCTCCCTGGGCCCAAGTCTGTGATCTCCATGTTCCTGCCCAAATTGTGTCCCTTTTGGCCCAGACAGGTGAGGGTGGGAGGTTCTGTTCAGACCCGCAGGACACTGAGGCTTGAAGCAGTCCACAGAGTCTCCTGATGTGGGGACCGCTAAGGTGGGCAGAGATGTATGGTGGGAGAGGCGCGTGGTGGGGGAGGTGCGTGGTAGGGGGCGGCGCGTGGCGGGGGAGGCGCGTGGCGCGGGGAGGTGCGTGGCGCGGGGAGGTGTGTGGTAGGGACGTCGTCCCATCTCCTGTGGCCTCTGGGGCGCAGCTGTCCTCTCCACCCCAACCCCCCTCTGATGATGGTGGCATATTGCCACTGACCCCATCCGTCCTAGAATCTGGCAGTGAGCGCTGGGATTCCCCAGTCCGGGACAGCGGGGTTCTCTGTGCTCTTGGGAGGGCCTGGTGTCAGAATAGTGGGGAAATAAATACCCCAAGAGGGCGGGGCACAGCCCAGTGCCTACAGACCTAGGCTGAGTCACCAGGCTGGGGTCAGGTGGGAGCCCCTCAGGTGACTCTGTGGGCCCTTGCTGGAGGGCGGGATAGGCCCGTTCGGCTCAGGGCCAGCCTCCCCGGTGGGCTTTCTGGCGAGGTAGTTGGACATTTTATGTGGCGCCCACGGAAGCTTCTAGGCCTCATGAGGCCATGCTCAGATGGTGCTGGGGTCCGGGTCAGACTCCCCTGGTCAAGCCACCACAGGCCGTCCTGGATGCCGGGAGGACACAGACCTCGCTTCTTGATGCGAGGAGTCTCAGAGAGTGTGCAGCCATCTGTAGTCGGTCCGAGGGTCTCTGGACGGACGGGGACTAACCACGCCTCTTCGGAGGCCTGGGAGGAGCCCGTCTCAGGAGACCCACGGGGAGTGGGTAGCCGGCCTGTCGGGTGGTAAGTGCCCAATAAATGGTCACCACTGTGACCACTGGGGCTCTGCAGTGGCACTTTTCCATGAAATGTTCCTAAAATGGGGCCGTGGTGTTTTTTTTTTTGAGATGGAGTTTCGCTCTTGTTACCTAGGCTGGAGTGCAATGGCGTGATCTCGGCTCACCACAACGTCCGCCTCCTGAGTTCAGGCAATTCTCCTGCCTCAGCCTCCTGAGTAGCTGGAATTACAGGCACGCGCCACCATGCCCAGCTAATTTTTTGTATTTTTAGTAGAGACGGGGTTTCACCATGTTGACCAGGATGGTCTCGATCTCTTGACCTCGTGATCCACCTGCCTCGGCCTCCCAAAGTGCTGGGATTACAGGCGTGAGCCACCATGCCTGGCCTGGGCCATGGCTTTAAGTATCAGTTGAGAGTGTGGGGGCTAAGGCCCCCTGGTACCCTAAAGGTTCACCGAAAAATCAGACAGGAGGGGCTGGGCGCAGTGGCTCATGCTTATAATCCCATCACTTTGGGAGGCCGCGGCGGGCGGATCGCCTGAGGTCAGACGTTCCAGACCAGCCTGGACAACATGGTGAAACCCCGTCTCTACTCAAAATACAAAAATTAGCCCAGTGTGACGGCACGCACCTGTAATCTCAGCTACTCGGGGGGCTGAGGCAGGAGAAGCGCTTGAAACCGGGAGGCGGAGGCTGCAGTGAGTCGAGATTGAGCTACTGCACTCAACAGAGTGAGACCCTGTCTCCAAGAAAAAGAAAAAAATAAAATCAGATAGGAAGTAGATTTATTAACTGGACAAAGGGCAAGAAAGTTGAACATTGATACAGGAAAACCTCCTGTATGGGGACATTGCTTATTTTTATGCTTAGGGTCAGCAGAGTGTGCACAGTGGTGTAGAAACAGGGTTGGGTGGGAAGAACCTGAGCTCACGCCTGGGCTGAGCGGACCCAGTGAGGCCGTCTGCTCGGACTCCTCTTGGCCTCTCTGAGCGGCGCTCCTTCCTTCTGGGTGTGGCAGGACCGTCTCTGGGATGGCAGGTCTGGGACCCACAGTCAAACGAGGTAGGTCAGGGAATTTCTGTATGGCCAGTTTTTACACGGCTGGGGGAGGGATCGGTAGAGTGCTATTTTTAGGTTTTCTGGCTGGCTTTGCGGGAAAGGGGTTCTGGTTTCTAAGACCTGCTTGGGGGAAGAGGCATCCTGGTTTCTGTGGCCAGCTCTGGAGAGGATGAACCGGACAGAAGAAGGCCTCAGGTTGGGGTGTTGTTTTCTGAGCCCCAGCATTTACCACGGGCGTCAGGATTGGCATTTTTCATTAAATGTTCCTTACATTGGGCCATGGTTTTACTTTTTTTTTTTTTTTTTCAAAGGCAAGGGCTCACTCTGTCACCCAGGCTGGAATGCAGTGGTGTAATCATGGCTCCAGCTTCGATCTCTGGACTCAAGTGATCCTCCTGCCTCAGCCTCCCAAGCAGTTGGGACCACAGGCATGTGCCAGTATGCCCAGCTAATTTTTAAATTTTTAGTAGAGGCCAGGCATGGTGGCTTACACCTGTAATCCCAGTATTTTGGGAGGCTGAGGTGGTTGGACCGCCTGAGGTCAGGAGTTCGAGACCTGCATAGCCAACATGGTGAAATCCCGTCTCTACTAAAAATACAAAAATTATCTGGGCATGGTGGCAGGCTCCTGTAATGCCACCCATGTGGAAGACTGAAGCATGAGAATTGCTTAAACCTAGGAGGTGGAGGTTGCAGTGAGCTGAGATCGAGCTACTGACTCCAGCCTGCGTGACAGACTCCATCTCGAATAAATAGTAGGGATGAATGAATGAATGAATGAATAAATAAATAAATAAATTTTTGGTAGAGATGGGGTCTCCCTATGTTGCCCAGACTGGTCTCAAACTCCTGGGCTCAGGTGATCCACCCACTGGGCCTCCCGAAGTGCTGGGATTACAGGCGTGAACCACTGCACCTGGCCCAAGGAGCCCCCATTACGCGCGGTCTGAGAAGCCCCCTGTCCCCATCGATGTCTTCAGGTTGCCTCCTCCCGGGCCTTGGAAGAGACACTGTTATTCCCTGTTTGTGACGGGGCCCCTGAGGCCAGCTAAAGGTGCCTGCACACTCTCTGAGACTTCTCCCATCAAGGGGTCTGTGTCCTCCCAAATCTGAGACGGCCTGTGGTGGCTCTGACCGGGGAGTCTGTCGGGAGAGCCTTGGCAGCAGCTCGGGCCTGTCCTCGTGAAGCCTAGACGCCTCCCTGGGCAGCATATAAGAAGCCCAACTACCTCGCCACTCAACGGATGGTTTTAAATACCAATTGAGGGGATTAAAATGATCTTTTAATTTAAAAAATTTTTTTTTTTTAAGGCAGAATCTCGCTCTGTTGCTCAGGCTGGAGTGCAGTGGCACGATCTCAGCTCACTGCAATCTCCGCCTCCCGGGTTCAAGTGATTCTCCTGCCTCAGCCTCCCAAATAGCTGGGGTTACAGGTGCCCACCACCACACCCGGCTCAGTTTTGTATTATTATTATTTTTAGTAAAGACAAGGTTTTGCCATGTTGGCCAGGCTGGTCTCGAACTCCTGATGTCAGGTGATATGCCCGCCTTGGCATCCTGAGGTGCTAGATTACAGGTGTGAGCCACCGTGCCTGGCCTAAAAAGGCTCTCTCTGTTGAGGGTCTGGCGTTGTAGGGAGAGCACCAGACTCAGCCCTGGAGCCCCTTTGGCCACCCTGCCTGCTTCCAGGTGACACTAGGTCAGTCTGTGTCCGCCCGGCCTCAGTTTCCTTCTCTGTGCTTAGCAGCCCGGCGCAGGCCCATCTCAGAGGTCCCTCCCAGCCTTAGGGTACCCGGATGCAGGACCTTGGAAGACGTTGGGATTTTTCAAAAGAGGAAAGTGGGTGTGGACGTCCCTGGTAGGAGCCTTTGCTGGGTCTGGCTGGGCAGCGTGTACCTAAGCCCCGCTGGGCCCCTTCGGACCACCAGCAGGCCAGCTGCCTGTCTGCCGTCACAGGTGTTCTGCGGGTGGGGGTGCTGGACACTTCTAAAGAGTTTTAATTGGCAGAGGCTGCCGTGTCCGTGGTGGGAGACGTTCTGGAGGCTTGGGGCTGTGTTGTTTTTTCTTCACGCCATTAATACCAGTGACCTTTTTGCCTCCATCATTAATTAAGTACAAACATTTCAGGCATCTCCATGGTCCTGGTCTGGCATTATCTTGACCTTAGGTGACTTGGAAATTCCATATTTGGCCTTCACTGAATGAGGCAGAGAAGAGCAATCAGGGACGGGCTGGAAATTGAGAGCTTAGAGCCACATCTTGTGGCCATCCAGAGGCGGGCCTGTGGGATTATTGGCGTGAGCCACCCTGCAGCGGTGAAGACGGAGCAGGACTGCCTTGGAGGTGGGCACAGAGCAGGACTCTCTGGCTTGACCACCGTGGATGAAGCTGGGCTCAGCCCTGGGCTGGGGGAGACAGGAAGGAGTGTGGGACATGCCCCCGCCCACCTAGGACCCAGTTTAGTTTAAGGAGACACAGCCCAACCACCTAGGTAACAGGTGATGGATGGGGAGGCAGGGGTGAAAGGTGTCTTGAGGGATGGGTCAGGTGGTGGGTTACAGGGGAGCAGAGCAGGGTGGGGGGTGTGAGCCCAGATGGCAGGCTCCCTACCCAGGTGCGCCCTGCGCGGGGCTCCTGACCCAGTGAGAGGCTGGAGGCTGGCACCTCCCTGGAGGCCTCTGCCACTTGGGTAGAAGGAGGGGGACGTAGTCTCTTGCTGCTCAAAGGAGCGGCTTTCTTTCCAAGTGTCAGCTGGTTTTCCCTCATCCTTCAGCAAGAACTACCATGCGCCGATATGCCCCTGAGTCACTTCCTAGTGCCGCGGTCTCACGAGCCGAACATTTGTTTTGGTTAGGTTTTTTTTTTTTTTTTTTTTTTTTTAGAGTTTCTAAGCAGAAGAAAAGAAAATGTCATTGATATTAATATCGACTTCGTCTCCAACACAGTTCTAGACGTGGCTGGTGAAAGTTCTGAAATCACGCCAACATGGAATTCCAGTGCTTCTGTGAATAAAGTGGGGCACAGATCCAGTTAAATGAGCAGCTACCCTCTGACAGTGCCCTAGCAGCAGTTTGAAAGTTTCCCATGGTGGAACTGGGGGTGCAGGGTGTCTAGACCTCACCCTGCTAGAGTGGCTGCCGCCCCCACATCTAGACCTGCTCTAATGGTTATAAAGATCTTACTCTTTTTTGTCTTCATTTATTTATTTTTTTGAGACCATGTCTCTCTCTGTCACCCAGGCTGGAGTGCAGCGGCGTGATCTGGGCTCATTGTAACACCCGCCTCCCAATCCAGCGACTCTTCTGTCTCAGCCTCCCGAGTAGCTGGGATTACATGTGCCTGCCACCGTGCCCGGCTAAGTTTTGTACCTTTAGTAGAGGCGGGTTTCACCATGTTGGCCAGGCTGGGCTGAGCTCCTGACCTCAAGGGATCCACCCGCCTCGGCCTCCCAAAGTGTTGGGATTACAGGCGTGAGCCGCCCGCCGCGCCCGGCCCACTGATGTTAATAAAGATTTTAGTGTGTCTGCCAATTTAGGAGGCAGAGGATCAGACGACTCCGGCCTTACAAGACAGTTTTATGCCAATGTGCAGAAAGCTGATGTTCTTGCTCTTGTTAAAATAGTCGCGTTGTTGAGATGGAGTTCACTCTTTTAAAGTGTGTGCAGTTCAGGGGTTTTCAGCGTATTCACAAGGCCATGTATCCACCACAAATTTTAAAACACTTTCATTACCTCCAAAAAGAAAGCTCAAACCCATTAGGAGTGACTCCTCAGCCCCCCAACTTTCCCTAGCCCCTGGCCACCACTGATTCAAATCTCTGCGGGTTTGATCTTTGCTGACCCCTGGGATGACGCTGGGCAAGTGACTCAATTCCATCTGCTCCCGAGTGTGTTTGCAGAGCGGCGTGTGTACCCGTGAGGGTGCCCTTTCACTCCCCACCTCCCGAGCACCCACATTTCCAAAAGAAACAGAGGCCTGTTTGTGTTCAAAGGACGCTCCTGACTCACGAAGCCCTGCAGCCCTGTGGAGGCACCAGGAGGCCTCCCATCCAAACAGCACGGCCGGCCGTGGAGCCAACCCGGGCCTCCCTGTTCCCGCTCCACCTGGGCAGGCCCCTTGCTGGTCCCCCGCCCCTCCCCTGCTTCCCCCCTATGCCTCTCCTGCACCGGCCGCTGTTCCATCATTCCCCCACTCCGCCCTTGGGTCCCCTCCACCCCTACACTATGCCCCCATCCCCTTCCTTCCCCCTCCTCCCAAAACCCTGCCTCTTTCATCCCTTTCCTCTCCCCACAACCTCTGGCACCCCGTCCTTTGTCCCTGTCCTCCTTCCTCCCATCCCCCTTTCCTCTCTCCCTCTCTCTCCATCTCTCCCCGCACCACCTTGGTCCACTCACCCACTTCCTGTCTCCTCCATTCTGACTCCATGCCCTCTATCCCCACCTCTCCCAGCCCCATCTCCACCCCTCCTCTCCATCCCTCCCCTTCCGTCCCTCCTCCTCCCTCTTCTTCCGTCCCTCCCCTCCATCCCTCTCCATCCCTCCCCTCCATCCCCCTCCATCCCTCTCCATCCCTCCCCTCCATCCCCCGCCATCCCCCTCCATCCTTTCCCTCCATCCCTCCCCTCCATCCCCCCTCCATCCCTCCCCTTCCATCCCTCCCCTCCGTCTCTCCCTCTCCATCCCCCAATCCCTCCCCTCCATCCTCCCCCCAATCCCTCCTGCTGAGAGTGGGAGGGAGGGAGGAGAAGCTGGAGCTGGAGACTGGGTCCCTGCAGGTGGCGTGAGTGTCACCCCGAGGGCCCCTGCAGCTTTGTCCCCACCTCTGTTTGCTGGGCACCTCGAGTAGGGTTCTGGGTTCTTGCAAGAGCCTCGGAGAGAAAATCGTCTTTGCGTTTCTTGCTTTTTTCACTTGCACCTTTTTACCTTTTTCACTCCTCCACCTGGTTTATTCGAACCCTTCCCCTTCAGACCAGAAAGCGCCCAAATAGAAATTAGAAGACCTTAACGTTTTTTCAGGTGTGAAAGGTGGCAGGTCCTTGCCAGTTTGCAGGGACAGGTGGCTGACAGTGAGGTGACGAGAGAGATGCTCCTCCATAGTGCCCACGTCCCAGGCAATGCCATCATCCCCACAAGCAGCTCAAGTGTGCTGAGTGTCTCACTCTGCCGTCACCAGAGTGTGGCTTCCACCTCGTGCTTCAAGGTGGCTGCTCAGCTCCTGCCATCTCGTTGTGTTCCATGCAGCAGTAAAGAAGCAGGGGGGGCAGCTCTTTCCTTTTAAATGCATGACCCTTCCTCACCTCCCCTTTCTTTCTTACACAGTGTCCAGAACGTGCTTCTGGGGCCCTTCCTTGCTGCAAGGGAGACTGAGGAACGCTGTCTTAGCCGGCAGCCGTGAGCCATTGCTCATCTGTCTCTCGTGGAAGAAGGGGACAAGGACTTCAGGGCGCAGGCGGCAGCAGCCTTTGCCCCAGCCGGGAGAGACGTGGCGCCTTGGCGCTCTGCCTCCCTCCGCATCCCTCCCCGTTTCCCATTCCTGGCCTCTCGGGTGGTTTCTTCCCACACCTCTTGGGAGGAAGCAATGTAGTCAGGGGCTGGGAGGCTGCGATCTGTGTTCGCTCCTGGACTCACGGCCACAGTTCCTCCTGGATTCCGGGAGGCCTGCCTGGGGTGCACGCCGTCAGCCCCTCTGTGACAGGCAGCAGGGCTTCGTGTGGTCGCTGTGGAGCTGGGCTCTGGGTCCTCGGAAGAAACCACTGCCTGGGGTCCTGGCCTGCGCCCCCTGGTTCCACCCCGGGAGTCTGGGCTGTGTGGAGGGCTCTGTGTCCTGTGGATGTGCCAGGCTGGCATGATCCATGCTGCCCGTTCCCTGGCGGCCACTCCTGCCTGGGGACCTACCCCAGCCCTCGGGGGTCACCCTCTCACACCTGGGCGTCACCGCCTCACGGACTGTGCACAAACGCTGTTAGTTAGTAGCCAGTTTTCCCAGGCAGGATGTTGGGTCCTTCCACAGCAGAGCCGGTAATTCACGGGTCATCCTAGGAGTGGCCCCGTGGGGTCATGTATTATTCACGGGGAGCACTCATATTCCAGCCTGGGGTTCTTTCTTCGTGGAAGCTGTGGAGCCCTCAGCCTTGTATCAATATTAACAATGGAAACATTAATAAACCACCACCACGTCGGGAAAGCCTGATTAGGTTTAACAGGGGACAGAGAAGAAAGAAGAAAAATTTCTTTTGTAAATGAAGTGTCTTCTGAACAAACAGCAGAGCCTGGCCGGGTGCCCTGGGGAGTTTCCTCGGATATCCTGATGTGCGTGGTCTTTGTGGAGCAGGTGCTGATGGGCTGGCTGGCTTAATTTATTTGTGCAGTTACTGCTGTGTGGGACTGGTCCTCAATGCGGAGCTGTGGGCTGTGCCCGCATCTGCCCCAAGGAGAGCCATGTGCTCCCCCAGGCCCTGGAACCAGTGCCTTTCCCTCCCAAGCATCCTTCAGTCTTTCCAGGGGTGTCAGGGTGGCCCTGGGGAGAGAAGGGAAGCCAGGACCGCAGATCACTGTGCCCGTAGCCACTGTCACTCACTCCTTTGACTCCTAGGCTGTTAGGAGGTGTCAGGCCAGTCTAGAAAGCCGGCAGGTAGCACCCAGAGCAGGCATGCTCTCTCCTGCACAGGTGCGGGCATGCTCTAGGTTCCTGCCCTGAGCCCCCACTCTTCAGCACCCCCTGTAAGAGGAGCAGTGTGATGACTCTGACTTCCTGGAAGAGGAACCCAGGCCAAGACATGGGTGGGGCGGCTTGTCTGGGGTCACCTGGCGTCCGACCCCTAGCCTGTGGTTTGCGATGTGTGGCCTTGGCCAAGGCTGCCTCCCTGGGCCTCGGTTTCCCACACCAAGGGCGGAAGGACAGGTGGTACTGGGACTCCTTTCAGCTGAGCTCCAGATCCCTGCTGGGCCTGCCTCAGGCCGACCTGATCTCAGCAAGAGCAAAGAGCTCCTGGAGTGAGCCTTCCCTGGGGACTCGGCGTCCCCGCCCCCCCTGGCAGGGACCTTCATTTCAATGCTGTTCTTGTCGCCTCCTTGTGAATAACTAGCGTCCCGCCAGGGCCTGGTGTCCTTTAATTGGGGTAAGTGTCACTTTTGTTTCTGCGGTGGGGGAAATTAAATTGTGTGTGCACACAATTAATCTTGCTAATGGCAGCCTCCCTGGATCTGGAAATTAAAAGTTAAGTGTCTTGAAGCCAGTGCTGGGATGACGGCCTTTGGAACAGATGAGTCGGTGTGGGCTCATGATACTGATTGGGGTGGAGTCTGCTGCTTGACTGGCCCTGACTCTGTTTGGGGGACGTGGGTCTCATCTTGTCCGAGGAGAGGCTGAGACCTGGAGACGTGGACGCTGGAAAAGCCCTTCCTGGAGCTGTGTCCGTCTCTGAGAGTGACGTGGCTCCTGGACACAGCGGCTTCTATGGAAACTGCCCTGGTGACCCGGGGCTCCTGGCCCCGTCTGGGCTTGGGTTCAAAACAGCTGGCGGCCTGGAGGGCTCAGGTGTGTGCGTCCCCACGTGCAGCCGCTGCTTTGTTTTGTTTTATGGACTGTTGTGAAATACACAGATGCGACATTTAGCTTCTAACTGTTTCCCAGTGCTTGGTCGGTGGCTCTCATCACACTCACGATGCTGAGCAGGCATCACCACTGGCCATCTCCGGAATTCCTTCATCACCCAAGCGGACGCTGCCTCCATTCAGCACTCACCCCACCCAGTCCCTGCCCCACGCCCCTCTACTTGCTGTCTTCATGAGGCTGCCGGCTCCAGGGGCCTCATGTAAGGGAGTCCTGTGGGGAATCCTATGGGATTCATCCTTTATGACCGGCCTGTTTCCCTTAGCACAAGGCCCTCAAGGTTCATCCCGGGGGTGCTGCCTGGCGGGGTCTCCCCCTTCAGCCTGAGCTCGGGCGTGGGAAGTGAGGGTTCCTGGTGGTTAGCAGCAAGGAGTGGCCGCCTTCTGTGGACACCGAGTTGCTCTGCATGGAGGAGGGTCGCTGTGATTGCGCCTGTCTTTCCTTCAGGGCTGGTGGTGAGGAGGCGGTTCACACGGGAGCCTCACCTTCCCTCCCTCTGCGTCTGGAGGCCTCTCCTGCGCAGGTGGGGAGCTGGGAGTCCCTGGGGGTTGAGGGAACAGATGTGCGGGAGAAGTGGGGGCGGCCGGGGCCACAGGAGAGCCCTGGGCTGGTCCAGCTCTGTCACCTCCACCTGCAGTGTGGCCTTCGGGAGTGGCTTCCCCTCCTTGGGCCGCAGTTCCCTCATCTTGCAATGGGGGCTCATCCCACCCACCGGAGGTGCTCATGGGGACATCATGGGAACCGAAGGTGAGAACCCCTGAACACGCAAAAGCAGCCCCTGGGTGCGGGGCTGGGGATGGGAGGCAGGGGCAGGGGCGCGCGTGGCCTCGTCGATGGCGGTGTGGGGCCGGCCATCATCCCTCTGGTCTGTGTCCTGGCTGCTGTGATCTCATCCCTCAGCCTCTGATGTCCCTGGGGTGCTGGGGTCTGGGAGGGTCTCTGTTGGGAGTCCATGGCGTCTCCAGGGAGGTGCGTGGAATGTATGTGTGACAGTGGAGATGGCTGCGCAGTGTGACCTGTGCACTTGAAAATGGTCAGGAAGTTACATTTTGTGGGTGGGGTGGGACCCGGGTGGGCCTGGGCTGCAGTTGCCCTGTGTAGAGTTAGGACCGGAGACCCGTGAATTCCCTGGGCCCAGATGTCCACTCCTTTGAAAATCCAGCTTCTGCTGGGGCCTGCGCTCCCTGGAAGTGGCAGGTGGGTGGGCTTGGAGCAGCTGCGTTCAGCTTTGTGCCCCTCCAGGGGGGTCTGGGGGCCTCACTGCCCTTGCCCCCGCCTCCATCCTGGGATTGTTTTCTGCTTCCAGTCCATTGGTTTCCATAGCGAGTCCCTGAGGGCTGTGGAGGAGAGGAGGTCTCTTCCTGCTGGATGGGCCGGCAGATGGCCGCCACCCCACCCTGCCCCAGAGGAGGGGAGACTTCTGCGTGGGGCCTGCTGCCTGGGCCCGCCTCTGAGCTGGGCTGAGCCCCAGGGAACCCCTCTGGGAACCACCCCTGCTGAGGGAGAGCAGCAGGGCCCGGGGCGGGGCGCCCAGGGCTTGGCACCTGCCTGGTCCGGCGGGCCACCCCTCCCCCGCGTGTCTGGGAAGTCCTGCCTGCAGGGCAGCATCGGCCCGGGACCTGCTGTGCATCGTGGAAGAGTGGCCATACCTTGGCGTGTCCACCTGCCCAGGCCAGGGAGGGGAGCTCCGTGAGCCCAGCAGACCCCTCCCTGGAGTCCTGATGTGACACAGGCTTTCGCGCTTGCGAAATTACCCGCTCTCCTGGTGACAGCGCTCTGACCCTCTGTGTGCAGCCCCTGGCTCTTTCTGGATGTGGGTGTTGCCAGCGGAAGAGGGAAGTCTTGTTGGCGTAAATGATGTGTGTGGTGCCCTGAGGAGCAGGGGGAGTGGACTCCTGGCCGTCTGTGGGCCTGTCTTGTTTACTTGTCTCCTGTAGGCGACTGCGGATTTGTAACCCCCTACCCCCCACCCCACCACACACACAGGTGCAGACACATGGGCCTCACTGACTCTGACAGGGGCCTGGGCTCAGTGTGGGATGCCTTCAAGTCAGGGTCTTCCCTTTGTCTGGGGCTGGCGAGAGCCATACCCTGGCCAGAGCTCAGACGGCATCAGATGGGACCTGGGTTTGAGTCCTTTGAGCTGGGGGACCTTGAGCAGGTTACTTAGCCTCTCTGAATTATTTAAGTTTTTTTTTTTTTTTTTTTTGAAATGGAGTCTTGCTCTGTCGGCCAGGCTGGAGTGCAGTGGTGTGATCTCGGCTCACTGCAACCTCCACCTCCTGGGTTCTCAAGCAATTCCTTGCCTCAGCCTCCAGAGTAGCTGGGATTACAGGCTTATGCTGCCTGGCTAATTTTTGTATTTTTAGTAGAGAGGCAATTTCACCTGTACTTGGCCAGGCTGGTCTTGAACTCCTGACCTCATGATCCACCCACCTCAGCCTCCCAAAGTGCTGCAATTGCAGGTTTCAGCCGCCTCGCCCAGCCGAAGCCTCTCTGAATGATAATGGCCCTCCCTGTGGCAGGGTCAGGCACACACCGGCTCTGAGACCCCTCCTCCAGGATGGAGTCTTTGTGGCCACTGCTCAGGTACCCGTGGGCCAAGGCAAGCGTCAGATGAGACCCAGCCCCTCAAGTGCTGTTCTCGTGGAGTTTCTTGAATGTGGCGGAGCCCTCCCACCTGCAGGAAGATTTGGGGTTGCCTGGGACCCTGGGGCCCACATGGGTGCTCCTTCCTGTCTTCCCCCCGCACCTGCTCCAGCCCCTTTACCCCTGCTTTCTGAGCTGCATCCCGGCCTCCCAGGGTGGCTCTGGGCCTGGCTGGGCCTTCCTGCCCCAACCTGTCAGTACGGAGATGAGACCGGGTCTGTCTCTGGCGCATGCTTTTCTCCGCGATCTGTAGCGAGGTTGAACTTGGGTGTCTAGCACAGTCCCCTTACTGGTGGGTTTGTAGTAGCCGAGAACGTTGGTCTTGGAACATCTGAGTTTGGTTGTCACCAGTGGGCCATCAGTAGCACCAGTGTTCCTTCCAGCCCAAGGATAAGTGGGTGAGGCTTTGTGAAGGGTTAGGGGTGGGTTTGCGAGGTCAGGGAGATGGCATGGAGCGTGTGCCCACCTCTACCTTAGGGCAGCTGAGCACCACCAGGTGAGGCCAGATGCAGGGTCCAGTCACTGTGAGCTGGTAGCTGGAAGTTCAAGGCGGGGGCCCAGCAGAACACCCCATGCCTTGGTGCCTTGGGAGGGGTCTTCCCTGGGGTCACGTCTTACCTGCACCCTGAGTGCCTTGCTTTGGTAAAATCTGAACCACAATTGCACGCTCCTGGCAGTGTGCAACTATTAACAAATAAAGCCCTTGCACAGCCACATCGGCAGACCCTCGGGGAGTCCTGGCTGCTGCTGTGCCCTTGAGTCAAGACTTGTTTTGGAATTAGAGAGCTCTGAGAAACACAGGTGGCCGGGGCTGAGATTGCTCATCGATGTGACAGGAATGCCTGAGCACACCAACCTTGAACTTTCGGGGAAGAAGCAGGGGCCAGCGGCACGGGCTGGGTGGGGCTGGCGCACCCACGGCGGCTGGACGTGGACCAAGCAGCCAGCCAGCTGCAGGGGCTGCACGCACGTTCCACGCCGGGCCCTTGGTCGAGTGGGCTCAGTTTCAGGAGAATCCAATCGCAGGACACCGGGGAGCAAATGAAGTCACTGGTTCAGCGAAGACTCATGCATTTTGATGAATATTGGCTGTGCTTTCCAGTCTGCTGGAGAGAAACCTCTGGAAGGGCCCAAATTATCTAGGCTCTACCTGTCCCTGTGGCTGGCTCAGGTGGGGTCATCGGGCTGGAAGTGGGGCTGAGGGTGTGAGTCGTGGACAGCACTGAACCCTCTGGCTGAGTGGGAGGGGACGCTGGTGTGCACCTGCGATCGGGGCTGGGTGTCCCTGAGAGAGCTGCCGTCCAGTGGGCCCTCCGTCTCCGGGTGTTTGGTTCTGCTCCACACCAGCAGTCTCATGGAGCCATCCAGCTCATGCATGTTTCTTGAGTGAATAAAGCTAATTAAAAGTCTTCAGAGTCAAAACATTTTTAAAACCAGAGAGTTTTTTTTTTTTTTTTTAAAGCAAACTTCTGATTGAAGCATCTTCTGCATATTTATAAAGACGGCTGTGCTAAGCAGACAGCTTGGTGATGTCCCTTAAAGTAACAGCCCGGGAGCCAGCCTGGGTGGAGAGGATGCCCTGGGTGGGCCAGCATCTGCTGAGTGCTTGTGGACGCCCCACCACGCCTCCCAGGCTGGTGCCCACCTCCCTCATCGTTGACAAAGTGTGGTGGGAGTTGAGAAGGGCAGCTGGCCTGCTGCAGGGAGCACCCAGGTGCCTCAGGAAGCGCTGCTTTGATGAGCGCCCTTTGAGCTGTACTTTGGAGGAGCCTGGGATCCGGCCGGGGAGGTAGGGGAAGGGCGCCCCAGGAGCGTGAGGCGGGCTGCCTGGCGGTACTGGGTGATTAATGATCACATGTGCTCCCATGCTGCTCATCTAGGTGGATGCATCGCACGTGTGCATGTGTGTGTGCGTGGGGGATGGTTGCCATTTATTTCGGATTCCCTATTCTCATGAGTTGCTAGAATCGTCGCCAGGCTGGAGTGTAGTGGCGTGATCTTGGCTCACTGCAACCTCTGCCTCCTGGGTTCAAGAGATTCCCCTGCCTCACCCTCCCGAGTAGCTGGAACTACAGATGTGCGCCACCACACTCCGCTAATTTTTTGTATTTTAGTAGAGACGGGGTTTCACCATGTTGGCCGGGCTGGTCTTGCTCTCCTGACCTTGTGATCTGCCCACCTTGGCGTCCCAAAGCACTGGGATTACAGGCAGGAGCCACTGTGCCCAGCCTACTAGAATCAGTTTAAGCAAAGTTGCTAGTCACCTGTTGCCCTCAAGTGAGGGTTTTGGGATGTACTTGAGCCTCAGAGTGGCACTGGATCCCGGGGAGGCTTCTCATGTGCTGCTTTGGGTAGTGAGCTTCCTGTCACGGGAGGCATGCCAGAAGCTGCTGCTGGCATCGCACAGGCAACCAGAAGACTCTCCAGGTCCAGTGCTTGCGGCCTGCTCTGAAGTGCCTCAGCTTCTGCAGCAGGTCAGCAGCTGACTTGGCTCCATTCCTGTCCCCGGCCCTGACTGCCCACTGTGGCTCACACCCGTCAGCCCCACGCTCACCTGCCGCACCCTGGTGGGGAGGCCATCTCAGCAGATGAGTCTCAGCCATTTGTGCAGAGAATTGTTGTCAATTACCAGGGCTTTTCACATGATTAGAGGAATGAAAAATGAGCAGACGATGAAGGGCTCATCTGCCCGAGGAGTGGGGCGTGGGGACATCCGAGCCTTTTGCAGGCTTAGGAACTCGACTCGCCATGCCAGTGAGGAGGGAAGGATCCAGAGAGAGTGGCAGGGGGTGGGGGCACAGGGATAGCGCCTGGGAGGTTGTTCCCTGGGAAAGAGGCCCATTAGGGGGCCAAACCTGGCATGGGGTGGGCATGGGGCCCCCATCCTGCATGCGGGGTGCCAGGGGCCTCTGGGGAAGGCAGAACTTCTGTCCTGCAGTCACAGCACACTGTCCCTGACTTCTTGGCATGGCAGAACCCCTCTTGTCCTCCTGGACCTCTCAGCTGTTGCTCCCCTGGGGGTCCTGCTTCGGTGGCTGGCTGCCTCTGCTGCAGGGGTTCAGGGCCCCTGGGGGTCACCTTATGGCGTTTGTATCCCTGAGCCTATCTGCTCTGAAGGGCTGAGCATTGCATTTGTGACATTCATCCTCATACTGGCGTCCACTGTCCGCCGTAACAAAATAGCATGGGCCTGGTACCGGAAAACATGGGGGACGGACTCTGCCCTCTCCTGGAGGCCAGAACTCCAGACTCAAGGTGTGGTTGTCGGCAGGGCCATGCTTCTTCCAGAGGCCCCGTGGGAGGGGCCTTGCCTGCCTCTTCCAGCTTCTGGAGGCTCCCGGTGTTCTTGGCTTGTGGCCACATCATTCGATCCTGCATCTGACTTCACCCAGCCTCCCTTTCTCCCATGTCTTCTCTTCTTTTGAGGGCCCCGGTCACAGTGGATCGAGGGCCCACCTTACTCCAGGGTCACCTCATCTTCACTCACTACATCCACAGCGATCCTGATTCCAGAGAAGATGGCATTCTGAGGCTCCAGGAAGGACATGAACTGTCGGGGAGGCTCGCCAGCCCCGGACAGATGTCAGTTGGTCATGGCAGCTGCGTGTTCTGGGCAGGCGCAGCAAGGCAGCCCTCAGGGCTGTGAAGGCTGAGCACGTGGGGGCTGTGTCTCCTTGCTTCGCCCCCTCATTGCAGGGTTCCGTCTGGACCCCGCTTTTTCTTTGCCTTGCTTTCTGTTTATTGACAGTCTGCTCCCTGCCCTGGAATCTGAGCGCTCTGCTGGGCATGGCTGGGCCTGTCTGTCCACGGTGTCCCGTACAGCCTGGGGCCTGCCACACAGCTGTCTGGGGATGGCTGCCTCTTGCCTCTCTTGTTTTCAGCAGCGTATCTCTTGGGGGAGGAGGCTTCTGGAGAGTCAGTCGAGACTAGGTTGAAAGCTTGACGCCCTCCTTTGTAACCCTGCATACCCCCTGGGCACCTGCCAAGCAGGAGGCGTCATGCTGGGATCCTGTGCCAGGCGCCCTGGCAGGTTCTCAGCACATACTTGCTGCACGTCTGGTCTGCACCCTCCCCGGTGCTGCCGTGATGCCAACCGGGGTCACCCAACACCTCCACCCTCACATGCTGCCCAGGGTAGTCAGAAGGATGGAATTGGTTTTGATAGGACATTGAATAATTAATTCCTGTCTGGGATGAAAATATAGAATATTAAATTATACATTTGGTACCAGGCACATGAGAGAGCCTTTCGAAGTTCCCGGCCACTGCCAGGCCACCTCGAGGACGCCTGGGACCTCGGCAGTTTCCGGTGGGCGGCTGCCAGGCTCACCCTGGACCTCCGGCCTTTCTCTGCACCTTCCTTGAGGTTGATCTGAGCCGGCTGCGAGTGAGTGTGGCTTGTTGCTTAGATTTGCATGTGGCAGAGGGCTCACGGGTGCACTTGGTTGCCCTGTGGCTCCGTGACGTCAGGTGCTCAAGGCCGTGGCAGCGCCCTGGGGCCACCTACTCATCAGTGCCTTCTTACAGGGGGCTTGGCCACATTTATGGTGAGCCTCTGACACACACTTGTCTAGTACCCAGCTAACTCAACACATGTTCATCTATTACCCAGCTAACTCGACACAAGATCGTTGATTACCCAGCTAACTTGACACATACTCGTCCATCAATCACCCAGGTCATTCGACACACACTTGTCCATGACCCAGCTACTCCAGCTCATCTCACAGGTCTCAGGGTGAGCAGGAGAAGGCCTCCTCCAGGGGGCCTTTTTTGATTCCTGGACATCGCCGCCCCCTGCTCTGCTTGGTTAGGGACCCTGCTGGATTCCGGTGCGTCCCAGCTGCTCCATTCTTTACATTGATCACACCCTGCTGGTTCCTTGGAGCTCCAGAGGTCACCCTGGCACCCTGCTTGGCATGCAGCTAGGGTACTCAGTCAAAGCTTGTTGCACCCCTGAGCGAGAAAGCAAGGGCCCCTAAGGCTCCTCGTTACAGAGGAGGGGCTGGGACGCAGAGAGCTCCGGCACTGCTGAGGGTCTGCAGCTGAGACAGGGTCCAGAGCCAGGTTCAGCAGCATGGAGCCCCGCCTTGGTCCCCTCTGGAGGGCTGTGTCACAGGCTGCCTGGCATGGGGGCGGGTGGTGCCTGGGCCATGGGGGGACCCTGAGTAAGTGGGCACCTCCCTGTCCCTGTACCCCCGTGCTCCTGCTCCACGGAGTTGAAGGCTGGATTTGTTGATCTGTCGAATGGGGCGACCTGTCCCTGGGGAAAGGATTTCTGCCCTCGAGGAGGAACCGGGCATATGTGCAAGGAAGGCCAGGCTGCCTGGGCCGAGGGTGTGTCCACACTGAGTGCTCAGCCGCTGTCCCTGGCCCCTGGCCCCACTCCCCACAGCTCTGCACTCCCATTGGAAGCCCACTGGATGGATAGGGACCTCCCCAGTGTGGGTGGTGGGGAAGTGGCAGCTACTTGGACATCCTCTGTGGTTGTGGCTTCCTGGGAGTCCTCCTGAGACAGGCGGCATGTGGGGTCAGCAGGGATGGCCCCTCTAAGGTTGAGCTCTGCCCTGTGACAAACACGCACAGGGGACCTGGTGGTGGTGGAGGTGGGGGCTTGCATCTGCCGGAGAGGCAGCAGTGATGATCACGACTGCATGGAGCAGCTGTGGGCAGTGTGTTGTTGCCCTTACCCTTGTGGGTGCAGCTGCTCCCATCTCACAGCTGAGGACACTGGGACACCGCCTCAGTCCCTGTGGGCCCCCTGGCTGGGGATGGACGGGAGCTGCGTCGGCCACACTCTGAACAATCTTAGTGCTCGGTTCGGTCAGATCCTCCCAGAAGCGCCCACCCAGCCACGGTCACGTCGCAGTCGGCTCTGCAGTGCGTGTGGCCTTCCTTGTGTGGTCCTTTGGCCGCGGTGGTGCCAGCTGCCTGTCCCTGGCCCCTGAGCCTCCCCTGGCTGCCAGATGTCAGCAGAGGTGCCCGCCCCGTGGTACATCGGAGACATAGGCCCGTGCTGAGCTCAGCCCTACACCAAGAGACTGGTCAGAGAGACCTCCGCCTGCTGAGCCTGAGGGCCTGGATGGGCCCCGTGCCTCCTTCGCTGCCAAACAGCCTAGGGAGAAAATGCTGGTGGTGGGGGGCGTCAGGGGCCAAGTGCTTTCCCAGGCTCTCCTGCAGGTGTTCAGAGCAGGAGTGGGCGTGCAGTTGATGGGGGGGGGATTCACACACCTCCTCGTGCCGCGTTACGCTTGTGCTTAATAACCGAGTTACTAAGTCATCGCTTCAGAGATAAGCGCGGATATTGGAAAGTTATTGCGTGCTGTTGGAGACAGAGTTGTGGGCCCCCGCTTCCTATTAAAGTGGCCATTAAGGAGGGAGGCCAGTGAAGCCACTGGAAACCCATCAGCCCCTCCAGGTGATGGCTGCTGTCACCTCTCCCCAGTATCAGGCTGGGAACGTACAGAGGATGAGCAAGCACCTGGAGAGGGGGTTCTGGGGTGAGGCTCAGTTCTGGGGCGAGGCTCAGTCGGGAGGCTGAGGCCGTTCCTTGTGGGTGCTTCCCCTTAAAGGCACAAGGCACTGCCTGCTTTTCTGCAGCATCAGACCATTCAGCTGATGTATGCAGGTGACCACTCTGACCCTTAGTTTCTTCATTTGACAAGGGGTATAGTAACAGTGACCTCATTGGGTAGTTGAGGATTGATGGAGGCAGTGGGGTAACTTCTGAGCCCAGAGCCGAATGTGTCACCCAGAACAGGAGCGTTGGCTGTTCCAAGAAGGTTCCCAGCAGTGTGACGCTCCCACCCTGCTGTGGGAGTGGCTGCGTGGCCTTGCCCGGCTGGCCAGTGGATGGCTGCGTGTCTGGGGTGTGGGTCCCAGCTTCGTGGGCTGCATCTTGGCGTCACTGCACAGAGTGTGGAGCGTGCCAATTACCTGCTGGGGAAGAAAGGCTGCTGGCACCCATCTGAGGCAGAGGGAGCCTCTCCACATACAGCCAGGGCATCCTGGGGCCGGGGAAGGCGGCAGAAGGTGGTCTAGCAGGCTGGGCAGGGGTTCTGTGGAAGCAGAAGGGGGTGGCGGTGGCTCCAATAACCTCGTGCCCTCAGGCTCCCCGTTCCCCAGGTGGGTGGGGAGTGAGACCTGGGGCACACGGCGACTTGCCCCGGGCTGCACCAGGGTTTCAGCTCAGCCTGGCCCAGATGCCAGCCCCAGCATTCCCTGCCCTCCTCTCTGTAGCTGGCCACTGTGCGTCCGGGGCCCCGTGGCCATCCTCCCGCATCGTCCCCCTTCTTCAGGCCAGCCCTGTCTGTGTCTCCCGGCAGAAAGCACAGAGACGGTTTCTGTCTTCCCTGCCTCAGCCCTGCACCCCGGCAGCTCCGATCAGCCTCTGAAGCGGTTCTGCTGCGTCCTCCCTGGCCCGTCCCTGAGGCCTCCCGCCTGGGCCTTCCCACGTCGTCTTGGGCCCAGCCTGGTCAGAAGATTCCTTGGGGCCCCTCCGGTCCTGCCCTCCCTCCAGCCCGTCTCCTCTTTGCAGCCAGAAGCGTCTCTCAAACAGCAGCCTGGCCTTGCACTCCCACTGCCCTTGGCCCTGTGCGCTACAGGCCTCCACGCCCCAGTCCCCTGTGGCCACTGTGGCTGTCCGGCCTGCGCGTGGGCCCTCCCCCTGCCTGGAACGTTCTGCTTGCCTTGGCCGACCGGCTGCTCTCCCTCATCCCAGCGGGCCAGGCTTCCTCCGGGCGGTCGTCTTTGCCCCACCCCCACCCTGTCCCTTGTCGCTCTGCCACTCTTGTCTCCACGGAGCCTCTGATGGCGGTAGTCTGTGGTGCTGGGCGTGGGGGTAGGGGTGGGAGCAGGGCAGGCCTGAATGGGGCCATCCCAAGGGAGCTGCACGCTAGTTTCCAGCATCGTATCGGTCAGGGTTCTCCAGGGAAGTAGAGCCTATAGCAGATGGGTAGATAGGCAGGTGTCACGCCAGTGACTGGCTCGCACGCTCAGGGGGCTGAGAATCCTGAAGTCAGCTGCTCGGAACCCGGAGGTCAGGAAGGTGGTGGTGCAGCTCCCGTCCTGATCCGAAGACCTGAGACTCAAGGGGCTTGATGGCGTGAGCCCCAGTCTGAGCCCCAAGGCCTGAGAACAGGAGCTATTCAGACTCTCAGGCTAGGATTCTAGGTTGCCCAGAGCCTGCCTTGTGTCTGTGGGGCCCCCTCTGCCTGCTGAGGGCTGCTCTCTGCCTGATGAGCTCCATTCCGATCAGCGGTGGATAACCCTCAGCGCTGTGGCCCTGGGCTGCATGGTGGGGGCGGTCAGCTCTGCGAAGCCAGGCCAGGCAGTGGCTGGGACCTGGGTCTGGCCTTGGCACGGAGACTTCGGCCCTGGCCCTGTGGACCCGGGTTCCCAGCCCACCCTGAGTGACCTCCTGAGCCCGGTGCTTGCACACGCGTGATCTGAGTGTGGTGAGTTCACAGCTTGTGCGCTGTGAAGGAAACGCAGGTGAATCGCTCTGTTGGGGCCAGCCGTGGGACAGCCCGCGGTTCTGTTTTCATGGTGACTGTTCACTTTCCCAACCTTGTTCTCCCTGGGCCTGCTCTGCCCTGAGTGGCTACAGAGCCTTGGACAAGACACCTCCGTTTCTAGACCCGCCTTCTCTGTGGGTCAGGTGGAAGCTTTGGGCCTGTGTCATCCCCGAGGCCTCTTGCATCTTGGAGCTCAGACATGGTGAGCAGTGGTGTCTCCACGAGTCCCCTGCTCCCCCCTGGACAGCTTTTCTGCAGGTGCGGACAGGGGAGGGAGATGGATCCTGGGGTCCCACGTGGGAATCCGCCTGTGTACACACCTGCGTTCCAGCCCCTTGGTTCACTGTCTCCACTTCTGGGAAGAGGGAGGGGTCCAAGGAAGCAGCAGAGTGGGAGCCTGTTGGAGGGGGGAGGCATCTGTGTAGAGAGCAGGGTGGTGTGGGGGAGGCCCGAGCCCCTCCTTCCTGCCCTGTGTGGTGCTGTTCCCGTAACCCCACGTTGGCCTCGAGGCCTGGGCGGGCGCCTTGAGCCTCCTGTGGGATTCTTGTACCTTCGAGGCAGTGACTCATGCGCCGGGCAGCAGATCTGGCCTTGCCTCTGATTAAAGACGGACCGATGCAGCTCGTCTGCAGCTGGGGTCCGGGATGCCTCCCACACTGGAACCCACCTTTATCCCCGCTTTTTCCTGGGGGACAGAGGAGGGAGGCGCCGTCTGTGCCTGGCTCCCGCAGCCACAGCCACGCTGTGTGATGCCCGGGAGGGGCCGGGGAGTGTCTCGGGGAATGAGTGAGCAGCATTCGCAGACAGTGAGTGGCCTGGCCTACCCAGCCACGGTCTTGCTGGGACAGGTTTACTGGCCTCGCAGGCTGCAGGGCCCGACTCAGGAACCTTGCTTTCATGCCTGGAGGCTGTGATTTGTCCCTCGCCTTCAAATCCAGGACGGATGCCGGCCCTCCGGGGCAGAGCGGCATGGAGAGCGGGGCTCTGCTGCCAGAGGCACCAGCCATGACTCCTGCAGAATTCGGGGAGCCACAGAACTGCCTTGTGGGGGTTTTGAGGGAATCAAAATAAACCTGGGAAAGATCTGGCCGGCAGGAGGCCTAGAGAGTGGTTAGCTGTCGCAGAGGGTGCCATGTCTGGGAGAGAAAAGCCTCAGGCTCCAAACGAGAACCCCTGGTTCTAGGCTGGACCTGCCTAGAAGTTGCTGGGTGGGCTTTGTGAAGCTCTTGCATCCTCCCAGCTGGGTTTTAGGTTTCCCATCTCAAAATTGGAGAATTTGGACCAGATGGCTGCTAAGCTGCTTCCATGAAGGATGGGAAATTTCCCCGACCAACTGATTCCTGTAGAATTTCCTGGTGGGGAGCAGCTGCCGCTTGTGCCTGGTCTGCCCTTGCCCAGCCCTGGCTGGGATGCAGGGTCTCCATGCTGGCGTTAGGAACGGGGGACAGTGGGCCGTCTGTGCTCAGGGGGACCCGAGGCTGTCGGTCCAGGTGTTTCCCAGGGCGGTGCCACTCCCTTCCTGGGTGCCGATCGCTTTCATTGGCGGCATCTGCCCGGAGCATTGTGCAGAGACAGCTGCAGAGGCCAATGACTTCAGTGGGGGCTCGATGACCGGCTAGTGACACTGCCAGGGGCACAGTGGGAGTGGGAGTGTGGCAGGGAGGAAGCCAGGGCTTGCTGTTCCCTTTGGGGCTGGCCCCTGCTCCTTTCCTGTCTTCCTTCTCGGGGTTGGCCGGGTCACTGAGGCCATGGTTCACATACAATAAGTCTCCCCACATCGCTGGCCCTGACCAGTGTCCAGGTCACAGCTGTGCCATCCCTGGGGGCTTCTGCTCAGCCACCTCTTTGAGGAGCCCACAAGGATCTTCACGTCTGCCTTCTGTGCTGGCACCTGAGACTCCTGGATGTGATCCCATCTGGGAGAACCTTCCAGACTAGAATCCCAGCCTTTCATTCCCAGAGGGGCAGACACTCAGAAGAAGGGTGGAGCGAGGACCCCACGGAGCCAGGGCCTAGCCAGAGGGTCTGTCCCCGAGCCACCCGCTGGGGACTTGGAAGGGGCAGGGCTGGCCCCTGCTCCTGGGCAGGTGGTGACTCTCAGGTACCTTTCTGTTGGTGGTGGGGTTAGGATCTAGGCTTTGAGTCAGACACAGGCTGCAGCCTCCCATGCCAGGGAGACCTTGGTCGGGTCATGTTATGTCTCTGAACTTGGGTTTTTGAAGTTGCAAAATAGGGGCAGTGGTGCCTCCATGGTGAGTGGTTGTGACACCAACCATGAGGGAGGACATTTGTACCGAAATTGTCAAGGGTGTATTGGGACTCGGGGATAGATAATGAGGCTGCCCGCAGGGTTCATCTTCTCTCTCTTCTCTCCTTCCTTCATCAGATGGGGTTGGGGCAAAGGGATCCCTCTGAGTCAGCATCCATCCATCCATCCATCCATCCACTGACTTATCATCTGTCCATCCGCCCCTCCGTTCATCCATCCATCCTCCCTTCCACCCATCCATCCACCCACCCACCCATCCATCTGCTCATCCACCCACCCACTTATCCATCCACCCACGTATCCACCCATCCGTCTATCCACCCACCCACCCACTCATCTTTCCACACCTCTGTTGTTCCATCCGTACATCCATCTGTTCACCCACCCGCCCACTTCCATCCATTCACCCAGCCACCCACCCATCTACCTGTCTATCCACCTCTTTGGCCATCCACCTATCCACCCATCCATCTGTTCATCCACCCACCCACTCATCCGTCTGTGTAGCGGACACGGAGCACCTGCAGACTGTAAGGCACAAAGATTCGGGTTGCTGGTCCCCAAGGCTCAGGTGGTCTCTCAGACCCTTGCATTTGAGGGTGTCGGGCCAGACCCACCGAGAGTGAGGAAGCATCTATTTGGGCATCATTTTACATCATGCTGAAAATTCCAGGAGGCGCCGGCCAACCCCGAGCTATTTATTTACAGAGAAGATGCTCTCACCATTTTCTTTCCTTCTAAAATGACTTTTGAGCCTGATCTTCTCTGCAAGGACAGCCAGACCCTCCTTTCATGCAGTCCCCTTCAAGGGTGCTGCCAGTTGCCGACTCGAGTGACTGGCACTTTTCTTTTTGCCGCCCAGCTGTCTGGGGGTCCGGGGCAGCTCCCACCTCTCTCCCTGCACTCTGCCGCTCCCGAGAACAAACTTCCGACATTGCAGCCGGGCCCCACAGCCCTGCTCTTGCCGAACTCAGTGGCTGAGAAACGTCTTCCCTGCTTGCTTTTGCTTTCCAGCCTCCTCCGGGTGGCGAAACCTGAATGTAAAGCTGTGATTGTACACGTTTTGTAATTATCCCTGCTCGATGGTCGCTTGTCATTCTGAAGGCAAGAACCCCAAGTTTTTCTGACCTTGCTTTCCACGTGAATAACACAGGCTGAGCTGGAGAAAGCAATTTATAATGATTTGCTTCTGAATATGCAGCAATAGTAGCTGTAGATTTCCGAGGCAGATAGGCGAGTTTCCGGGGCAACGTATTTAAATGAGTTTGATAATCTTGCCATTTGGCTCTGTGGGGCTGCCTGTGTGTGTTTCCAGATGCGTGTTAATGGCCGATAAGGAAGGTCTGAGGCTGGGGCCACGTCTGCAGGTCCTTCTTACTGATTCCCAGTGACGGCAGGGGAGTCAGGGCCAGAAAGCTCTTCTGATCAGCAGAGCCTCTGAGAGCAGGCCAGGTCGGCGGATGGCTCATCATCTTGTGGCCGCCAGCCTGGCTCAGGGCCCCAATTTCTTTTTAATTTTACTTCGTTTTAGATAGGGTTTCACTGTGTGGCCCAGGCTGCAGTCAGTGGCATGATCCTAGCTCACTGCAGCTTCGACCTCCTGGGCTTATGATCTCCCACCTCAGCCTCCCCAGTAGCCAGGAGCACAGGTGCCTGCCACCACGTCTGGTTATTTTCATTTTTTTATTTTCGTAGCGATGGATTATCGTTGTGTTGCCCAGGCTGGTCTTAGACCCCTGGCTTTCAACAGTCCTCCTGCCTTGGCCTCCCAAAGTGCTGAGATCATGTGTGTGAGCCACTGCACCTGGCCTTAATGACTTTTTGTTGTTGTCTAAGAGATTGGGGCTGGGCGTGGTGGCTTGTGCCTGTAATCCCAGCAGTTTGGGAGGCCAAGGTGGGCGGGTCAGCCTGGCCAACATGGTGAAACCCATCTCTACTAAAAAATATAAAATTAGCCAAGCATGGGGGCACTTGCACGTAATCCCTGGCTACTCAAAAGGCTGAGGCAGGAGAGTCACTTGGGCTTGGGAGGCAGAAGTTGCAGTGGGTGGAGATGGCACAATTGCACCCCAGCCTGGGTGACAAGAGCGAAACTCCGTCTCGGAAAAAGGGAGGGGGACTCAGCATGTTGCTGAGGCTGGTCTTGAACTCATCTCAAGTGAGGCTGTAGCTGGGATTACGGGTGTGAGCCACTGTACTTAGCTCAAGTTCCTTGGGGAAGGCACTTGGTGGAATGACCAAGCGTACATGTAAATGTGCTATAAACAGATGAAGGTTTCATGAAACCACGCTGAATCTACGGCTGTGACACTTTCTGTCCTGCCCTGACCCAGCCTACCTCATTCAGACAGGCTGTTGGGACTCTGTGAACTGAGTTCAGGAGGCACCAGCGGGTCACCATCAGCAGTTGGAACCCCTGGTCTCGGGAAAGGTCATAGGTGAGTCCTCAGGTTCTGGTTCACGCTGGGCAGGAAGCCATGTGGCTGGGGCTGGGCCTTCCGCAGCCCATGTCCCCAGCAGGAGAGGGGGACAAACCCTGCAGTGCCCTTCTGGTGGGCACAGCTACCAGCCAGCTGTGTGGCGCTCCGACAGGTGGAGGCTTCAGCCAAGGAGTGAAAGCTCCAGCGCTGTCCAGGGACCCCAGGGAATCCCCGTCGTCCCAGGAGAACTCCGGCCCCAGCAGCCGCCGTCGGAGTGATGTGGCTATCACGAGAAAGAGTCCCGCTGAGCAGGAGAGATGGGCAAAGACAGTCAAAAGTCATCTCTGTCACTGCCCATGCCTCCCGCCCCTCTGGGCCTCTCTTTCTCTGCCCTTTCAGCATTAGTCCTGAGCTTCTCCTCTAAAGCCGTAACAACCACGTGTGCTTCTGGCCGTGAGCTCAGCACTTCGCTCTTTCTGTTTCTTTATTCAAGTGGAGGATGACGTGCACCATTAAATCCCTGTGTGGGATTTCCGGGTCAGGCACGGTCCCCTTTCCGCGGCTGTGCGTGAGTCCTTGCTGGGGCCAGGCTCCGCCTCTTCCACCGGCAGCCACACAAGTAGACAACGTCATCCCATTTCACAGATGAGCCAGCCGAGCCTCAGGGAGCCTCAGCACCGTGTCCGAAAGGGGCAGATTTGAACCCAGGACAATCCAGGCTCTTCCCCCTTTGCAGAGTGTCTCCTGGCCAGAGTCATTTTTCTTCCTTCTCCCCGCCACGTCCCACCTCACGGGGATGCGGTGCCTGCTGTGCTGTGGGCACGTTGCCTCTTGCGTTGCCACGCAGACCTGTGCCCCGGGCAGCTCACGGCAGTCAGGTTGAGTCAGGATCCGACTGCTCTTTAGATCGAGAAAAGCGGGGGACAGCGAGGATGCCCACGGCCACCTTGGGACGTTTCCTCAAGACAGACGGGACTTTTAAACAAGACGGTTAACAGTTGTATGAAGAAGCCAGTGACTCTCTCACTGCGAATCTCCTGGTCCGTCTGTCCGAGGTGCACTTGGGTGGGGAACAGCTGGGAGGTCTTCCCAAGACCTAAGACAAGATCCCTGTTGGAACATGGTCCTAACGGAGGCCTCCTCACAAGGTTGCTGGGGCCTGTGGGTGGACACACCCCTGGAGGGGAGGCAACAGCGCCCAGTGAGGACCATGTTTTACAGCTGGGGAAACAGGGGCTCATGGAGGCTGAGAACTTGCCCCAACTCCGAAGGGGAGGTTGACATTCGAACCTGAACCTGTGCGGCCCGGAGCTCCTGCTTCCGTGTCATCGTCCCACGCTGCCACCCTGTGACGTGTACTAAACAAACACCACCCGCAACATCTACGCCATCATGATGGCAAAATCGGCAGGCTCCTCTAAAATCATTGCAGTGCCGTTGCCCCCACGCTGACTGATGCTGGGTGGGCGGGTCTTGCTCCCACTGAGGAGCCACAGGCTCATGGGGATTTGATGGCTGTTTTGCTTGGAGGTTCTTGTGGGTTTCTGCACTGCTGAAGGCCTAGGGATTTCTGTGAAACACAGTAGTCAGTGAACATGGGCCCCTCCCTTGTTCCAGCACATAGAATACCTTTTTTTTTTTTTTTTTTTTTTTTTGAGATGGAGTCTTACTCTGTTGGCCAGGCTGGAGTGCAGTGGCGCGATCTCGGCTCGCTGCAACCTCCGCCTCCCAGGATCAAGCAGTTCTCTACTTCAGCCTCCCGAGTAGCTGGGATTACAGGCTGCCTGCCACCATGCCCAGCTAATTTTTGTATTTTCAGTAGAGATGGAGTTTCACCATCTTGGCCAGGCTGTTCTTGAACTCCTGACCTTGTAATCCACCTGCCTTGACCTCCCAGAGTGCTGGGATTACAGATGTGAGCCACCGCGCCCGGACAGAATCTGTTTTTAAATGAAATAATGCAAATCAGAACGTGATTATTAGGCTTAGACCTAGAAAGAGAAATAAATCCTCAGTTATAAGAAACCGAGAGCGATGTCAAAGCCAGAAAGGAGAGCCAGGCCAGCTTCCCTACCCACCTCCTGGAAGGCCTGGAACCAGGCCCACCCTAGGGCTCGGGCCCTGTCAGCTGGGGTTGCGTCATGGTGGAGGTGAGGGAGATGGAATGGAAGCCTGAGAGCGCCACGGAATGGGAACCAGAGAGCTGCACCCTGGGACCTGGCACGGAAGCAGCTGACCATCCCAGGCCGGGCAGGGAAACAGTCTGGCAGGATCCACCCTGCATTGGCACCAGGCCTGGGGTGGGGCCTGAAAGCCAGGGGGAAACCAGGAGAGCCTCACAATCATGCCTCTCAGATCTTGGGGGCTCCCTCCACGGATGGAAAGCAACTCCCATGGAAGATACACTTAAGCACAGCACAGTATAGATGTGTGTTTATACACAGTACATGTCATCTGCGAATATATGTATGTTTACCAGGCTAGCCAGCTGGTGCTCAGAAAGAAACAAATCAGCATGGGGGAGGAGGTTAGCAGATGCAGTCAACGAGAGAGAATTTCTATTCTGGGAAAAAAGGAACAGAATGCAAAAGAAAAGAAGAGAAAATGATGAGCAAACAGGCCGCACACAAAGAACAGATGGACTTTGAGAAAAGAACTAAATCAAAATTCTCAAAATGCAAATTGAGGTTGTTGAAATGAAAAACTCAGTAGGTGTCTTAAATAGTAGTCTAGGTGGAGCTGAAGGGAGAATTAATGAATCAGAAGGTAGAACCGAGGAAGTCACTAAGATTACAGCACAGAGGGATGAAATGACAGGAGGTGTGAAAAAGTGAGGCAGAAGATACAGAGAGAAAGTGCAAAAGGTACATTAGAGACCAGGATGAGGTCACTTGTGAATAGCTGGACATCTGGGTTCTTTCTAGAAGCCTGTGCAAGATCAGGTGATTGTCTGACAATGAATGTGCAGGTTTCCTGCTGCTTCTTGGCCCTGACTTGAGTTTTGATTGTGGATATTTAACTTGCAAGTACTTTGAGCACGGCACCTCTGTCCTTAGTTTGGAAACTTGGTGCAGTGAAGTAAAAGTGCTGAGTCTTTTTGCTGAAGGACCCGTCACGTGGAATTTTCGGTGTCTGGGCTCTGGGGTCACTGAGGCTTTCTGTCATCCTCTGCTGAACCTGCAGCGTGGAGCTTTGCATTTATGGTCACTGTGATCTAAAGGTTTCTCCGGTGGAGTTATAGCTGATGGGCTTACAACGTGAAGACGCTGGGGATAAATCATTCAGCAAAGCCGTAGTTCCTGCTCGGGAGGAGCTCACAGATCGCAGCCCCTTCCCTGCGTCCTTCCTGACCCCTCTGCTTCTCCGTCCAGTGTGGAGGGGCTTTAGGGATCCTGGCTCTGTGAGACACCCGCAAGTGGGCAATCAGTATGTGCTCCTGGCCTTCCGCAGGCTTTGACTCAGTTTGTGGCGTTACCTGTCTGGCCAGTCCCTAGGGGACAGAGGGCCCCAGCTGGCCTGCATATCCCGCCATGTGGGCCCTGAACTATAAATACAGGTTCCCAGGCCCCGGAGCCTGGGGACGGGGTGGGGCCTGGGCTGCGTCTTTTAAAAGCACCGCCTTTAAAAGGCTGTGCTGTGGCTGTGTGGAGGCTGACGGGCTGCCCGTGTCTGGGAACCTGAGGTCAGATCAAGCCGTGGTTGGGTGTGGATGGAGCCAGGGCTGCCATTCAGGATCCAGACCCCACCACCACAGCCTGTCCTCTGGGCTTTCCAGTCCCCACCTCGTTCCTCGGTGAGTCCCGTCGAGCACGGCCTGTGTGAGGCCTGGACTTCAGTGAACTGCCTAGAGGGCTGAAGCTTTGGAGGCTGGAGGTGCAGGTGGGCTCCCCAGCAGGCCTGGGCCTTTGGAGGGGCACGTCTTTCCCTGTTCCCTGTCCCTGTGCACACACATCCGTTTCCTCCTGCCCCAGCTGTCTGTGGGGAGGTAGGAAAGGGAGAGAGGGAAGTGTGTCTTCTTTCACTTGTTACCTGGAACTCAGAACAGACAAGGTAATGAAAGTAGGGAAAAATGTCATCCTTTGACATGTGCGCTGTCAGAAGAGTCAGCAGGGGCTGTGGGGTAAGGGGCGTTTGATCATCACCCGAGAGCGAGACCCCTGGGAACACCCAGCTCTCTGTCCTGGGAGTGGGTGGGCATGGCCAGAGGCGCCCTGGGAGCCACTGTGGGGCCGGGGCTTCTGCTCCTAACCTTTCAGGTCAGTGGGTTTCACCTGCCCTGGGTCATGGATCACTGGGGTGTGGTCCCCCGTGGTGGGCCCCCAAGCTTCCCCCGTCCCCAGTGCCAGCCCGGAAGCCTGAAGTTCAGGCAGATGGAGGGAGGGGCTCCTCCAGCTTAGCTGGCCATGCTTTACCTGTTGAAGGACTGCCCCATCTGATGCTGCAGGCACTCCAGAGCCCTTCAGAGGCTCCTCGAGACACGGTCATCTTGGGGCTGAGGCTGCTGTGGTCATAGCCGCTGTAGAAATGTCCGCAGGAGCCACAGATGCGTGGACGCAGGAGACCCATGTTGTGGCCTTGGCTGGCTCCCCCGCCATACCTCCTCTCTGTCTCTGGTTCCATCTGCATGACCTGACCTGGGGCCTTTGCGCCAATTCCAGGTGGACGAACAGGTTCTCCTGTGTCATCGTTGACTGAACGCCGTGGAGGAGGCTCTGAGCCTGGGGCGGCTCCTCCTCCGAGTTGATTAGCTGCATCTGCCTCGGAGGTGTGTGCGGAGCCTTGAGTGCCCTGTGGTTGCCAAACCCTTTGAGATCTAACGTTCTTCCAAAGAACTATAAGGACATACAGCAATATTGCTTTAATTTTTTTTTTTTTTTTTTTTTTTTTTTTAGAGATGGGGTTTCACCATTTTGGCCAGGATGGTCTCGATCTCTTGACCTCGTGATCCGGCGACCTCGGCCTCCCAAAGTGCTGGGATTATAGGCGTGAGCCACCACGCCCGACCCTATTGCTTTAATTTTTGTTTTCCCTAAATGTTTAGAGCTCTTGAAAGCCAAAAATGCCCGCTGAGCCAAGTTGCTCCTCCTTTGTGAAAGGCCCCTTGTAGCACTGGCATGGGAGTGCGGCAGGGCCAGCCGCAGAATCGGCCCATTGAGCCTCGTCTGCGGAAACACAGGAGAACCCTGTCTCTCCATGGCTCCGGCTTCCCTGAGGCCGGCCCGGAATCACCAGCACGTACAGGACGGCACGCAGGGCCGGCTCGGGCCAAACCCGCCAGCTCGCTAGGCCCGGTGCTTCATTTTCTTTCCTCTCCCCCTTTTGAAAACTGCTGCTGGAAGCAGAACAGCCTGAAGGGAAGCCTGGGCTGGGGGTGCTCCCAGCTGGCGGTTTTGGGCGAGTGACTGAGCCTCGGTTTTCCTGTCTAGCAAATGCACCCCTCGGGATGGCCCTGTGGGGCTCCTGGTGTGTGGCTCACAGAGCGCCCTCTGGGCTCCATTCTGAGGACGCCAGCACCCGGTGGAGGGTGTCTGTGGATTCAGCACGTGGCCGTCGTGGGCCTTGTTCCCCACCCCCAGACACACACATACACACATGCACACACAGCTGTGTAGATGTGCAGTGCACACACAGACTCAGAGCACATGCAAGCAACGTGCACACACGACTACACACATGCACATACACATACATGAACCCACATGTGTACTCAGCGCGGTCTCTCCGTCGAGGCTGCGTCTGCCTGCACGGGGCCCCAGCCTGGAGCGGAGGAGCTCTGTTAATCCTGTGATTGTGATAGCTTCCTGCCTTTCTCCTGTGTGCCAACCTGTGGGCCAGCCACCTCCCTGTCCCCGCCCCGGGTTCCCCATATTCATCTGCAGAGCCTCTTGCCCTGTCTCCGGCCCATGTGTCCTTTTGGAGACCTGTGGAGTAGCTGTGTGGGCTTTCGATGCCGGGAGATGGGGGAGTCCCGCCTATCCAGGGCTGGCATACATCACGGGGAGCAGAGGGAGGAGGAACGGCTGCTGCTCCTTGCCAAACCTTCCTCTTGACCGGTCTGCTGGCCCGGTCAAGGAGGGGAGACAAGGAGAGATCCTGTCATGCTGCTGTGCACCTGCAGCTCCTGTCCTGTGTCCCAAGCCCTCCATGGAGCCAGGTGCCTGTTTAAATGTCACAGAGCAGAGAGGGCTGGAAGGGAAGCAGGCACTACCCTGGGACATCTGCGTGGTGCCCTGGCTGCTGGCTGACTTTGGGCAAGTCACTTGACCTCTCTGGGCTCCCACTGCCCCTTCTCTAAAGGTTGGCACCTACTGTGAACATGAGCTGTAATTAGTCACACGGTACCTTCCAGAATAGCAGCAGGGAATGAGTGAGCCCTTTGTAAGGGTGGCGGCGTGAAGCCCTGTGGCAGCGCCTGATGGGGCAGACCCTTGCTGGGTGAGAAGGCAGCTCAGGAGTCGTTAACATCAAGGCCACAGGAGCCGGGAGGGCAGCAGTGCCCAGCACATACCGGCGCATCCAAATGACAGCTTTGGCACAGCAAATACAAAACAAGTATCTAGCCTCCAAAAAGCTGCGCCGTGTTCTTCCCCAGATGCCATGTGCTTAGTTAACAGTTCTTGATGTCCTGCAAGACGCCGCCTCCCAGTTGTGTGTCTGTTTTCTTGTGAAATTTCAGGAGTGTCTTTCTTGTGTCCCCCAGGTCATCTCTGCGGTGTCGAGGCTCTCGCTGCACAGCGTCGCGCAGAACAAAGGAATCAGGTGAGCCCTCTGAGCGCGCCGCCAAGGCCAGATCCTTTCATCTCCGTTGACACCAGCCTGCTTGTCACCGAGACTGGGGTTGGAGCAGGTGCCCTCTGCCTGTGTCTTTATCACACATTTGCAGCATGTTGTCACGTCGCCTGTTGGTGGCAGGAGAAAGGGGTGTCGGGGACGGGAGGGGGGTCTTCAGCTCACACCGGGGAAATCTTGCAAGCATGTTACTGACAGCTGCAAAATCTCTTTTGATTTAGGTAATAAGATCAGCAAATTAATCCTTTCACAGATTGTTGCCTACCTAAATTCACTCTCCACACATCAGAACCGGGGGCTCTGGTTAGCACGAGGTAGCTGGGTCTGTTTGCAGGGGTGGGCTGGAGCGGGGTTGACTTGCCTGGCTGTGGGGCTGGGGGTCTCTGTGCAGGGCGTCTGGACAAGCCACACCCAAGGACTTTCTCCACTCTCCGTTTATTCTGCTTGGACTGCAAAGTTCAGCCCCAGAGAGACCCATGACCCCTGTGATCTGGCCTCCCGCCTCTGACTCTTGGGGCACTCGGGCGTCTATGAGACCAGAGAATGGCCCATATGAAAACTGGTCACTGTAGATTCTGACCCACAGATTGAGGTCAGGGAGACCAGGTTCCCGATTGGGTGGGGACATGTGTCTGGGAGGCCCTGGGGAAGGCAGGGGCCAGCAGGGTGAGAAGGCTGGGATGGCAGAGAGAGCCCGGCCTCTGAGAGCAGAGGGGATAGGGTCACATCTGGGCACGGGTGACATCATGAGGGTGCCCTGACTTTGGGAAAGGTCCTCACCCTGACGTGACCCGTGGGGGTTGCTGTGTGTGCCTGCAGGCTGGGGGGGCCCAGGAGGATGGTGCTGGAACATTTGCATGGCGCAGCTGCCCCTTGGTGTGGGGGGCCATTTGCTCAGGTTCACAGAGGCACTGGGCGGGGGTAAATATTCCTGAACCCACTGTTACTGGATTCTCAGAGGACACGGAAATTCCTTTGAATTGAGGTTTTTAAACAATGTGAAACATAGGATAGACTTTTAAAGTTAAATATTAAACACATTCAAAAGAACATTTAGAACATTTTGGGCTTAAAGAACAACAGTGAAAGAAAGCCCCTGTGCCCGCCACCCTGAGTACGCCTGGGGGCCTGTGGCCGCCGCCGTGAGTTCGTCTGGAGGGTGACTGACGCCTCTGAGGCCCTGCCCATCCCTCCACCAGGGGCACAGGCTGTTTCCCAGCTGGTGAGGACTCTGTGATAGGCACCGTTTAAAAAATGTTTTTTTTTTTTTTTTTTTTTTTTTTTAAATCACCCTCTCTGGATACAGAGACTGTGTTTTTATTGTTTGTTTTTGTTTCCAGAAATGATGGTTCCTTCTTCCCCCCGCCAGCCCCTGACACTCCAGTCCTGGCAGTGACGTGGCTCTACTTCCAAGCCTGTTTTTTAAAACATATTATTAGGCAGGAATGAAATTGATGCAACAAAAATCAGTCATTTTAATCGCTCCTGCTTGAAATACTGGACTTTGATCTCTTCTTCCAATCCATAGCATTCTCTGCAAACTGGAGGCTTGGGGCTGCCGACCCGCGCCAGACCAGTAACCTGATTCTGTTCGTGGGGAGACAGGTGGCCCAGCTTGGCATTGGCCGCTCCTGCTGCAGGTGCCCACGTCCGTGTGCTCGCTCCTGCTGCAGACTAAACACGGGCCTTGGCCACAGCTGTGGCCGTGTCAGGCTCTCTATATCCCTGCCCTCTTGAGCATGAGGCGCCCTGTCTGCAGCTCTGAGGGCCTGTTTCCCTAGGGCGTTGCAGGTGGCAAGGGGAGCCCACTGGTGGCTTCGAGGGTGGTGAGGACCGTGGAAAGGGCTGGGCCTGCCTCTGTCCTGGGTGTATGTCCTGCTCTCTGATGAGTGGGGAGGCCCTTTGAGGCCTGGGGTGGGTACCCTCCCTCCTGGCCACCCCCTCCCTCCCCTACCTCTCTGGCCCCTCCACCCCGCCAACCCCAGAGGACACTGTCAGTGCGTCACTTCACCCCTCCCAGGATGGGCAGGACGGTCTCCCCAGGGCTCTGCTTGCTGGCCCTGGCCCTGGGGCTGGCAGAGGTAGAGGGAAACCTGCCCTCTTCCCTCTCAGGCTGGAGAACTGCCCAGGCAGTGTGTGGGCACGGCGGCCCCCTGGACTGGGATTGCATACCCCATCCCTGAAGGCTGCTGCCCCATGGGAGACCCCAGTGGAGGCATGAAGAGCCAGGGCTGCGTGTGGGTGGCCCCAGCTCTGAGGCCTGCGTCCTGGTTAGCTGTGGGCCTCGCACCGGAAGTGGCTCCCGAGCCTCCCTTTGACATCAGTGAGATGGGGATAGACACTGGGGGTGTGTGTTGGATTTGAGGTGAGACCTGTAAATCCCCGGGCTCTGTCCCGGCCCAGAGAAGGGCTCACTGCGCTCAGTGACAGTCGCACGGTGTGTGTGGGGTTCCCAAGACCATCCTTAGGTTCTCAGATTCACCAGGGGAAGCCATTAGGGTGACAGAGAAAGATCTAGACTCAAATCAGCAAAAGGCCCCGGGTGGAGCCAGGAGACACAGGGCGTGGGTTGCCGGCTGTCCTCCCCCACGGAGCCTTCTGCACAGTGCTTAGTTGTCCCAGCAGCAGGGTGTGACAGCAGGCACGTGTGGCAGCAGGCACAGGACATCGCCAGGCACAGAAGCCCCCCACAAGCCCTGGAGTGCGGGTCTGCATCAGTGGCTGGTGAGGTCAGGGATGCCTGTGAGACCCACCTTGGTTACGCCGTCCCCAGCCCCTCCGGAGGCCACACTGATCCTGTGCTGCCCACAGCCGACCATAAACCACATCACGAGCATGCACCGCGTGGCCCAAGGCCCCACGCATACAGAGACGGTCTTCTGGGGAGGGCTTATCTGGCACACACCCCAGGACTGAGAGGTTAGAGGTCACCTCCTAGGAGCTGAGCAAGGGCCAGTCTTTTCTTTGGCGTGTGGAGGGGGTGAGTACCCCAAGTCTGCGGAGTTACTGCTTTCTGCACACAGCCCAGGCCGATGTGAGAGAGAAGGGGAGGTGTTTGCAGGCCGAAGGGAAGGGCTCCTGGGCGCAGGGCGGGGCTTCATAGGAGACTCTGCAGGGCCGCCTCCCTGGGGCCTGGCTTTCCTGTCCCGCTTTTCCTCTGCCCCCGCTCCTCTGAGCCCCACTCTGGGACTTTTCCTGGGCCCTTTCCCTCTGCAGCCCTCGGGGTTGAGTGCAGGACCCCACCGGTTCCCGTGCTCACCTCAGAGCTTGGGAGACACGTGACAGGCCACCCTCCCAGGCAGCCCTGCTTGGAGGCTGAGTATGAGCAATGTCCCACCTTGCTCCAGATGGGCGGAGATTTCCATGGGGAATGGAACATTCTGGGGGTAGCCACCGGCATTTCACAAGACACCAAGTGTTTCATTTCCAGCGTTTTATAGCGTTAGTAATTAGCAAAAGGTTTTAGTTTAGCCAAACCCTTTCCTCCTGGAAAACTCACAAACCAAGCCCACATCCCCGAAGAACCTCTCCCTCGTTTCGTGGCTGGATAGGAACTCGATGAGCTCCTTTAAAAAATCATTTTCACAACCCTTGCACTTTGCATAATGAGCTGATTTTCCGTCAAAGCCCCAATTATACTTCTCAGAGGCCGATGAATTGGAGACAATCTAAGAATCCCGCCCTGGTGCCAGCTGGGGGATCAAACGTGCTGGGGCGGGGGTGACAGGGAGGGTTGTGGTTGTGGAGTGGGAGAGGGGTTTGTGGAAGGCACCAGCGAAGCATGTGGGGTTGTGGATTTGCTGTGGCCAGAGCCAGTCCTCCAGATTGGGGGCATTCTAAATTGGGGCCATCACAGCTCTGAGTGGCTGGGAGGGAGGACATGGTGAAGAATAGGACTCCCTGAGAAGGAAACCGAAAGATGTCCTCAGCCTGGGAGGTCAGGGCCCATGAAGGAAACCTCCATCAGCCAAGTGATCCTGGGCAGGGGTGCTCTTGGAACCTTTGTCTCTTCTTCTGTAGGCTCGGAGCACGGCCCTACTTCGTGGGGTTGCTGTGCGTCTGTGCGCTGTGCAGCACCTGGTCCTCGGTGAAGGCCCCCGCCTGCTTGATTGATGTCCTGAGCCCCAAACCCCGAGAGTGTGACAAGGAAAAGGGTTTTTGCAGATATAAATACGACTAATTGTAAGAGGGAGGCAGGACAGTCAGTGTCAGAAAAAGGAGATGTGATGGCAAAGGCAGAATTAAGAGTGTTGGGGCTGTGGGCCAAGGAACTCGGGCAGCTTCGGAAGCTGGAAAAGGCAAGGGACATGTTCTCCCTGGCGCCTCCCGAGAGGGATCAGCCCCTTGACACCTTGATGCCAGCCTCTAAGACCCACTCCAGACTTTGGACTCCCTGAACTGTAAGAGTCTGTGTCGCTTGAAGCCACCAACTCTGTAACTCTCTGGTGACCTATTAGAGCAGACACAGAGCCCACAGAATGGCTGGGAGGCTGCCTGAAGGCCCAGTTAGGTGGCATATCTGGGCATATGCCAGCATGGGGTCCCGGTGGGGAGCTCGGCTCTGGCTCCTCACTGGGCTGTACTCCTGGCTTTGATTGTCTCACCCTGGCCTAGCCCTGCCACCCTCTCTTCTGCTTTCTGACTTTTAAAAATTTAGATACATTCATACCACGTAAATGTAACCCTTTGAAAGTACAGCAATTCAGTGGCATTTAGCACATTCACAATATTGTGCAACCACCACCTCTATCTGCTTTCAAAACGTCTTCGCACCCCAGAAAGAAACCTGTCCCCATGCGCAGTCACCGCCCTCCCCGGCCTCAGGCAGTGCCCAGCCTGCTTTCTGCCTATGCGTTTGCCATTCCTGGATAGTTCATGTCCATGGAACCGTGTGGCATGTGCCTTTTGCGCATGGCTTATCTCACTCCACATCGTGCTGTCACGGTTCAACCACCTGCAGCCGGTCAGCGCGTCATTCCTCTTCAAGGCTGCGAAACATTCCATGGTGTCCCCGGGCCGTGCTTGGCATACCGTTTATCACGTGATGAACCTTTGTCCTGTTCCCACCTGGTGGCTCCTGTGAATAGCGTCGCTGAGATGGCTGCGAGGCAGGGGACAGGGGTCAGGCTGAGGTTGGAGCGAGAAAAACCAGAAGTCAGCTGGAACTTGCTGCTTCAATTTGAAGTGAATTCCCAGAATATCAGACACACCCGTACTGAATCTAAGCACAACAAAACACGAGGAACTGGAAGCGGTGGCCTGGCATTTTGTTATGGCTTTGAGAACCCGCCCTTGGGTCTCCCCATGTGCAGGGGGAGCTGGTGGCAGGCTTTATCCTGGAGCCCTAGGCAACCAGATCTAAGATGCAGCTCGTGCCGGAGAGGCTGGGTGCCCTCCTGGGTGCACAGGCGGTGTGCAGAGACTTTCCTTTTAGCTTTGCTCCTGCAGTGGCCAGGAGAGCACTGGAACCCAGTTACTTGCTGGGCGGCTCAGATAAAAAGTCTGTTCGTTTCGTGGTGAGGGCTGCGTCCTTGACTTCCATACTCAAACCTGGTTTTGCCTTTCTCAATCACCTACAAAGTACCAAATACCTCTCAAGCGAGACACCTCAGCCAGAGGCTCCGTGAATGGGCCCTGGCGGACTCTGCAGTCCACACACCTCTGTGAACAAATGTGCTACCGCTGTGCATGCTGTGAGCCAAGGTGAAGGGTCAGCACGCCAGCACTGTGTCCTGCCCCAGGGGTCCTGGGCTTTTCTCCCCGAGTCTCTCTGTGTTTGAAGACGTTGCTGTGGCTCTGGTCGTCTTCTCTCAGGCACAGTGCCCTGGTTCTCCCCGTTCTCTCCCATCCGGTGGTCTGGTGCCCCCTTTCCCATCTGGTGCTGCCTGGTCAGTTCCAGGTAATTGGGCTCAGAGCAGACAGGAACGGGAGGTGGCAGTTGTTACGCGCTGAGAAGCCCATCCCGCCAGCAGGATGGGTTTAATTGTCCCACCTGGTGACATCGAATGTCCTGGCCACCTCTCCTCAGTGGGTCTGCTGTGCGCCGACAGGATGACATGTGAGTCCCCAGGCCAGCCTAATTGGAGACTCTTTTTTTACGATAATGGATTCAACCTCCCGTGCTTAGGGAGTGGGAGGGGAGTAACTGGAAGACACTAAACTCCTTCCCTGGGAGGGGCGGTCAGAAGAGGCCACCTTTGGATTGATGGGCTTTGAGGCTGGGGTCCGGCCCCTCAGCGGCCAGCTTTCTAGAGGGTAGGCTCGAGTCACCAGCCGGCCTGCTCCATCAATCTGGCACCTGTTCCACACCCCAGGCCCCTGTTGCCCTGGTCAGTAGCCCAAGCCAGGGGCAACTTAGTGAGGAATAGCCTTGGGCAGGCCCCATGCTCTGGCCTGGAGCCGCCGATGCCTCATTCCCACCACTGCTCCTCCTTTGCATCTGTCCAGCCATGGCTGGGGCCTCCGAGTTTAGACGGAACAAACTGTGTGAGATGGTGCGTGTGTATGGGTGTGTGCATATATGTGCACGTGCACGGGGGGTGTGTGTGTATGTGCAAGTGCATATAAATCTGTGTGCATATGGGTGCCTGTGGGTGTGTATGTGCACATGGGTGCATGCAGGTGACATGGGTATATGTGTGTAGCTGCATATGGGTGTGTGGATGTGCATATGGGTGCCTGTGTGTGTGTGTGCAGATGAGTGTGTGTGTGTGTGTGTGTGCGCGTGTGGGCAGGTGCATGGGACGGGTGTGTGTGCTTCTGTGCACACATCTCTGCACTGGGAGCTCCTGGCAGGCCTGGGTCTTGCTCATTTCCGTATCCCAGCATCTCCACCAGTTGCGTCTGAATGTAGGGACCATGCAGGCGGGAGCAGCAGGTGCCGGAGTGTTTTGGATGCCCCCTGGGGCTTGGTCGCAGTTTCTCCCCTCGCAGAGGGGCGAGGCGTGTGTTGGCCTTAGTGCAGGGTGATGTGGACCCTGCTCAGCTGCCCCCTGCCCTCCTCCAGCCTTTGGGTGCTTGTCAGATGGAACCTGCCACCCCTGTTGAAGCTGCCGCTGGTGGGCGGGACTCAGAGTGCAGAGAGGGGACATGCAAGGGGTGACGTCAGCAGAGGCTGCTGGCGCAGCGCCTCCACGGTCCCTGAGGGCTTCCTTTTCCATGAGCTGGACCTCCCAGTGCTGGCTTAGGGTCCAGTTCTGCTGCTCAGCGTGGGGCAGCGCTGCACTGAGCCTTCACCCTCTCTTGGCCGAGGACCCACTTCCCAGCTTGCTGACCGGTGACCCACACTTGGGAAGGAGTGAGTGGCCCTGGTGCAGAGGGAGGCCACGTCTATAGGGACAGCGGCAGCAGAACACTGACCTTTGCTGTGCTAAAGCCACAGCCTGGCCCACTGCCCACCACGAGTGTGCACCTGGCCCCACAGAGAAGGCTTTGAACCCGTTCCCGCTGTCCACGGCCTGCCGAGGCTTTTACCTGACCACTGAGTGGCTGGCGGCTGGAATCTCCATCCTGCCACCTACAAGACCTGGGATGTCATCTATGAATGGAGTGACTGTGGCATCTTGTGTGTGGGGTTTTCAGAAGGACTGAGTGAGAGACTCGGGTGACTTGCTGGGCCTGGCACATGGGAAGTGCATGGCACACATTGGCCAGGATTACCTGGGGTGAGTCTGTGTGCAGCACAGAATGGCGAGCGGGGCCCAATGGGTCAACAGGGGCTGTGCCCCCACCCCGCACCCCTAGCTGAGCAGCACGGTTAGGGAACAGTGGTGTGTCCTCTCTGCCACTGCCACCATAAGCGTGATGGTGTGAAGGAGATGCGTTTGTTCTGAAATACAGTAACTGGCAGTTTAGTGCATGGCTGGCCTAGATGAGCTCCCTCGAGACAGTTGGGAGAAGCAGGGCTGGCAGCCTGGCAGGCGGGCATGAAGAGCCAGCCCGAGCTTCTGCAGTGGGGCAGGGATGTGCCTGTGTCTGTCTTTAAAAGACAAAATGCAGCTGAGTTTCTGTTTGCTCAGCTCCCAGATCATCACAGCCGTTGTCAGATGAACCTGCTGAGCTGCCAATTTGCCCACTGAGAATACTTCTCCAGCTCATCTAATGGATTTTATTACTGCTTTTTTCCTCCTCTCACTCACTGCTTCCCCTCCCCCACTTCTGTTCTGCCTTCTTTCTTTCCTTCTTTTTATTCTTCTGTCTACCCACTTGTCTACTCATCTACCATCCACTCATCGTCTGTCCACGTATGTATCTACCCACCTGTCTGTTCTCTCATCTGTCCACCTATCCACGCACCCTACAAGCCACCCACACACCCACCATGCCACCCATCTCCCTGTCCATTCATCAGTCTCTCTGTCTGTCCACTCATGCGTGCATCTACCCATCCATCCATCATTTAAGCACCTGACAACCCAGCAAGCCACCCATCCACCCGTCCATTCTTCAGTCTTTCCATTTATCCACTCATCAATCCATTTGTTCACACATTTATCCATCCATCCATACATATATCCTACCACCCATCCATTCATCCATCCATTCATCCATCCACCCATTCATCCATCCACCTACCCATTCATCCATCCATCCACCCACCCATCCATCCATCCATCCATCCATCCATCCTTCCGTCCATCCCTCCATCTATCCATCCATCCATCCATCCATCCACCCATCCATCCACCCACTCATCCATCCATCCATCCATCCATTCACCCACCCATCCATCCTTCCATCCATCCTTCCATCCATTCTTCCATCTGTCCATCCATCCATCCATCCATCCATCCATCCATTCATCCATCCACCCATCCATCCATCCATTCATCCACCCATCCATCCATCCATCCATCCATCCATCCATCCATCCTTCCATCCATCCTTCCATCCATCCATCCATCCATCCATCCATCCACCCATCCATCCATCCACCCACCCACCCATCCATCCTTCCATCCATCCACCCACCCATCCATCCTTCCATCCATCCTTCCATCCATTCTTCCATCTGTCCATCCGTCCACCAATCCATCCATTCATCCATCCTTCCACCATCCATCCATCCATCCATCCATCCATCCATCCATTCATCTACGCATTTATCCATCCTTCCATCCATCTATCCTTCCACCATCCATCCATCCATCTACCCACCCACCCATCCATTCATCCATCTGCTCATTCATCCATCCATCCATCCATTTATTCACTCACCCATCTATCCATTTATCCACCCATTTATTTATCCATCTGTTCATCCATTCATTTATCCACTCATCCATCTATCCACCCTTCTATCCGTTCCCCTCTGCCCTATTTCACATGGATATCAGGTGATTGGTCTCAGTGTGGTACTCTAGAATCATTAAGGCTGCAACTTCTGTTGGTCAACAATAATAAGCACTCTGCTCCCAGCACATAGTAGGCACAGAACAATATGATATGAGTGTGTGAATGAACTGACTTGGTTCACTCGGGTGGTGATGAGATGCTGGATCCGTTTCTTTTTTCTTTTTTTTTTTTTTGAGATGGAGTCTCTGTCGCCCAGGCTGGAGTGCAGTGGCACCATCTTGGCTCACTGCAACCTCCACCTCCCGGGTTCAAGTGATTCTTCTGCCTCAGCCTCCTGAGTAGCTGGGATTATAGGCACATGCCACCATGCCTGGCTAATTTTTATATTTTTAGTAGATACAGGGTTTTACTATGTTGGTCAGGCTGGTCTCGAACTCCTGGCCTTGTGATCCACCCACCTCAACCTCCCAAAGTGTTGGGATTACAGGCGTGAGCCACCACACCCAGCGATGGATCAGTTTCTTACTCCCTGAACCTCAGTATCCTCACGGCCGGTTGGACTTACTGGGTTGTTATGAGGATCCAAAGGTGATGTCTGTAAAGTTGTCAGTATAGTGTCTGGCACACAGTGGGTCCAAAAGCTGAGAGTTAGGACGAGGAGGAGCTGGCATTCTGTGCCTCAGGTTCCTCATCTGCAAATGGGGATCTCCCAGCACCCACCTGGAAGGCTGCAAGAGTTCAAGGAGACCCTATGACCAGACTTTCCATGTGGCACATGGCAGCAGAGTTGTCTCCTGAGTCCGCGGTTGAGGATTTCCATCTGCATGTGGATCTCGGGAATCCCCTAAAGCCTACAGAGCTCCAGGGGCATACTTGTCCATGAAGGTGGCTTTAGAAGATGCTGGAGGAAAAGATGCATCAGCAGTTGTGTGTCCGCTGCAGGTTTCAGCTCCTGAGCATCACACCTGCCCTCCGCCTACTCGGGCAGCTCAGGTGCCTGGAATCTGGGCTCATTCTTCCTGGCACCATGATGGGGAAAGACATCCTAGGGCACAGACTGGCACATTCACATCAGGAGGACCTTCATTCTCTCCTTTTACGGATGGGGAAACTGAGGCCCAGAGAGCCTCACTTCCCTGAGGTCTCGTGAAGTTGATACTCAGCCCAAGGAGTCCATAGCCGTTCATGTGTTTGTTTGGTCACTCATTCCTTCATTCATTTCTCATTCTGTTGGTGCCTGGTTATGTTGGGCTGGGGGCCAAGCGCTGGGACGTAGCAGGCACTGGCCAGCCTCGGGATATGCCTGATCACGTGGGAGTGGCTGCTGGACCACTGGTCACATGCAGGCGAGCACACTGCAGCCGTACCTGGGTCAGAGCAGAGCAGAGCAGGACAGGGCGTGGTGGGTGTCAGACCCAAAGGTTCAGGGTTGAGGGGCTGGCCTGAGGTTGGGAGACTTGGGTTTGAGGCCCGGCTGGGATCCTAGCTGCTGATGTGACCCTCACCAGGTTCCCTCATCTACAAAGGGAGGTCCACGTGGGCCCGATGGGCAGCGCTGGTGCTGAGGGACCCAACCAGTGAGGCGCAGCTCCAAGCGGTGGTTCTCAAAGTAAGGCCTGAGGACCATGCGTCCGGGTCCAGCTTTCCATCTCGATCCCAGGCAAGCCTCGCAGAAGGGGCTGTAGGGGGTGAATGGTGGCCCCCAAAACCTATATCCCCCAGAACGTGTGAATGGATTTTATTGGATAAAGGGGTCTTCACAAATGTAATGAAAGTAGGGACCTCTAGATGAGATCATGCTGAATTACCTGATGGGTCCCTCAATCTAATGACAAGTGCCCTTACAAGAACCACACAGAGGAGCGGCACAGGGAGAAGAGGAGGGGGTTGCCTGAAGAGGGAGGCAGAGGTTGCAGTCAGCTAGCCATAAGCCAGGGAACACGTGGCACCACCTGGACTGGAAGAGGCAGGAAGGAAACCCGCCCCCCACTGCCCCACCCCTCCAGAAGGAGCACCGCTCTGCAGCATCTGGCTCTCAGGCTTCTGGACTCTCGATCTGGGAGAACTGGAGAGAAGATATGTGTGTTGTTTTAAGTCCCCATTGATGGTGCTTGGTCATGCAGCCCCAGGACATGAACACAGCACGGACATGGGTTTTGCTGCTCAGCCAGCTCTGGGACGCAGGGTTCAGGAGAGGGCCCTTTGTCATGTCCCTCAGCCACGTCTCCTCAGCCTAGCCCACCTGCGTGGCAGAGGCCTGTACTTCCTGGAGGCCAGACCAGCACCCTCACCCTCAACAGCCCTAACCAGTGCTTGCTTTTTTTTTTTTTTGAGATGGAGTTTTGCTCTTGTCGCCCAGGCTAGAGTGCAGTGGCGCAATATCAGCCAACCAAAACCTCCGCCTTCCAGGTTCAAGCGATTCTCCTGCCTCAGCCTCCTGAGTAGCTGGGACTACGGACACGCACCACCACACCCGGCTAATTTTGTATTTTTAGTAGAGACAGGGTTTCTCTGTGTTGGCCAGGCTGGTCTCAAACTCCCGATCTCAGGTGATCCGCCCGCCTCTGCCTCCCAAAGTGCTGGGATTACAGGTGTGAGCCACCGCACCCTGCCTAACCAGTGCTGCTGCTGCCTTTTCTTTTTTTTTTTTTTTTTAAGGTGGAGGCTTGTTCTGTTGCCAGGCTGGAGTGCAGTGGCACGATCTTGGCTCACTGCAACCTCCGCCTCCTGGGTTCAAGCTATTCCCCTGCCTCAGCCTCCCTAGTAGCTGGGATTACAGGCACGTGACACCAAGCCTGGCTAATTTTTTATATTTTAATAGAGATAGGGTTTCACCATGTTGGCCAGGATGGTCTCGATCTCCTGACCTCGTGATTCGCTCCCCCTTGGCCTCCCAAAGTGCTGGGATTATGGGGTGAGCCACTGTGCCCAGCCTAACCAGTGCTTCTTACTGTAGCCCTGGCATCTGAGAGACCTCCTGGCCCAGGAGGAAGCCTGCAGCTGTGGGGGGAGGTTTGAGATTCAAGGACCCCCTTCCAGGTAGCAGGTATGGGGGCAAGACTTCAGGGACAGTGGCCTCCTCATTCCCAGTGCCCTGCCCCAAGCATGATAGCACAGTGCTTTCCGGGCAGGAGGAATGTTCTGTGCCTGGTCACTGGCATTCGGTGAAGCCCTTTCCCACTCCTGCCATTCCCTTTAGGGAGCAAAGATGGTTTTACTCTGTACCAAGCAAAACAAACCAAGGCCGCCTCTTCAGCAATTGACACCATTAAAAATTTATCTGGGCAGCCGGGTAACATTATCGGCTCATGTTCAGAGACTGAGAAGTAAAGGCACATCATGTTCTGTGGTGGGGTTTATACATAAGCAGATGAGATGTGCGGTCATTAAAAATGTCCCTGGATAGAAGATGACGTCTCTGCATGGTGGCGTCTTGGGGGACTGTGGTCCTGGATGCAGGTCAGGAGCGAGCCCCTTCCCACGCGCTGTGCTCCCTGCAGCCCCACGTGCCCTGCAGCCCCTCTCACCACTGGAGCAGGGTCTTTAGTAATAACAGGACAGTCCCCCGAATGTCCCCTGTGCTGGCCTCACCATGGCCCTTGTGTGTCGTGTCCCATGCACTGGCTGCTTGTTTCAGGATGGAAAGAAGGTTCTGTGGTGGGAGCAGCTGGCTCCTGAGTCTTAGCACATGTGTCTTGCTCACAGCACTAGTCAACAGCGGTCAGAGGCCGGGCTGTGCTCTGTCATTTGTCCTCAAGCTAGACTGACAGATAGTGTCCAGTGGGAACAGGGAGGGTCATCGTGACAGGGCAGCTCCTGGCCGGCTGCTGCTGCCGCTCGTAAGATGACTTCCGTCCACATCTCATTGGCCACATTGAATCCTTGGACCTCACCTGGAGGCAGGAGCAGGGCAGGACCGTCATCTTCCCATGGGGGTGAAACCAGGACATTTGTGCTAGGAGTTCAGCCTGGCACACACTGCTTGTCACTGCTCATCTCTGAGCTTAGGGACCCGTCGTCCCCTTTTTACAGATGAGGAAACTGAGACTGAGAGGCCTGAGGTCATGCATTCAGGGTGTGGTGGAAACAAACCCAAATGCAGGCCTGGGTGACTGCAGAACCCGTGCCAGGCTGCCATGGGGTGGGCTGCCAGGGTTCCAGGGGAGCCGGAATGAGGCGGGAGCCGGCCTGAGCCCAGAGCTGTCTGCCTCACCCCCGGCTCGTGGCTTGCTTTCCCCAAAGACACCCAGCCACACATGAGGTACGTTCCAGGGTCCCGTGGCCGCCAGCACTGGCTGGGTTTTGAAGGCAGCACTTAGCGGCGTTTCGGCAGGAGAGGACGGAGCCCTGGGATCGGCCATCTGGCACCCTTGCGTGTCGCCTTCTCCAACCTTTTTTTCCCGTTCTTTCTCTCTTATTTTTATTGATGCATTGATTTAACTTGTAATTACTTAGAACACCCACAAGCTGGCCAGTCAACCCAAGAAAAAGAAATGAGAAGGTTCTAGCTCTTAGGACACAAAGGAGCTATGTCCACTCCCACGCCTCTCAGGAAGTAGCCACCGTCCTGAATTTTGGGTTTACCCTTCTTTGCTTTGAATCTTTCCACGAAGAGACCCACCCCTGCTGAAGCGGCCTCCTGGGATTGGCTTCCCTCCGTCCCTGCGAGCATCAGCACAGCTTTTGGCAAGCTACTCTGTGTCCCGTCTGCGCGGTGGCCCTTCTGGAGCTTCCCCTCCACCCTTGGTCATAGCAGCAGCGACCAGGCGTGCACAGGGTTGAGCTCCTCCCAGGTGTCGCTCATTAAATGCTCCTCTTGACCCTGGGAGTCAGGGATTTTCACCCCATTTTGCAGAGGAGGATGCCAAAGCTCCCGGAGGTCACCTCTAGCCCAGGGCCAACCAGCTGGGCAGCGTGGGGCTGGAACTCCATCCGACATCCTCAAGTGGGATCTGCCTGGAAGTCAGGGGGCCTGGGTCTCGGGCCCAGCATTGATCTAGGCACAGAGCTGCCGGCAGAGGGTGTCCGGGCTCTTTACACTCGGTTCTTGGTAGGACTGGCCTCCAGCAGCTGAGAAAACCAGCCTCAGGTGTCATCTGCCAACCCTGGGGACAGGAGGGGCTCCACTGCCCCTTTCGGGTTGCTGGGGAGGAGACTGAGGCTGGCTTCTACCCCCGTCCAGCACCGAGGTTCCAGCCTTCGGGAAGCGGGGCTTTTCACGCTGAGATGCAGTACTGGCTTTGGCCAGAGGTCCCAGCTGGGGCTGGTGGCTGCTGGGTGCTGGGTTTTCTGCTCCTTGGAGAATTCTGTTCGTGGCTCCTCCCTTCCCTGAGCACCCACTTGGCGGGAGGGACAGCTGCAGGACAGGAACCCTGTGTGTCGCCCCAGGTTGGGAATCTGGCGTTCTGGGAGCAGGGAGGGTTTGGATGGAACAGGTTTCCCAGAAGGGCAGAGGTGAGGCATGGCCAGTTCTGACTGAAGCTCAAGACCATGGGCCTGAGGCTCCAAGGTGGGCAGCTGGGGGCCTGGACAGCTGGCCCTCGCCCAGCCCCCCCTGCCCAGGCGCCCGCCTTCAGGCCCAGGGCTGGCGCCACCAATAGGGGTTAAGGCCTCTGCTGCAAAGTGGTCCAGCCGAGCCCATCCCCTCGGGGCTACTGTGGGAAACCTGGGCTCCATCCTTGTCCTCACACTTGCTGGGAGGCCCCGCCAAGTGGCCTGGTGACCAGAGCACTGGGGCCGACAAGTTGCGCTCTCTTGTCCCTGCCGTCCGTCAGTCAGTTGTGTGCACTCACTGTATGCAGCCCCTCCAAGGCCCAGAGTTCCTGAGGAAACTCTCTCAGGGTGGCAGCGGAGGGCTGGGGGTGCAGGTGGGAGCCCTCGATGCAGTGGTCTGTGGGCCTCGCTGAGGAGGCCACATGTGGGCTGGGCCCTGACGGCCACGGGGAGGTCTAGGGTGGGGAGGCCCAGGCAGAAGCCCTGTGCTTGGTGGCCCTGGATGGAGCGGGGCCAGGGCCAGGGCAGCCAGGGCCAGGGAGGTCTGGACAGGGGAGGGAGCAGTGGGTGACGGAAGCCCTAGGGGTTCCAGCAGGGCAGGGGCCTCTGAGATTTTGTCCAGAGCCTTCCTCTGGCCCTGCCTGGCCTCGAGGGGCTCCAGAGTGGGGGCCAGGGCCACTGAGGGGCTGCTGTGGACACCCAGGTGGGAGTGGTGGGGGCTCGTGGGCAGGGTAACAGGAAGAGGGTGAGTGGGGCTGGTCCAACAGGCGGTCCCGGGCAGGGCGGGTGATGCCCAGGCCCTTTGGTGTGCTCAGCGCCATACCCTGATGGACAACTCCTAAGTGTTTGTCCAGGGGGTTTCCTGCCAAGCCTGGGCAAGTGTCCCCTGGGAGGCGGCCTAGCATGGAACGAAAGGCAGGGTGGCCTCGGAGGCTCTGCCCGCTCGCTGGGGAAGGACACCCTGTGGGCCACTGGCCAACCTTCCAAACCGATGCCAGCCGAGGTTCCCTTACGAGAAGCGTGTTGGCAAATAAAAACAATATTATACTTTACAGCTGCTGAGAAGTCACATTCCTCTGTGATCGGCGGCCACGCCAGCTCCCTTCCTCTCCCAGACAGAGTAGAGTGGGCAGGGAACCAAGCGTGACTTTCCGCCTGCGAGAGCCGTGTCTTCCTCCACCTTGCTGGGGTTCTGGAAACAAGGGCAGAAGTGGTCTTGCTGGATTTGGGGGTCACTTGGGGTCTCTCCTCTGGAGCTCTGGTGTAGTCACCATCTCCCCCACCTTGCCGGACCTGCCGTGGCTGATGTCAATGTCACTGCTGGGCTGTGGTGTGTCTGTGCCTCAGTTGCCCACACCTTCCAACCCGCTGCCCTGTGGGGCAGAGACCCTCCTACCTCCATCCTGACTTTGGTTTCAGACCCTGGTGGCCACACCCGGGCCAGCCCATTGGTCACTCTTGACTCCAGCCCTGTGAGACTCCTGCCCGACCTGGCACTTAAGTCTTCATCTACCCTCTGCCCAGGCTGCCACCTCCAGCCCGTAAATCGTGCCCATGTCCATCGCCACCTTCTCCCTTCTTCCTTCACATACTGAGTTGGAGGCAGGTGGCCTGTCCAAATTTTATGGTCAGTGAGCTGAGGCCAGGGGGTGTAGGGCCCTTGGCAAGCTCATAGCCAGGAGGTTTGTGGACAGGGTTTCTGTTTTATACAAAGCTGGAACTCTGGGCCAGGTATACTGGCTCACGTCTGTCATCCTAACACTGGGAGCCCAAGGTAGGAGGATTGCTTGAGGCCAAGAGTTTGAGACCAGCCGGGACAATATAGTGAGACCGCATCTCTGCAAAAAATTGCCAAAAAAACCCCAAACAGAGTCAGAACTCTGAACTCAAAATTAGACTTTGCTCTTCACACCAGCTCCCTTGCCACCTCCTGGGAGAAGCCCTTCCTGGTTTCCCTGGTTCCCTGCTGCCCTGAGGTGTCTCTGTGTACTCCCGGCACCCCTCGGCCATGTGCTGCCTTCGTGCTGGGTGTGTCAGGCTCATCTCTGACATTGGCATCCTGAGCTGGGTGTGGCCTCCTCCCGTCGTGATCGCCCTTCTGGGCTGGGTGGGACGATGGCGCTCTGAGAGGAGAAACGTGATCCGTCGGCTTGTTTTGACAGTTGGAGCGGTTTAGCAGGAGAACCGTTTCTAATAAGCGAAGGCCCAGTGCTTCAAGGCCTCCCTGCCGATCAGAAGACGGCACCCAGGTGACTCCCTCAATAATTAAACGGGCCTAGCGGGTCCTCCAGGCCATGCTTCTCCGTGTGCCTTTCAAGTTTGCCTGGCTGCTTTTTCCCTGGCACGGAGCGTCGAAAGGGCTGTGGCCCGGCTCCCATGCCCTGGGTGTGGGTCCCATGGCCCCTCCGCCCACGCTGTGGTCTTTCTCCTCACCACGGCCCCCGCCTGGGTGAGATGCCACTGCACCTGGTGGCGTTCCGCTGCCAGGCCGGGACCCGGCCCTCCCAGAGCCTGATTCTGAAGCTATTTTCAGCATTGGAAACGGAGGCCAGGCTTTCCCCACGGGTAGCATCAGCACCGTAAATGGAAACACTGCCGTCTACCATCTGCAGGACTAGAGTGGCCAGCTTGTCCCAATTGCAGCACCAAAAGTCCCACATCCGAAGAAATGCCTGTCCCGGGCAAACTGGGATAGCAGGTGTCAGTGCTGGCCATGCCTGGTCTCAGGCCCAGGGCACTCCTTCGGGGTCGTGAGTGGGTCCTGCCCCCCAGGATGTCGCTCCAGGCTCTGCCCGTTCTCTCCGAGGGCTCCGGCTGGGTGAGGAGCACCAGGTCAGGCGGAGCAGCGACCCTGACGCGCTGCTGGTGAACACGGTGCAGGGAGTCCTCTTCTGTGAGTCAGGTCACGCTTTCCTTCTGTACCGGCCAAGTGGAGGCCTTAGGGACCATCTCAAGTTTTGGATCCTTCCTGTAAGATGCCAACAGATTATGGGAAACAAAAGCCCAGACTGTGCATGATGGCCGGATGAGCCAAGCGCTGACTTCTGTACCTTCTGGAATCTTTAGCACCTTCCAGAACCCAAACATTCATTCAGGGTGTGTTCTTGTTCAGATGTACGGTGTGAGGAAATGCTGGGTGGGGTAACCCACCCCCCCGCCCCGCCCCAAGCCATGGCAGGGCTAGGTGGAGCGTCTGTGGGGCGGGGGCGCTTTTCCAATTGAGATCCAGGAATTGGGAGTCAGCCCAGGAGCAGCTGATCTGGGAGGCAGAGTGTACTCAGGGGCTGAGCTGCTGGAAAGGGGAAGGTGGAGGGACAGGCCTGCGCTGCCACCACGCAGGGCGCTCACTAGCAAGCTGGCACCTCCCGCGCTCTCAGCAGTTGCTGCCCCTGCCTTAGCAGTTGCTTGGTCTTGGCAGTTGCTGGGTGCAGTGGCACAGGTGGTGCTCTGCAAAGGCTGTTGGTCTTAGCAGTTGCTACTACCAGCCCCCATTCTGCAGTTGGGGGAAACTGAGGCTCACAGACGGGCAGAGGCAGGGCTTGAACCCAGACCTGTCACCTGCCGAGGCCCTGCTCTTGGCTTTCCCTGCAAGGTCTCCCTTCCAGGGGGCACGGTTGAGGTGCTGGGTCTGCGATGCGGCCTCTACCTGATGTTCTTTCCAGGTGTTTGGGGCCGAAGTCTGGGAGGCTCGTCTTGGCCCGGGCAGGGCTGTTTGTGGACACTCTCTCCAGGCTGAGACACACACCTGCCGGGCGGATTGGCTCTTTAAGAGGCAAGAGAGGCTTCCCTGCTCCGAGGTGGCGATAGCCCCCAGGGAAACAGGGCCCGGAGGGATGTGAGGGCTGCAGGAGTGGCCGTGGGCCCTGCATGATGGAGCCGTGGAGGCCACTGAGTATGCAGAGGAGGCGGCCAGGTGGCACCAGCAGGCCCAGCGCTGCACCTGGCTGGTTTTGAGTCACTTGAGCAGAACCTGGGCAGTGTTGTGGGGGCCCAGCCTGCTCTCCCTGTAGCTAGCTGCTGCCATTGTGAAATCTTAGATCAGCCCCAACAGGCAGCCGTGTTCCCCATTGAACCCCACGTCTGCGGCCTCACATCTCTCATGGAAGCACAGTGAGGCGTGAGCTGTGCGGGCTGGTGCCCTAGAACCCAGGACCTGCCGCCTGCCTGGGAATGAGGGCAGCCGTGTTTGGGGTCCTCTCTTTGGCTACTCGGGTTTTCGTCTTAAAAATCAAATCTGGCTGCCGGCTCCTCGGGGCCTTCCAAGAAAGCAAACCCAAGCTGTCCCCGCCTCCAGCTGAGATCCTCAGGGTCTGTACTGACTCGGACCTGTGCTCGTGGCCCTCGGCTCAGAGACCCCTGAGCATCCAGTGTGCCCCTCCATCCGGACTGTGGGGCCACCATGCAGCTATAGGCACAGTGGCATGGAGGGTGCTCTGCAGAGCCCATTGTTTCTGGCAGATTCTCACAGAAGTCCTGAGGACAAGGACCAGGGCTTGATGTGCTATCCCAAAGCCAGGTTCAAGCTGCTCCTTCCCCCTGAATCAGTGACGAACGGCTCCCCAGGCCAGCCCTGAACGGGTGCCCCGCAAATCCCCGGAGGAGGATGGAAGGAGAGCGAAGGAGCCCTGTGGAAGCAGGGGTTGTACTTCCTCTGCCCTTTCTCCTGGGTTTGGGTTCCGGCACTGCTATAGGGTGTCCTGTTTTCCAGTCTGTGTCCTCTGGCTGGTGACTTATTTGGCTGTAGCACTGGGACTGTGATTGTCCTGCCCAGATTTGAGCTCGTGGGGGAGGCCGGTTGGGGGCTGGTGGGGGCGGGGGGGGGGATCTTTGAGCAAGCAGTGGCTCAGGGGGAGGAGGGGGTGTTGATGGTTCGGTAGGAGGGGCTGCTGCCCGGCGAGCCCGGCGCTTTTTCTGCACTCGGCACTTGTGGCTTCTCTGCTTCCTGTGCAGACATCCGTTTCGTCCCCTCCTTGGTGCGGTGGGAAACTCGGCTTCCCGAAGCCGGGCACGAGGAAACGCATGCTCAGGAAGGCCCCGGTGGGATGAGAGGGGTGCAGCCGCTCCTGGGGACCTGGGATGACTGATCCTGGGACAGCTGCACAGGCTGGGGTTTGCCTTCTTAGCTTCTCATTCCCTGCTCTTAACGAGCTGGCAGACACCACAGGGCAAGGTGCGGGCAGGGGACATGGGGGTAAGTGCGGAAGGAAAATCAGCTGGTGCCTGAAGGTGGTCGTAGGGGTGGAGGGGTCAGGGGGGTGGAGCTAGGGGGGTGGAGCTAGGCCTTGTTGCAAAATGACCACAGTCTCCACCAACCCACCTCCCCTGGGCTTTAAGTTACAACTGGGATGTGGCCCCAGAAACCGTGCTCAAACATTCTCTGTGCAAATATGTATCCCATTGTTAAATCGAGGTCAGTATTACAAAGTCCCTACTCAGGGGTGACTTGAGTGTATCATCCCAAATTCAATTACTTGAATGTAACATCCCTGTGTGATCTCATACAAGCTCTCCTTGAAAATGCTTCCTTGTATCTAATTTGGGGCTGCCATTTGCCATTGTCTGAGGGGGTGAGGAGCACCTGAGAGTATCCGACACCCACGTCACCCGTCTGCCCACTTATCCATGTATCAACCCACCCATCCATCCATTTACCCACTCAGCCATCCATTCTTCCCTCCATCCACCCACCCATCCATCCATCTATCTATCCGTCCACCCACCTACCCATCCATCCATCCACTCACCCGCTTACCTGCCCAGCCATTTATCTATCCACCCACCCACCTACACATCCATTCACCCACCCAGGCAGCCAACTACCCACCCTCCCCTTGCCCATCTATACACCCATCTACCCATGCATCTACTCATCCATGCCTTTCTAGCACCAGGCACTGTGTTAGGCAGAGGTGGGCCCAGGCTGAGAGACTGCTCAAGTCTTCCCACATTCGGCAGGGCTTGGACTGAGCCCTGCAGGATGCTAGCACTTGGGTGAACGGCAGGAGGACAGGCGACTGCAGGCAGAGGGCAGAGCTGGTGCAAAGGCCAGAGGTGATGGGTATGGGGGGCTGTGGGGAGAGTGGAATGAAAGGGGACCGGGACCTGGTGATGCCTCCTCCATTCCCCTGTGTATTCCTGCCCCAGCGGCTGGGTGCTGAGGCCCCGAACAGTTCCCGACAAGCTGCCTCTGTCTCCTGCTCCCCCCCCCCCACCCCCCCACCGAAGTAGCCTCTGTTGGGCTTTGGCAGAAATTAATTGGATTTGCAGCTCCATTCTCAAGGGGATTTGTGGCCTCAAATAGGGATCTTAGAATAAAAGTAGTGAAGATTTTCCGGGCAGCAGGATAATTCTTTGGGCTTTAGCATTCCTGCTTTTTCTCTTCTGGGTCAGGCAGGTAGAGGAGATGACAGGAGGGGTTGAAGAAAACACCAATCAGACGCAGGGGAGGGAAATTTAAGGCAACAAGGGCTCAAGGTGAGGTTTCTTAAAAGACAAAAGGTTTTTTCTTGTAATTTATTTTTTTGAGACGGAGTGGAGTCTCGCTCTGTCACCCAGGCTAGACTGAAGTGGCACAATCTCAGTTTAAGCAGTTCTCCTGTCTCAGCCTCCCCAGTAGCTGGGATCACAGCCTGGCTAATTTTTTAGTATTTTTAGTAGAGACAGGGTTTTGCCATAGTCAGGCTGGTCTTGAACTCCTGACCTCAGGTGGTCCACCCACCTTGGGCCTCTCAAAGTGCTGGAATTACAGGCATGAGCCACTGTGCCTGGCTGACAAAAGGTTTTGAAATGACTATTGTGGCTCATTTGAGCGGATGCTCACTTTCTGTGTTAGGAAACAATATTCCGAAATCCTCTTTGCGAGTGCGGCTCTTGGGCTCTCAGGAGGTGTCAGAAGGCAGTTTTCTTGGGCAGCGGAAAGTGCCTGGAACGAGGATGATGCTGGAAGTTCTAAATTGCAGCTGTCCTTGTTGGGGCCCCGCTAAGTGCAGGGCACTCTGCCATCCTACGGCTGCTCTCACTGCAGCCCTCCGAGAAGGCTTCCATCTTCCAGGGCGAGAAGGGTGACATGCAGATAAGTTAGGTAAGTTGTCCAGGGTCACAGGGAGCAAGGGCTGGGCATAGGGTTCACACCTGGGTTTGCCCAGCTGGAAAGCCTTCCTCTCCTGTGCTGCCCCGGGCTCAGCTCTCCTGGCAGGACAGGTGGGTCCCATCTGAGTCCCGGGACTGATGGAGGAGCAGAGCCTTGTGTTAAGAGCCCTGCGCTGGGCTTCAGGGACAGGAGAGCTTCAGGGGATGAGTGATGTCTGCCTGGGTACAGGAGGAGTGAGAGGCACTCCTTGAGGGGTTTCTTGGCTGTGAGTGGTGCTGTGTCAGTGATGGAGGCCTGAGGATGAGGATGATGTGGCAGCCTCAGCTCTGCCTGTGACCTGAGGACACACACCTCCACTGGGGGATGCTGCTGTCGGTGGTGGAAGGAGGGAGAGTGGCTGGGAGGAGAGAGCTCACCACGTGGAGGTCAGGCCTGGCATGCTGCCCCCTTAGACACGGGCTTCTACCAGGAAGCCTCAGGGGCACGCTGACCAATGGCCTGGCGGGTCTAGCTTGGGGACCTCTGACCTAAGACCTGGTCTCTGCAGGTCTGTGACAGAGCCAGCTAGGACCCAGGCCTCCAGCTCACAGCTCAGCGTACTCCCCTGCCCCTCCCGCTGCAGCACAGGCCCCCAGTCTCCCGGTGGTGGAGGGACTGCCAGGCTGGACTGCCATCCCAGCTGGATCTTGGGCTGAGCAAATGTCAGCCTGACCCCAGGCGAGGAAGCAATCCTAGCCGGCATCTGGGCCTGGCAGCCCCCTGCTGGGGTCTCCTGACTCATCCTCAGTGACAGGTTTCCTCCCAGAACACGAGCCCTGGGGCTACAGGGGGATGTTTGCTTTAATTAAGGGGCCTTTCGGGTCTCCTCTAGAGATGAGTGGATTGGGCCCAGAGCTTTGAACCCCCCGCAGCCCCCTCCTCTATGTGTCTGATCAGCCTCTCCCGCCTCTTCTCCCTCCCCGAGGCTGGGCTCTGAGTGCTTGGCCCAGGCTGGGAGGCCTGTGGACTCGGGACCACACCCATCTGTCTGCAGAGTACAGAGCAGAGCCATGCTTTGGATCCTAGGGAAGGAAAAACTGCTTCCTTCCACCCCTCCAGGTTCTTGGGCTGGTGTATGAATTAAATTGACATAAGACAGATGAACAGGAGAAAAACAATTATAATTATGTACATATGCATGGGAGTTCCACAAAAATGAGACGCAGGAAGAGCCCAGATGATTAAAGCTTATGTTTGTATGCATTTCTATACCAGCCTGAACTGCAGAAAGGCACCAGGGTTGGGGCGTCTGGGGGGCGGAGGGCGAGGGAGCACCGCCGTGTTCCTTCTGGGGCATCCCCGTGAGGCGCCTGCTGCCTTCCCAAGAAGGGAGGCTGCAGATCCGTGTGGAGGGTCCGAGGGCTGTTCATTTTCAGAACTCTCGTCCTGACCTCCAGCTCGTGGCTGGTGGGTGGGGTGGGCGAGCCCCTACCCTCGGTGCCTCAGAATCCACCCCTCCCTTCTGGAGTCCCCTTCTGCCTCCTCTCCTATGGGGACTGAACTGGAGACCAGGAGGTGTGTGGGGAACCTCCTTTCCACTGTGAACCCCCTGGAAGTGGGATCAAGGGGAAAGGGGAAGGCAGGCTCTCCGGGCGGATGAACGCTTTCTGCAGCCCTGACCTGCCCACTGGACACCCAGAGCCCGGAGTGGGCATGACACGTGCGTTGCCCCCCTGGTGAGCTGGGCATGGGTCTCCTCTTGCTCTGCGGCCCAGTTGGCACATCCTGTGACTCGGATCAGTGTCCTCGTACCCTGTGCCTTTCCGGAGAGAGGACAGGAGTCCCTTTGCTCCTGGCTTGGCCACGATGGGCTCTGCTGTGGGGTCCAGCTGGGGCCCCGCTGGCCAGCAGTGCCGGGGTCTGCTCACCTCCCTCTCGCCTTCTCTCCCACAGGCCTTTTCCCTCAGAAGAGACCACAGAGAATGACGATGACGTCTACCGCAGCCTGGAGGAGCTGGCCGAGTAAGGCTGGGGGACGGGAGGCGGGCAGGGAGGATGGCAGGGAGGAGGGCTGGAGGGAAGGAGGGAGGGACGGGGAGGTTCCTGGTGGTGTCCAGGGAGTCGGGAGGAAAGGTGGCGGCCACAGTGCAGGCAGAGCTGGCCCTGGGCTCTTCCCACCGGGGCGCCTCCTCGTGATGGGTCAGGAAGTGGGCTCCCATGCAGAGCGGGAAGGCACGCCTCTGCGAGGCCCCAGAGATGAGCAGACCTTCACACTCCTCGTACATTCTAGAAGGCTGCCCAACTGGTCTGGTGGCTGGCCTGGGTGTTGGCCCGCTGCCCTAGCAGGGTCCTCCGTGAGGGCTTGTCTCTGCGAAGCTGTGGGGTGGAGCAGGAGCCCGCTTAGAAGGAGGCCTGGTCATGCTCCCTGAGCTGTGTCGTGGGAGGCTGTATTGTGAGGAGAGCATGGTGCGGCCAGAACAGAGGCCCCAGAGCACAGGGCAGGGCAGGGCGCTTGGGGGCTCAGAGCTGACACGCAGCCCTGCCGGCACCGCCCGCCTCGTGGGCCCGCCACCGTCCACTCTTCTTCGTGTTCACCTCGTTCCTCTCTCTGAGAGGCCTCTGCTCCACCCAGGCACTGCCCAAGCCTGGCCACAGTACCGGGGCTGCAGCCCCACCGGGACCGTGGCAATCTGTGGCCAGCGTCTGATCTCGTGGCCCGATCTGGGAGGAGGGAGGGCGGAGGGCAGGAGGAAGCGGGGGCCCATCTGTAGGCGAGGGACCCAGGCTGAGATCTGGCGGGCTTGCCTGCAGCCTGCATCCTGGCTGGGGGCTCCCGGCCTGGCTTGGCTACCACTGTCCCAGGCCACTGGGAGACGGTGCCTCTGGGCTTCCTTGCCACCTGGGGCCTCTGGAGCTGTTTGACAGCAACATCTGCGTTCTAAGCTCAACTACCGTTCTTCTGGGAAGACTTAGTGTTTCTCTCTCCCTTCATCTTAGAGCATGGACTGAGAATGAGAACCGTCGGAGGAGTGGGATGGGAAGCTGCGCGTGTTGAGTGCCTGCCGTATGCTGGGGCTTTCCCCGTCTTACTGCTCAGCCCATATTCAGGGTACAGGGCCCCGGATCCTTGTCTATGTAAACAATTTAAGTCACACCCAAATCAGCATGCAGCACCATGCTGACAGCCCAGCCTCACGCTCTCCTGTGAAAGAAATTCCTCGCCCGCCAGCTGGAGGAGCTGCCACCAGCTCGTTCCTTTGATGCTGGGCTGGCCACGGGGCCCTGGGCAACCCCACTGGCAGGACTGCCAGAGCTCCTCCAGACATCTGGTCGGCCCCATGTGGATCTGAGGGTTATAGAGCATCCCGAAGGGGAGAGGCGGGCACAGGGGCCATGCAGGTCACAGCCAGGCCTGGGGCGTCCACCTGGAGGCCACTGTCCACCCTGACCAACCTCAGGAAACTGAGGGAAACTTCGAAAATTCCAAAAAATTGCTCACGCCTGGAATCCCAGCACTTTGGAAGGCCGAGGTGGGTGGATTACCTGAGGTCATGAGTCAGAGACCAACCGGCCTGGCCAACATAGTGAAAGCCCGTCTCCACTAAAAATACAAAATGTAGCCGGGTGGGGTGGCGGGTGCCTGTAATCTCAGATACTTAGGAGACTGAGGCAGGAGAATCACTTGAACTCCGGAGGCGGAGGTTGCAGTGAGCCGAGATCATACCACTGCACTCCAGCCTGGGAGACAAGAATGAAATTTCATCTGGGGGAAAAAGAAATTCCAAAAATGCTCACATGCAGGCTCCCGAGGCTGACCGAGGGCTGTCCGTCTCAACCCTGTAAGTGGGGAGGACGCAAGTTCAGAGAGGGCAGGGCTTCAGGCTGGTGGCATGGCCAGAGGGAAGTACCTGGGGTGTAAGGCCCAAGGCCCCACCCCCAGCGGAGTCTCAGCCACACCACCTGCCCTCCGCACCCTTCCCCGCACTCCCTGCCTTGGAAATCCTTCTCTGTCACGTCCAGGCCGAGGTGTCTCCCACTCTGGGAAGCCTCCTGTGCTCCATCCTGGCCAGCGCCCCCTCGGCACCCACACCTCTGTTGGGGCTCTGGGGTGCCCCAGGGGTACACCGTGATGAGGTCGTTAAATGCCCATCCCCTGCAGATCAGAGGGTCAGACCCGCATCTTCTTCCTGTCCTCTCCTGGCCCAGCCCTGGCAGGGCAAGCCTTCTGCACGTGGTAGGGCGTCTGTACCCACATGACAATGACACCAGCAGTGGGCGGTGCTTACGAGCTTTTCTGGTGCTGGGCACTGCTGGGCTTCATTCCCTTGCATGCCCCCACTCTCAATCGCTCTGTGAGATCTGTTCTATGGTCATCCTCGTTTTACAGATAAGGAAACTGAGGTCCAGAGGGGGGACACCACTAGCCCACGTCACCCAGCTAGTAAATGGCAGAGCCACGATATGACCCTAACCCCCCACCGTGCAGAGCCTGCGGAGTTCCTGACAAGTTCCTGACCTGCTGTTTCTCCTGTCCCCAGCCTGAGGTTGGGGTTTTGTCCTCTGCAGAAACATCCCTCGGTGTTTCTGGACAGTCAGCATAGGAGGGCTCTGGGACGATGAGGACCAGTTGGCCTTGTGTGGCCAGGGACCGGCATGACATACACACTCCGTAGGAGCTTCCTGGGTGCTGAGCCCGAGACACTCCCTAAACTGCTGCCTGCCACGTGGCCAGGCTGCCCCTGGTGGTTCATGGTGCACATTCTGTTTGGAGGGTTTCTGCCTGGCACGTCAGGCTGGAACCTAGGTTACCCATTTTCCTTTTCCTTTTTTTTTTTCTCTTTTCTTTCTTTTTCTTTTTCTTTTTCTTTCTTTTTTTTTTTTTTTGAGACGGAGTTTTGTTCTTGTTGCCCAGGCTGGAATGTCGCAGTCTCAACTCACCACAAACTCCACCTCCTGGGTTCAAGCAATTCTCCTGCCTCAGCCTCCAGAGTAGCTGGGATTACAGGTGTGCGCTACCGTGCCCTGCTAAATATTGTATTTTTAGAGCTGGGGTTTCTTCATGTTAGTCATGCTGATCTCGAACTCCCGGCCTCAGGTGATCGGCCCGCCTTGGCCTCCCAAAGTGCTAGGATTACAGGTGTGAGCCACCATGCCTGGCCTTTTTTTCTTTTTTTTTTGAAATGAGTTTTGTTCTTGTCACCCAGGCTGGAGTGCAGTGGCGTGATCTCAGTTCACTGCAACCTCCCCCTCCCAGGTTCAAGCAATTCTCCTGCCTCTGGCTCCCGAATATCTGGGATTACAGGCATGCACCACCACACCTGGCTAATTTTTGTATTTTTAGTATAGATGGGGTTTCACCATGTTGACCAGGCTGGTCTCGAACTCCTGACCTCAGGTGATCCACCTGCCTTGTCCTCCCAAAGTGCTGGGATTACAGGTGTGAGCCACTGTACCTGGCTGGGTTGCCCATTTTCCGTCTTTCTCTGCCCATTCTGATTGTGACTGATCTCTTGAACCAAAATTCCTCTCACCCAGAAAAGCGACTCTGGGGAACACGTGGCTTTGCGCCGTCCGATAATGTTATTCCCTGGCATTAAGACCGCGCCTTCCATAATCCAACAAGCTCTTTATGACTGCAGTTATTGCAAACGTAAATCATCAGTTCTAAGGGAGGGGAATGCATTTGCATCTTTAACTTACGATTTGGTCCCAGTGGCTCCAGTTTAATAAATTTTTTATGCTGTTTTCCCCCCTCCTCCTTTCACTGGAAGGCAAGACTTCCTATCCGTTCTCTGTGGACTTGGTGTGGATACTTAGCCATTATGGCAGTTTACAAGACACAAACGCACGGCATTTCTTACCTGGGTCCTACTTGGGGAGAGAATGCGGTTGTGAGTTTTCAAGGCTGGAGCTGGGGAAATGGTCTAATCAGAAGTCAGGTGTATTAGTATTATAATTTAAAGATTTCTCCAATTATAAAGGGAAGAGGTTTCATCGACTCACAGTTCCCCAGGGCTGGGGAGGCCTCAGGAAATTTACCATCATGGTGGAAGGGGAAGTGAACACGTGTTTTTCACATGGCGACAGCAAGGAGAAGGGCAGAGCAAAAGGGGGAAGGCCCCTTATAAAACCATCAGATCTCGTGAGAACTCACACTCGCACAAGAACAGTATGAGGGTTATGAGGGTCACCGTCTCCGTGATTCAGTTACCTCTCACCAGGTCCCTCCCACAATACATGGGGATTATGGGAACTGCAGTTCAAGATGAGATTTGGGTGGGGACACAGCCAGACCATATCACCAGGCAGGGGAGTGAGGAGAGGGAAGGGTCATTTGGAGCAGAACTCACCTGTCCTTTGCTTTGGGCCCATAGCCAGATGCCCAACATGAGGGTCACCTTAAATGTCTAAAGGACTCCCCTGGCCACCCAGACCCCAGACACGCTGCAGCTGTTTGGGAAAAGTCAAACACTGGCTCACAGATGCAGCTGTTTCCCAGGGAACCTGGAAATGTGGTTTTAGGAGACCAGCAAGGGGCGCTGTGGGAGTGCCTGTGTGCTTTCATTCATTCACCTACCATCATTCATTCCAACATCAGATGGTTCCTAAACACTCTCTGTGTGTCAGGCTCGGGGCCAGGACTGGAAACCCATCAAACTGAAGACACATTTCCTGCCTCCCAAGATGCAGGCCCCATGGGGAGTGGGGAAGCCAAAGGGCAGTTTCAGGGCAGTGTGCTTGGTTTGCAGGGAAGCCGCATCAAGAAATAAGAAGGGACAAACAAAACGAATCTTAAGAATGTGTTTTATAGGCCGGGCATGGTGACTTACACTTGCAATCCCAACACTTCACTTTGGGATTGCTTGAGGCCAGAAGTTTGAGACCAGCCTGGGCAACATAGATCCTGTCACTTGCACTCCAGCCTGAGCGACAGAGGAAGACCTCACCTCTTAAGAAAATAAAAATGTATGGCCGGACGTGGTGGCTCATGCCTGTAATCCCAGCACTTTGGGAGGCTGAGGTGGGGGCATCACAAGAGGTCAGGAGTTCGAGACTAGCCTGGCCAACATGGTGAAACCCCATCTTTAAAAAAAGAAAAATGTATTTTATATTTAACCCAGCATATTCGAAATACTATGTGGGTCAACTTGTGATCACTATTGCAGGTCATCCTTGGGCAGTGCATGATTTGTGGCTGTTGCACCGAGTCCTCTGATCCGGCACGTGGCTTGCGCTTTGGCGCGGATAAGTTCAGCTTGTCATCTGTGAGCTGGACAACCACACGTGGCCGGTGGCTTCGTGCTGGGTCGCACAGGTCTTGGATCTAGACTGTCTTTCCAGGAGCTAGAGCCAATCCCCTGCGTGGGCGCCTGTAACACTGAAGTTATTTTCTGAAGTGCTGTAAGCTCGCCTTTGAGAGCTTTGAATAATGCATAATCAAATAATAAGAGCAGCTGGTTGAAAAAATTAACACAAAATATTGCCACTTAAAAATGCTTTATCAAGCAAAATAAGCCCAAATGGAGGGCCTGTTTTTAAATTGCTCTAATAATCAGTACCTTGCATTTGCATAATGGCTTTTCCCTGGCAGCCACTGCACTTCCCTTCTCATTCCTGCCCAGCTTTTGGGGGCCCAGGGCTAGATGTCTGCGCTGGGGGGCTCACAGCCTGGGGTCCAGAGGCAGGTTTGTCCACAGAAGAGAAGAGCTCTGTGGGAGCAGAGTGGGACTGGCGGAATGCTAGCTCAGAAAGGAAGGACGACTTCTCAGAAGAGGTGACAGCCAGGCCTCCGTACCCAAGGAGGAGCTTGCTGAAGACTGGGGCAGTTTCCCAGCAGAAGGAGCTCGGCAAGGTGGGGCTTCCCATGTGGAGGCATGGCTGAGGCTTCTTCCAGCGTGAGTCCAGCCGATTGTGCTATTGTGGGACAGGCTTGGTATCGGCAAGGAATCGGCATTGTGGAAGTTCCCCGGGAACTCACAGGGAGGTCCACCTTCCCCCCAGGGAGGCACAGGGCACACATCAAAATGCCTGCTGTGACCCCAACTTGGTGGCACTGCAGTGACGGTGCTTCTCCTCATAGGACAGCTTGGGTCAGCTTGTGCTGAGTGCAGGGGGCAGCGTTGCTGGGCGTCCAGGAAGGTGGCCGTGTACCAGTGATGCCCGTTCTCAGTGGTCAGCCCCAGTGGGCACGGCGGTAGTGGCACAGTGGCTTCTTCCTTCCAACTTCAAGAAACAGCCCTCTGATCACTCTGGTCTTGAGTTCCAGGGCCCCCTGTCCCTCTCCTGGCATTGCAGCCAGCGTTGCTGGCTCCCATTTTCTGTTCACTGAGGCTGGGCATGGTCCACGCAGTCTGGGAGGGCCCTGTCGACGGAGGAGGATTTGGAAAGGGCACCAGACGGTGCAACAGAGCCGTGATGAGGGCGTCTTGTGAGTGGATTTGCACGACCGCTGCGGCCGCTGCGCCGGGGTTGTCCTGGCCTGTCTGTGAAGTGGGCGGCACCTGCGGCCCCCAGCAGAGCCAGGCCGCCTGCCTCAGTCAGAGACCCCTGGGAATTACTCTTAGGGATTCAGAGAGACACAGGAGAAGTCTGAAGCTCTTACTTGGGGCAGATGAGAGGCCAAAGGAAGGATGTGGGCATGAGACTGACCCTCGTTTAGCCGACCGCTTCCTCCTGTGTGGCTGGAGGAAGGGAGGTTAGACCTGCAGCCTCCTCCCTGCACGCAGAGGAGGGGTGTGCTGCTAGCTGTTTGACAGCCAGCTTTTAAACATGGCCCACCAGGAGCATCCTTGTCTGCGAAGCGAGGTCCTGCGACTTCTCAGGCTGCTGTGGGAGGGCACCCCGCCCCTCCCAGTGGCTGCACGAGGAGGGAGTGATCCCAGACCCAGCCAGGCTCTGTCCGGAACTTCTTGTCCTCCTGGCTTCTCCCCAGAGAGCATCTGAGCAGGAGTGGCTTTGAAAGGAGAGCGGCTCCTGAGCACCTGCGGGAAGGGAGAGTCTGGGGCGGGGGCTCTGGGCAGGGGCGCGGATGTGAGGTGGGAGCGGCTGGCTGCTTTAATGTGGCGGATCGCCAGGGCCGGGGTCTAGCTGGCCTTTCCTTTCCTTTCAAGGGGCTGCTGCTCTGGGCCTCAGTTTCCCCATCTCTGAAACGAAAGCATCCACCCAGATGGGCTGTGAATCCCTCCGAGCTTGGTGAATCCATGATTTTATGATTTAGGAGCCAGCTTTTGCATAACACTGGTTTCACTTTCCTTGGAGTTGAAGTGATTTTCAGGCTTAAACAAATGCGACAGTGGCACGGCGGGGGATGTAATTCACCGCGAATGTAGCATGCTTTACTGCGTCGTAAATGACCGTGCAGCTTTAAATGTGTCATGTTAGCATGGTAGGGTTAATTTTTTAGGGTGCCTAAAATAGAGGAGTTTCTGGAGGCGGTTCGGAGGTCTTCTTTCCACCTGGGGAGTGAGCGGGGCCTGCCTGCTGACCGCGACCCGGGAGGCAGGGGCCACGCTTCTCCCACTGGCTCCTGTCCTGGGGCCTTGGCCACTCTGTGCCGTGCCCTTTTGTCTGCAAGGGACAAGGAGGGAGGAACAAATCGCTGTCCTCTGCGGCCCACTCTCCCCAAGTTGTCCTCACCCTGCCCACCTCTCCCAAAGGAAGTTTGTGTAGACACCATCTCCTGAGTTCATGTGTGTTCACCCTCACGCCGGGAGGTCCGCGTTGTGGGGGACGCCTGCGTGTGGAGCCCGAGTTGAGGCTGGCCTTGGGATGCCTCATGTTCACCCCAGAGGATTGTTTTTCCAAAGGGGACAAGTTTGAAAAGTTTGAAAGCAGACTCTACAAAAACTGGCCCCACGAGAGACAAGCAAATGAATCCAGCCCTGTTAGACCGCCCCTGGCCCCAGGCACGTGCAAACCATGCCCTGGTCTGAAGGAGGCCGGAATGAAGCCCCTTCCCCTAGCAGAGGTGTTGACAGGCACCCCCCCGTCCTGCCCCGGTGGTCTGAGGCTCATGTGGGGATGGAGGACAGGTGGAGGTCCGTAGGGCGGGTGATGGTTGGGACAGAAAGGCCTTTGCCCTCCCCCGCCCCAGGTCCTTCATCGACATGAACACCCATGGCTGGACCTTGGCTTTGTCTGCTGATGCTGCCTCCCCGCTGGCCGTGTGCCCCATTCGCATGCAGATCCTCTAAGGCTGCGTGCTGGGCCCCACCTGCGCTTCTCCCTGGCAGCACGTGACATCCTCAAATGCACTGAGGGTCTCTTGGTCCTTCGTGTGACTCTGTGAGACCAGGCCCGGCTGTGGGGACTGGCTGAATGGAATGAATGAAGCCAGCTCCCCGGGAGGTGCCTCTTTCAGAACGCTTCTGATTGGAAGCTGAGCCCTGCAGGCGGGGCCCCGAACCCTCTCGCTGGACAGGAAGGAGATGGGGCTCTGAGAGAGGCAGGCACCTGGTCAGGTCACACAGAACTAGGGGCCAGCGCTGCAATTTGAGTCCTGCTCTGTCCGTCTGAGGGTCATTGTCAGACCACCCCTCCGTAACCCCCAGGGGTGGCTGATATAGCCCTGCCCACAGACCTGGGCCCTGAGCCCCGTGTGGGCACCTGCACATCTCATTCCTGAGGCTCTTCTTCCTCCTCCATGTGCTCTCCAGGCAGCATCCTCTGGGGGCAGAGCCTGACAAGCCAGGAAGCCAGGAAGGCTTCCTTGAGGAGGTGTTCCTTTTGAAGAGTGCGTAGGATTTGCCAAAGTGTGATTTAGGAAACCTGCTCTTGCCCCCGTGCCAGGCCAGTCACTGCCTTGTTTTGGGCAGGGGTGTTAGGAGTGCCTGGGTCTCTGCTGTGTCTGTTCTCAAGAACTGAGGGCTGGTGGACCTGGCTCAGAGGTGATCCTGTGTACGCGGTTTGGCTTTTCTTGCTCCTGTGGTCTAGACAAGCCTGGAACCTGTGGGGACGTGGCTGCGGGACTGCTGGGCAGGGGTCTCCCTGTCTGTACCCACCCTGCTAACTGAGCCACCAGCACTTCCCTCTGGGACTGGCTGGAGGCAGCTGACGGCAGCTCATTGGGATGACAGGCCCGTGCTTTCAGGCCCCTGCCCCCATCAGACGTCTTGTTGACCCTTTGGTACTCTGGCACAACGGTGGGCCCCAGATGCCTCCAGCAGCCCTGCTGCCCTGTGGCTGGCTGCCTCAGTGACCTTGAAACCCTGCTCCCCGACCCCCATCACCGAGGGAGAGGCCGTTTGTTCCTTTTCAGCGGGAGATCACAGGGGAGCCTTCTGACGCACACAGAGCAGGTGCCCGTGACCACTGTGCCCGTGACCACTGCATCCGCTCCACATCCCCGTGTGTGTGTGTGTGTGTGTGTGTGTGTGTGAGCAGGTGTGGCCTGGGACTTCCAGGGGCTTTCATTTTTAATACCTCGTTAAACTCGAGTGCTTCCAGGACCGATGCAGTCCCAGCAGCTCTGCGGTCTCGTTTCATGCAGTCTCTGGAGAGGGAGGGGACCTGCGCAGAACCGGCCGCTTTAAAGACCTGCACATTCATCTGTCGTTTTCCAGGAAGGGGCGGGGAGCCGGGCTGCGGCCTGGAGGACAGAGCTGTGCTGTGTCTGACGAAGGTCTCGCCCCCTCGCAATCGCCCTTCTGGTGCTCTTCTGGAACCCCAGAAAGAGGAAGACTTCTCTGTGACATTATTTCCCTTGTATTCAGTATAGATCCGACTGGCACACAGCGGCACCTAAGAAATATTCCTCTAAAGAATAAGCATAACATGCTGGTGTTATTGTAAAAGTCCCATCATGTACATAGTATCTCCTCTATTGACTGCCTAACTCCTATTCATTCTGCAAAACCCAGCCCACAGGTCACCTTCTCTAAGAAGCAGCCCCCAGCCCTGCCAGGCTGAATCCAAGTTCACCTTCACCAGATGCTTAGAAAGTACAGCAGGACAGTCTCTGCTGCCAAGTGTCACTGGTCTTCCTGCTTTTGTTTCTCACTCCTGAGATGAACACTCCCTAAGGGGACCTAACCAGACCTGGGCCTGGTGCACTGTGGTAGGAGGACGGGCTGGGGGCCACGGGGTTCCAAGACACTCATGATTCCCGAACTGAAGGATCTGAGCCATGGGTGCCTACGCTGTGCGACAGTCCCCGCCCCTGTCCACTGAGAGCCAGGCCCTGGGCTTGCTGCTTCGGACCTCACAGCATTGCAGGGTGGGTGCTCCAGTCCCCATTTTGCAGTTGCACTAATGGAGGCTCAGAGAGGGTAGGTGACTTGTCGGAGGTCACACAGCGTGCTTCACATGGCAGAGGGGAACTGAAACCCTGTGCTGTGGCCGGGGACACTCCCCTGGGCCCAGTCCTTGTGACCTGGCCCCAGGGGTGGTTCTTTTTTGGGTCCTGAATATTTTTAGATGGTGGGAAACTCTTTTACTGCTTAGAAAGAATTCCCCAAGAAGAGGGAGTTACAGCCCGAGGGCACAGTCCCCTGGACGGGGCTCCTTTCGGGAATCTGGTAGCGGGGTCCTGTGCAGGTGGGTGCCTGCATGACTTGGCAAGCTGGGTGACTCTCGTGCCCTCTCTGGGGCCTGGTTTCCCCACTGGTAATAAAAGCGAGGCCTCCCTCCCTCAAGAGTTGTGGTGAGGGTCTGCCAGGGCATGTGAGAATGAGCCCCCTGATGTGTAAAGCAGTCCTTCTCTGCCTGTCTGTCCATCCGTCCCTACATGCACACCATCCAGTACCCAGCCGCGTTCTTCGGGGGCTTGATGCATCCCCTGTCTGCCGCCCCCACCCTGGCCCCCTGGGGATGAACCACCCCGCGGTGTGGACCGAGGTCAGGAGACATCTGAGTCAGTCTCCTAGTCACACATTAATGGCAGCTCGGTTCCCCGCGTGGTGGCACCGGACAGCCCGGGGCCAGCGTGGCGCATCGGAGCCTGTCAGCAGCGCTATTTTATGTCCGCCGTAAACACTCAGGCCCGCTGGGGGCGGAATGCAGAGTCTGTTGGCTTTTCTTTGATTTTCCGTGGACGGCGGGGCAGGGGTGACGGCCTCGGAGCAGCTGCCTTTCTGTAACAGAATCGGGGCAGGTGGTTGAGGCTGCTGAGCTGCGCCCCCGGGGTCTCGGGCAGGAGGTGAAGGTGGCAGGTTTTGTCGTCCCTGGAGGCCTGCAGCCGTGCTCAGGGGCCCCTCCTGGAAGATTTCAGGCTATTGTGAGGACAAAAATAGTGGTCGGGATTTAGCATCTGTCAGCGCAGCTGATTCCCAGAAAACAGCAGGAGCGAAAGGATGAGACGGGGCGGGAGGGAAGGAGGGGTGGTCCCTGGCCGGGGGGCGGAGGGAGCTGGGCTGGGGCCCGCGTCTGGCCATGGAGGCCCTTCCACGTCTGGGCTTCCACATTCCTGCCTGGTCCAGGGCTCTGTTCATATCCATCTTGGGCTTCCTCTTGGGCAACTGGCCAGACGGGAATGACCCCTGAAACCCACGAGAGCAGCACAGCTGAGCAGGATCTGAAGCAGCACCAATCCCCCAACTTTTCTTTTCTTTTGAGATGGATTTTCGCTCTTGTTGCCCAGGCTGGAGTGCAGTGGTGCAATCTCGGCTCACTGCAACCTCCGCCTCCCAGGTTCAAGCGATTCTCCTGCCTCAGCCTCCCGAGTAGCTGGGATTACAGGCACGCGCTACCACGCCCGGCTAATGTTGTATTTTTAGTAGAGACTGGATTTCTCTGTGTTGGTCAGGCTGGTCTTGAACTCCCGACCTCAGGTGATCCGCCCATCTGAGCCTCCCAAAGTGTTGGGGTTACAGGCATGAGCCACTGAGCCCAGCCCAAACCCCCAACTTTCTAGTCTCCTAAGTTTAAAAAAAAAAAACAACATCATTTTTGATGCTTTCCATGCCTGTGTGTTGAGCATCAGCCCCTGTGATAATGCTGTCTCCGTCAGCGAGCCCTCCTCCCGCCCACTGGGGTGATCGGCCACGCTCCCACTTATTGAGCATCTACTGTATGCTCAGCCTCTACTTGTCTTTTACATGATGGCTGATCCTTGCCACTGTCACCCTCCCATTGCAGACGGGGAACCCGGAGCTTAGGTAGTCCTGCTACAGTTACAGAGCTAAACACAGGAAGGGCTGCACAGACAACCCTCGTGTGCCTCGCTGCCTCCCCTCTAGGGGCTCAGGAGCGAGAGTCAAGTTTCTGCCAACAAGAGACCCCCTGTGGGCCGCCTGTCCCCAAGTGAGGAGGACTGGCCAGCTCTGCGGACCAGACTCCAGTGTGGGATGGGCACGGCATTTGTCCACGAAGTATAGCCTCCGATGACATGGAGCCTCCACACACGCTTCTTTCTACCCTGATTTGAAAAGGATCAGGGGGTGACACACCAACTTCACACAAAGCCACGGAGAGGGATGTCATTGTGCCACGGAGATGCCAAAGGCACTTGCAGATGTGGCAGGGCCTTTGGGGTGCTTTGCAAGCATCCAGACAGAAGGCACGGCAGCCTGGCCTCTCCCCGTGGGATTGCGGGCAGGGCCATATGGGGCTGGCTCTGGTTCCGTGTGCCAGGTCTTAGCTGAGCGCTCGTCAAGTTCAAGTCTAGTGAGAAGGCAGAGGTGAGGGTCCTTGCACAACGGGGTCCCCTCCCCCGTCACTGCCCTGCACTCCCAGGAGACTTCCGGACCTCCAATGGGTCTCATGGTGCACCCATCTCTCAACCCAGCCCCTGAGGGTTCCCTCTTCCTCCCAGTGGACAGCTGTGGCCCTCAGATGCACTGGGGCCGCTGGTCACGGTGTCAGTGAGCCTGCCTCCCAGGGGACCGAGACTGGGCATGTGTCACCTCCCTGTGCAAGAAACTTGCTGACGGAGACGGCCCCTGTGCTGAGAAGCAAGGTAGCAGTGGGACTGCCTTGTCAGTGACGGCCAAACGAAAGGAGCTCTTAGGGACCAGCCTCTGTTACCCCAAGTGATACCACAGTAGCGCCTGCTTCTAGGATCTGTTCCGTACCTGGGAGAGTTCCTGGCACCCGGATTCACATGCAGCTGCCACGTCAGTCTCCCCACTTGAACTGTGAGCTGGTTGGGACAGATGGCCACGGCCACCCCTGTCCCAGGGACCCAGCGTGTTTCTGAAGCAGAACTGGTCGTAGGAGAAATACTGACTAAACCCATTCAGTCTGGTAGGTGTTTAATTACTACGTTTATATTATTAACATTGTTGTAACAAATACGTTTGATTTAATTTTCTTTTCTTTTTTTTTTTTTTTTTTTTGAGACGGAGTTCCGCTCTTGTGACCCAGTGACCCAGGCTGGAGTGCAATGGCGCGATCTTGGCTCACCGCAACCTCCGCCTCCTGGGCTCAGACAATTCTCCTGCCTCAGCCTCCTGAGTAGCTGGGATTACAGGCACGTGCCACCACGCCCAGCTAAATTTTTGTATTTTTAGTAGAGATGGGGTTTCACTATGTTGACCAGGATGGTCTCAATCTCTTGACCTCGTGATCCACCCACCTCGGCCTCCCAAAGTGCTGGGATTACAGGCTTGAACCACCGCGCCCGGCGCGATTTAATTTTCTTAATTTAACTTTATTTAAACCCACTTCTTCACTGTGCCCTTTATGCCTCTCTCCCTCCTAATTTAGAATATGTGTGTCATGAAATTTCAGTTCCACTGTTTTAAAGTCTCCAGCAACACGCAGGCACCTCTCTCTTCCAGTGTCCATTGACCGGATACAGGTGCTGGGAGAGTACTTTTTACAAATGCAAAGTGCCATCCGTGTAGCAAGGCTGATGGCCAGTGCTCTGGGCTCCAGCAGGAGGGCCCGCAGAGGAAGGGAGTCTAAGGGTATGACGAGCAGAACCAGGTGACCCCGGGTTCCACTCCCCCAGTATCAACAGGCTTCGGGTAACTGGTATTACACAGATGGGAGAGAAGGGATATTGTCAGCGTTTCTAAGATTATTGTGTCCCAGAGAAAGATTCCCAAACACAGCTTCCCCGCCAGTGTTTCAGCTGCTCATTTTTAACCTCAGTGCTTGGGCGAATTACAAGAGGTTAATGGGACGTGCATGAAGAATGAGCCTGTATGAAGGGACATTCCCCATAGTCATGGATGAGCGAAAGAAGAGCGAGACAGGTGTGGCTGGGCGAGGTGGCTCATGCCTGTAATCCCAGCACTTTTCAAGGAAGAGGCGGGTGCATTGCTTGAGGCCGGGAATGTGAGACCAGCCTGGCCAACATGGTGAAACCCCGTCTCTACTAACAATAAAACAGCTGGGCATCATGCTGAGTGCCTGTAATCCCAGCTACTGGGGAGGCTGAGGCAGGAGAATTGCTTGAACCTGGGAGGTGGAGGTTGCAGTGAGCTGAGATCGCCCCACTGCACTCCAGCCTGGGCAACAAGAGTGAGACCGTCTCAAAAAAGAACAGCAGGACAAGCGTGTCCCGGTGTCTGAGTCCCCCATGTTGGAAGACCTCCCTGGGCACATCTGCAGTGTCTGAGTTTCGTGTGTTGGGGTGACTACCGGGGTGTATTTCCAGCATCTTCGTCCTGTGGTCTTGTCCTACTGTGAGTGCAGGGGGAGAGGAAGGGCTGTGTCTCTGCTCTTAGCTGGCGGAGCCACAGAGGTCCTGACTGTGGGTGCAGGAGGCCCCCATGGCTGTCCACTCACACGTCACCCCTCACGGTGGGCAGAGGAAGCCCCCGTGGCTGCCACTCACATGTCACCCCTCACTGTGGGTGGAGGAAGCCCCCGTGGCTGCCACTCACACGTCACCCCAGCTCTCTCAGCCTTAGTTTATTTGCCGTGTGCAATGGAGTCGTTCCAAAGGTTTCAATGACATGCTTCAGGAGGTCTCACTTTCAGTAGTGACAGCGTTGTGTGACCAGACTAACTTTCCGGCCCCTAGTAATTCCAGAAATTGGAGAAAATCTGTAAAAATGTATCTGGAGGCCCAGGAGAGTGGTCAGAGCTGAGAGGAGGAGGAGCTGGAGGGATCTGCCTGGGAGGGACGTGCCCGCTGGGGGGGACGTTCAGGCTGTGAGACCTTTCGATTTTGGGTTGCCCCACTTCATGCAGAAAGCTGAGGTGTCCCAGGGCAGATTGGGGGCTGGTCCAGCAGCCCAGAGGTGAGGAGGGAAATGCTGGACAGGAGAGGTCCACAGCAAGCAGGAGCCTCTAAATCTTTGTGTCTAAAATCCACTCGAACCCTTGGCTGACCATTAAACTTTCCCTGCACGGGGAAGACCTTAACATTTGCAGCAAAAAAATAGCAACAGTTGGGAGGGGAACTCAGCAGCCAGTTCAGCTGCTGCCCACTTCAGGGAGGGCAGAGTTGGAAGTCCGAGTCCAGCCAAGTTAACTGTTAGACATTTGCACCCTTTGGAAGAAATGGTAGGATCCAGAGTCTCACGACGTCTCATTCATAACATCCCAGGTCCAAGAAAGAAACCACCAAACGCAGAAATAGGAGAAAGTGAGTCATGCTCAGGAAAAAAACAGTCAATAGAAGCTGACCTTCAGATGACCCAGGCATAGTCAGCAGCTGTCTTGGTCATAGGGCTTCCAAGAAGCGGAACCAGTGGGATCTCCATAGATGGCTGAGAAGATTTATTATGGGAACTGGCTTACGTGATTATGGAGGCCGGTAAGTCCCTCCACGTGCTGCCTGCAAGCTGGAGACCCGGGAAAGCGGGTGATTTAACTAAATCTGAGCCCAGAGGTCAGAGAACCAGCAAGCCAGTGAAGGCCAAAGGCCTGAGTTCTGGTGTGGGTTGGGCAGGTGCTGGTGTGTGTTGTGGAGTCTGAAGGTGTGGCAGCCAGGAGGAGTTCGGACGTCCAGAGGCAGGAGACGATAGACGTCTCGCCTTTAGAAGCGAGCAAGTTCATCCTCCTCTGCCTTTTTGCCTTCAATGGATTGGATGACACCCATCCGCATTGGTGAGGGTAAATCTTTACGTGGTCTTCTGATTCAAATGCTGATCTCTTCTGGAAACCCCTCACAGACACATCTAGAAATAATGCTTCACCAGCTCTCTGGGAAGTCCTTAGCCCAATCAGATTCACATACAAAATCAACCATCACAGCAGCTCTTACGAATATGGTCAAGGACTTAGAGGAAAATGTGTGACTAATGAATGAACAGATGGGGAGCCTCAGCCGGGAAATAGAAACTACGAAAAACTGTCAAATGGAAATTCTGAAAATGAAAAGCACGAAACCCGAAATGAACACTTGCTGGACCAGCCTGATGAGAAAGCTGCACGTGGCAGAGAGAAAAGTCGCTGAACTTGAAGACAGTCCAGTGGAAGTTATGCACACTGCCATTTATGTATTTTTTGAGATGAGGTTTTGCTCTTGTTGCCCAGGCTGGAGTACAGTGGTGCCATCTTGGCTCACTGCAACCTCCACCTCCTAGGCTCAAGCCATTCTCCTGCCTCAGCCTCCCAAGTAGCGGGGATGACAGGAGCCGGCTACCACGCCCGGCTAATTTTTGTATTTTTAGTAGAAATGGGATTTCACCACATTGACCAGGCTGGTCTTGAACTCCTGACCTTAGTTGATCCACCCATCTCAGCCTCCCAAAGTGCTGGGATTACATGCATGAGCCACTGCGCCCGGCTGGAAGTTACAGACTGTAAATCACAGCAAGGAAAGAAGTTTGGAGAGAAGGGACAGAGCTGGAGATGTGTGTGACCATGTCAGGACATCTAGCACTGGTGTTACTGCAATCTCAGAAGAAGAATGAAGGAAGCAGAATAAACATTGAGAAAGAAAGGGCCGAGTACTTCCAAAATTCCAAAGCCTCTGTCCCAATACTACAAAATGTCTCTGAGAGAAATTAATGAAGACTTAAAGTATATACTAGGTTTATGGATTGGAAGATATTAAGAGGTCATTTCTCCCCAAATTAATCTGTAGACTCCATACAGTTTCTATCATGATCCCAGCAGACATTTTTTAAAAAATTGACAGTACGGTTGTAAAGTTTACATGGAAATGCAGAGGGCCTTGGAATAGCTTAAACAGTCTTGCAGAAGAACAAAGCTAGGGTCAGGTGTGGTGGCTCATGGCTGTAATCCCAGCACTATGGGAGGCCAAGGTGGGTGGATCACCTGAGGTCAGGAGTTTGAAACCAGCCTGGCCAACATGGCAAAACCCCATCTCTACTAAAAAAAAATATAAAAATTAGCTGGACGCAGTGGTGGATGCCTGTAATCCCAGCTACTTGGGAGGCTGAGGTGGGAGAATGTCTTGAACCCAGGAGGCAGAGGGTGCAGTGAGTTGAGATCACACCATTGCACTCAGCCTGGGTGACAGAGCGAGACTCCATCTTATAAAAAGAAGAAGAAGAAGAAAAAAAGAACAAACCTAGGAGATTTATATGACCTGATTTCAAGAGTTTCCATAAACTTATCAAGACACAGAGGTGTTAGCGTAAAGACAGACAGACGGATTGATGGAATAGGGTAGTTATTCCAAAATAGAGTCACCCTTATGAGGCCAAGTGGTTTTTGACAGAGATCCAAGCAATCCAATGATAATGTTTTTGTCTGTTGGTTTTCTAAGAGTCAGGGTCTCGCTCTGTAATCCAGCTTCGAGTGCAGTGGTGTGATCATAACTCACTGCAGCCTCTAACTCCTGGACTCAGGCAGTCCTCCTTCCTCAACCTCCTCAGTAGCTAGGATAACAGGCATGAGCCACCATGCCCTGCTCGAAAAAGAGAATTTTTGAGAAATTGTTCTGGAACATGTGGATATTCCTGTGGGGAAAAAAAGTGAACCCTATTTCATACCATACACAAACATTAATTTGAGTTGAATCAGAGACCTAAACATAATGGCTTAAACTATACAGCCCCTGTAAGAAATTATATTGTGACTGAAAGACAGCAGAGATTTCTTAGACAAGACACAGGATTTCTTAGGACACAGGACAGAGCCAGCTGCTACTGAAGAAAGATGTGCTAAATTAGGCTTTATTAAATTAAACATGAGTGTTATCAGAGTATCATTAAGAAAATCAAAAACTAGGCTAGAGACTAGGAGAGGAATCTCAAAGCATGTCTGACATGTATCCAGAATATGTAAAGAACTCGCAGAATTCAGAAGACAAGACGAGCAATTTTTAGAAATGGACAAAAGTCTGGAACAGACCCTTCCCAAAGGAAGGTATAAGACCCCTCCACAGTGTTGGCCATCAGGAAAGTCCCAAGTAGAACCACAATCCTGTTTCACTCCACGCCCACTCTGGGGGCTGAACTGAAAAAGACTGGCCACAGCAGAAGCGGACGAGGATGCGGAGCAGCTGGGCTGGTGAGCGCTGCTGGCTGGCGGTGTGGAATGCACCCACTTTAGCAAAGCCTTTGTCTGTTGCTTATGAGGTTGAGTATAGACCTCCCCTTTGACCAGCAACTCCACGCCTAGTGGAATTTTCTTTCCAAAGGAAGAGAAAGCGTGTGTAACGCCCCCGCCCCACCCACTACACAGGTGTACGCCTGCACACAAACACACACACAGCCACAGCTTGAATTCTCATCTAGCAGCTTTTATTCACAATTACCAGAAACTTGGAGGTGACCCAAATGTCCATCAAGAAGGAGAATGGTAACGTGTGGTTATTCATGCCATGGATTAGTACGCAGCAGGAAACAGGAATGGGCGGCAGATGTGGACAGCAGTCAGAGTGGATGTGTCTCAAAGACCCGATACTGAGGGAAAGAAGCCAGGCACGAAAACAAATCTAACGCAGGATGCCCTTGGCATTTGACTACAGACAAGGCTCGTCTGTGGTGAAGAACAGTTAGGAGGGGACGGGGAGGAGCCTGATGGGGAAGGGGAGGAGCTCAGGTGAGATGAAAATGTTCTGTGATGTGGGACGGCATGAGAGACGCAGGTGTATCCATTTGTCAGAAAGGTACCGCTGAGGGTGTATTTTGATCCTTAAAAAGCTTAGCAGAAATATTGTGAAAACCCTGTACATGGCGTTTCTCACCAAGCTTGAGACTCAGCCGCTGCTCTGTAGATGTGGACTTGTGCCTAGATCCAGGCGTGACAGTTCTGACTTAAAGATGGGTCAGGGGAGAGGGAGGTGAGCAGGGGACTCCGCCTTCCAGGTCCCTTTTCTAGATTCACCTGGGCTTCAAAGCATCTTTCGAGTTTCATCTGTTCAGGAAGATTCTGACCACCCCAGTCTTCTCTGTCCTCTCCCTCCTTAAAATGTTTGGGCTTGGGCCAGGCTTGGTGACTCACACCTGCAATCCCAGCACTCTGGATGGCCGAGGTGGGTGAATCACTTGAGGTCGGGAGTTCAAGACCAGCCTGACCAACATGGAGAAACCCCTGTCTCTACTAAAAATACAAAATTAGTCCGGTGTGGTGGTGCATGCCTGTAGTCCCAGCTACTGACTCAGGAGGCTGAGGCAGGAGAATCACTTGAACCTGGAAGGTGGAGGTTGCTGTGAGCCGAGATTGCACCATTGTACTCCAGCCTGGGCAACAAGAATGAAACTATCTCAAAAAAAAAAGTGTTTGGACTCGGGATGGGGCTTGCTCGCCCTCTCCCATCCCAGGATCGGTGGATCGTATGCCGAATTTTCCAGAATACACTCAGGCCTGGTGTCAGATCTGGGCACGTCATGGGGTACTCAGTAAATGGCAGTGTGTGGCTGCTGCGGGGGGAGGCGTGAGCGAAGGATGCGTGTCCCTGGCATCCGAGAGTCCCTGCGGCAGCCGGAGCGGGGCTTTCCCGTCTGCACCGTGGCAGGCCTGGGGCTCCTGCAGCAGAGGAAAGACATTGCATGTCGTCAGCCTCCCCGCCCGCACCCGGTTCTGGTCGGCTCACGATGGGGGCTGCACTGAGGCCTTTATGAGCAGCCTCCTGAGCTGTGGGACAGAGTCCTGGCCTCTGTTGGGATGCCCCACAGTGTGGCCGTCTGCCATCCCTGCACGGGACAACCTCCAGGCCTCAGTCCAGGCCCAGCTTGCAGCCTTTTTTAACCATTTCATCAGCTCTTGCAGCAATTAATAGCCAGTCCCCCTTCTTCCACCTGGCCTGTTGGAGAGAAGCCGACGTCTGTCTCTAGATGGTGTGAGTGGCCTCATCTGCCCTTGCGTTGTCTCGTTCAGCAGCCTGGAAGCTTCCCTGTCTTGCCTCGCCTCCAGCTGTCAAGAGTTCCCGACAGGCTTCGCCGCCAGCCTCGCTGTGCCACATGACAGAAACGTGGGGAGCAGCCCCTTGCCTGCGTCCCTGGCATCCTGGGGGCTGTTTCCTTGGGGACAGCATCTGGAGAGGCAGGGGAGGTGATTTGTGTCATTGCTGGTGACAGTTTCTAAGACAATTGCCAAACCTGGCTGGGGACGGACCTTTGAGATGGGTTCGTAAGAAAACCTGTGCGCACACAAACACCCTTCCTGCCTTCACGTCTGTTCCCAGGGGGGCCTCTGTCACCAGACTGTGGGCCCAGCCCATCTGAAGGCTGTGTTTGCCCCGGCTTCAGTTTTTCTGAATGGCTGAGCAGCACCCCAACAGCACTCTTGCGGTGGAGGGCGGGCAGGGAGGGGACAGGACAGTGACCGAGGGCCGTGGCCCCGCCCCTTGCTGGCAGTTTCATCTGTGTGTGTGTTTCATTCTGCACAATGGTCACAGTGCTGTCTACCTCCAAGGATTCTGTGAGGCCCGAAAGAATGACTGGTTTTCTTCAGGTGTCGGCACACAGAGGGGCTTGCCCACAGATGGGGGGCTCTTCAAATGCGGGTTGGAGGAGTCCACATCTGTGCCATGGCCATCTGCCCGCTGCCAGCTTTGCTCCTCTGGCTGCCTTTCAGCTGCCTCACTCACACCTGCAGTGCTGCAGAAAATGAAATACCCGGGGTGAGAGCTTCCTCCGCCACCTTTGCCCGCCTGCCTGTAGGAAGCTCTGCAAGGCAGGAGCTGGGCTCGCCCCCGGCTCCCCCTCAAGAGAGGCCCAGATGCTTCGCCCACAGGCGGACGCTGGGTGGCTCATGCATTGTGACGTGTCCCCCAGGGAAGGTGCCGAGGGCCTTCCTTGAATGCACACGTGCTCTCTCTGTCAAGCAGACCTTGACCTCTGTCAAGCAGACGCAACCCCAGCCTAAAAAGGCGACAGCTGATATTCAGAGGCAAGGTTTGGGATGAGACCGTGGCATGCGGTGTGGCTGGGGAGCCCATTCCTGAGTGCCGCAGGGACTGTTCCTGCCCCGGCCTCCATCCCCGCCTCGCCTGCCTGCATGCTGGCTGTGGTGGCAATGGAAGGGGGCACTCTGCATTTATTTCCATCCCTCCAGCAGTGAACTTTGCCACCCACTTTGAGCCTAGGCTGTGAGAGGCATCCTTGTGCAGGGCTGAGGGTGTGCAGAGCTGAAGACACATCCGGCCTGGGCCTGACGTGGCCCCTGCCCTGAGCCCCCGGGTGTAGTGAGCCACCAGCGAGGCCTGTGGGAACAGGGGCGGTTGATTGGCTCAGCAGTCCTGGTGTCTCCGGAGCGTCAGGAGAGCTGGTCAGCCGCCACACAGAGTCACTGGAAATGTCCCCAGTGTGGGGAGGAGCCAGGCCAGTCAGCCACCATGCACAGAGTCACTGGAAATGTCCCCCAGTGTGGGGAGGAGCCAGGCTGGTCAGCCGCCATGCACAGAGTCACTGGAAATGTCCCCCAGTGTGGGGAGGAGACAGGCTGGTCAGCCGCCATGCACAGTCACTGGAAATGTCCCCAGTGTGGGGAGGAGCCAGGCTGGTCAGCCGCCATGCACAGTCACTGGAAATGTCCCCAGTGTGGGGAGGAGCCAGGCTGGTCAGCCGCCATGCACAGTCACTGGAAATGTCCCCAGTGTGGGGAGGAGACAGGCTGGTCAGCTGCCATGCACAGTCACTGGAAATGTCCCCAGTGTGGGGAGGAGCCTGGCTGGTCAGCCGCCATGCACAGAGTCACTGGAAATGTCGCCAAGGAGCTGCATTGAGCACAGGAGTGCCTACAAGAGTCCAGATCACAGGCCAAGTGGGGGTCCTGGAGGACATCTTGGAGGAGGTGGCCTAGGAACCGAGTCCTGCAGGCAGAGGGGTGGTTTGTTGGAGTAGGACCATGAGCTACAACAAAGCTTTATTGTATTAGGTTTTGGCGGGAATTTCTTTGGCTCTGGTTTCAGAAGGCAAATGACAAACTTCGGGTCGCCCTCCATGTACCTGGGACGTTTGCACCTTGGCTTCAAGGACTGGAAGAGCCAGGGCTGAGCCGGAAGCACTCAGGGCTCCAGGTCACAGCCTCGGGCTGGGGGAACAGGGGCTTTTGGTCTGGAAGCAGAAGCTGCGTGCGCCCATCAGCTAGGGGTGGGAAGATTCTGGTGAGGGCAGGGTCCCGGCCCTGGGCCTCTGGCCTGTGTCTCCAGCATTTAGCAGAGGGCTGGAGAAGTGGAGGCTTGTCCTGGTAGGTCTGTCTGCGATGCTCATTGTGGAGGTGACAGGCAGAGCCCTCGAGGATGCTCCCTGCACTGTCCAGTTCACACTCACAGAAGCCCCACAGGTGGGGCCCACCCCACTGTGTAGACTGAGGCCCAGGCAGGTGACCTCACTGTGGCTCCAGCCGCCTTCGTCCCTTGTGGACCCTCATGCTCTGCAGCTCCCCAGTCAGGGTGGGGGGAGCCTCCCCTCCCGTCTAACCTGCCTCCTCCTGTACAGCGAGCATGACCTGGGGGAGGACATCTATGACTGCGTCCCATGTGAGGATGGAGGAGACGACATCTACGAGGACATCATCAAGGTGGAGGTGCAGCAGCCCATGGTGAGCCCGGCCCCTCCCATCCCCCTCCCCTCTCCCCTCCCTTCCCCTCCTCTCCCCTCACCCACAGAGCAGCCTGGCCCTTGCTTAACACAATACCGAGCTGTCCCCATGTCTGAGCCACCGAGGGGGAGCTGCCCTGGGTACAGGGGGACATCCAGAGGGTACACCCCTTGGTCCTTCCCAGTCCCCACGGGGCTCCTCTGAGGTGCATCCTTGGAAGCCCTCGATGACTCCCGGTCCACTAAGTGCCCTTCCTCCCTATGGAGATGCTCTCAGGTGCCCCAGGTGCGACATCGCCACCATCATGGCCCTCCGCCCGTATTGCCACAGGATCCTCCATCCAGGGGTTTGCAGGGCCCTCAGTCCCTCCTGCCCAGGGAGCCCTAAGATGGTAACTTGGCGCACAGTCTAACAGCACGCCTCATTTTCCCCCTTTGTGTGGAGAGTGATGAGACCAGTATCGGCCCAATTAGCCAGCTGTGCGTCTTTTATGTTGCAAGGATATTTATTTCCAAGCAGGCACTGGCGAATAATCTCTCGGACGCCAGTTTGCTCTGTTTGGGTTTATTGCCAGCAGCTGCTGTGTGGAAGGAAGGTGGGCACTCAGCGGGGCTGGGATGGGCAGATGGGGACCCGGGGGAGCAGGTCACAGGCCCTCGGACTCCCAGGCTCCTGAGCAATGGGCGAGATGCCACTGGCCAACCGTGGAGGCTTTTGATGCCATTTGCTTTTCCTGAAGACATGGGAAATTTCTCAAAAAGCCGATTCCAGTGTTTTCCTTCACTGTGGGAGTAGCCAGCTGGTGGTGGAGAGGCAGAAAGCTGGGGCAACAAATCCCCAAAGAGGCCTTGCCGGGGGAGCTCGCCCGCTCTGCTGGCGTCCTGCTGGGAGAGACAGGCAGGTGCAGGGCTGGGGGTCTCACAGCCCCCAAATGGACTCTTAAGAGCAGGTTTCTCTGCTTGTCCGTGAAGGGTCTCGAGGTGAGTTTTGTTCCCTGCTGTTACGGCGTCTTCCAGGAATGACGGCCCTCTGTGGAGGAAGCAGAGCCTCCACTTTGCCTTCCCGGGGAACTTGGCTGGGCAGCCCTGCTCCCAAGCCTTCCAGGGCAGCTGTTAGGGCTGGAAGGCTGAGCCATGGCAGTGCTGCTGGGGCTCCTCTTGCCTCCCCAGAGCTGGCCTGAGAGGTCCCGAGGTGGCCAATGAGCCGTCTGGACTTGGGAATGAGGTCTGACTGGTCAGGGCCAGTCCACTCCCCAAGTCGTTTGAAAGCTGGGTGTCCTGCGGGTGAACTCCAGCGGGCAGGTACAGTGCCTGTGAGGTTGTGTGGGGGATCCTTGCCCCTGGATCACACAGGCCGTCTCTCTCAACACCCCCATTTGTGCCTGGCCACAGTGGGTGCTCGCTGGAGCCCGCTGCTGTCCCCGGTTCTGAAGCACCTGGGAAAGGACAGGGAGTGTCCACAGAACCTGCCAGGCTGCAGGCAGTGCTGTCTGTGTCCGGGCTGAGCCGCATGCTGCTGTCCTGCTCTGCATAGGGTCCTAATGCCCAGTGCTGGCCCCGCTGGTCTTGAGCTGTCCCGTCCATCCAGGCAGGGGCTGGGGGCCGGGGGTAGTTCCTGCCTCCTGCCAGGTTCCTCTGAGAGAAAACAGCTGTTTCCATGTCCTCCTTGTCCTGTCTGGAGCTATCTGAGCAGCACCAGTAGAAGGTAATAGAGATGGTGACGTCTCCAAAGTGAGATAGGCCAGAAGATGGCAGGTGCCCCTTCCAAAGCCTGGGTAGGGGTGCTATGAGGGCTCTGGCCCCCAAGCGTTTTCCCTGCCCAGCTGGACAGCACCAGGGGTTGTGATGTGACTTCGGGTCTGCTGGCTGGTCGTGGGGTGGTGTTCCTGACGTCCCAAGCCCAGCTTTTGAGGACAGTGTGGGCCCTGCTAACTGGCACTGTTTCTGGTTTCTTTCTCCACGCTTGCAGATTAGATACATGCAGGTGAGTGGCCCTGGAAGGGGAGGTTGGGGACGTCCTGCCTACACCATCTTCTTGACCTTTCAGGAAGGTCTCAGACCTCTTTGAGAAAACTCAGGACCCTGCCCCCAGGGAGTCGTGGTCAGGAACATGTGATTTTGGGCATCAGGGACCCTCAACACCCCCGTGGCCCGTTACCCCCAGCACCCCTGTGGCCCTGTACCCCCAGCACCCCAGTGGCCGGGTACCCCCAGCACCTCTGTGGCCCGGTACCCCCAGCACCTCTGTGGCACGGTACCCCCAGCACCCCCGTGGCCCTGTACCCCCAGCCCCATCTTGCACATTGCCTTAGATCTGCAGCCCGGCAGACCCAAGGGGACCCTTGGGCATTTCCTGGAGGATGATGATGGTCTTAGGGCAGACACCAGTGCCGTAGGTCACAGTGACGTTTCTCTAGAGCTTTCTGACAGATGTGGTTCACCCAGCCTAACAGAACCTTAGACAGTGTCGGGAAAATCTACCACTCCCCACAGTGACCCACCTGTTGCCTCACCCTGGACCACTGGCCAGGCAATCTCCCAACAGTCCTGCCCTGGCCACGTTCTACCAGGGGTGGGGGCCGGCCCCGCTCTGGAGGAGGCCCCAGGGGCCTTGCCAGGGGTTGTCATCTCAGGCCCCCTGGTTAGAAACCAGTAGGCACTCAGGGGAAGAGTCCGGCCTGCAGGTGGCTGGCACTGGGACGTGCAGTGGTGGGCGTGGTCTACACGGAGTCAGGCGCCCATCTGCAGTGTGGAGGACTCCACGCAGTAGGTGCTTTAGCAGGTCACCCCTGCTTCTGTGCTGGAGGGGTGGCTTCTGAGGCGCTCGCTCCAGTCTGCTGAAGGATTGAAATTCCGAATCGGAGGAGTAGGAGCCTGGGATTCTAGAAGGCTCCGCCTGCAAGCCTGCCTTGGCACTGTCTCTGCCACATCCCCTCCCCATACCTCAGTTTCTTCATCTACAAATTGGATGGGAAGGGGTTGGTTCCCTCTGTCACTCATCTGGCTGCGGCACTGCACACTTGGTGACCTCGGGGCCAAACCCGAGGTGTCGTCGTCTTGTGCAGGGGTGTCCAGGTGTCACGGGGCAGACGCGCAGGCGGCAGGTGGCCAGCCCCATGGGGTCCGGCTGACGCCCCCTTCCCTCCTGTAGAAAATGGGCATGACTGAGGATGACAAGAGGAACTGCTGCCTGCTGGAGATCCAGGAGACCGAGGCCAAGTACTACCGCACCCTGGAGGACATTGAGAAGGTGAGGGTGGGCGTTGGCCGCTGCAAAATGGCCGTGGCCACTGTGGTCATGGTGGGGCTGTCCGCCTCCTGGGAGTGCATTCTGGAGGCAGGACCGACCACAGGGCGTCTCTGATAGGCGAAGGAGACTCAGTGGCCCGCCCAACCCTGCCTCCAGTACCCGCTACCCAAAAGGAGGATGCCCTCTCCTTTCCTGTGCAGCCCCTGAAGCCCCGGCCTGCGGGCGGCCCTGCTCCTCCCCCAGCCTCATCGGGGAGGGATTATGGCCTCAGCTCCTGAGCGTTTCTCGAAGGCAGGCGCTGAGCTAGCTCCTCGAGTGTCCCCCCGCCCTGCCTAGAGCTGCTCCCCAGCCTCTCCACACTCAGCCTTCCCCGCTGCAAAACGGGGCAGCTCCCGTGGGGCCTGGGAGTGTCCTGCACAGGGTGTGGTCGGGCCTGGTGACCGAGCCCCCCGCACGGCTCTTCCAGCCCCATGCGTCCGGGTCCTCTTTCCCGCCAACCGGCTGAGCTCCCGGAGGGCTGAGGACCGGGCTGCGCCTGCCCTTCGCCGCTCGGGCCTCCTGTGGGCACCTGGTCGGCCCGGCCCTGGCGCGTTTCCCCAGCACTTCTGAGTCTTTATTGCCAGCTGCCAGGGTGTACTGGAGAGAAGAACCCATGTTGTTTTCAGGTTGGAGTCCCCTTTCTATCTTCTGGTTGTGGTGTGGGGTCCAGGGTGGCCATGATGCCTCCAGCGGGGAGACCCAGGCTGCCCCAGCCCCAGCCCCTGGCCAGCGGCCTTTCTGCACACACGTGTGTCCGCCCTGACCCAGGTCCTCCCGGCCCCCGCCCTGGCAGAGCCACGCCCCTTCCGGGAATCTTGGCCCCGAAGTCGGCTTCTGCCGGGTCCTGCTGGCCTCCGTCTCCCTCCACGGCTGCGTGCTGCTGCAGAAAGCAGGAGTGCTCCTGGGGTCTGTCTCCGCCCGCCTGAGGCTGTCACCCGGGTGTGTCTGCTTGGGCGATGCGCTCTGCTCCCAGTGGTGGCCAAGCGGCGGTCCAACATCTGGGCCCAGAGGACCCCCTCAGAGCTGCTGGCTGCCCTGGCCAGGAAGCACTCGGGGAGCACGAGAGGAGAGGGTGGCAGGGCGTCCCGGGCCTCCGGAGCAGGGTGGCAGCCTCACGCGGCCTGGTCTTCACGTCACATCCCACCTGAGGCTGGGGCTAGAGCGCTCTGGTCACTCCCTGCCCCTCCGGCGCTCCTGGGGGTGGAGAGCATCCCTTTTGATAACAGTTCTGGGGTCGTGCTCAGGAGCACAGGCTCAGTGTCCGAGTCCTGACTGCCCTGCCTCCTGGGTCTCAGCTCGTCACCGCAAGCCACAACCCAACTCCCACCGCAGGGCAGCCATACCGCAGCACCCAAGTCCACCCTATGTGTGACTCGGCCCCCACCACGCTGGGGGCGTTAGAATCTTTGGCTGTGCACCAAAGGGGTGTGCACCCCGCCCCCCGCACTCACTCCCAAAGCATGGAGCCCCGTGTGGTCGGAACGCAGGCGTGCCCCAGTAAGCATGGAGCACCCCAGTGTGCCTTCCTGTGGAGCTGCCCCGTGACCCTCCGCCGGCAGCTGTGACCTTGAGAGGGCAGGTGACAGCAGCAGGGTGGCAGTGGTGGGCTTCTCTCTTCCAGAACTACATGAGCCCCCTGCGGCTGGTGCTCAGCCCTGCAGACATGGCAGCTGTCTTCATTAACCTGGAGGTAAGGGTCCCGGCCCCCCTTGTTCATGTCAGGCTCTGAGCCTTAACTTGGCACTGGCCGTACATGTACTGCTGTGCCCAGGGCCTTGGAGAGCCGCACCCCTGCGGCTCCGTGGCGGCACGTGCTGGCCGAAAGTAGGAGACCTCACCCCCCTCTCCAGTGTCTGTAGGTTTAGGAGTCGGAGTGGCAGGTTTCTGGGCTCCCCTTGTCTGCAGATGGGGCTGGAGGCACAGACGACCCTGGGAATGTAGATGAAGTTTTTGTCAGCGGCAACAGAGCAGCATGTCCCTCCACCCCTTTGAGAAGACCCCCTTACCTGCTCTGCTGGTGTCTGAACGCAGTCACAGAAAGACAGTTCCCCAGGCAAAGAGTCACCTTGGCGTGGTCAGAAGAGCAGGGGGCTGCACCAGGTTTCTGCAGCCGCACATGGGCGGGCTTCCTCCAGGGACACGCTGCTCCTGGCGCTTCCTCTGGGCCTGGTGGCCGCAGGTGCCCGCAGCCCACGTGGTGGCTGTGTCCTGTCTTCCCTGGGCGTCTCATTAGCTGCAAGGGTGGGCTCTGGTTATGCTGTCCTGGACAAGGCTGGCTTGGACCCTAGAGCTTCCAGCGGCCTGTGCCTCTGACCCAGAGTTCATCCGGCCATGGGCTGTGGCCAGGATGAAGGAGGAGACACAGAAAGAAGCCTGGGGCAGGGCTGTGCGTCCCAGGGTGCTGGCTGAGCATGGCGGTGCTGCACTGTGCTGCACCACTGTAGCTGCAGAGCTGGCCCCGAGCCGGCCACTGTGTGTCAGACGGGCTGATGCGGGCTGTGGCTGTGGCTGTGGCTGTGGGTGGCATCCCTCCCACACGTGGTGGCTCTTTGGGGCGCCATTGCTGTAGAACCTTCTCCCTGAATCACACCCTGGCATGAACACGTAGGAGGGGTGCAGGCCCAGCACCCGGGCCCCTCACCCCCTCGACAGGAGCCACAGAACCACATGGGTGCTTCCAGGACGGTGCTCCCAGGACGGTGCTCCCATCTTGCCTCGGGTGGGCCTGGCCAGGCACTCACGGCTCTTTTTAACCCAGGACCTGATCAAGGTGCACCACAGCTTCCTGAGAGCCATCGATGTGTCCATGATGGTGGGGGGCAGCACGCTGGCCAAGGTCTTTCTCGATTTCAAGGAAAGGTGAGTGGCTGCCCACTCCTCCCTGTCTGCAGGAGCGTTTACACACGTGGGACTCTTGGGTTCTGGGTGTCCGAGGCAGGGTGCCCCCTCTGGACCCCGTCCTCCCTTGTTGAGGATGCTGCCCACCCTGAGCCACAGCCTGGTTGATGGAGAGCCAGCCCCGTGTCCTGTGGGAGCTCAGCAAGGGGAGGATGGGATTCCGGACACTTCCGACTAGCTGTGAGGGGCGGCTGTCAGAGTGGCTCTGTGTCCCTGCAGAGATCTCGGGGCCCTGCTTCTCCCTTCTGCACCTTCGTGGCCGGTTCTAGAGTTAGGACGCAGACAAGGATGAGAGGAGGTGGCATGGGGGACTGTCGGAGGCCAGGGAGGCGGGGTTTCTGGGGTTTAGACGATGCCCAGGCTGTCGGAGTTCGTGGAGATGGCGTTTCTAGCCACAGACATCTGGAGAGAGCCCCATCAGGGTCAGTGCCAAGCTCTCTGTCCTCTGAGAGCCTTTGGTGGGGTGCAAAGGGGTCTGCGCTGATGCTTCCTGAACCTGGCTGCTCACTAGAGCTACTGGGGAGCTTGATACAAATACCGTGTTCTGGGTCCACTCTTGCAAGGGTCTGCTGTAGGGTCTGGGAAGCTGTGGAAGACCCCACAGGGGCATCCGACCACATGGCCCTGGGCATTGTGAGAGGTATTTCTCCCTTGTTGCAGGAGGGTCCCCTTCATTGTCCGCCAGGTGCCTGTCAGCACAGCTCACACGCCCCTCCCTGTCCAGGCAGCCGGGGACAGGCCCAGGGCTGGATTCTCGGGCACGCTGCATGGGAACCCTGCGGGTGCTTCCCCATGTGCTCTGTAGCTCCAGGAAAGGAGCTCCCCATCCCCTGCAGGACGGGTCCCGGAGCCTGCTGCCTGGGAGCCGTGGCTTGGGGGGGTTCCCGGAATCGTGAGGGAACAGGCGGTGCCAGTGGTCAGGTGGCAGAGGGGACCAGGAGAGCTGACGCGGCCCAGCAGGTGTGAGCACACTGGCCAGCCCTGGAGGGTAAGAGTGGGCAGGGGTGGGGGACAGGACTCTCTCTCACCTGCCCCCAGCAAGGTGTCCCTTCACCTGCGGGTGAGCCCCTAGTGCCCGGCTGGCAGGGTCACACTGGCTGTCACCAGATTCTCGCCGGGCATGGGGTACAGCGGATCTTCTCAGTGCCTTGTTCATGCTCTCCCTTGGCCAGGAAGGGAGGGAGGCCACGGATGAGGTGTGGTTTGCCTTGAGACCCGTTAAAGGCTGAAGCCCTGGAGCGGGAGTGGCTGGCCGTGTGGTAGAGTGACAGGGTGGATGGCCTGCCCTCGTGCAGGAGTCTCCGCAGCCAGGCTGCCCTGCGACTCTCCTGGCCCCGTCCTACCAGCAGGACCTTGCACGTGTGGTTCCCAGGACATCCCTGCCTTGGAGTGCCACTGCAGTGTGGGCAGTGCGCCCAGTCACACAGGCTCCGCCCAGGAGCTCTGCAGACAGGCGGCCCCGGCCCTGGCAGCAAGATGTGAGGCGTGAGCCGTCAGTCGGGCTGTGTTTGGGGAAGGGGCTGGCAGTGTTTCCTCAAAGCTCGTCACCAGCTCGTGGCGGTTCCGTCCCAGGATCCAGCTTTTCTGCTCCTTTCCTCATTTTGGAGCCAGCCCCAGGGCCCTGGTTCTTGCTCACAGGCTGAGTCCCAAAGCTCTTATAGGGTGCCTGCTGTGTACCGCTCCTGGGCCCTGGACTGAGGACACGCAGTGAACAGAGCTGCTGGCCTCTTGCTGGGTGGGAGGGATGAGAAACAAGGCAGAGGAGCTCAGGGGGGCTGTGACAATGACCACAAACACGGCAGCTTAAAGCAGCAGAGATGGCGCCGCCCTGCAGCCACGTCCTGAATTAGTCTCACCGAGCCAAAGTCCAGGCAGCCCCAGCTCACGCTTCCCGTGACGGTTCCGGGGAGAGCCTTCCTGCATCCTGCAGCTCCTGGGGCCCTGGGGGTTCCTGGCTTATGGCTGTGCTGCCTCGTTCTCTGTCCCTGTGTCCACGTGCCCTGCTGCGTTCTCTGTCCCTGTGTCCACGTGCCCTGCCGCGTTCTCTGTGTCCATGTACCTGCCGCGTTCTCTGTCTCTGTGTCCACGTGCCCTGCCTCATTCTCTGTCCACGTGTCCTGCCTCGTTCTCTGTCCCTGTGTCCACATGCCCTGCCGCGTTCTCTGTGTCCACGTGTCCTGCCGTGTTCTCTGTCCGTGTCCACGTGCCCTGCCACATTCTCTGTCCCTGTGTCCACGTGCCCTGCCACATTCTCTGTGTCCACGTAAGCCTGCCACGTTCTCTGTCCCTATGTCCACGTGCACTGCCTTGTTCTCTGTCCCTGTGTCCACGTGCCCTGCCACGTTCTCAGTTCACACGGCCTCCCCACGTCTCTGTGTCCTTTTCTGAGCCCGCTCTTCTGGGATTTAGAGCTACTTTCCTTCAGCGTGGCCTCATTTTGGTCCTCACCATGACTACATCTGTATCGTGACAAAATAAGGTCACATCATGAGGCTCTGGTGGACAGGCGTTGTGCAGGGCACTGTTGGACTCACTGCCGCTGAGCTGTGGCCTGGGCTCCTCTCCATTGCCAATTGCCCATGGTCAGTGAGGCTTGGAGTGACATCTAGCCCTGCCATCTGCTTTGCACGTGGGCCAAGTGAGAGAGGGCGCGGGCCCCTTGAGTGTCCTGGACTCAACAGAGAGAGTGTCCCTCTGCAGAGCCTCACTGTGGGACCTTGAGGGCCAGGCTTGGGAGCCATGTGCATTCGCTTTGGAATCCAGCCCTGTACCCCCTTGCTGGGCAACGTCAGAAATCATGTCTCCTCTCTGAGCCTCAGGGCCCCCATCCTAAAAGTGGTGTGTCTGTGAGGACGCAGTGAGCCCAGGGGTGACGCACATCCCATGGCCAGGGCCCCTGCCAGTTCCTCAGGGAGGTCCGGCTTTCTTTCCCCGGTAGTTCTGCTGTTCATCCCCACACCCTGCATCCTTGCATCAAATACATGCAAGGCCCCGTGTCCAGGTTTGAGGCTGTGGCCACTGAGCCGTGTGTGAGGCCTGGTGCAGGCAGGTTCGGGCTGGGTGCTGGGGCGTAGGGAGGTGTGAGACCCACTGCAGGAGCTCGGAGCTGGTGGTGGGGGACCACCGGGGCATTCTCCTCTGTCAGCTCCCACTGACTTTGGACAGGCCTCTACCTGCTGCCCCTTGACCTGTCTCCTTGCTTTTCCCTCTGGCCCTGCTGGGGCAGGGGTTGAGGCGGAGAAGGCAGTACAGAAGGGGCAATGGTAGGGAAGGGTTTTGACGGATGAGTAGAAGTTTGCCTGGCGAAGGCTGCCAGCTCAGCTGTGCTGTGGCTGAGAGGTGGGCATTCCTGGTGTGGTGTGGTGTGAGGAGAGCAAGGCTGGGATCTGTACCCCAGCCCCTCGTCTGCCTACACCTCGGGCCTAGGTGACCTGGAGTAGTGTGAAATTGAAGTGGGGGGCTCCTGAAGCTGGCTCGGCCATGCTAGAGCTCCTGGCACAGGCATGTTACCCGCTGTGCTTCAGTTGGGTGCTTTTTCCACGCACTCGAATACTTCCCTTGACTGGGAGGGGCTGGGGCCATCGCTGGGCCCATCGCTGGGCCCAGCTCACCTGAAATGCTCAAAGTGGAAGCCGCAGTGGCACAGGGCCTGCTGGGAAGTCAGGCGTGTGGAGTCACGTGCTTCCTGGGGCCCGAGTGTGGCCCGGGCCCCAGCAGCAGCAGACCTGGCTCCATGCAGGGAGGACCCCTTGCCAGGGGCTCTGGCTCTCCCCCTCCCCAGCCCACACTCGCCCTCCCAAGTCCAGGCAGTCTTGGGAAGCTCTGAAGCCTCAGGGTTCACCACCTGCCCTGGCTTCCCCAGCTGGAGTCCTCAGGGCAGGTCGGGGCACTTTTCAAAGGGGCCACATGGGTGGGCTGGGAGCCGCAGGGTTCCGGGTGCCCCTGGACCTCCCACCGTGGTTCTGGTCTGGCGCTGTCATCAGATGGAAGGCACAGCCAGGAGGCGGCGCAGCGCAGCCCAAGGACCTGGGCTTTGGCGTGGGTGACTGCTGGTGGGATTCCCTTCTCAGCTTCGGGCCTCTCTCAGCCTCACTGTCCCCATGGGTAGAACGGTGACAGTCACAGTCCTCCGGCTTCCAGCCCAGGTCCCGGCACCAGGTGGCACCCAGTGCGTGTGGTGTGTCTTCTGCGCACGGCTCTGACCGTTCTCTGAGGGTGGAGAAAACACGGATCCGGAGTACGGCGGATGCAGGCAGCCGCCAGGACCCAGCGTCTGGTCCGCTCACTTTCCAGGCTGCCCGAGGTCTCTTAAATGTCCCTCTGTTCTTTCTCCCCTCTCCTCTGCCGGGGCTTCTGAAGCTTTTGTTCAATTTTTTTTTTTTAAAGGGGAAAACCCCTTTTCTCGGTTGCGTCCAGAGATGATAGGTTTTCATTAACTTTTCTATTAAAATGATCAGTGGGTGGAAACCAGGAGCAGGTTCTCGTTTAAAGTGGCTTTCGGTCAACCCACACCCCCGTCTCCAGGCAGGAAGCAGGCCCGTTGCGATGACAGTGATGCCTCCCTATAGACCTCCCAGGTCTGTGGACACGGGACCCACCCATGGGGACACACCCGTGCAGGCCCACGTGTAGGCCCTGTGGGACTGGCCACGCATGCTTTTCTTGGCTGTGGCTAGGCTTCCAGCTCAGCTGTGCTGTGGCTGAGATGTGGGCGTTCCTGGTGGGGTGTGCTGTGAGGAGAGCAAGGCTGGGATTCAAGCAGATTCTGGTCCTTTCTCAGAGTCATTGAATCTCAGCCTCCCGTGCCAGAAGCGTCCCTGTAGGCCTGTGGGGGAGAAATCTCAGGTGGGCAGAGGAGGTACCAGCCATTGGACCCACGTGCAGTGCTGGGAGGGTCTCAGGGCCTCTGGCGCTCCTGGCCACGTGTGAGGATGGCTTCATGAGCATTTGTTGGGAATGGGAAATGTGTCAAGATGCCTGTCCTTGTGCCTGAGCCAGCTCCTAAGGGACACGCTCCCGGGCAGAAATGTGACCCCAGCCACTGTTCTGATCAGCCCAGAACTCCAGAGTGGGCAAGAAAGGGGGCATCACCTGGTCCAGAACCCCACAGGTGTGGGGAGTGGGGCCTATCCAGGGACCCATGTGGCAGAAAACCTGTCCGTGCATGAAGACCCCACCGTCAGGATGCTTCTTCCCGAGTGCAGCCCTCCACAGAAGCCAAGCTGCAGGCCCAGCTTCCTGCCCTGGGTCCCAGGCCGGTGCCCAGCAGCAAAGCAGCGCTCATGATGGAAAGAGCGATTGTGACCTGCTCCCGAGAGCTGGCACTGGGCTTCCCGCGCCAGGGAGGCCTCCAGATGCTCACCAACATACAGCCCTGCCAGACAGCACATCACCAGAGCGCCTGTCCCCCAGCCTTGCAGGCCAGACTGTCAGCTCCCAGCAAGTTCATGAGGCCTCAGTCTCGCTGCCTGAAGAGTGAGGCTAATCACACCCATCTTTACAAATGGGCAGAAAAGGTCGTAAGGCTTGTCGGTAAAGCACCTGGCAGTGGCTGCCTCCGAGAGTGGTGGCTCTTGTCATCCTTGTCACCAACATCGTCACCTGGCAGGGTTCTTTTTGGGACTGCCCTATTGGTGGGGCGACAGGGTTTTAGAGATGAAGTTTCAGGCTGGTTACCTAAGACCCCGAGGCTCCGGAGGTCAGGAACCCTGGGTTCCAGTTTGTAGAGACGTGGGCCCAGTGCTGGGTGAGGGAGAAGGGGACCGCAGCTGAAGGGACCAGCACAAGGTGACCGAAGTGAGAATCCAAGTGGCGGGAGAGTGATGCTGGGGCCAGGAGGAGGTGGTGGGCAGGACACAAGGGCCGGCCTCCTGAGTGTCCTCTGGGGACCCTGCTGGTCCTCCCAGGCCTGGCGGCCACATGGCTGTGCACATCCCCAGTGAAGAGGGGGATGTCGCTGCTGATGGAATCCAGGCACTACGCAGAAGCAACAAGGGTGACCCTTGGGGGTTCCCCACCCGGCACAGCACCAGAGTGCGCCCCCAGCCAGCACAGACCTCAGTGCTCAGGGCCTGTGGCAGAAGTCTGAGGCCTCCCGGGGTCTTCCTTCCTTGGGGGATGCCAGGGGCTTCTCTTTCCTCCAGTGTCCGCCCTTTTCAGGGATGGGATGGGGGTTTGAGAGCTCCGCCCTACATCCCAGCCAGGACCTGACCTAGAACCGCAGTGCGGGTGCCCGTCTCCCAGCATGCCCGCAGTCCTCTTGCCGGCCCAGTAGCATTTTGGGAAGGAGAAAGCAGCCTCCTGGCCGTCGAATATTTCCATGCACAGGGAGCTGTCAGGGCAGGGGCCTGTTGGTTGCACCCTGCAGCCTACTGGGAAAAATGGACGGGCTCACTGCAGCCTCGAGCTGCTCATTAAACCTGTGGCATGCGTGCGTGTGTGTGCACCGTCCAGGCTCCTGATCTACGGGGAGTACTGCAGCCACATGGAGCACGCCCAGAACACGCTGAACCAGCTCTTGGCCAACCGGGAGGACTTCAGGCAGAAAGTCGAGGTGAGTGCTACCAGGCACTGGCGCTGGCCCTGGCCCCGAGGTGGCAGCTTGCAGGCAGGACCTCGTTAGGTACCAGCCTCTCTCTTGCCCATTTGTTGGGAAGGTGGTGATGGGGGTGGTGATGGGGTGGTGACGTGCTGGTCTTTTCTCCTTTGCATCGTGTTGGGTTGGGGAGTGGGCCGGGTGGAGGTCACCATCCCAGGCCAGGACGCAGCCAGACTCCCCAAGGAGAAAGGGCTTTGGAACTGAATCTCACTCAGCTGGAGGCTCTGGCTGACCCCTGACCCTGGCCTCTGCTGGCCCCAGGGAGCCTCAGATGACATTTGCTGGTAACTTGAGGCCCCCCCCACCCCACATCCATCCTCACCCCAAGTCCCATCAGCATCTAGTGTTTCTCACGTCAGCCCCTCCCAGTCCCTCCTGCTCCCAGCTGAGTTTCCAGGCTCCCTCTGGTCAGTGCACCCTGTCTTCTGCATGGAGCCTGGTGTGGAGTCCACCAGCTCTGGCAGTGGTGGAGGCCGCGTGCCCCAATGGAGAGGCAGGATGCCCCCCAAGTCCAGGCGATGAATGGGGGAACTTCCTGGTTCCTGGGAGCGGCCCCACAGCTCATTGCAAGTTGGCGCCCACCTTGCTTCTCCCAGAGGCCAGGCCAGAGAGGGACTGGTCCGTGGGGGTGCCCTGCTGCCCTTCTCCAAAAGACCTGGCCTGGCGGAGCAGTCAGAGCCACGCCCAGGCAGGCCCGGCAGGTCCCTGTAGCATCATATGTGTCTCACTGCGTCCCAGTGTGGCCAGTGCAGACATGGTGAAGTGGGAGAGGTGGCGCGTCCCCACCCCTGTGTTGTGAAGCCCACCCCTCTGCACACACCTGGTGCATGGACTGGTTCTGGGAGCCCGGCCAGAGAAGGACCAAACGTCTGGGCCCGAGTTCTGGGCTTAGGTCTCCCCTCTCCAGACGAGGGGACAGGTGGGTTCAGGCTTTCCCCAGGGAGGGGCTCTCCCATCGCCTTGTCGCCCTAGCAGGAGTGCACGCTGAAGGTCCAGGATGGAAAATTCAAGCTGCAAGACCTGCTGGTGGTCCCCATGCAGAGGGTGCTCAAATACCACCTGCTTTTGAAGGTGAGGCTCTGGGCCCCGCGTGCCCGTGGGTGTCATCACTGCAGCAGTCAGGTGAGGGCCGGCAGCTTCCAGGAGGTGCGGGACACAGCCCACAGACAGATGAAGTTGAATGTCAGCAGAGAGGTTTGGGCTTGGCTCATAACCGCTGCTCAGTGCACGTGGTGAACGATTATCACAGTGAATACACACAGAAAAGCCATGACTGAAATCACTGATGAGGTCAGATAACTGAAAGAGACAGAAAAGCGCCCCACACCAGAAATAAGAAGGCCCTGTGGTTGATCTCTGCACGGCAGAAATGGAAATGGAAGGCCGTCAGGAAGGACAGACCTGGGAGGGAAGGCAGTGGTTTCTGCGAGGCACCTCGGAAGACGCATTCCCGTGAACTGCGGGCCCGGCTCCTTGCGTTTTGCTGCCTTCGTGTCCTTTCTCACTGTCACTCCCTTTGTCCACAAGATTTGGGAGTGCCCCTGCCAAGAAGTGGGGTGTCCCCTGTGCGAGGGGTCACTATCTGTCTTTTGCTGTCGGGCAGCCAATCCAAGCCTGGGCCAGCAGGTGGGGGTGGTGTTCTTCTGAGCACTTTGTTCTCTTTACACCCCCTGCACTAGGTAGGGGCCAGGGCAGAGGCCAGGACCCCCGAGTGGTAACATGTGATACCCTTCTCACCCTTCCAGGAACTTCTAAGCCATTCTGCAGAACGGCCCGAGAGACAGCAGCTCAAAGAAGCATTGGAAGCCATGCAGGTGGGTGGGTAAACTGAGGCAGGGAGAAGCCGTCGTGCAGCTTAGCACACCCTGCTAATTCTTGGACTGAATTGGGCTCATTAATAAGCCGTGATTGTGACCGTAGACTCTTCCCGGGACAGCAGGAGTTGGGGCGGGACAGGGAAGGGTAGTGGGTGAGACCCATCGGAGGTAGAGGTGATGGGTGGAGGGTGCTGCAGGTCACATGCTCCCTCAGGTGTCCCGAGTCCTAACCTCCCTGTCCAACAAGACCTCCATTCAGCCTCCCCTCCTCCTGCTTCCGCCCCAGGCACTGGGCTTCTCACTTCCAGCCCTGAGGCTTCTGCTTCTAAAATGCCAGCCCCAGTGCCGTCTCTCTGCTACCTGCCCGGGCAGCTCCTTCGCCCTGGCTGTTTTGAGGTCGCGCTGCCCCATCCAGCCATGCCTCCCTCTCTCCCCTTGTCTGGCCGAGTTTAGCTCGTGTCACTCCGTTGCTCGGAAACCACCCGTGGCTCCCACTGCCCACGAAGCAGGCACTCCAGGCCTTCTGCAGGCACACGTGATCGCGCCACCTCCGGGTTCTGGCTCAGGCTGTACCTTCCTCCTCATTCTGCCTTTCCTGCCTTTGCAACGGACAGGACATTCTCCAGGGAGGATCACCCCCCACTGGGTTCCGTCCCCAAGGAACCGGCTTCCCCGTGGGTGGTACTCTCCCTCCTGGACACACCTGGTCATGCCAGCCCCTTCCCAGCCAGGCCTGTGTCAGCCATGGTCACCTGTGTCCCAGGCCAGGCCTGGTGACCAACATGTGGTAGGTCCCCTCCAGCTGCAGCTGGGTAGAGGGACCACGACTACCCCAACATTTCCCTCATCAGGAGCTCAGGGCATCTCTGCCGACGCCCTCATGGCTGCGGCCCTGCCCTCTGACATCTGGCCCCTGCCCTCTGGGCAGCCCCCTAGGCTTTGAGCCACCTTTTTCTTTCCTGGGTACCTCATTTAAGGAGCTCCCTCTGGGTGGGGGAGGGGCAGTCATCTGTCTCCATCTATAGCTGCTGTCTGGCTGTGGCGGGAGTGGGACCAGCACTTGGTCGCCCATGCTGAGAGGTTCTCTGAGCAGACCTTGTGCTCTGGGAGAAATTTACTCCAAATCCTGTGGGCACTCGTGTGTGGGCACGGAAGCCAGTCCCGGAGACCTTCAGATTCTGTGCCGCTCAGCTCTGCTGGGCAGCGAGCGCCCGAGGAGTCCTCTGGGAAAGCGATGCCTCTTTCCGTGACGGGCTGACATAACTCTCCGTGTCAGCTCTGTGGCCCGCAAACCGTCCTCTCTTAACACCTGCCCTGGGCTGTCTGCCGTGAGCCACGGTGTGTGAGCCAGCTCGGATGCGGCCTCGGGGTGTCTGAGACAGTGACAGCAGGTGCAGTGGGCCGTGCACCCAGCCCCTGAGTGTGGTCTTGCGTTTCACACTCTCAGCATGTGGTTTCTGGCTGGCGGGTGGCTCTGAGTCCTTCGATGAGACAGTTTCCCAGGAGTGTCGCCCACAGTGCCGCCCAAATAACTCCATGACATGCTACTGCCTTTCTGAGAACCCCCGCGACACGTGTCTGCCTGAGAACCCCCACCTGTCTGAGAACCCCTGCAACACGCGTCCGCCTGTCTGAGAACCTCCGTGACACGCGTCCGCCTGTCTGAGAACCTCTGTGACACACGTCTGCCTGTTTGAGAACCCCCGTGACACGCGTCTGCCTGTCTGAGAACCTCCGAGCCTCATGAGACTTCAGGGCTGGAGGGATTTCGGAAGTCTTTAGATTGATTTCCAGTTTATATAGGAAGTCATTCTATATAAACAGCCACCATGGGAGTCGTCACTGTACCTGGGCTTGATTCCCTCTAGGGACTGAGAGCTCACTCCTTATAAGGCAGTGTCTTTGAGAGTTGGCCACCCTGCCTCTGTGGGCCTGAGGTTTGTCTCCATAGGAATTGTGGTTTTAGGTCCAAGCTCCATGAACTGACTGCAGTCCTGCCTCTGTATCAAAGTGCAGATATCTCCTTCACCTGCTCATTCATTCCGGCAACTTCCATCTGCTCCTCTTTCGTGCCAGGCATTGGGCCAGGTGCATGCAGGGGCCACGGTGGCACGCAGGAGCTGTAATGTTTCTGCCATGAGGCTCTGAGCTTTGTCCCCGCCATTGGGGTCCTTGTCTCTGGGAATTTATCTCTCATTTTAAAGGCTAGTGTATAGGAAAACAAAACTCCCCTTTCAGACAGCAGCTGCAGCCTCCCCAGGAAGGGCCATCCTGCATGGAGGGTTGGGGGGCCGACACGAGGGCCTCTAGGAACCAGGAAGGGCTGGAGGGATGGGAACCTGCTGACGAGCTGACCTGGCTCATTTGCATTTCGGGGAATTCCGCCGGCGGCTCTGGGTGGGCAGGGCCGGGACCGCCTGCCTGGCTGTCTCCCTTGGGGTCCACTGTGAGCCAGGTCCAGGGACTGAGTTTTCTGGACTGAAGTGGGCACCGCTCCCTGGTGGCCAGCATGAGGATCGCAGCATGACCAACGGAGCAGAGTAGGGATGGCCAGACCCCTGGAGAGAGGGACTTTCTGACCCCTCATTCTGTCCAGGCTCCAATGATAGGCTGTGGCTTGGAGAGGCCGGGGAGCAGGGAGCTTCCTAAGAACGGGGAGATAGTTCAGCCCAAGCTAGGTGGCTTTTCCGTGGTCTGTGGCTCCGACACACAGGGCTGTTTCCCTCTGCAAGGATGTTTAAGGGGGACCACGTGATGGGGTAGAAAGAAGCGGCACCATCCAGGAGTCTGGGGTTCCTGTCGTCGTCACCGATGAGGTGTGGCTCTTGGTGTGGTCCCTTCCCTGCCTCACTTTCCTCATCTGTCATGCAGAGGTGATGCTTCTTAGCCCTCTTGCTTGAGGGCAGCCTCGCCGGCAGGATGGAGGAAGGAGATCTGGAAATGCCGGGTGCCTGGATGCTGGGTGGGGGGGCTCCTTGGGGGCTGTCCTGCATGCATGTGCATGCACACAAATGCTCACACACCCTGCACAGCACAGCTTGCTCACACACACAATCACATTCACAATCACACACACCCAGCAGAACCCACTCAAACATGCTTACACACACACACTCCACCCAGTACAGGCCACTTACATACACATGCCCATACACATACAATCACACCCCACCTGGCACAACCCGATCTCACACACACAATCACACAATCACACACCCTACCCAGTACAGCCCACTTACATACACACCCCACCCAGCACAACCTGCTCACACATTCACAATCACACATACACCACACCCAGTACAGCCCACTCACACACACATACACAATCACACTCAAAATCACACACACCCCACCTAGCACCTGCTCACACAATCACACACCCCACCCAGCACAGCCTGCTCAATTACACACACCCCACTCAGCACAACCCACTCTTAAGCACAATCATGTACTCCACCCAGTATAGCCCGCTCATACATACATGCTAACACACAGAATCACACAATCACACACCCCCCACCCAGCACAACCTGCTCATACACAAAATCACACACCCCACCCAGTACAGCCCACTTACACACACATGCTCACACAGTCACTCACACACATACATACCACAGCACAGCCCGCTCACATACACACACATACTCACATGTGCATGCACCCCACCCAGCACACCTCACTCACACATGCCCACACAATCACACACACACACACCACCCAGCACAGCTCACTCACATGCAAACACAGACAATCACATCCCCACCCAGTACAGCTTGCTCACACACACACACAAACAACCCCACCCAGCACAGCTCACACACACAATCACACACACAATCACTGACAACCCCCACTCAGCACAGCTCACTCACACACACACACACACACACTCAGCACAGCTCACTCACACATACACAATCACACAGCCCCACCCACCACAGCTCACTCACACATATACACACAGAGTCATACAATCACACACCCTCACCCCACACAGCTCACTCATACACACACACATACCCACCCAGCACAGCTCACACACACACACCACAGCTCACACACACAATCACATACACTCCCACCCAGCACAGCTCACACACAGTCACACACACTCCCACCCAACACAGCTCACACACACAGTCACACACACACACACCCAGCACAGTTCACAATCACACACCCAGTACAGCTCACACACATGCTCACACTCCCACCCAGCACAGCTCACACACACACACAGTCACTAACACACCCCCCACCCAGCATGGCTCACACACACATAGTCACACACATCCCCACCCAGCACAGCTGATACACACACACACAATCACACACTCACACCCCCACCCAGCACAGCTCACACAGTCTCACACACACACACACACACCCCCAGCACAGCTCACATAGTCACAATCACATACACTCCCACCCAGCACAGCTCACACACACACACAGTCACACACACCCCCACCCAGCATGGCTCACACACACACAGTCACAAACACACACACACACACACCCACCCAGCACAGCTGACACACACTCACACACACAATCACATACACCCCACCCAGCACAGCTCACTCACATACACAGTCACACACACACACAGTCACACAATCACACACACCCCCCACCCAGCACAGCTCACACACACAGTCACACACACAATCACACACTCCCACCCAGCACAGTTCACACACAGTCACACACACAATCACACACACCCAGCACAGTTCACACACAATCACACACACACCCAGTACAGCTCACACACACACACCCCCACCCAGCACAGCTCACACACACACACAGTCACTCACACACACCTCCACCCAGCATGGCTCACACACACACAGTCACAAACACACACACACCCCCACCCAGCACAGCTGACACACACACACACAATCACATACACACACCCCACCCAGCACAGCTCACTCACATACACAGTCACACACACAGTCACACAATCACACACACCCCCCACCCAGCACAGCTCACACACACAGTCACACACACAATCACACACTCCCACCCAGCACAGTTCACACACAGTCACACACACAATCACACACACCCAGCACAGTTCACACACAATCACACACACACCCAGTACAGCTCACACACACACACCCCCACCCAGCACAGCTCACACAAACACACAGTCACTCACACACACCTCCACCCAGCATGGCTCACACACACACAGTCACAAACACACACACACCCCCACCCAGCACAGCTGACACACACACACACAATCACATACACACACCCCACCCAGCACAGCTCACTCACATACACAGTCACACACACACACAGTCACACAATCACACACACACCCCACCCAGCACAGCCCACTCACTCCCTGCTCCTCTTTTCCAGGACTTGGCCATGTACATCAATGAAGTTAAACGGGACAAGGAGACCTTGAGGAAAATCAGCGAATTTCAGAGCTCCATAGAAAACCTGGTGAGTGGGACTGACTCTTCAGGCTAGGGAAGGTCCTTGAGGACGACTCCTACGAAGTCACGCTCACAGCCCAACACTGAGCGAGCTCCGTGGGCAGCCCCGCTGGGGCTGCCCGTGCAGGGGGTGGTGCTGGCAGCTTCTGAGTTGGACCTTGGACCCCCAGCATCCACGCTCCCTTGCCCACCACAGCCAACCCAAATGTCCTGTGCACTGAAGACAACCTCTGCTCAGGGAGCAGGGAGGGGTGGGGGGGGACTGTATTCATTGCCCCGTCCCCCTTTTCTCTCCCCACCAGCCTAGACAGAAGACTCCCTCAAGTACCAGAGGAGAGCTGTGGCTCCCAGGGGCAGGAGACACCCCCAGTCCTTGGACCCCTGGCCCACCCTCACCTTGTCTGTCCCCTCCAGGGGAAATGGACAGGGTTTGGTCCGAGGCTCGGTGGGGCCGGCTCGCCTCTGCTCCTCAGACCCCATCAGGCAGGGCTGCCATCTCCCGGGACTCCCCAGAACCTGGCCCATGCTGCCGAGTCAGTCACCTCGTCCTGCCTGGGGAGAGGGGAGATGCCACCCCAGGAAGCAAACTTCCCTGGTCTGTGCTGACCAGAGCCAGCTTCCCAGGATCTGCTGGTTCTAACCCGGGCTTCCCAGGATCTGCTGGTTCTAACCCGGGCTTCCCAAGGATCTGCTGGTTCTAACGCGGGCTTCTCGCCACAGCACTGCTGACGTTTGGGGCGGGATCGTTCATGGCTGTGGGACCTGCCTATGTGTCACAGGATGTGGAGCAGTGTCCCTGGCTGCCACCCACCAGATGCCAGTAACACCTCCACCCCCGCAAGTGAAGCCAACTGAATACACCTCTGGACATTGCAAGAGGATCCCTTGGGTGGCAGAATTACCCCTGCAAATCGCAAACTTTTTTTTTTTTTTTTTTTGAGACAGACTATCACTCTGTCACCCAGGCTGGAGTGCAGTGGCGCAATCTCAGCCCACTGCAACCTCCACCTCCGCAGTTAAAGCGGTTCTCCTGCCTCAGCCTCCCAAGTAGCTGGAATTACAGGCGCCTGCCACCACGCCCAGCTAATTTTTTTTATTTTTAGTAGAGACAGGGTTTCACCGTGTTGATTAGGCTGGTCTCGAACTCCTGACCTTGTGATTGCCCATCTCAGCCTCCCAAAGTGCTGGGACCACAGGCGTGAGCCACGTGAATCACAAACATTTTCACCCTGGTGATTTCACTTGCATGAGGCTGTGGCAGAGAAAGCCCTCCAGAGCCCAGCCCACGCCCACCCAGTGTCAGCAGCACAAAGAGAGCACCCTCCACAAACAGGGTATGAAAAAGCATCCGTGATACGTTGGCAATGAAAGAAAAAGAAGAAGCTGCCTAATGGCATTGTGATACTGCCCCCTTCATCTTTCAATTTACAAAGAAATAAGACGTCTGAGGGCAGAGGAAGACGAGGACAGCTGCGCCCTGACCGTCAGCGCCTGGCGGGGCTGTGCTGCCGCGAGCTCCTGTGCAAATCGTTCGCAAATGCTGTATAGTGAGCAGGGCATGAGCAGAAAAGTGCGTTTTATTTTGTTTTTTAAGTTTTTACATGGGAGTAATGCTTGTTCCTTAAACGACAAGAACAGGCCGGGTGCGGTGGCTCATGCCTGTAATCCCAACACTCTGGGAGGCTGAGGCGGAAGGATTCCTTGAGGTCAAGAGTTTGAGACCAGCCTGGCCAACAGGGTGAAACCCTGTCTCTACTAAAAATAGAAAAATTAGCCAGGCATGGTGGCAGGCACCTGTCATCCCAGCTGCTTGGGAGGCTGAGACAGGAGAATCGCTTGAACCCGGAAGGCGGAGGTTGCAGTGAGCTGAGATTGCACCACTACACTCCAGCCTGGGTGACTGGGTGACCGAGTGAGACTCTGTCTCATAAACAGCAAGAAGAATAAAACAGCATGGCCAGCAGGCGTCAAGCGTCCCCATGAGCCAGGCCCTGCACCCAGTCCTGGCTCTGAAGCCCATGACCACAGGGAAGGTGGTGCCTTTGTGTTCCGCGCCTGAGAGCTGGGGTCGGAGGCCTGGAGAAGCTGACCAAGGCTACGTGGCACCAAAGCTGCCCTTGCGGCCTCTGGGGCTGAGACGTTGGAAGGAGACGCTAAGCCTGTGCCTGGAGCACCGCCAGGCAGGGCCCTGTTCATGTCTCAAAGCATTTTCCTCCGCCTTTTCCTGTCTGCGTGGACACTTGGAAAGCCACGCAGGGAACATGTCAAGAGATGCTGTCTCTGAATCAGAAGAGTCACAGAGACACAAACCAAACAGACAATGGAAACGAAACCTCAGGAAGCCACACGGGTCTGAGTGGAAGCTCAGCCTTGGCAGGACCCCGGCCCCACCTGCCCTGCAGCAGATGGGCGCTGTTTCTCTCCTGAACATGGGTTCTCGGGCTTGGGCATCTGGCTTTTCCTACCAGGCCCCTCTTGGGGCTCCACGCAGCGGCGGCCTGTGAACAGAACCAGCCATCAATTGCCCTTTGTCCCCAGAGCTGAAGGCAGCCCTTTGGCGGGACTGGCCAGGGAAGGGACAGAAGCTGCCAGTCCCTGCGCCCTCCCTCGTCCGCTGTGAGCACCAGCTGTGAGCCCCGGGGGCTGTTTCCCTTTGTCCTGCCCCCGCTGCCTGTGGGGAGCCCCCTCGGCGCGCTGCCCCAGCCCCGGCTGACGGCCCCTCTCCTTCTTCCCAGCAAGTGAAACTGGAGGAATTTGGAAGACCAAAGATTGATGGGGAACTGAAAGTTCGGTCCATAGTCAACCACACCAAGCAGGACAGGTGAGCAGGGCGGGCTGGGTGCCGCCCCACCAGTGTTGGGCTCTCCCTGTCCGGGAGCTGCTCCTAAGGGCTCTGGAAGCAGGGCCTTCCTGTGGAAAGAGCTGCCTGGCGGTGGCTTTGTGTTGTTCAGTTTTAATTGCTTCCTTCCTTCTCGTCAGTGAGCGGGCGCCACAGCCGTGGGGCTTTTGTGCCCGTGGCAGGCACCAGGCTGGGGTGGGGGAGCCAAAGGCCTGGAGGGCCAGGCCCTGCACTGCCAAGGCTCAGCCTCCAGGGCCCCGAGACAGGCCCAGGGTGGCCAAATGAGCTCTTTGCCAAATGACTGTGGAAGAGTGTCCAGGCCCACGGCGGCCCGGGCTTGTCCAGGGCCCTCTGTGTGCACCTACTGTGTGCTGCGGCACGGCTCTCCGTGTGCACCTACTGCATGCTTATCCAGCGCCCTCCGTGTGCACCTACTGCGTGCTTGTCCAGGGCCCTCCGTGTGCACCTACTGCGTGCTTGTCCAGGGCCCTCCGTGTGCACCTACTGCGTGCTTGTCCAGGGCCCTCTGTGTGCACCTACTGTGTGCTGCGGCAGGGCTCTCCGTGTGCACCTACTTTGTGCTTGTCCAGGGCCCTCTGTTTGCACCTACTGCGAGCTGGGGCACAGCCCTCCGTGTGCACCTACTGTGTGCTTGTCCAGGGTCCTCCGTGTGCACCTACTGTGTGCTTGTCCAGGGCCCTCCGTGCGCACCTACTGCACGCTGGGGCACGGCCCTCTGTGTGTACCTACTGTGTGCTTGTCCAGGGCCCTCCGTGTGCATCTACTGCACACTGGGGCAGGGCCCTCCATGTGCACCTACTGTGTGCTTGTCCAGGGCCCTCCGTGTGCACCTACTGCGTGCTTGTCCAGGGCCCTCCATGTGCACCTACTGCGTGCTTGTGCAGGGCCCTCCATGTGCACCTACTGTATGCTACAGCTGGGGCCACAGCAGATCCGGGTCCCTAACCCTTGAGGCTCTCAGTCCAGTGCAGGATCAACTGGGAGTGGCCGTCAAGGGTTAGTGATGTGTGGAAGGCCGGCTTGGGGGGTGCAGGAGCCCCCGAAAGGCTCCCAGCACAGCCTCAGTCATGGGGGTAGGGAGCCGAGGAAGGCTTTCTGGAGAAGCAGTGTGGGAATAGCTGAGACCTGACCAAGGCCCGGCGTTAGCCCCGTGAGCCGGGGGAGGGCAGGGCTTGCTGGGAGAGGGTGTCGAGTGCCAGAGCCTCAGGCTCAGCCCCCGCTGCCAGCCTCGGAGCAGAGTGCACAGTGCTGGGGTGCTGACGCCCCGCTGCGCTGCCCGGCCCAGGTACTTGTTCCTGTTTGACAAGGTGGTCATCGTCTGTAAGAGGAAGGGCTACAGCTACGAGCTCAAAGAGATCATCGAGCTGCTCTTCCACAAGATGACCGACGACCCCATGAACAACAAGGACGTCAAGAAGGTGGGGCCTTCCGGGTCCACCCCCCATTTCCCCCGGGAGGGGAACGTGGGGGTGGCCTGGAGAGAGGCACTGGGTTCTGGACCCCAGGTTAAGGGGACTCGAAGTCAGCTGCTGATGCTGGCTGCGTGGGCGTGGGTGGGCTGATGCTGGCCGGGTGGGCGTGGGTGGGCTGATGCTGGCTGCGTGGGCGTGGGTGGGCTGATGCTGGCTGCGTGGGCGTGAGTGGGTGTGAGTGGGGGGCCCGCCCTACAGGAAGCCTCCCCTGAGTCACTGTCTGGCCATCGTGACCACTGCTCATAGCAGGCCTGCTCTGAGCTGGGCCCAGTGCCCACCAGAATCCCGCTCCCCAGTGAGACGACTGAAGCAGAGGGGAGAGGCCTGCCCAAAGCCTGTAGTGAGGGTGGGGCTTTCAACCTTGGCTTTCCATCTGGCCAGCCTGACTCCAGCGCGTGTTGTCCTTTGTAGCAAGCAGGCTTTCCTCTCCCGTCCCACCCTGCGGTGCTTGGAGGAGGACTGTGGGTGGGTCTGGCTTGTCCAAGACTCTACGGGCAGCTGGCCGGGGCCTGTGGCTGCTGGGGCGGGGCCAGGGCTGCAGGGGCGGGACCAGGGCTGCCGGGGTGGTGCTGGGGCTGCTGGGGCGGGGCTGGGGCTGCTGGGGCGGGGCTAGGGCTGCAGGGGTGGGGCCGGGGCTGCTGGGGCGGGGCCGGGGCTGCAGGGGTGGGGCTGGGGCTGCTGGGGGTGGGGCCGGAGCTGCTGGGGCGGGGCCGGGGCTGCAGGGGTGGGGCTGGGGCTGCCAGGGGGCGGGGCCAGGGCTCCGGGGTTGTTGCCAGGTTCTCTGGTTCAGTCCTGCTTCATCTGAGGCTTCTGCCCATGGCACTTGAGCACCTACCATGTGCAAGAGGGGGAGGGCAGAAACCCATGTTCTGAAAGTCCAGGCCCTGGTCTTCAGGGCTGGCAGTGTGGCGCTGCTACAGACCCAGCGAGTGCAAGCTGGATGAGCTGTTGAGGTGACCACCCCCCCCGCCCTGATACCCTAAACAAGTAACTGGGCACGAGGCAGTCCCAGCTTCCAGCACCCAACCCTCTGGAAACCAGGTCCTTTCCCCAGTGATTGCCCCGCCCCCAGCCTAGGCAGTGGGTGGCGGTGTCCCACCTGCCAGGGCTCCCGGCACCCCACTGCGGCACCCCCCACAGGGTTGGGCTGAGTCTCTCACTGACTGTCTCCCCCTTCCTCTCCTCATGCTTCCTAGTCTCACGGGAAGATGGTAAGCACCTGGCACCCAGGTCCTCCCACCTGCCTCACTCATCCCAGCCTGGCACTGGCACTTCTGCCCAGAGCCAGGGCACCCAGGGGCCTGAAGGGCCTGGCACATGGTTTTCTTCATCCTTCTCTCACTCTCCTGATGGTGAAATGATCTGTATTCATGGTGAAAGACTTGCCCACTAAGGCAGTGAGGAAGGAAAGCCCATCCACCCTCAGTCCCTGGAGGCCAGGGGTCAGAGGCCGGGGGTCAGAGGCCAGGGTTTTTTGGTCTCGCTTAAGCTCTTCACCATCCTTTTTGTTCTTCTGTGTTCGCTCCCTCTTCCCTCCCTGTTCCTCCCTTTTCCTCTCTCTTTCCTGATTTCCTTCCTCCTCATATCCCCAGTCTACTCTCCCTCCCTCCCTTCCTCTTTCCCACCATCTTTTGTAACCAGTGAGTTCCTATTTGCCAAACTCTTCCTCCTGGACCACTTTGAAAGCCCTTTGCCTGAGAGCTTGGAAAGATGACGAGGCTTGTGGGGTGGCCGAAGGGGAGTCTCAGGGAAGGGAGCAGCTGTGGGCCGCTCAGTGGAGGATGGCTTTGCGGAGGAGGCCCGCGCCTGTGGCTGTTCCCTGCGGAGGGTGCCCGGGCCCGTGGCTGTTCCCTGCGGAGGGTGCCCGGGCCCTCGGGCTGTTCCTGCCTTTTTTGTTGTTGTTACTATACTTGAGAGAAGTGAGTTTTTTTAGCATCACATTTAGGAAGTGAAAGGGGGTGGTTAGGCTTGGCAGAGGGGCCCTGGTGAAGCCCTGTGCTCCTACGCCCCGGGGACCTGCTCCACTGTACGCGCATCTCCATGTGCACACGGTGGAGCATCCGTGCACACAGGCACAGGCAGGAGGGTGTGTCTCCCTATGCATGTGTGTGTGCACCCGTGGGAGAGCACACAGCACAGGGGCACAAGCATCCTACACGTTAAACGTGTGTGTACCTGCAGGGACAGAGACAAGTGTGTGCGTGCACATGTGCATGCCCACAGGAGCACAGGGCACACTCAGGCACAGGCGCCCGTGCAGAGATGCGCGCAGGCACGAGGCAGGTCCACACACATGCAGGAGCACGCCACTGTGTGTGCACAGAGGAAGGTGCAGCGCATGTGTTCTCACGTGAGGATGTGGGCACACAGCTATGCGTGCGTGCATTCAGAGGCACATGCATGCACATACAGCGTGGGCAAGAGTGCATGTACACACATGAGAACATGTGTTCGCACAGGCACAGGCAACTAAGCATGTAGGTGTATCCACACGTACAGCACAGACGAGAGTCCCCGTGTACGTGTGCCTGGAGGTCTGAAGCCGTGTCCGTTGCAAGCATGTCTCCTCTCCCCTCTGCAGTGGTCCTACGGCTTCTACCTAATTCACCTGCAAGGAAAGCAGGGCTTCCAGTTTTTCTGCAAAACAGAAGACATGAAGAGGAAGTGGATGGAGCAGTTTGAGATGGCCATGTGAGTCCGGGGGCAGCCCCAGGTGCTGCTCAGATGAGTTGTATCAGGGGTGGAAGCCCAGGTGGACTCTCAGATCAGGGGCGGTGGAAGGTAAAATTGGAATGTCAGGGGCATACACAGCCTCCGTCACCCTGGGATGCCAGCCTACCTTGGCGACATCCCTTTTAACAACTGATCCAGCATGAGAGGCTCTCCCTCTGCCACAGCCTGTCTCAGGCGGGCTCCACTGTCCTGCTGGAATGAACCATGCCACCCTTGAGGCTGAGCCTTGCGTGCCTGGCACGCAGAGCGGTGACCTGCTGGGAGTGGCCATGATGCCAGAGGATTCCTGGTGCCCCAGTCTTCAGGGTCTTATGGGCTGGTGGCTTGACACCTGTTTTTGAAGTCAGATAAGTATATTTCCATGAACTCCAGAGGTACCCCTAGATACGTGAACAGAAAGATGGTGAGTGGGTTCCCCGCACACTGACGCTGGGGGTGGGCAGGGTCGCCTGAGCTCTGCGGGCAGGTGAGCTGGGGCCTTCGGGCAGGTGCGCTCCCTCCCTGACCATTTCCTCTGGTGAAATGGAGAGGGGAAGGCCTGTGTTCTGGCCTTTTAGGGAGGATCAGATGGGAACCACTGGACACATCAGGACCTGGCTGATGGGAATAGACAGCCAGCGGCTTTGCATCCAGGCTGTGTGTGTGTGTGTGTGTGTGTGTGTGTGTGTGTGTGTCGAGACGGTTCCTAGGGCATCTCCTCTTCCACCATTCACTTTCCGTGGCCTGTAGCTTTCTCCCCAACATTCTGTTGTGGAAAAGTTCAAGTGCTCATGGAAGGTGAAGCCACATGGTGTTGAATAGCCACCTTCTCACCGTCCGCGTCACCCGACTCTGCCCAGGCGTCTAGCAGCAGGTCTGTGTCAAAGTAAATTGCATACCAGTGCAGCCCCGCTAAGTACCTCAGGGGGCCCAGTATTGTAGTGTAGCTTCTGAAATTTCAAGGTTATATCCAACGAGGCAAACACATCTGAAGTATGATTTCTGAGTTTTGACAAGCGGCCACACCTGCCCGCATCCAATCCCAGTCAAGACGTTAGACTACTGGCCCCACCTGGAAGGTTCTCTCAGGCCAGTGCCGCAGGGTGTTCAAGCGTCCTCTCTGACCTGCCTTCTGCCAGCAGGGAGTCTGGGCCCCGAGGCTGCCCCATGTTGGGGACAGAGCCAGGCTTGGAGTTCAGGCCCTCCGGCTTTCTGCATGGCCTGGGTCTGGAGCCAGCTGGTTCCCAGGATGGCCACATCAGGAGGCTCCGGAATCTGGTGGGTGAAGCATCTGCTCTCTTTCCCTCCTGCCAGGTCAAACATCAAGCCGGACAAAGCCAATGCCAACCACCACAGTTTCCAGATGTACACATTTGACAAGACCACCAACTGCAAAGCCTGCAAAATGTTCCTCAGGTGCGGGAAACCGCCTCCTTCAGCCCTCGCCTCGCTCCACACCCACCCCAGGCCCCCGAGGGAGCTGTGTTCTGTCGGTCCCGAGTTCCCTGGGCGAGGCCCTGAGGGGTTAAGGGAGTATATCCCACAAGAGTCAGGCCTGTGCCAGGCATGGCTCATGCCTGTAGTCCCCAGCACTTTGAGAGGTTGAGGCAAGCGAATCATGTGAGCCCAGGAGTTCAAGAGCAGGCTGGCAACATGGCAAAACCCAGTCTGCACCAAAAATGCGGAAGTCAGCCGGGCGTGTTGGCCTGCACCTGTGGTCCCAGCTACTCAGGAGGCTGATGTGGGAGATTTGATTAAGCCCTGGAGGTTGAGCTGTGATTAAGTCACTGTGCTCCAGCCTGGGTGACAGAGTGAGGCCCTGTCTCAAAAGAAAAAGAAAAAAAGAAAAAAAAAAAAAAAAAAAACTCAGCCAAGCCCTTGGAGTTTCAGATCTAGCCAGGAGGTAGTTGTTCCTGGGTGCCCAGGGACACTGTGTGGGGCGGGGAGCCAGCCTGGAGGAGGTGGGGACGCAGGTGTCAGGCTGCCTAGTAAGGGAGGGTCCTGGATGCTCAGGGCTGTGAGGGATGTGTGCACTGGGAGGCAGCCCGCCAGGTGAGCCTGGGTGGGGACAAGGGCCTTTACCGTGGCAGAGAGGCGTGAGGAGCTGGACCCAGCCCTGACGTCACCTCCTGCCCTCCCTTGTGCAGGGGCACCTTCTACCAGGGTTACCTGTGTACCAAGTGCGGCGTTGGGGCACACAAGGAGTGCCTGGAGGTCATGCCTCCCTGCAAGATCAGTGAGTACTGCCCCCAGTCCCTGGCCACGCCCACTCCCTTCTGCCCACTACCACCCGGGTACCGGGCCTCAGCCACAGCCTCCCACGGGACAGGGGGCAGATGAGGATATTGATGCTCATGTGCCCCAGGGCACCTGCCACACACCACACACTCATCAGCAGACACAGCCAGGACGAATTCCATTCCAAGCCGTCTCTAATTGGTACTCGAGGACCCCTCCCCATCTCCTGCATCCCCTGCCCCACTCGAGGAGGAAGCTTCCAGAATCTGTGCCCCAAACCCGGCACAGAACATTCTCGGCAGGTGCATGGAGGTCTCTCATCACAGAAACACCAGTCACTCTCGGTTCTCCTGGTGGGTGAGGCCTGGCTGTCACTAGCTATAACCATGTTAGTAAATGGTTCAGACACACACACATGCACACGTACACACGTGGCATTTACATGGTTCCTTTCTGTTCATGCCCATTTAGGGAAGCTTGAGGCTCATTTGAGCCAGGCTGGCAGTGGGCAGAGGCAGGTATAGCCCCTGCACCCTGGAGGTACCTCTGAAGCATCTTGGGTCGGGGGACATACATTTGGGCTTGTGCCCAGCTCAGGGCAGCTGGACAGCGGTGCAAAGCCTGAGACGGTTCTCTCCAGAGAGGTTTCAGACATCAGGATGTCACCTCCATCATCGGCCCCAGGCAGGCTTGAAACCTTCAGCGATTTGTTTAGCACTTAGCAGTGGAGCTTCCATTCAACCAAGAGCCCCCTGTGGCCCCAGGCTGAGTCTCCCTGGGCCTCTTGGAAGGGTCTTGAGACAGAAAAACAAGTCAAGCCAGCTTGTCACCCCGAAATGCCATTGCCCAGAACGTATTTTGAGCTGTGACTTTAGATCAATAGTTAATTCATCATTTACTGTGAGTGCCAGCCCAGTACCCTGTGCTGGGAAGAGGGTCAGAAGGTCAGCCCAGACCCTCTCGTGCCCACCACAGGCCCGGTGCAACCCCCCCGCTGTGTGCAGGATCCCACAGCCCCTGGAGTTTGTGCTGGAGGATTCCGCAGCAGCCTGTGCCTGAATGCAGCTTTTCAGCTGTGCCCATCAATACTGCCCTCTTGTGGCTGCCTGTCCCTCTCCCAGACGACGGGCTGCCACTGCTAAGAACGTTTTTTAATTCTTCTGATTCTAAAAGTAATATCCTTAATTTATCAAAAATTTGGAGAAAAAAAAATGAATTTTTAAAAAAATCATCATCCGTGACCTTACCTAGAAATAATGAAAGGCAATACTTTAGTATATTTCCTTCCAAGTTTTCTTTTTTTGTAATTTTTGTTTCCCACCTACCCATTATTAATTACTGATTTTCCATAGAAAGTTTGGAAAGTGTAGAGAAGGGTAAAGGAGGAAAGAAAAAAAACCCCTGCTGTCCCCAGGCAAAGCCGGCTGCCACCAGGCCCTGGGCACGTCCTGCTTTCTGCAGACACACATGCCCATCTACCCACTCGTTTCTTTATGGTTTTGAAGTTTTTTCTTTTTCTTTCTTTTTCTTTTCTTTCTTTTTCTTTTTTTTTTTTTTTGATGTGGAGCCTCACTCTGTCACCCAGGCTGGAGTACAATGGCGTGATACTGGCTCACTGCACCTCCGCCTCCCAGGTTCAGACCAGTCTCCTGCCTCAGCCTTCAGAGAAGCTGAGACTACAGGTGCATGCCGCCATGCCCGGCTAATTTTTGTATTTTTAGTAGAGATGGCGTTTCATCATGTTGGCCAGGGTGGTCTCGAACTCCTGACCTTGTGATCCGCCCACCTCGGCCTCCCAGATTGCTGGGACTACAGGTGTGAGCCACCACACCCAGCCGAATTTTTCTTAATAGTTGGGGTCCCCTCAGATAGGCAGCTACAGGGCTTTTGGAAGCCAGCATTGCTGTCAGGTTCTCCCATGTCCTGGCAGCTCCTGGCTGGCACCAGCTGCATTCTCACGGGCCTGGGACACCACCAAGGGCTTCTCATCCCTCTCCTGGGGTACACTGTCCTTGCCACATGTAGCCATTTTTCCCTGCAGAATGTCCAAGCTGCCTTCCCTTCCCTCCAGGATTCTACCTTTGCTCTGGGGTTCAGCTCTGGGCAGTGTTCCTCAGACCGTGGTGGCCTTCACCTCTGGGCTCTGCCCAGGCAGGCTTAACTGTTTGCTACCATGGAGGCCGAGATGCTCCGGAGGGATGCTGGCCTCTCCTGAGAGCCTTTCCTCTGGGAAGCCCTTATGAGGCACAGGCGTTGCTACTGTGCAGCTGGCCTCCGCAGCACTGCCTGCCTGCCCCTGGACCCCTGCCTGCTGAGCTGGAACCTATTCTCTAGTGTCTGTGGATACCTCTGTCTGCCCAGAGCTGTCTGCACTGTGACTGCTGGGTGGTGTGGAGGTCACGTCAGCCGTGCGTGTGAGCTGTTGGGGTCCTTGCCTTCTCTGGTGGTGGGTGGCGGCCAGCTTGGCAGATAGCTGGGCCCTAAAGGGTCTTGGGGGCATTTGCCCTCCTCCTGACATGCTGAGGTCTTGTGTCCTTAAGCGTGCCAGCACCTGGGTGTCTGAGCTGAGGATGGCTGGCGGGCACCATGCATACCCATGCCTCCTCATCACGTGCCCCAGCAGGCATCACTAAGTGATTGTGGAAATCTCCCCTTCGAGTGCCAGCTACCACCCAGTGATCCAGGCAGCTGCTACCATTCAAAAGAGGCGGCCCAGGCAGGACAACCTTTTTGCCCTCTCAGGTCTATTACCCAGTCTGGGTTCTCCCACGGGCCCCCTAAAGCCAGAGCTCAGAATTCGCTGCCAGCAGTTACAGAGGCTTTCGCAGCCATGAGCTCGGACCTGTGTGTCCATGATCCATGTCCGAGAAAGACCACTTTGTAGCTGGGCTCCCTGTCTTCAGCTCGGCCCAGAGGCTCAGGCTGGTGCGAGTGAGAGCCGCGCGGGGCCTTGGCGTCAGCGGGCTCCCCTCTAACGCCTGGTCTGCTTCCTTTCCAGCTTCTCCTGCCGATCTGGTGAGTCTCCAAACTGTTTCCCCTCCATCTGCCCCACCCCCGCCACAGCCCTGTATGCCCGGAGCCAGAAAGACCCAACTATTTGCCTCTCACAATTCCTGGGGCCACCGGAGTGGTGAGAGGCAAGCAACTGGGTCTTGGATGAGCCACTTTCGGTCACAAGAGGCCTCTACTTTCCTTGGTGGGTGTCAGTAGAGTCCTCCTGGAGACCCCAGCGGGCTCTTCCTGGCCCAGCTGCCTCGTCAGTCGCTTGCCTGCTGGCTGCTCGCGGCTGTGGGTGCAGCTCTGGGACTTGCAGCAACCGAGTCCCCAGTTGGCTCAGAGCCCGCTGTTTAGCTGATGTGGGGATGGAGTCACTGAATTCATTTCCGGGGCCTTTGTGTGCCCCTCGAGCTGTGGGGTCCACGTGAACCAGCCGTGGTGGAGGAGGGAAACTTAGTCATATTTGGCACTGTGTGTCCCAGATGGAGGCTACAAAGCCTGGGCTCAGAGTGAGTGGTCAGGACAGGCTTCCTGGAGGAGGCAGGAGCTCGTGGTAAGGAGTGGGAGAGGGAAGGGCACAGAGGTGGAGTGTATTGCCAGGGAGTGGAGGTCCACAGAGGTGGAGTGTATTGCCAGGGTCGGGGGTTCGCACAGGGAACAGCGTCCCTCCCCTCCCTTGCTCCTTGACCCCTCTATCTGGGAATGAGTAGGACAGGGAGGGCGGGGTGGGTCAGTGCTCCCTTCCCTCGTCACCGTGTCACTGTGTTCTGTCCTTGTCCTCACAGGACGCCTCTGGAGCAGGGCCAGGTGAGTCTTCTGGACTTGGCCCCTCTGCTGTCTCCCATGTCACCCGTCACCTGGGAGCTGAGCCAGGGCCTGGGTGTGGTGATGGCCGGGTCTGCCCAGCCCCCCACGGCTCCAGGCTCTGGATGCTGCCCCCTGGGCCCTGCCCTCCCGCCTCTCCCACCTCCTGGCGCCTTCTTGGGAGTTGGCTCTGTTTCTGATAAGGCAATGCCGGGCTGTGGGGACAGAACCCAGCCTGCAGAGGGGCAAGGGCCTTCCAGCCAGGGAGGGGCACCAAGCTGCAGCCAGAGACCTGAGATCAAAATGTGCTGTTGTCCCCCCACCATATCCTCCGTCCCCCCGACCTCATCCTCCGTCCCCCCCACCTCGTCCTCTGTCCCCACCACGTCCCCTGTCCCCCACCGCGCCCTCCATCCCCCCACCTCGTCCCCGTCCCCCCACCACATCCCCGTCCCCTCACCACGTCCCCCGTTCCCCCACCTCATCTTCCGTCCCCCCACCTCGTCCTCCGTCCCCCCGCCTCGTCTCCCGTCCCCCCGCCTCGTCTCCCGTCCCCCTGCCGCGTCCCCCATCCCCTTGCCGCATCCCCCGTCCCCCCACCTCGTCCCTCGTCCCCCGACCACATCCCCCATCCCCCCACCTCGTCCCCTGTTCCCCCCACCTCATCCCCATCCCCCCACAACATCCCCCGTCCCCCGAACACATCCCCCGTCCCCCGAACACATCCCCCGTCCCGCCACCTCGTCCCCCGTTCCCCCCACCTCGTCCCCCATCCCCCCACCGCGTCCCCGTCCCCCCACCTCGTCCCCCATCCCCCACCACGTCCCCCGTCCCCCCACCTCGTCCCCTGTGCCCCCACCGCATCCCCCGTCCCCCCACCGCATCCCCCGTCCCCCCACCGCATCCCCCGTCCCCCCAGATCGTCCCCCGCCCCCCCACCACGTCCCCCGTCCCCCCACCACATCCCCCATCCCCCCACCGCGTCCCCCGTCCCCCCACCGCGTCCCCCGTCCCCCCACATCGTCCCCCATTCCCCCACTGCGTCTCCCGTCCCCCTACCGCGTCCCCTGTTCCCTGGCTGCCTTGCTGTGGGTAGCTTAATGGAAACATGCTTGTAGACATGGTACGTAGAAAGCATCGTGTTCTCTGCAAACTTCAGTGCAGTCAGGCAGCGCTCAGCACAGCCTCAGCCCTGTCGGCAGGGACCAGGCGGGAGCTGGGCTGGGCCAGACGTGGGCTCCTTGAGGGCCATGGGCAGGGCTGGGTCAGAGCGAGGCTTGTCTACGAGCGGCCTCCAGACCCCATTTCGGGCTCCGGGCACGTCTGCGAGCTCTGGCCGTGGGCAGGCCGCTGGGCCTGCTGACCCGCTGCCCTGTCTTGCGTTCCACGAAGCTGCTTCCTGGTCACAGATCTGAAAGGCGTTTGGAAGAAGACACAAAGTGCCTTCTGAAAATAAGCTTCTGTTGCCACAGTGACCCCTGAATCTGTTTATTGCATAAATAGTTTACTTGTGATATTTAGGGTTTACGGAGGGGAGACGCGGGTGCAGGGGTGTGTGTGCCGGGGTGGGCTGCTGGCCCGGCCCAAGTCAGTCACTGAATGAGCTGCTGAGTCACCGAGTGAGCTGCCCTGTCCTTTGCAGGTCCCAAGATGGTGGCCATGCAGAATTACCATGGCAACCCAGCCCCTCCCGGGAAGCCTGTGCTGACCTTCCAGACAGGCGACGTGCTTGAGCTGCTGAGGGGCGACCCCGAGTCTCCGTGGTGGGAGGTGGGTCCTGGGGCCTGGGAGGGTGGAGGGTCCCCGGCTCCAGCTCCTCCCTGCTCCTTGGGGCGGAAGTACGACGTCCTGCACATCCCCAGGCAGGGGCAGAGGCCAAGGCAGAGGATGAGGGACCACCAGGGAGGAGGAGGCACGGGCTGGCTGGCAAGGCCTCTCCTGCCTCAGTACCTCCCTTCTGCGCCGGGTCTTCACGGGGTGTCTGCTTTCTCATGGTAGGGGACGCAGCGTCCCTTCCTGGGAGAGGCCCTCTTGCCCAGGCGCCCAAGGCCTGTCCCCTTTGGCCCATCCTTCCTGATTCTGCTGTGTCTCTTAGGCCTTCCCCAGGCCTCTGCCCTGGCCATGCCATGCCCACCCTCCTCCCACCCCTGCCTCAGCTCAGGCCAGAAACCTTGGCAGCATCAGGGGGTGAGCAGGCGGGGTCACTCCTTCCCCAAGTGGGCACAGGTGGCGTTGTCATGATGTGGTTTACGGTTCTGAGCCAGAAATGTGCGGTTCTGTTTGCAAGGCCCTCAGTGGAGGCTTTTGTGGTGTTCATCCCTCTGAGCCTTCAGCAGATGGCTGGGCTGGAAAGGGTCCTGGGAACACATGCCCTCCTCCTGACACGCTGAGGCCCCGTGCCCTTGAGCATGCTGGCACCCAAGTATCTGAGCCAAGGACTCAGACATCCGCTCCTGGGCCCCTCCACCAAGCCTAGTGCTCAAGGGAGCCCCAAGACCCACAGGTCAGCAGAGCACCACAGGGGATCGGGGGTGCTTAGCCCAGCAAGGCAGCCTCCTGCAGGAGCCGGTGTTAGAGCTGAATGTCTGTTCATGTTCAGGTCACAGCGATGCGGTAATTTTGTCGTGGTCATTACCAGTCCATACTCGGTGAGGAACTTCTTGTACCAGACCCTGCATTCACGTAACAGGAGGGTCAGAGGGCGCAAAAGGCCGTCTGTGCTGTACAGATGTACAGATCCTCGGTCCTGCGCTGTCCCTCCCCGGCTGTGACCAGGGCCACAGCTTTCTGGGTGGCCTTGCAGACGGGCTTTGCTGATATGCCGAGCCTTAGTGTTCTCAACTCTAGGATGGGACGCCTAGAGATCAGGTGACCAGGTCAGCTGAGCTGGGGAAAGAAAACGCTGGTTCTGCCACCCTTCGGGAGCGGGCTTGCCGTACCCTGAGTCCATGTAAATGGCCCCACGCTCCCTTAGGCCAGGCTCGGCCCCCGTGCCCTAACCATCTCTTTCCTCCGCCAGGGTCGTCTGGTGCAAACCAGGAAGTCAGGGTATTTCCCCAGCTCGTCTGTGAAGCCCTGCCCTGTGGATGGAAGGGTGAGTCCTTTCCCACAGAAGCTTCTGGAGCACGGCGGCCTGGGTGCTGAGGGTTCCGGGAGCTGCCTCCTCCTCACGTGGACATTTTTGGCTTGTTTGGGACGTCCTTGCTAAATTTAGGCTGCTGCGGGCTGCTTCCTGGAGCTGGAGCCCAGAGAGAAGATGGGTGGGGGGCTGCGGGGCGGCCCATTCCTCTGTTTAAGGGGCTCAGCTGATCTGGGTGGTTTCGTTGCGGTTTTAGAAGCAGCAGCTCTATTGTACTGGAGACTAGCCGGCTGCCTTTCTCCACATTTCAGGGACTCTGTAAGTTCTCTTGGACTGTCATGCAGCCTTAGAGAGAAAAAAGCTCCCTCATCTATAAGGAATCAAAGCTAGACTTTATGCTATTTAAAATAAAGGCAATATGAGATTTCTTTCATCTGAGGGGTATGGAGCGAATTATCGGCTCTGTTAAGAAAGGCGGCAGCCAGCCTTGAGTCAAACAAGTCACTCCACCTCCAGCCCCCGAAAGGACAGCTAAAAGTGAAAGTGTGGGCTGGGCATGGTAGCTCACGCCTGAAATCCCAGCGCTTTGGGAGGCTGAGGTGGGTGGATCATGAGGTCGGGAGTTCAAGACCAGCCTGACCAACATGGTGAAACCCTGTCTCTACTAAAAATACAAACATTAGCTGGGTGTGGTGGCATGTGCCTATAGTCCTAGCTACTCGGGAGGCTGAGGCAGGAGAATCGCTTAAACCTGAGAGGCGAAGGTTGCAGTGAGCCGAGATTGTGCCGCTGCACTCCAGCCTGATGACAGAATGAGACTCAATCTCAAAAAAGTAAAAAATAGTGGAAGTTTGAAGCCTTTGAAGGTGCAGCAGGTGGATTCCCAACACCACTGCAGCAACCCAGTGCCCCTGCCCCCCGCCCCACGGCCCCAGCCCTGTTAGCCCCGGGCTCTCCCTCTGCTGAGAGGGAAAGTGCTCAGCACTCAGGGCGCTTTGGATGACCAAGGGGACCAGGCAGCAGGGGAGGACCGGGGTCACGAACTCACTAGGTGTCCTGGGTCAGATTCCTTCCCCTCCCCAGACCTCAGTTTCCCCATCTGCATGGTGAATAGGGTGCGGGAGGAAGAGGTAGTCTCTGAAGCTCAGTGAGGCCAGGGTGGGGGGCTCTAGCCAAGGAGGGAGCCCTACCTGCTCACTGGAGCGGCAGTGCCCGCCTGAGTGTGGCCACCACGAGACCGCTGCTGCAGGGGTTTGGGGCCTCTGGAGCAGGGAGCCTTGGCTGTGTGTGTGCTCACGTCCAGTGGCTGAGAACACCTCACACCTGGGGATCAAGTCCGTGTTAGCTGGTGGCTGCCCTGGCGTCCATTCCATCAGACCTGTGAGGCATGTACTCAGCCATGAGGCTGCTGCCCTTTGGGCCCCTCCCGGGCCCAGGGCACTGGGGCTGAATCCACCGATGGTCCCGTCCAGGGCAGCCAATGCTGGGGTGAGGTCACTGGCAGTGATCCCCCTGAGCCCTACTGTGTGGGTGGCCCCGGGGGGACGCTAACACTTGTGTGCTCTGCCTCCAGCCACCCATCAGCCGGCCGCCGTCCCGAGAGATCGACTACACAGCATACCCCTGGTGAGTGGATGGTGGGCCGCAGACGTGGCATCCGGTGATCTCTTCATTATGGGGGCGTGCCCCAGGGTCGGGATGGTGCCTGTGAGTGGCTGGCAGGGTGGGAGAAGGCATTAGTGGCTCCCAAATGCCTTCTCCCTCCTGGCCTGTAACTTGCTGGGAGCTTGGGGGATCCCTGGCCTGGAGGCAGCTGCTAATCCTCTCTAAAGCAGCTCAGCTGACTCAGCTATTTCAGGGAATAAAACCCTTTTTTAATTTGAACTGCACTATATGAAGGTGGCATATTAAGGTCACAGGTTGACTACAGTTGCTTGGTGGGGACAGTGAGGCTGTTTGAAGTCACCAAAGTCCCAACTCACCTGATGACGTGGCAGTGGATTTTGGGGGGAGCTTGCCCTCTCCGGGGGGCTGCATTGCAGTGCAGGTGGCAGGAGGAGCTGCGTGTCAAAGTCTGTTCCAAATCCCACTGATGTAGATGTTGGCAGTCTGCAGCGTGTTACCAAAAACGCCCACACGAGCCACTATGCCATTGCTGCTTTTGAAATAGTGAAAATGTATTTTAGGAAAGAAACTGCATCTGCTGAGTGCGCTGAACTCCTCTGGCAGGGCCTGGGGGTCTGTAGAGCAGAAGACAGCTCGTGGGACTGGCTGGAGGCCACAGTCACCCCTCTGTCTCACCCTGCTCAGGATCTGCCCTGAGCCTCATTGTATCCCGTCGTAGGCAGGGCTCTGATGCCAGACCCCGCCCACAGTGGTGCCTGCTCGTAGGGACCCAGCCTCTTCCTCTGGGGTGTGTTCAGTGATGAGCTCTCGGATGGTGACTGCAGCGTGCCACGGAGGGCTGGGCCCCTCAGACACTGTCCTCACTGTGGCTCGTTTCCTCCCGGGCCCCTCCTGTAGGTTTGCAGGTAACATGGAGAGGCAGCAGACGGACAACCTGCTCAAGTCCCACGCCAGCGGGACCTACCTGATCAGGGAGCGGCCTGCCGAGGCCGAGCGCTTTGCAATAAGCATCAAGTAAGTGGCAGCTCTGGGCTCGGGGAGACGCGTTCCCCAGGGCGGTTCTGAAGTGGAGCCTTCGGGCTTGCACAGAGCCGTCGGTGCTGTGTGTCTCTATGACCAGGCGGGCTGTGGGTTTGTTTATGCCGGCATACCCACACTGACATGAGTAATAGGCAGCGCTGTGACGTCACCAGGCCATGGAAACTTTTCTGCTCTGTTCCAATCTTACGGGACCTTCGCCGTCTCTTATACTGTGTTTTGACCACACCTTTTCTGTGTTGACGTCATGTCACAGCTGCCTGCGGTATTCAGGACGGTACCTTGCTGTGCAGGTCTGTAGCCGTCCCCCAGGTGTGACAGGGTGTGCATTCGGCCACGGCCCCCCGGCCTGTGTCACGCGCTCCGTGGCGTTCGTACCGTGATGGAAGCGCCTGCCTTCCTCTCAGGGCATGCTCCGTGATTAAAGGCCGCCCGACTGCAGGACAGAGATTTGTTTTACCGGTTGCTTGCTAGGGATTTCCGCCACCATGATCATAAGGGGAACTGGGCTGTATTCTTGTGATTTCTGTGTCTGGCAAGGGGGTGGGTGGCATGGGGGGGAGTGCGGGGGCTCCCTTGTGCTGTCACATTTGAAGTGAGACCTGAGATCACAAGAGGGCCATGAGGACAGAAGGAGGTGAGCATCTGGCAGGGCAGCAGCCGGTGCTGAGGCCCAGGCAGGCCTGTGCCCGGTGCCCCTGAGGAGCAGCCCCGACGCCTGGCCAGCCAAGCAGACGTGCAGGGGGAGATGTCAGGAGATGTCAGGGCTGAGCCCGGCTGCTCCACGGGAGGAGGAGAGGCTCCCGGTGCCGAGAAGCAAATGAGCAGAAGCCTGGGACAGGATGCCCTGGCAGGGCTGGAGGCCAGGAAAGTGGGGAGCTGAGCAGCTGGGGGTGCCGGGCCCCAAACAGGCAGGGAGGGCAGGAGCTGTCTGGGGCTGGTGGCCCGAAGGGCTGGGGTCAGACAGGGTGACAGGGAGTGGCCCGGAGGCCGGGGATGAGGGGCTTTGCTGCAGCAAACAGAACGAGCCTGGCTGCCGAGGGGGCCGAGGCCTTGCGGCCCTCACGCAGTGACCACCGGGGCCCTCTTTTTTAGGTTCAACGACGAGGTGAAGCACATCAAGGTGGTGGAGAAGGACAACTGGATCCACATCACGGAGGCCAAGAAATTCGACAGCCTCCTGGTAGGTGACTCCCGCCCAGCCCGCGGGGACAGGCGCTTCCTCCGGGCCCTGAGCCTGTGGCCGTGTTTCCTGTGAGGACCGATTCTTCCCAGTGTGGGAAGGATTTAGGGAATTGGTGTTGAAGGCACTGGGACAGCCAGAGCTATGTCACAGCCTCCTGAATTGGAACTTCTGACCCCCAAAGCCTGGGCAGGGTGGTTGACCCTGGTAGACAGTGCAGTGGGCAGCCTGGGCCACCAGCGTCCCCAGAGCCCTCTCGTGCCCATCCTCCTGTGACAGCAGAAAGCCAGGCTTCCAGCTGGGGCCTGGCCCGGTACCCCCATTACAGATGTATGTCTTCAAACAACTCCTTCCCCAGCTCACCCCACCCTCCATCCAGCTGGAATGCAGTTACAGGCATCATGCTCAAAATGATGTTCAAGTTGTGCCTACATTTTCCTAATTACAAAAGTTGTATGAATTGAAAACTCCTGACGAGAGCCCCCAAGTGCTTAGCTGTGGCCACAGAAAAGCATAAAGTCAAGCAGAAATCTGTAATCCCGGCCTGGTCACAGTGGCTCACGCCTGTAATCCCAGCACTTTGGGAGGCTGAGGTGGGTGGATCACTTGAGGTCAGGAGTTCGAGACCAGCTTGGCCAACATGGCAAAACCCCATGTCTACAAAAAAATACAAAGATTAGCCAGGTGTGGTGGCGCATGCCTGTGGTCCCTGCTACTTAGGAGGCTGAGGCACGAGAATTGTTTGTATCCAGGAGGTGGAAGCTGCAGTGAGCCGAGATTGTGCCACTGCACTCCAGCCTGGGTGACAGAGGGAGACTCCGTCTCAAAAAAAAAAAAAGAAAGAAATCCCAATGTTTGTGTCTCAGTAAGTCCATAAGAACCTCTCTACACACAGCTTAGGCGGGGTTCATATTTACCTTTTTAAAATAATAATGCTGGCAATACTCCAGCTAATTTTTAGCCAACTTTTCACGGTCACAAACATTCGCCATTAATGAATCTTTCCCTGGCTGATGGCCGCAGGACACTCTGTCACTTGGAGGTCCTGTTATTTCTCGAAGCTTGTCCCATATGCTGGATACAGAGTATTTCTGTGTTTTCCATGACAGAGGCTGATGCAGTCAGCATCCATGCTGGTCAGTCTTGGCATCTTCTGCAGATTATTTTTCCTAGAAACGTTCGGGGAAGTTGCTGGTACCTTCGTGGTACTGACCACCCACTGTGGGCTGCAGGGAAGTGGGAAGTTCTGAGGAGTCCACGAGGCTAGTCTCTACCCAACATGAAGCAGGAGGTGGGAGAGGGAGGCCGGCTCACTGGGGGAGGGCTTCCTGGAGGTGGCGGCAGCTGTCAGTGCGTGTGTGTGCCCTGCAGGAGTTGGTGGAGTACTACCAGTGCCACTCACTCAAGGAGAGCTTCAAGCAGCTGGACACCACACTCAAGTACCCCTACAAGTCCCGGGAACGTTCGGCCTCCAGGGCCTCCAGCCGGGCCCCAGGTAACGCCCCAGCCCAGCCGGCCCACCAGCGCTCCTTGGAGGGGTCTGCTCTGGCCCACTTCTCAGGACCCAGATCCAGCCCCTACAGACCCAGGCCAGGAGTCCCACTCCGGAAACGTGGCCCTGGCCCCGACCCCTCCCGGCCGTCATGTGGCATCTCCTGGGCCGTGTGACAGGCAGGGACTCCGCCTCTGCCCAGAATTGCTGCTCTCTGTCGGCTCCCTTGCCCAGAGACCAGCAGGGGTTGGAGGGGCCAAGTCCAGGCAGAGACCCCTGTGCATGGAGCTGTCACTGGTGGGAGAGAACAGGGCAGGCCCGCCGCTTCCAGACCCCTCCCTGTGCCCAGCCCTGGGCCTCCTCTGTGAGAGCAGCCTGTTTGCAGATTGGACTCCACAGCCCCGAACAGAGAAGGCCACATGGAATTGGGCAGGGGCAGGCCCAGAGCATGTGACTTCCAGCTCAGGACTCTGTCCACAGTCATCCCGTGTCCTCCAGCCTGCAGTGACCCTCGGGGCCATGGCTCCCACACAGGCCGAGCTGGCCAAGAGAGGAACAGCCTGCCTTAGTGAGCACCTGCTGTGTGCCAGGCGAGGGCGTGAGAGGGGGTAGTCCCAGCGTGCTCTTGAGGACACAGGCACAGAGAGTAGCTCCAGGGTAGCTCAGATGTGGCCGCGCGGTGCCCGTGCCTGGCCGGGGCTTGACAACCCGTGCTGCCCCTGCCCCCTTTGCCTCTTCATAGGGCCTCCCCTGCCAGGGTCTGCCCCGCCCCTTGCCCCCTGGCCTGTAGCTGTGCCCGCCGTGCCTGCGTGGATGCCCTGCCACCCGCCTCACGTTCTCTCTCGCCTCTTTGCAGCTTCCTGTGCTTCCTACAACTTTTCTTTTCTCAGTCCTCAGGGCCTCAGCTTTGCTTCTCAGGGCCCCTCCGCTCCCTTCTGGTCAGGTACCGCTGTTGCCCACGGTGTGGGGGGACCAGGCCTGTGGCAGCTGCCTTGGGAAACCCAGCACGGAGCTGCCCGCTGGCCTCACAGCCCTGCCTGACATGGCCACAGTTGCCCGCAGTCCGGCGCTGGGTGGGAGAAGGAGGGGGCTGGGGAGGCTGGGCAGAGGCTGCTGTGGGCACCTGAGGACGCGTCAGGCTTGGCCCTGCCCTTGTCAACACCCACCCCCTGTGGACACACCCACCCCAGTGGCCACTTGTCGAGCCCATCCACTGTCATTCTTCCTTATTCATCAAGAGCTTTGCCTCTGGTAGCAGAAAACAGGCGGCCACTAGGAGGAGCTGTGGGACTTGGTGCAGGGAGGAGGGGGTTTCCGTCAGCCCTGACCTCATGGCTTTTGGCTGCCAGAGTCAACGCCCCTTCCCAGCAGCCTGTGTGTTGCCCCCCTCGGCCATGGTCATTGTCACCTGTCTATCAGGATTCTGCATCTGGGCCAAGCTGGTTCCGCTGGGGTTCTGATTGGGTTTGGACTCTGGAATTGGGGGACCACTGGAGCAATGGTAGTCAAAGCCTAGTGCTGGGAATAGATGCTCGGTGCCGCAAAGAAAAACCAGCAGTGAGACAAAGGATCTTTCAGCAACACATTTTTACTTCCTGGGCTGCAGGAAGGGTATCCTCGCTAGCCATTGTGCCACGAGAGTGCAATGAACAAAGGAAAACACACAAAATTTCTCCCTTACGCATGTGGGGTCGTCCTCACTGCTGTGTCTGATCTCCGTTGGCTGGAGCCAGGCCTCACAATCTAAACTAAAACCTGATTGGCTAACAACTTAAAACTTTTTAAACAGGTAAAAGCAGTGGAGAGCTGGGACATGCCTGTGAGCACGTCCAGCACAGATATCTTAGTTAATGCACAAGGACACAGAATGTGCTACGTGCCTGTAAGCAGGGCGTGTCTCACAGCTACAGAGGTTAGGGCTTCACCGAGTTATTAGCATACTTATTCTTCAACAAGGAGGGAAACTTTAAAACAGAACGTTTCTACTTCCCACACCTGGGCACCTGCTCCTGTCCCTGAGAACGTCCTCACTGCAGGGACTTGAATGTGCTGTGTCCTCAAACTCAGAAGGGAAGGGGCCAGTGTGTCCCTCCAGAGCCTTTCTGCTTGATATCCTTCCTCTCAGGGTACAGAGCAGGGTGCTGGGCACCAGGGGAGAGACCCAGCTTGGCCCAAGGGCCTCCTCCCGCCCTGGCCGGGCCCCTCCTGCAGCTGAGTGACACTGCCCATCTCCCTCCACAGTGTTCACACCCCGCGTCATTGGCACGGCTGTGGCCAGGTACAACTTTGCCGCCCGAGACATGAGGGAGCTTTCGCTGCGGGAGGGTGATGTGGTGAGGATCTACAGCCGCATCGGCGGGGACCAGGGCTGGTGGAAGGGCGAGACCAACGGACGGGTGAGTGGCCCCACCCTGGGTGCACGGGCCTGGCCTCGCTGCAGCCCCCAGCTGGTTGGGCTCAGGCAGACTAGCACCTCAGCTATGTCCACACCCCAGGCTCTGTCCCAGCCACTTTCTGCCATCTCCCTCATCCTCACAACAGCCCAGACAGAATGCTGGGGTTCACAGGGGGAAACTGAGGCTCTGATATTTATCATGAACCCAAGCTTGTGCCGCTAGGAATCGGCAACAGAGGTCTGATCTGAATCCAGGCTCCTAGGACCCTCCATCCCCTTCTGTTTTTATTCTGGGCTGCCCTCATGGCCGCACTCTTCAAATTACTTTCAAGTCGCTAAGCTCTGTTTATAGGAAGGGAGGTCACAGGACTGAGGAGGACATGGTGTCCTTGCTGGGCTCCTCCTGCCATTCTCTAAGGCCCCATCTATGCCCCGGTGAGTTAGTAGAGACACACTAAGTCCCTACCCACCCCCATCCCTTCCCATTTTCCCAAGTACCAGGTGGGCCTGAGAGTGCCCTGACCACCCTAAGATTCTGCATTCAGCCCATGACCTCTTCATCCCAATGCCCTATCTGGACCTCTAGCTTTGACTCATATCTCTCAGTACCCATCCAGGTAATCACCAGAGCTCCCTGTGCCAGCAGTTAGAAAATGCCCAGCTTGCTTTGTGAGCTGCAGATGCATGGGGCTGCAGAGGGCTCCCAGTGCCAACCCTTCCATCGTCTGGTGGCAGGAGCTGCTCTGCCTTCACCTAGCCGGCAGTCTGCCCCCTTGGAGGCCCTCAAGTCTGATCCATTTTTTACCCAACTGCCCTGCAGAAGCGTCAAGGCTACTGAGGCTTAGGTAGCTCACCTAAAGGGCTAGGACCACTGGTTCTCAAAGTGGTCCTTGTGTGATTGGCATTAAAAGTGCCCGAAGCTGTAATTTAATAAGCACATACCTGGACCCTTTCCCAGATCCAGGTATTTTCTATAGAGCACTGAGTTTTAGAACATCTAGTTTGAGTATTACTGGATAATTCCTGTCAGTTTGACCCTGTTATCATTATGAAACGTCTCTTCTTTTCTCTGGCATTTATTCTTGCTGTAGTCTCCTTTATCTGCTGCTAAGATGGCATCAGCTTTCTTGGGGTTAGTGCTTTGTGTGGCATACTGTTTTCTCTCATACTACTTAAACTTTTCTATTTCCTTCTATTTAAAATGGGTCTCTTATAAAGAGTTAGGGAAGCCAGTCTGATCTGACAATCTTTGCCTTTTAATAGGCATATGTAGCCCATTTACATTTAATGTAATTACTGAGCTATTTGGATTTAAATAAATTATCTAAGTTTATTTTCTATTTGTCACATCTACTCCTTTTTTTCTTCTGTCTTGCCTACTTTTGAGTTAATCATTGTATTTTTAGTTCCACTTCCCCTCCCCTAGATTGTTTTATTAGTTACACACTTTTTTCTTAAGCAGTAACCTTAGAGTTACAGCATGCACTTTGATGATTTAGATATTACCTTAAATGAATACTTTTTTTTAACTGTTTTTCAGGCAATGCAAGGAAGGACCTTGCAACTTTTGATTGTATCCATTTTCCTCCCAACTTTTATGCGGGTGTTGTCATGTATCTTAAATCTATATATATTCAAACCTTAGAAGACATTATTTTTGTTTTAGGCAGTTGTGCTAATTTAGATTTACTCCCTGTTCACCTTTCCCAGGGCTCCCCATTTCCTCCTGCATTATTATATTTCCACCCAAAACCATTTTCCTGCCACCTGACATTCCCTCTCTTTAGTATTTTTTAAAGTGTATTTGCTATTAATGAATTCTCAGTTTCTGTTGAATCTAAAAACATCTTTATTTCACCTTTTTAAAAAATGTTCACATTGTACGATGTTTGTGACTTATCATTTTGAAACAAAATTTCAAACTTAAAATTTCAAAATTTCAGCTTTTAAAAGTTGCCGTAACCAGCCCAGATGTACCAGTTGTGAATGTTTTGCCCCATTTGCTTTATCACTTGCACTCGTGTGTGTGTGTGTGTGTATGTGTGTGTGTGTGTGTGTGTGTGCATGCACACAGTGGTGTGGTGTGGTGTGTGGTGTGTTTGTCTATTCCTCTCTAGCTCATTTCAGAGTAAATTGCAGAAATCATATTTCTTTATCCGTAAGTACTTCCTAAGACCAAGGACATTCCCCTTTGATATAATGCAATTATCAATCCACTGTTCATATTCAAATCTCACCAGTCACCCCAAAAATATCTTCTCTAGCTCTTTTCTCCTGGTCCAGGGTCCAATCCAGGATCATGAATTGTGTTGACTTACTGTGCTCCTTAACTCTCTTTAATCTGGAATATTCCTCAGGCTTTCTCTGCTTTACATGACTTTTACATTTTTGAAGAGTTTTGAGCCAACTTTTTCATAGGATATCCCTCAATTTAGGTTTATTTGATGTTTTTTCGTGATTTGATTGAGGTTCCATTGGGAACACCACAATGGGGACATTGGCACTTTCTCCATGCCATAGTGTCCTGTTAGAAGATGAATCATGCCAGTTTGTCTCATTATTTGTGACATTAACTTTGATCATGTGTTTAGGATTACATTTGCTATGTTCCTCTACTATGAAGTTACTGTAATTAGCAGGTAATTTGCAGGGTAATAGTTTGAGGTTAGGTAAATATTTTGTTCCTCTTCAAACTTTGATGTACTAGTTTTATCTTCCCTTGATGAATTTTATCTATTCCATTATTTCTCTTATGGCTGAAAAATAGTGATTTTTTTTTCTATCGATAGATATTAGTTAATTAGTTTCTACTGTAAGGAAAACTTTCTTTTCTCTTGTACTTACTCATTCTCCCCCAGGAATCAGTCATTTCTCCAAGGAGACCTAGTTCATCTTTGAAGGACCTTTCCCTGGCTGTGGAGTCCCAAGTTGGCAAATGCTTTATTTCAGCACTTTGCTGATACCATTCCACTGTCTTCTGGCTTCCATTATTTCCACAGAAAAGTCAGACAAAATTCTTAGTGTTGCTCCTTTGAAGGAAATGTTGCTACTACCCACTGTGCTGCCTGTAAAAAAAAAAAAAAAGAGCCTTTGTTTTTCATCGTTTTTACTATAATGTGCCTAGGTGTGATTTTCTCTTTATTTATTCTGCTTAGGATTCACAGAGATTTTTGAACCTTTGGCTTGATGTTCGTCACGTTTGGAAATTTCTCAACCCGAGTAGTATCTGCAGGCAGCATGTCTGTTCCATTTTCTCTCTTTTCTCCTGGGAGGACTTCATTCACGTAGATGTTAGAACTTTTTACCATGGCCTCATATTATTTCCACAATTTTGCGTGTTTTTCATCCTTTTTTCTCTCTGGTTTTCTGTCTAGTCACTTTCTAGTGACCTGTCTTAACAGTTTATTAGTCTTCTGTTCATCTAAATCCCTCTATTGGATTTTTCATTTCATTCATTATATTTTTCCATTCTAGGATTTCTATTTGAGTTCTGATTTAGGTTCTCTGGTAAAATTGTCTGCTTTTTGATCCATTTGCTTTAAAGTACAAATCAGAGTTATTTCTCTTGCCTGACAGATGACCTCAATACCTCTGGGTTGATTTGTACTGCCTGCTTTTTTTTCTCTTGTATCATTTGGTCTTGACTGAATGCCAAGCTTGTGTATTAAGGAAAAACTGTAGTGGTTCTGGGTGATGTTCTTTTCCTCAGGAAGATTAATTTTTTTTCTGACTGGCAGCTGGAGAGTGGGCAGATCGTCTTAAACTGGCCAAGGCTGGTGTTTTTCTGGGTTGCTCTTATTCCCAAGCAATGGCTCCACCAGGTCCTTCTGAGTAGCAGGGCTGGCTGAGAACTCTGGACTTCTGAAGGTCCCCCCCACCATCTCCATGAGTCTCTATTTGCCTCCACCCCAACATAGACATGCACACATGCTTACACACACACACACACACACACACACACACACAGACACAATCTTGCTATGTTTTTCAGATCGGCTGGTTTCCTTCAACGTACGTAGAAGAGGAGGGCATCCAGTGACAGCAGGAACGTGGACAGGGGACTCATGGATTTTCTTGAGATATCTACTCCAGCCCTGAAGTCTGTCTCTAGCTCCCCCATGACTCAGGGGGAAATACCAACCTCCCAGTCTTCCAGCACCCACAGGGATGGGGAGGGTATTGAAAATCCTAAACTCGAACCGTTTCACTGTCAGCCTGCCCTCGGCGACCCGTCACTGGGTATGCTATTGTACATAGAGGAAACCTGGGCCAGCCCCACCCAGAGCGCAGAGGAGGGGGCACCAGCGGTGCTGCGAGCCAGGCTCTGGGTGGCAGCTGAGGCCAAAAGCCTGCCCCTGTCCAACTGAGACGGCGTTCAGGAGCCTAGGTTTCAACAGCAGATGCTGTCCCAGGGAGGGCGAGGGACAGCAGAGAGGACCTGCCCCCAGCCCCTCTGCTCAGCCTCTGGACTCAGCCTTGCCTGTCTTTTCCTGCTGCTCCCAGGGGGAGGCGTCAGGCCTTGGGAGGCAGACGGGACCAGAGCCAGCCTGTTCACTGCAGGCCCACTTGCCCCACTGTGCTAGGGCACAGGAGGACAGAGCACTGTGGTGGCCCTCTGTAGCCCCTCTGGCTCCCCGGACCTCCCTCACTCCCCTACTCCCCTCCACGCCAGGGGCACACACAGACCCACAGGGCAGGCCCCTCTCTTGGGAGGGGCCTTTGAGATGATGAAATTCCAACCCTGCTCCCCGTCAGTGGTACTGTTCCCTGCCCTCTCTCTGAGAGGCCTTTTCTGGAGTCCTAGGAAGTGTTGGCCCTGCCCTGCTGCCAGGTCAATACAGCTTTTGTAAACCCTGAAATGGGCAGGGAAGAAAACAGGGTTTTCCCCTCTCTAGGTCCCCGCCAGGTCCCTCTCCAGGAGGCCCCTCTTCTCTCCTGCAGGGTAGTCCCTGAGGGTCTGCCCAGCCTCGGCACGAGAGGCTGGTTCCAGCCCCTGGCAGGGCTTCCTTCCAAGGGCCACTGCAGCCTAAAACTGGGCCTTGGCCAACTCAAAATAAGTGCTCTTGGGGGTGGCTCTACCCCATTACCTCCCTCAGCCATGACTCCTGGCCTTTGACCTCTGGCTGGGCTAGCCAGGCCCTGGTTTCTCTACCCCGATGTTGCATGAGACCTGGTGACAGTGTCTCCCTCCCGGCTCCTTGCCAAAGCCTCTGGTGAGACCTGGGCTTCCTGTAGCCCCTTCTCCCTCCGGCCAGCTGCACAGCCTGTGGGAGGTGCCCAGCCCAGGCTGGGTGTTGGGGAGGCTGGCCCCACCTCTGCAGTGTAGGAGGGAGGCGGGAGGAGTCATGGGGATGGGCAGTGGCAGGGGGAGAGAGTGGCCCCCCGACAAAGGCTCGGGAAATGAGGGGAGGTGGAGGCAGGGCAGGGAGGCGAAGAGCCGGCCTGGGAGAGAGCACGTGGGGCCTGCGTGTCAGGGCACACCCAGCACTTTGCGCCACACAGCCCAGCAGGCGCCGAGGATGGCGGGAGGAAGCCAGGAGCCCCTGTGTTCACTGTCGTCAGAAAGGTCTTGTGTTTTGGTCTTGGGGTTTTTGTTTTGTTGTGTTTTGTTTGGCTTGTTTGTTTTTTAAGGGGAAAAAGGTTTGTAATTATTTCATCCAAATCTCCCATTATATATCTGTGAATAATAAGAGATTTTATAATAGCAAGAAAATGATGTATATTTTAGTTTGTTGACAGATAAGTCATCATGATCACAAAGGGCACTGAGAAAAAATGATTTAGAACCCTGGTTTTTGTGGATTTTTTTGTTTTGTGTGTGTTTGTTTGGAGATCTGTATTTGGTTTGCTTTGGTTTTTGCACTGCACGAAGGCAGGAGGGCTGGCGGGCTGGGTGCTGCCTGGGAGTCCGATGATTTCAGCAGGAGACGGGGTATCCTCTGTGGGGGCTCAGCTGCAGGGGCCTGAGATTAACGTGGGAGCCCGATGCATGCGGGTCAGGGATCTGGGGCCCCCAGCTGGCGGCAACTCCAAATGGACACAAACTGTACATTTGCCAATGGGTTTTTTTCAGACCGTGGTTTTTACTGCAAATAAACCTGATTTCTTTTCTGCAGGAGTGGTCAGCCTTTCATGCCAGGGGAGGAGGGCGTGGCTGGATCCCTTCATCTGAGTCTTCAGGGTCTGTCTGAACTGGGGTGCCTAGATCTTAGGGTGGCCCAACCTCGGCAGGGTCTGAGAGATAAGGAGGTAATGGTGCCATGGCCACCTCCCGGCAGGCACAGCACCACGGGTTTCCCATGTGGTGCCCTGGAATTCTCCAGGTGGCATCAGGCAGACAAATGGGATTCTAATTCCTGCCCATCACTTGGGTACCTCCTGAGCCCCTGTTTCTTTACATGTTTATTGAAGATAAAAATCGCCTCAGTGCAGTGGCACACCTGTCATTCTGCACTTTGGGAGGCTGAAGTAGGAGGATGAGGTGGGGGGATGGCTTGAGCCCAGGAAGTTGAGGCCAGCCTGGGCAACACAGTGAGACCCTGTCTCTACAACGTTTTTTTTTTAGTAGTTGGGGATGGTGGTGCACATCTCTGGTCCCAGCTTCTCAAGAGGGTGAGGTGGGAGGATCACCTGAGCCCAGGAGGTTGAGGCTGCAGTGAGCTGTGATTGCACCACTGTACTCCAGCCTGGGCAACAAACCAACAACCTGAATCTAAGGGGAAAAAAACCCTCTCCATGTTGGTGGCATTCTGTGGTGTATGATAGAGAAAACCAAAATAGAACACAAGAGGTTTATTTCTCCTTCCCCTCATGGAGGAGTGTCCAGAGGCAGAAGTAACAGGCTCCTTTGCCTTGCCCTGGTCCCTGAGCCAGCAGGAACCTTGGCTCCCTGCTTGCTGATCCTCCAGCCTCAGCGGGGGTCCTCCTCCCTGATCCCTTGTCCTCAATGGCTCCTCCCAGAGGCCCTGGCTTAGAGGCTCCTCTTCCCTGTCTCCCGTCCTCAGCATGCCCTTCCCTTCTCATAGCTGCCTCATGGTCCAAGGTGGCTGCTGGAGATCCTGCCATGGGAGAGAACAGATATCCCCTGACAGCTCTGGCCAGTGCCTGGTCAGGAAACAGCCCATTTTCTAGAGGTGGAAACTGAGGCTGAGACATGTGAAGTGACAAGGTCACATGTGACTCCTTTGCAGCTTGGCCTGATGCCAGAGCCCACGTTTCTGTTTGGGCAGCACCCCAGTTCCTAAGCAATAACTTTCTGCCTCTCAGGCCAGCCCTGGGCCTCCCACCCTTCCTGCAGACTGGACCCTGGCCAGCCTTCGCCCCACTGAGGCTGCTGGGAGGTGGACCCGACGGACAGGGTGAAAATGCCCCCTTCTGGAGGAGCTTCCAACCCCGGGAGCCTCTCCCTTGGGCCGAGCCTTCTCCCTGACCTGCAGGCTGGACCGTGCCCATCTGCCCTGGCCTCGCCTCACGTACTGGCACCACAGCCGAGTCTCCAGGAGGGACCCGCATAGCACTGGCCCCACCCTCGTTACGCAGCCCTCCCTGCTGGGAGGCAGCCCCTGGACAGCTGACCATGGAGTGGGCGTCCCAGGCTGGTGATCAGAAGGTCGAGTCCGGGAGAAGCGATGGGGCCTTGCACTCTGAGACAAAAGAAAATAACTCCCATTTACTGAGTGTTTTCGTCTACTAGGCATTGGGGCCCTGCAGGAGCACCATCCCTCCCCTCGCCCCGCCCCTGCCCCTCCGCACTGTGCCTGCCTTTGCTCCACCCTGGTTGGCTCAGGCTGCTGTGACCCCGGCTGCCTCAACTCCGCAATCTGCTTTCTCATGGTTCTGAGGCTGGAAGTTGGAGATGCGGTGCGGGGGGTCATTGGTTCCTCCTGAGGCCTCTGCACGTTGGTCCCAGAGGTCTCTCCCTCTTCCCGTGGGGCCCCTCGTTCTTGAATTAGGGCCCTTTCTCAGGACCTCTTGTCACTTCCCCTCTCCAGGGTCCTCCTCAGAGTCACATTTGCAGGAAGTTCCGTGATGGCTTCACAGCAAGAATCACTTCCATTCACCCCACAGTCCTGGCGAGGGTCTCCTCTGTGCCTCTCTGATGCCCTGGAGGAAACCTAAGGGCAGAGCCGCAGCCCCAGGCAGCTGATGCGCTGGGAGTGGGGAGGGGTGGGAGCTGAGGAAGCTCTGGATTGACTTTCCTTCTGCGCCTTTTCTCTCTCCTGCTTGTCCCTGTCCCTCTCTTTCTCTGAATGTGTTGCTGTTTTCTATAGGACTCATACAATTCTTTTCTTTCTTTTTTTTTTTTTAAGACATAGGATCACTGTCAGCCAGGCTGGAGTGCAGTGGCCCAGGCCTAGCACACTGCAGCCTCAAAGTCCTGGACTCGAGCAGTCCTCCCACCTCAGCATCCCAAGTAGCTGGGACTGCAGGCATACGCCACCCTGTCCAACTAATTAAAAAACTGGTTTGTATAGATGGGGTCTTGCTATGTTGCCCAGGCTGGTCTTGAACTGGCCTCAAAGAATTTTCCCACCTTGGCCTCCCAAAAAGCTGAGATGATAGGGGTGAGCCATTGCTCCCAGCCTAGGGGTTTTCTTTTTATCTATTAAGTGTTGCAAAAAAATAGGACGTTCGTGCTTGTGCTAGGGCTCTTGTTTATCCAATCAATTTTATTGATTCCTTACCTGAGACTCAACATTGAACAAGACCAACAAGGTCTCAGCCGGTTTCTAGTGACATATCAGGCTGAACTGACATGGAGGCCTCTCTCCCTCCACTGCCAATACAGAAATCCTTGAAAAAAATATGCTCGGGCCATAGCTCAGCTGGGAAGAAGGGCCCATTCCAGAAAAGGAGAGAAACCGAAGTCTTGAGGAGACACTGGGAGTTAACCCCAGGGCGGTCTCTAGGGTCTTGGGCCCCCTGGGCCTGGGACTAGTTCCAACACCCTCCTGGCACTGGGAGCCCTGGCTGCAGATTCTCGGAGGCCAGAAGCCAGCACTGGCACCCGCCTCGCCCCGCATAAAGTTTAGCATCTCAGAGAACCCCCATCGTGCAGAGGACGCTGAGGATAGCTCCAGCACATGGATAGCTGGAGTTTCTGGAGAACAAAGCCAAAATCATGGAGCAGGAGAAATTGTTTTTTCTTTTCTTTTCTTTACCTTTTTTTTGAGACAGTTTCTGCTCTGTAGCCCAGGACAGAGGGCAGTGGTGCGATCTCGGCTCACTGCAACCTCCGCCTCCCAGGTTTAAGCAGTTCTCTGCCTTGGCCTCCCAAGTAGCTGGGATGACAGGCACATGCCACCACGCCCGGCTAAGGAGAAATGTTTTAAATGGTTTTTAAAGTTTACAGAGACAGAAGAATAAAAAGGGACACCATAGCCCACACTAAATGAGCACAGAATGCTTCACCTTGGAGTTCAAAGGTAAAAAGTAATCCACTGGGCACCCGAGCAGAAAGAACAAGTCTCTTAGGAGGAAAAAAACCAATCAGGTTTGCTTTAGACATTTCCCCGTAACACTCAGCACTACAAGGCAATGAACAATTTGTACAAGGTCTTCATGGCAAGAGGGACCCAAGGGTTTGATGCTCAAATAGCGGCTCACTTGTAAGGTGGCTGGGCGCGGTGGCTCATGCCTGGAATCCCAGCACTTTGTGAGGCCGAGGCAGGTGAACCACCTGAAGTCAGAAGTTTGAGACCAGCCTGCCAACGTGGCGAAACCCTGTTTCTACTAAAAATACAAAAATTACCTGGGCATGATGGGGTGTGCTTGTATTCCCAGCTACTTGGGAGGCTGAGGCAGGAGAATTGCTTGAACCCGGGAGGCGGAGGTTGCATTGAGCTGAGATCGCGCCACTGCACTCCAGCCTGGGTGACAGAGTGAGACCTTGTCTCAAAAAAAAAAAAAGAAAAGGAAAAAAAAAAAAAAAAAAGAAAAACTCAGGGGCTGTTGCTTAGGTCATTGTTAGAACAACGACCAAAGGCAAACTTTGGCTGGGAAGACGCCCAAGCACTGGGCAGAGTGTTGAACCCAGATCTCTGCAGACAATTTTTTTTTTTTAAATCAAACAAAAGAGATTTTAAAGTTTTTTTGCATTTCCTTAAAAGTGAGGACTTTGTCAAACGTTTTGCTCTACTCCGGGAAATGTACGATGATTTAAAAACTGCATGTCACAGTAGATTTCTTGTGTAGGTACTCCAAAACCCCAAAACAGACCAGCTTGGAAGAGCTTAAGAAGTATAACCTGAAGTTTTTAAAATGTCAGAAATCAGCCTTTAATAAAAAGTACAAAATATTTATTTTTATAAAAAAGATGTTGTTTTCCCAACACGTAGGTATTTAGATTACTTCCACCCTGCAGGACTCTCATGAAAGTAAAACACTTCAGATAGAAAAGGAGGAAAAAGTCAAAAGAAAAGCCGGTTCACAGCATGAAAATTACTCCTGGACTCTCTTTTCTGGTTCTCGAACGGGCCTGGGCAGCCTCCTCTGGATTCGAGCATTGCACATCTGCAGCACCAGATGTGAAAGAAATTGAAGAAAGCCCAGAAACGAGTCTTAAGCACAGTGGAAGGGCTGGTGCTGTCACGCAACTGTGATAAGTCCCGCAAGAGGCAACCATCAATGCAAAAACAATACAGCGAGCACTTACAACTGTGTGTTGCTTTGATGTCCATTTTAACTCTCACACCAGAAGCAAGGCTTAGTCAGCCTTGACACGGTTTACAGATTTTTGTTGCTGTTGTTTTTTGTGTTTTTTGTTTTTTGTTTTTGTTTTTGTTTTTGTTTTGAGGAGTCTTGCTCTGTTGCCCAGGCTGGAGTACAGTGGCGCGATCTCCGCTCCATGCAAACTTCACCCCCTGGGTTCAAGTGATTCTCCTGCCTCAGCCTCCCAAGCAGCTGGGATTATGGGCTTGCACCAGCACACTTAGCTAAGTTTTGTGTTTTTAGTAGAGACAGTTTCACCATGTTGGCCAGGCTGGTCTTGAACTCCTGACATCAGATGATCCACCTGCCTCGGCCTCCCAAAATGTTGGCTTACAGACGTGAGCCACCGTGCCTGGCCACAGTCGAACAGTTCCTGCACCACTCCCCAGTTCCCCAGTGTAGTTGATTCAGACAGCTGTTTTGTGCCACCACCTCCTGGTGACCACCTTGCTATGGGACATCTGGAACAGCCTGCTGGACTGACCCCACCCCCTGTGTGGCTGTGCAAATAGGCCACAGTGATGGCCTCTCAGTCACAGTCAGCAACCATGGACCTTGAGGCTGCCTGCCCTAAACCCACCAATTAGAACCCTCGTGGGAAAGCTGCTTGGGTAATGCCCTGGACCCCAATAAAGGCTTTGGCCCACGGGTTGGTCTCTCTCTCTTTCTCTCTGTCTCACTCCTCACTGGTGGTTAAGCATGCGTTTCCTGGGCCATCCCCCCCTTATCTGTCCGGAGAGGCACACCCCTTCTCCCTGGAAGGAGGGTGCAGCTGTGATTCCCTGTGTCCTGTGCCGCTGCCTCTGCATCTACCTGACCCACACACCCCAGCCTGACTCTCCTCGGGGTCCAGTCTCTCTTGGAGGGTGGATGACTTGGATATGAACTCTCCAGAGACCTTGAGACTAAATTAGAGGAAAACAAGACAAAAAGAGATAAGGAAAGATAGCGGGGAAGGGAGAGAGGAACGGGTGGGGGGGCGGACAAGTGCACAGCTTCCCTCGGTTTGTCAGGCTTCAGTGATATTCCTTGACTTTTACCTGGAAAATCAAGTGATAGAGGCGTAAGTGGACGTCACCGCACAAATATAAACACCAAGAAAGATAATGAATTAAAGTTGGATGAAGACAAGAAAATGGAAGAGTGAGGAAGATAAAAACCCTGTCTCTACTAAAAATACAAAAAAAATTAGCCAGGCGTGGCAGTACGTGCCTGTTGTCCCAGCTACTCAGGAGACTCAGGAAAAAGAACTGCTTGAACCCAGGAGGCAGAGGTTGCAGTGAGCCAAGATCGCACCACTGCGCTCCAGCTGGGCGACAGATCGAAGACTCCATCTCAAAACAGCAAAACGGTTTCCGCACCGGGAAGGAGCAGTGGGTGCTGTCTCCAGAGGCTCGCCCTCTGCTTCCAGCAGTGTGTGAGTGCATTAGTTTTCTATAGCTGTGTCACAAATTACAAACGCAGGGGCTTTAAACAACACAGAATTATTCTCTCTTGGTTCTGCAGGCTGTAGAAGCCCAGCCTGGGTCTCACTGGGCTAAAATGGAGGTGTCAGCAGGGCTACGTTCATTCCTGGAGGCTCCGGACGAAACCATTTCCTTTTCTTTCCGGCTTCTAGAAGCTACTGCATCTGTCAAATCATGGCCCCTGCTCCATCTTCAAAGCCAGCAAAGTGGCATCTCTCCGACCCCTCTTCCACAGTCACAGCTGTCTCCCTCTGGTTACAGCTGGGAAGGGGTCGCCACTTTTCAGGACTCGTGATGAGATTCACCCTACCCAGATGATCCGGAAAAATCTCCCTGGATCACATCTGCAAAGTCTCTTTTGCAATGAAAGGTAACATATTTACAGGTTCCAGACTGTGACACTGTCTCAACAAGGGTATCTTTGGGGGGCCGTTGTCTGTCTTCTGCAGTAGGTTACATGTCCTGATCAACGCTTCTGATAAAACCACAAAAACACTGGGAAAATATTTGTCATTCCGTCAATGAGCTGGTGATTAAGAAACCAGAGATGGCCTAAGTAAAGGCAGGAATCCAGACAGGTGGGCTGGCTTCCTCCTCACGAGTGTTTGCCCAACTGGATGAGCTTAAGGGCCAATCTTTATTACCTGGCTGGGTGTGCGAGAGAGGAGACCAAACCCAGGGCCTGCCCAAGGCAAGCCCCTCTTTAAAGCTGGGACCAACAGTCCTGACCCCCAACGTCAGAAAGAGTAGAAATACCCACCCCCATACACGCAGTGCTGCCATCACTGTCACCAAGGGATCACAAAGAAAATTCTCTTTCTTGTACCTTGACAGTGGGTGGACAGAAAACTCACCTCAGACACCAACCTGTTACACATTGCACTGTGTCCCCCAACCCCAATCCTGAAACTCTTAACTCTCAATACCTGTAAATGGGACTGTTGAAAACAGACGCTCAGTGCTGCAAAGAAAAATCAGCACGGAGACAAAGGATCTCTCAGCAAAGCAATGTTTACTTCCTGGACTGCAGGAAGGCTTCCCTCGCTAGCCATCTTGCCACGAGAGTACAATGAACAAAGGAAAAGCAGACATATTTATCCCTTACACATTTGGGGTTGTCCTAACTGCTGTGACTGATCTCCATTGGTCGGAGCCAGATCTCAAAATTTAAACTAAAATCCGATTGACTAATAACTTAAAACTTTTCTAAAGAGGTAAGGGGCACAGGCTGTAGGCTGGGACATGCCTGTGAGCACGTCCAGCACAGATATCTTGGTTAAAGCACAAGGACATAGAATGTACTACATACCTATCAGCATGTCTAACAGCTACATAGGATAGGGCTTAACAAAGAGTTATTAGCAAATTTATTCTTTTTTTTTTTTTTTTGAGACGGAGTTTCGCTCTTGTTACCCAGGCTGGAGTGCAATGGCGCGATCTCGGCTCACCGCAACCTCCGCCTCCTGGGTTCAGGCAATTCTCCTGCCTCAGCCTCCTGAGTAGCTGGGATTACAGGCACGTGCCACCATGCCCAGCTAATTTTTTGTATCTTTAGTAGAGACGGGGTTTCACCATGTTGACCAGGATGGTCTCGATCTCTCGACCTCGTGACCCACCCGCCTCAGCCTCCCAAAGTGCTGGGATTACAGGCTTGAGCCACCGCACCTGGCTAGCAAATTTATTCTTTAACAAGAAAGGAAACCTTGAAGAGGAACTTTTACTTCCCACAGTGACCTTATTTGGCAATCGGGTCTCTGCAGATGTAATCAATTTAAGATGAGGTCATTAGGGTGGGCCCTAATCCAGTACGACCAGGGTCCTTGTAGAAAGGGGAAATGCAGACACAGAGACCTACACACAGAGAGAACACCACATGAAGGTGGAGGCAGAGATGGGTGGCATCCCTGCAAGCCAAGGGACGTCAAAGATTGCCAGCAACCGCCAGGCACTAGGGGAGAGGCAGGGACCAGATTCTCCCTGGAGCCTCTAGAAGAATCCTGCCCTACCAACACTCACACCTCGGACTTCCGGCCCCCAGAACGATGAAACGGCAAACTGTTGTTTCAGCCGTGGAGTGCGTGGTGCTTTGCACAGCAATAACACGATGTGCGACTCTGATGTGACCTCTAAGAAGGTTCCAGCCTGAAATGACCCTTCCTTTGGGTCTGAAAAGCCTGGAGCTAAGAGCTTAAAGTAGGACACTGGGATTTTGCCTCTCCTGGGTGCCTGGAAAAAGGAAATGCAAATCCACTTCCAATTTCAGCTTCAAATAATCCCCAGAGGTAATGTTCTAAGAAATACACATTAACTGTCAAAAAGCGTAGATCACACAGGGAAACGAGATACATTGCACAGAGGCAGCAGAAACCGCAGGGTGCAGAATCAGATCCACAGATGCAGAATACAAAATAGTTGTGTATCATGCAGAATAGAAGGGATTGGAAATCTGCGTAAAGAGCAAGGAACTCTGAAAATAACCTAGTCAGTTGGGAAAAGACCAAGCAGAACTTCTCTTGCTGCCAAATACCAGTTGGAACTGGCAGGAAGTTGGATTTGGAATGGACACCACATCGCATGATGTGGCTCAAGAAGGAGGTGCACTTGGGAGGCGTTTATGAGGCAAGCAGGAAGGCCAGTGCCACTGCTAGACGCACAGTGGGCGGGTTTGCATTCCAGAGAAAGACACGGTCGCCCCACCCCGTGACTCTACCTTCTTTGAGTGGGAGCATGAGAAAATGACTTGTCTGATGGAGGAAGCATGGAAATGACTTGGGTTTCAGTGGCTTCTGGGAGTTTCCAGAAAATGCCAGCTGCTCAGTCCCACAGCACCTTGGCGCGCAGAGGAAGTTTTGGCTCCCTTTGCTAACAGAAGAAAGTTCTTGGTCCCGGGGGAAGCTGGATTTGGAGCAGTCTGTCTGAGAGAAGGAAAATGCCCCAGGTGTCTCACTGTTCATCACAGTGAACTCTCAGGGTCAAACAGCCCTTTTGTACCACAGATATTTATGTCACAGTGTATGGGTTTAACCTCAGATTTGGCACGAGAAAGAATTAGTGAACTGGAAAGCAGTTCTGGTGACATCCCTGATGATGCAGAGATGAAACTAACAAAGACAGAGATGGAAGAAGTTCCGACATACATATCATTCAGACACATTCCAGAAGAAGAAAGTAAAATGGGTGAGAAAGTAGAATGCATGAGAAGCAGCATTTGAAGAGACACTGGGCTCGTGTCTCCACGTAAACTTGAAAGGTAATCCAGGTGTTCAACATAAGGACTGCAACTCTTGGGGGAGTCCCAGTAGTGAACTAGGCCCAGAGACAGTGCACTTGTGGGTGGGAGGAGCATGCCACGTACTGAGACACCAGCTAGGGCAGCCAAGAGACCTCTGGCATCAGCCCTTCCCCAGCCCCAGGGCTTCACAGCTTGGGCTCTAAAAGAGACCTCTTTGTTCCGCTTGAGGAAAGGACAAGAAAGAGTGGGGAGAGCTCTGTCCCCCGTCTTGGATACCAGCTCAGCCACAGCAGGAGAGGGCACTGGTCAGAGTCGTGAGGCCCCTGTTCCAGGCCCAAGCTCCCAGATGACACTTCTAGACATGCCCTGAGTCAGAAGGGAACCTGCTACTTTGAAGGAAAGGACTCAGTCCTAGAAGTATTCTCAATCACCTGCCAACTGAGGAGCCCTTGGGCCTGAATAACCAGCAGTGATACCCAGGTACTATGTGGAGGGCCTTGGATGAGCCTCTGAGACTTGCTGGCTTCAGGTACCAGCATGGCCACAGTGAGGTAGAGTGCCAAGTGGACTCTTAGGGTCCTCAATTTCAAGATGTGACTCTTGGACAGCATTTCTGGATGTGCCCTGGGTGAGAGGGGAGTCCACTGCCCTGCATGGCAAGTCCCAGGCCCGGCAGCATCCACCACAAGCTGACTTAAGAGGCTGTGGCTGGTAGTCTGGCAGTACTCCTCATGGCCTGAGCTGGTGGCGGCTATGGGGTGAGGCTCCTCTGCCTTTGGAAAGGAAAGGGAAGAGTGGAAAGGGCTGTCTCTTGTGATTGGAGTGCTGGCTCAGCCACTGTACAATACAACACCAGGTAGACTTCTGAAGGTTTTGATGCTAGTCCCTGATTCCCAGATGGTACCTTTGGACCCACCTGAGGCCTAGGAGACCTTGCTGCCCTGAAGGGAATGACACAGGCCTGGCTGGCTCTGCACCTGCCGATTGTAGAGCCCCAGGGCCTTGAGTGAGCATAGGCAACGGCCATGGAGCGATTATAGCAGACCTTGGGCAAGACCCAGTGCTGCACTGGCTTCAGGTCTGACTCAGTGCAGTCATAGTGGCGGTGGTCACAGGGGTACCTGCGTGACTGCATCCCCAGCTTTAGGTGACTCAGAACAGAGAGAGAGAGAGAGAGAGAGAGACTCTGCTTGTTTAGGATAAAGTCAGGAAACAGAACAACAGTCTCAGCGTGATAATCCAGAGAATTCTCCTGTGCCTTTTCCACGAGCCTTTCATCAAGGCTGCAAGAATGAGTCTGCAAGAATCACAGAGTTACTAAGCTTGGGGTGCCCCCTAAAGCAGACACAGCTTAGATCATGGCATGCTTTCAAAAATCTGGAAAGCCTTCCCAAGAAGGACTGCTACGAAGAAGCCCAGACAGAGAAGACTATAATAAATACCTAACTCTTCAATGCCCAGACACCAAAAAAACATCTGCTAGCATCAATCCCATCCAGGAAAACATGACCTCACCAAATGAACTAGATAAAGCACTAGGAACCAATTCTGAGAAACAGAGATGTGTGGCCTTTCAGACAGAGAATTCAAAATAGCCGTGTTGAGGACACTTAAAGAAATTCAAGATAAATACAGAGAAGGAATTCAGAATTACATCAGATAAATTTAACGAAGATATTGAAATAATTTAAAAGAAGCAAATTTCTGAAGTGGAAAAATGCAACTGGTATACTGAAGAATGCAACAGGGTCCTTTCACCTCAGAATTGACCAAGCAGAAGAAAGCATTAGTGAGCTTGAATACGGACTATTTGAAAATACACAGTCAGAGGAGACAAAAAATAATAAAAACAATGAAGCACAGTTGTAGGATCTAGACAATAGCGTCCAAGGGGGAAAATTTAAGAGTTATTAGCCTTAAAGAGGTGGTAGAGAAACAGAGATAGAAAGTTATTCAAAGGGATAACAGAACTTCCCAAACCTAGAGAAAGGTATCAATATCCAAGCACAAGAAGGTTATAGAACACCAAGCAGATTTAACCCAAAGAAGACCTCAAGACATTTAATATTCAAACTCCCAAAGGTCAAGGATAAAGATCCTAAAAGCAGCAAGAGAAAGGAAGCAAATAATAGTTTTTGTCTGATATTTTGTCTAATATTTTGTCTGATATAAGCATAGCAACTCCTGCTTTTTGGTTTCCATGGAATATCTTTTTCCATCCATTTATTTTAAATCTATGTGTGTCTTTATAGGTGAAGTGCGTTTCCGGTAGGTATCAGAGCTTCAATACATCTGGCAGCAGACTTTTCAGTAGAAACCTTATAGGCCAGAAGACAGTGGCATGACATCTTTAAAGTGCTGAAATAAAAGAAAAACACAGGCTTTTACCCTAGAATAGTATATCCAGTGAAAATATCCTTCAAACATCAAGGAGAAATAAAGACTTTCCCAGACAAATAAAAGCTTAAGGATTTCACCAACATCAGGCCTGTCCTACAAGAAATGCTAAAGGGAGTAATTCAATCAGAAGGAAAAGGACATTAATGATCACCCGAAGGTACAAAACTCACTGGTAATAGTAAGTACACAGAAGAACACAGAATATAACACTGTAACTGTGATGTGTAAACTACTCTTATGCAAAGAAGAAAGATGAAATAATGAATCAATTAAAAAAGAATAACTACAACAACTTTTTAAGATATACTCAGTATAATAAGATATAAATAGAAACAACAAAAATTTTAAAAACGGGGATGAAGTTAAGGCATAGAGTTTTTGTTTGCTTTCTTTTTGCTTATTCATTTATGCAGATGGTGTTAAGTTGTTATCAGGTTAAAATCATGGGTTATAAGATGATATTTGCAAGTCTCATGGTAATCTGAAACCAAAAAACATACAGTGGATACACAAAATATAAAAAGCAAGAAACTAAATTATATCATTAGAGAAAATCACCTTCACTGGAGGAAGACAGGAAGGAAAGATAGAAGAAGGAAAAGACCACAAAACAACCAGAAAACAAATAACGAAATGGCAGGAGTAAGTCTTTACTTATCAATAATAACAATGAATGTAAATGGACTAAACCCTCCAATCAAAAGACATAGACTGGCCGAATGGATGAAAAAAACAAGACCAATTGATCTGTTGCCTACAAGAAACACACTTCACTTATAAAGACACATAGATTTAAAATAAATGGATGGAAAAAGATATTCCATGAAACCAAAAAGCAGGAGTTGCTGTATTTATATCAGACAAAATAGAATTCAAGACAAAAATTGTAATAAGAGACAAGGTCACTATATAATGATAAAGGGGTCAATTCAATAATAGGATACAACAATTTTACACATATGCACCCAACACTGGAGCACCCAGATATATAAAGGATATATTATAGCTAAAGAGAGAGATAGGTCCCAGTGCAATGATAGCTGGAGACTTCCACATTCTACTTTCAAGCATTAGACAGATCTTCCAGACAAAATCAGCAAAGAAACATTAGACTTAATCTTCACTATAGACCAAATAGATCTAATAGATATTTACTGTCAAATATTCAAAAAATTTGAAATAATATAAAGCATCTTTTTTTATCACAATGGAATAAAAATAGAAATTATTATTTTTTTCTTTTCTTTTACCATCACCTCTTCTTGCATAAATAGAAATTACTAAGAGGAATTTTGAAAACTATACAAATACATGGAAATTAAACAATATGCTCCTGAATGACCAGTGAGTTGATGAATAAATTAAGAAGGAAATCAAAGTTTTTCCTGAAACGAAAATTATCATGGAAACACAACACACCCAAACCTATGGGATACAGCAAAAGCAGTACTAAGAGGAAAGTTTATTGCTATAAGTGCCTACATCAAAAAAGAGGATAACCTTCAAATAAACAATATAACAATGCATCTTAAAGAACTAGAAAAGCAAGAGCTAACCAAATCCAAAATTAGAAGAAAAGAAATAGTAAAGATCAGAGCAGAAATAAATGAAACCGAAATGAAAAATAACAATACCAAAGATGAGTGAAACATAAAGTTTTTTTAAAAAGTTAAAAAAAATTGACAAACTTTTAGCCAGACTAAGAAAAAAGAGGGAAGACCCAAATAAATAAAATCAGAAATGAAAAAAAGGAAACATTACCACTGATACTGCAGCGATTCAAAGGATCATTAGTGGTTACCATAAGCAGACACATGCCAATAAATTGGAAAATCTAGAAGAAATGGACAAATTCCTAGACACATACAACCTGCCAAGATTGAACCAGAAAGAAACCCAAAACCTAAACAAACCAGTAACAAGTAACAAGACTGAAGCCGTACTAAAAAGTCCCACAGTAAAGAAAAGCCTGGGACTTGATGGTTTCACTGCTTAATTCTATCAAACATTTAAAGAATAACACCAGGGCTACTCAAACTACTCCAAAGAATAGAAGAGGAGGGAAGAGTTTCAAAGTCATTCTACAAAGGTTACCTGATACTGAAACCAGGCAAAGACACATCATAAAAAGAAAACTACAGGCCAATATCTCTGTTGAATATTGATGTAACAGTCCTCAGTAGAACACCAACAAACCATATTCAGCAATACATTAGAAAGATCATTCATCACGACCAAGCGAGATACATCATATGCAAATGGTTCAACATTTGCAAATCAATCAATGTGATACATCATATCAGTGGAATGAAGACTATAAACCATATGATCATTTCAATTGCTGCTGAAAAAGCATTTAATAAAATTCAACATCCCTTCATAATTAAAAAAAAAAAAAACTAAAAAAACTGGGGATAGAAGGAACATACCTCAACATAATAAAAGCCATTACCAAAGACCCACAGCTAGTATTGTACTGCATAGGAAAAAACTGAAAGCCTTTCCTCTATAATCTGGAACGTGACAAGGATGCCCCTGTCACCACTGTTATTCATGATACTGGAAGTCCTAGCTAGAGCAGTCAGACAAGAGAAAGCTATAAAGGGCATCCACATTGGAAAGGAATAAGTCGAATTAACTTAATTGTATACTTTAAAATAACTTAGTGTAATTGGATTGTTTGCAACTCAAAGGATAAATGCTTGAGAGGATTTGTACCCCATTCTCCATGATGTGCTTATTTTATATTGCATACCTGTATCAAAACTTCTCATGTACCCCATAAATATATATACCTACTGTGTACTCACAAAAATTAAAAATAAAAGAAATCTTCAAGAAACCAGAAATTCTCAAAAGTCAAAGACAAAGAGATACGTTTGAAAGCAGTGAGAGAAATGCAATTCATCACATACAAGGAAACCCCAAGAAGATCATCAGTTAGTTTCTCAGAAGAAATCTCACAGGTGAGGAGAGAGTGGGAACATATATTCACAGGGCTGAAAGGACAAAACTGTCAACCTCGGGAAAGATGTCCAGAAATGAAGGAGGGAAAAAGTCTTTCCCAAACAGAAGCTGTGGGAGTTCATTATCACTGCCTTACAAGAAACGCTAAAGGGAGTTTTACAAGTTGAAAAGAAAGGACAGTAACAACATGAAGACACAAAAGTATTAAAACTCACCGTAAAGATAAAAATATAGTCAAATTGGGAGTACTCTGATGCTGTGTCTTAGTCCATTTTGTACTGCCGTAACAGAACAACCCAAACTGGGTAATTTATAAAGGATGAAAATGTATTTCTCACAGTTTTGGAAGCTGGGAAGTCCAAGATCAAGGCACTAGCTTCTGGTGTCTGATGAGGGCCTTCTTGCTACATTCTCACATGGCAGAGGCAGAGGGCAAAGGAGCAAAAGGGGGCAAACTTCCACCAAGCCTTTTTACAACGGCAGAGCCATCATGACCTGAACACTTACACCAAAGGACATGCTTCCCAATACTGCTGCACTGGGGATTAAATTTTAATATGAATTTTGGAGAAGACAAAAACATCCAAAGCATAGCATATTGGAATGGTGACATGTAAGTTATTTTTAACTCTAATACGAAATTAAAAGACGAAAGTTTAAGAAGTAATTACAGCAAGCTGGGTGCAGTGGCTCATGCCTGTAATCCCAGAACTTTGAAAGGCTAAGAAGGACAGATCACAAGGTCAACAGATCAGAATCATCCTGACCAACTTGGTGAAACTCCATCTCTACTAAAAGATGGCAGGTGCCTGTAATCCCAGCAACTCGGGAGGCTGAGGCAGAAGAATTGCTTGAATATGAGAGGTGGAGGTTGCTGTGAGCTGAGATCGCACCACTGCATTCCAGCCTGGGCAACAGAGTGAGCCTCAGTCTAAAAAAAAAATTACAGCAATAATTTGTTAATGGATACATGATATGTAAAACATGTACGTATAACCCCAATAACGTAAACTGTAGGAGAGGAGAAATTGAAGTGTAGAGTTTTTGTATGTGGCTAAAGTTTAGTTGTTACCAGCTTAAAGCAGACTGTTCTAACTACGAAATGTTGTTAGTAAACCTGGTAAGCACATAGAAAAATAACTGTGGCAGACCCACAAAAGATAAAGGAATCAAAGCATACCACTACAAAAAATAAAAATCAATCAATCAATCAATCAATCAATCTCACAAAGGCAGAGGGAGAGGAAGAAAGGAACAGTGAGACTATAAAACAATCAGAAAATGATTAACAGAATGGCAGTAGTGAGTCCTTACCTATTCATAATTACTTTAAATTTAAATGGATTAAATTATCTACTCAGAAGCCACTAATCAGCTGAGTGGATTTAAAAAACAAAACAAAATCCAACTATATGCTGCTTACAAGAGACTCAGTTTAGCTTTAAGGACACACATAAGCTGAAAATGTTATTCTATCCAAATGGGAAGCAAAAGAGAACATAAGTGGCTACACTTATATCAGATAAAATAGACTCGAAATCAAAACTGTCCCAAGAAACAAAGATGGGTGTTATATAGTGATGAATGGATCAACTCATCAAGCGGCTGTAACAATTCAAACAATATATGCCCACTGGGCGTGGCGGCTCAGGTCAGTAATCCCTGCACTTTGGGAGGCTGAGGAGCAAGGATCATCTGAGGTCAGGAGATCGAGACCAGCCTGGTCAACATGATGAAACCCCATTTCTACTAAAAATACAAAAAATTAGCTGGGTGTGGTGGTGCACAGCTGTAATCCAAGCTACTCAGGAGGCTGAGGCAGGAGAGTTGCTTGAACCCAGGAGGTGGAGGTTGCAGTGAGCTGAGATCATGCCACTGCACTCCAGCCTGGGCAACAGGAGCAAAAAAGACTTTGCCTCAAAAAAAAAAAAGTATATATATATATATATATATATATATATATATATATATATATATCTCCAACACGGGAGCACCTAACTGTGTAAAGCAAATATTAACATAACTGAAGGGAAAATATATAAAAACAGGTAACAATACAATAACAGTAGAAGACTTTAACACTCCAAACAGTGGACAGATTATCCAGCTGGAAAATCACAGGGGACTTGCAGACCAAATGCATCTGACAGATAGATAAAGACCATTCCATCCAGTGGCAGCAGGGCACACATTCTTGTCAAGAACACATGGAACATTCTCCAGGCAAGATCACATGCTAGCTCACAAAACAAGTCTTAACACAAGTATCTTTTCCAATCACAATGGTAGAAAACTAGAAATGAATAGCCGGAGCAAAACTGGAATTTTACACATATGTGGAGATTTAACAACACACTCCTGAGCAACCAGTGAGTGGAATAAGAAATCAAAAAGGAAACAAAATAATATCTTGAGGCAAATGAAAATGGAAAAGCAACATACCAAAGCTTATAGGATGCAGCAAGAGTGGTTCTAGGTGGTAAGTTTAGAGCAATAAATGCCTACATTAAGAATGACCTCAGCCGGGCGCGGTGGCTCACGCCTGTAATCCCAGCACTTTGGGAGGCCGAGGCGTGTGGATCACGAGGTCAAGAGATTGAGACCATTCTGGTCAACATGGTGAAACCCCGTCTCTACTAAAAATACAAAAAATTAGCTGGGCATGGTGGCGCACGCCTGTAGTCCCAGCTACTAGGGTGAGGCAGGAGAATTGCTTGAACCCAGGAGGCGGAGGTTGCGGTGAGCTGAGATCGCGCCATTGCACTCCAGCCTGGGTAACAAGAGCGAAACTCCGTCTCAAAAAAAAAAAAAAAAAAAGAGAATGACCTCAAAAAAACAATTTAACCTTATGCCTCAAGGAACTATAAAATGAGGAACAGATTAAGCCCAAAGTTAGCAGAAGGAAAGAAAGATCAGAGCAGAAATAATGAAATGCAGACTTCAACAACAACAGAACGGATCAACAAAACTATGATTTGAGTTTTTTTTGAAAAGGTTAATAAAACCCACAAACGTTAGGTTAGACTAAGAAAAATAGAATATTCAAATAAATAATAAAATTATAAGTGAAAGAGGAACGATTACAACTGATATTGAAGAAACATATGAGATTATGATAGACACCTACGGCACCAAACTGCATAACCTAGGAGACATGAATAAACTGCTAAAAGCAGACAGCCAAGCAAGACTGAATCACAAAATGACGAGAAAATCTGAACAGACCAATCAGTAAGGAGATTGAATCGGTGATCAAACACCTCCTAACAAAGAATAGGCCAGGATATCTGATGCCTTCGCTGGTGGATTCTGCCAAACATTTAAGGAAGAATTAATGCTGATTCTTCTCAAACTCTTCCAGAAGAATTCAAGAGGAAGGAACACTTCCAAACTCACTTGATAAAGCCAGCATTACCCTGATACCAAAGCCAGACAAGGACATTGCAAGAAAACAAAATGATAGGCCAATATCCTTGATGAACAGAGATGCAAAAATCCTCACCAAGATGTCAGCACACCAAATTCAACAGCACGTTAAAAAGACTATGTGCCGTGATGAAGTGGATTTGTCCTTGGTGGACGTGACAGCCCCTCTGTTGGTGTGGTCTGGAAGACAAGATTAGAGCCAGACAGAGCCTAGGCTGTCAGTCCCAGCCAGAAGGGGACCTGCGGGTCCCCTTCTGAACCTGGGTCCAGCTCCCCCAGGTTGTAATACTCACGTATGGCCACCAGGGGCGATGTTTCCTGCCAAGGCTGCTCTTCTCGGGCAGGCGGCCTGGAGGTAACCAGTGACTTTCATCCATGGCGGGCTGATGCCCTCACCTGAGTATCCAGAAGGGCATTCAGATGCTGGGGCCCAAAGAGAGCACTGCACCCTCCCACCCTCCGTTCTCTGCAAGACCCCAGCCAGCACCAGGATCTCCTTTGAAGGTTACTCTTGCTCCTGCAGCCAGACGGAGAGTCCTGGTCAGTGCTGGAAAGGCAAAGCTCCCAGGTGCCAGTGGGCAAGATGCAGGGTAAGAACTGTGGCAGCTGGACTCGGAGTGACCCACCTACATATGTCCAGTGAGTTTTGGGCCCTGTATGGCCCGCTTTTCAAGACTGAAGCTTGGAAATCTGGATTTTTACAGGAAGTTTCCAGGGCAACACACAGACAGATGGAAAGCACAGCACGGGTCACGCCGGGGGTCTCCTGGCCCCTGGGCAGGCGGTGCGAGAGCCCTGGAGGCTCTGGCTGACTGGCTGAGGGGTTTGGGTGGTGTTTGTGGGTTCCAGACCCCGGCTGAGCCCAGGCCTCCGGCTTCTGCCCTCGCGCTTGCTTCTCTGTCCTTCCCTCCAAACCCCCAGTGCAGACTGGGGCCCTACACTGGGGCTGAGGTCAGCGCCCCACTGTGGGCAGGAAGTCCCTCTGAAGCTCCATGTCCTGTGTCCCCATCAGACGGTGGCGGTGCCTGCGGCTGTGGACACAGTGCCCTGAGATGAGTTTTGAAGCACTCCCGGCACCTGCCTGGCACAGGCTCAGCCACCAGGATGCACCACGTCTCCATGGATTCCACCACGGTTTCCACCCAGCGTGTTGCTTTCATTCACAGATAATGTCAGGCCACGGAGCGGAGAGGGTGGTCTGGGGAATGAGGGTCTGCATTCAGAGCCTCAGAAGCCCTGGCCTGAAACCAGCCCACAACTGCCCAGCCCCGCTTGGCTGGGTGGGGGTCACTTCAGCAGCTCATTCCTGGGAATGCCTGTGTCCAGATGGCCTCAGGCCTGGACATCGGTGTCAGGCAGACGGGGGCAGCCACCTGCTTCTTAGGAAGGACCACCCTTACCCTGGGAGGGTATCCCTTCTACTTTGGCTGAGGATAGAACACATTCTGTCTTCATGAAATCCTGGGAATATTCAGTGGTAGTTTTCTTTTTGAGGTTCTTATCGAAAAAATAAAATCTTGGCAGTGTAAATTCAGCCCTTGAAAATTGTTCTGGAAATTTCCCTGGCCCATGAATCACCTGGGCCTGGCACCTGTTGGCTGTTATTGGAAGCAGATGCTTGGTGCTGCAAAGAAAAATCGGCACCGAGACAAAGGATCTCTCGGCAAGCAATTTTTACATCCTGTAGGAAGGATACTCTCGCTAGCCGTCTTGCTACGAGAGTCCAGTGAACAAAGGAAAAGCAGACATATTTATCCTTCCTGCATCGTGGGTCCTCCTGACTGCCGTGTCTGATCTATGTCGGTTGGAACCAGACTTCACAATCTAAAACTGAACTTGATTGGCTAATTAACTTCAAACTCTCTTGGGTAGGTAAAGGCAATGGAGAACAGAAGGAAAGGAGGAAGTCCAAATAAGGAAGGGACAGGAAGTTGCTTGCGAAAGGACTTAAAGAAGTCATAGATAGCATCCATGTCTCGGTTAAAGTACAAGGACATAAAATGTACTACGTGCCTGTGAGCTTGTCTGACAGCTACATAGGACAGGGCTTAACAAAGAGTTCCTAGCAAAAAGCAAGGAGGCTTTGAAGAAAGTCCTTAAAGCAAACTCTTATTTCTTAACACAGGATTCATTCTTTAACGGGAAAGGAAACTTTGAAAAGGAACTTTTGACTCTCTACAGCTGTGTTCTACCTCAGTTTTCCCATCTCCACAATGGGTAGCAGTTGTTGCTGTTTCATTTGAGATGACGCCCGCAAAGCCTTCAGCACGCTGCCTGACTCCCAGGAGGCCCTCAGAGGTGACGGGGACACTGCCTTCCTCCCGGTCAGTGGTGACGTTGGCTGTTACAGTTTGGGGTGCTGTTGTGCATGTCCTCTTTCGCAGGGCGGTACGCAGAACTCGGTGGAGGAGCCTCCTCCCCCAGTGCCTGCGCTCATTTCTCCCCAGACTTCTCCCTGGTCAAAGGGCAGCCTGCAGGCACCTCCCTGTCCTGGAAGCCTGGCCAGCAAGTGGGGGCCAAGGGCTGCAGAGCGGGCAAGCTTGAGCCAGAGGAAGAGTCTTGGGGTTGGCCCAGGTATGTCCAGGCAGAGGAGCAAGTCCGCCACAGTTCTCACTGGAGCAGTGGTGGGGAGGCTGGGGAGGCAGCCCCTCACTCCTGAATGTCAAGTCAACTGTGACTTTGGTTTGCACCACGGTTTTCTTCAGAGTGCACTAAAAGTAGAGTAATACTTACTTTACGAGGCCAGCATTACCCTGATACCAAAGCCAGATAAGCGCATTACAAGAAAAGAAAATTATAGACCGATATCCTTGATGAGCATAGATGCAAAAATCCTCATAAAAATATTAGCAAACCAAATTCAACAGCACGTTAAAAAGACCATGCACTGTGGTCAAGTGGGTTTATTCCTGGTGGAGGTGACGTCTTTGAGGTGGCAGCCCCTCTGTTGGTGTGGTCTAGAGCTGGACTGAAGGAAATTTACTCAGGGAAATTTACAAGGGAAACTGACGGCAGGGCTGCTAGTCTCCCATTCCAAGATGAGAAAACTAAGTCTCAGCAAAGGGAGAAGCGGTGAGACCAGTTGGAGGTCGTACAGGACCCTGTCTTGGCCTCCTTGTCCGGAGCCTGACCCCTCCAGAGCTGTGACTACCAGTCCCTGGGGGGGACAGCCTTTCCACCTCTTCCAGACCCCAGCTGGAAGCTAATACGCTCTGCTGGATGAAAATCCTGTGAGGCTAACAGCCAGCCAGGACCGGCCCCCAGCCACCAGCCCTTGTTCAAAGTACAGGGTCATTGTGCTGCCCTCTTGGCTTGTGACAGTTTTGCAACAGCTGCCACTTGTCTTTTGAGTATGGTGATAGGAGAGGTGTGGGCTACCCGGCCACCGCCCTGGGGCTGTGGTGACTGCTGTGTCTCTCTGCCATGCACCTGCATGTCCCAGGACTCCTGGGGGAACTTGGGCCACACTCCTTCTTTACCCTCTTGAGCTCATTTGTCACCCTGCTGGGTGAGCACAGACCTAGCTCAGGCCGCTGGACAGGCTACACCATCTGCCCCAGGATCCCCACACCACCCCAGGCAAGCCTCAGACTGGTGGGGCCAGCTTTCCACTAGGCAGCCAGGGGCCTAAGCCAGTGGTCCCTTTGCCCTTGAGGCAGGGACTGGCAGCACGTGGTCAGGCCCAGAGCCCAGGCCCCCTCCTCTAAGAAGTCCTCCTGGATTCCTTGCTGGAAGGAAGCCAGCCTCATGGTGTCTTGCCGCTCCCTGGATCTGTCTGCTTCGTGGACCCTGAGCCGCTCGAGGGCAGGGACTGGGTCTTAGATGTTGCTGCGTTTCCCAACAGTGCTTCCTATACATCAGGCGTTCTGTAAATGTAGAGGATGGACATGCTGGCAGCAGGACAGTTGGACATCCTTGGTGCAAATAAGAACGCAACGATTTGTTTGATTGGTATTAACGACAGCAGCTTACTATATGATACGTCCGGTATTGGAGCTGGCACCGCTACATTATTCACAGACTTCAGGCTGCAGCGTCCCGTCTGCCCTCCCTACCAGCTTGCTGTGTGGCCCTCTCCCTGGGCCCTGCTGTACCCAACAGTCAATGGACCCGGAATCCCTGCCCTGGGGCCTACATGCTGCGGCAGTAAAACAGCAAGTGGCTTGGGGGCATCTCCTCAAGCACGGGAGGGGTCTGAGAGCCCAAGAGAGCAGGAGCACACAGATCATGAGCCCCCATCCCTGGGAAGCTGACCCAGTCCTTCTCACCCGCCTCTGAAGGCAGTGAGCGCCCTGTCCCTGGGGGTGAGCAAACTGGGGCATGTGCTGAGATGACCTCACCAAAGCAGCCTCCCTTCATTGGACAGGCCCGTGGCCCCTGGCCCAGGCTGCTGCTGACCCCACATTTCCTGCCCACCAGGCCTGTGCATAGCTCCTTTTGGGCGTGGGCAGCTCCGGCAGGCTCCAGCAGGCAGGGGTGCCTGGGTTCACTGCAGCACTCCTGAGGTGTCTGTTTCAGAAGTGAGGAAATGAGGATCGGAGGCGAAGGCTGACTGCCAGGTCACCCACGGGTAATGGGGCTTGGTGTTCACAGCTGTTCTCTGCCACCCTCAGAGGGAGCTGCCCACTGGGCTGTCCAAGAAGCCGTGGTGGGCGGTACGCCCCGCCCAGATCCTGGGCGGAGACAGGGCTCGGGCAGCGAGGCCGAGGCCGAGGCCGGGGCCGGGGGGCAGGGACAGCCTGGGGTTCTGGCCGGGCCACTGTTTGGGAAGGAAGAAGGTGAAGGCACCGCCACTGGGTCAGGCACTCTTACGGTCCGAGGCGCTCTGCAACTGTCAAGAGGTACTCGGAGGTACACCCGCAGGGAGGGACAGGGCTGGGGCCTCCCCTACGTGGGCGGGGCAGGGCCTGGCTGGAGCTGGCTGGGACCTCCTGCCTCTGGCTGCAGGGACCATCCAGCTAGGTGGGCAGGACCAGGGTTCGTCATATGGGCAGCTGCCCCTGCTGCTGCTGCTTCTTCGTCCAACAGTCTGCCCTCCCCCACCAGGTGAAGGTGCCAGGCGCTGTCCTAGCCCCCCTGCCACCCTCTCAGGCTGGGAGGAGGAGGGCGTTCCTGGGCCCCAGCTTTGCAGTGAAGCTAAATTGTTGCTTAAGGCCCCAGTGCTGTGACAAAACCCCCACCCGTCTGTAGGATCCCAAGCCGGGGGCTGTCCTAAGCCCTCACTCCTGGAAAGCTGACTCAGGGGCAGGAGAGAGTTGGAGGGGGCTGGACAGCAGGTTCATGTGGAGGCAGCTGTTTCCAGGGAGGTGGCAGTCAGGAAGGGCTCTGGGCTGCCCATACCCAGCCCCCAGTCTGGCAGTCAGAAGAGCCCTGACTGGCCAGGCAGGTGGTGAAGGGGCACGTGGCAGCCTCCAGCTCCAGCAGCCTTCGCTTCGGGCACAGTCGGAAGGAGGAGGGAGGCTTTTGTCCAGAGCTGACCAGGTGTGCTGTGCTGTGGACAGCGCGGTATGGTGGTGGGGGGTGGGCGGGAGTGCTTGGCCTTGGAGAGCCTGTCTCCATGCCACTCAGGCTGGCTTCCCCCTGGTAGGGCACCACTCCTGGGAGCTCCTGGAAGACTTCGGACCTTCAAGGACTGACGGTATGTACAGACACGTGCAGGGGGCACGCCTCCCTCTCCTATTTACTGCAGGCAGTAAATTGAGTTTAATTGAATTAATTCTTAGTTTAAAGACTTGAGGCCGGGCACAGGTGGGCTGACACCCTGAGGGTCGAGAGGCTGAGGACAAGCTCCAACCCCCCTGCACTCCCCTACGCCACTTGGACTGGGGCGATGGGGCAGGGGGCTGGGTGTCCCATCTCAGGGCTGCCTGCCGACACCCTGCGGCCACTACTGTAGCATCCACACTGCCTCTCCCTCCTCCTGGCTCCCAGTCTGGGAGTGCAAGCGACTCCAGCCCTCTCCACAGCTCCCGCCCCGCCCCACCCTACTGTGCTACCACCACAGCCTCCTCTGGGCGCTCCTGGCTCCCAGGTCCCGTCCCCACACCGCACACCTGCGGTCTGCCCAGCACAGACCTGTGGGGTCCCAGGGCTGCTCGGCCCCGCAGGAGCATCTTGAGCTCTGAAAGGGTTGCGGTAGGGCCCCGCCCAACCCCACCTCCCCCAGCCCCTCCTGTCCCAGCCCCTCTCCCAGCTCCTTCTCCCCCAGCCTCTCCCAGCTCCGCCTCTCCCAGCCTCTCACCGTCTGTGGTCTGGGCTGAGTGACCCTGAGATCCGAGTGCCTCCTTTTCAGCTCTTGGTCCTCTGTTCTCAGTCCTCTCACCGGCCTCCCTGCCCGGTCTCCCCAGCCTTGCTCCCCGGCCTCCCTGCCCAGCCTCATGGGCAGCCCAGCTTTCCTCAGGTCACACTTTGGACCTCTGCCAGCCATGCCAGCCACTCTTCTCTGCCTCCCCTTGTGGCCCCAACCCCTACCCCTACCCAGAGCTTGTCGCTGCCTGTCTTTTCCATGGGCTGGCAGAGGCCCACTCTCACCACGCTTGCTCCTGAGCCCTGACAGAGCCTGCTGCATACCAGGCCCTTAATACATACATACATATATACTGAATGAATGAATGAATGAATGAATGAATGACATGGGGAGGTGGCAGGAGAAAGGCTCTGAGAGGTAGCACCATAGGGCCCTTATTCCCCTGGGTGCTCAGCACAGCCCCCACCCTGTCCCCTCTGCATCCCACCCAGCGCCAACTCTCTCCCCAGCTCCCTGCCATGCTGAGGCCTGGAGCCCCCATGGCCTCACTGAGCCGAGCCCTGCGTGTGGCCGCTGCCCACCCTCGCCAGAGCCCTACCTGGGGCCTGGGACCACGCAACCTGTCCAGCGCAGCCGGCCCCACAGCTGAGAAGAGTGTGCCATATCAGCGGACCCTGAAGGAGGGACAGGGCACCTCGACGGTGGCTCAAGGCCCAAGCCGGCCCCTGCCCAGCACCGCCAACGTGGTGGTCATTGGTGGAGGCAGCTTGGGCTGCCAGACCCTGTACCACCTGGCCAAGCTGGGCGTGAGTGGAGCGGTGCTGCTGGAGCGGGAGCGGCTGACCTCCGGGACCACCTGGCACACGGCGGGTAGGGACCAGGGGGCCAGGTAGGGGCTGGGAGGGATAGGATACAGCGAGGCGCCACAGCCCCTTGCTAGCTGGGCTGGTTCTGGGTTCACAACCACCAGCCTGCTAGAGGCAGCTGAGCTGGAGGGGAGAGACCCTGGGGAAGGGTGCGTGGCTGGTCTGTAGGTAGGCGGACCCGGGGGGACCACTTGCCCTCCCAGTCTCTGAAGAGCTGTGGTGGGAGGAGGGAGCAGATGCTGCTTGTGTGGCTGGGAGAGTGAAGCTGGAGCCAGGGCTGGAAACCCCAGGCAGTGGTCCAGAGAGCAGAAGCCCCTTTCCCAGACAGAGCCACCAGGGTTGAAGGCGTCCCAGGGAGTAGAGGAGGACTGATGGGGACCATTGGGGGTGAAGCAGACCTGTGTCCTCCATGAGCACCAGAGGCTTGCACAATTCCCATTCTCCTAACCAGCCAGTGTGCATATATTAAGCACCTACGGTGTGCATGCCTCAGGACAGACAACCTTCTGCCTTCACCCTTCAACCATGCGTGTCCTGTAAATCGGTCCTCCTGACTTGCAGTGTTGACCAATTCCTGTGGTATAAACACTCCCAATGTGGCCAACAGCAAGCCACCAGTGTGAGGTCACTGACTGTGGAGCTGGGAAGAGGTTTACCTCCCGGCTCCTGAGAGCTGATGCCAGCCGGCTCCCCCATGCCACTGCTCCAAGCCCTGCTTTTCCCTTCTCGCTGGCCCTCCTAGCTGGGATGTCACAGCCTCTTTCCTGATGTGTCACCGGCCACATCCCTGGCCTGCCACCTCTCAGACTCAGCTGCTGGAGGGCAGCCTTTTTGGGGGAGAGTGCAGATTTAGGCTTCATTCAGTAGTGGTTTGGGTTGGTGCCCCAGACCCCCACTCACCTGCTCTGTGACCTTGGCCACAGGACTATCGATGCCACCTTAACTCGATCTATAAGAGAATCACACCCTCACTGGGCACGGCAGGCTTGGCACACAGTAGGTGCTCCAAAATGGGGGCCTTTGCTATGTCACTCCCTGAGCTGCCCACGGGCGGGACCGCCCTCACATTCATCTTGGTCCAGTTATTTCCTCTTAACAAACTCTCCAGGCCCCACGGGTTCCGCAGAGAAAGACCCTGGGTATCCCCTGATACTCACCTGGGGGAAGGAGGTGCAGCCCCCTCCCTGGAGAGTGACGGCCCCCACCCTCTCTGGCAGGCCTGCTGTGGCAGCTGCGCCCCAGTGACGTGGAGGTAGAGCTTCTGGCCCACACTCGGCGTGTGGTGAGCCAGGAGCTGGAGAAGGAGACGGGGCTGCACACGGGCTGGATCCAGAACGGGGGCCTGTTCATCGCGTCCAACCGGCAGCGCCTGGATGAGTACAAGAGGCTTATGTCGGTGTGTGTACCCCTGCGGGGGGCAAGGTGGGGGACCTGTGTCCGTGGGTGCACTCCCTGGGGGGTCACATAGGTGGGTGCACCCCCTGTGGGGGATGGGTGGGCTCCCTGTGAGTGTGGAGGTACCTGGGGGGCTCATGTCCTTGTGTGCAGCCCCTGTGGGGCTGGGGATGGGGGGGCTCTTGTGGATGAGTCTGCCTCCTGCTGGGTGGGGGGTAAGGCTCATGTCGGTGGGCATCCCTCTTGCCAAGAGGGAAGAGGACATGCCACAAGGAAGGAGCCCCGGCAGGTGACAGATCTGGGTTCCAGCCCTAGCACTGCCCCTTGCTGGCTGGGCCACCTGGAGAAAGTGACTTTGCCAAGCTTCATTGAGAATTCCCAGACAGAGGATCTGATTGGCTCAGCTCTTGCCTGTCCCCAGTGGGCCATGCCTGAGGACACTGATTGGCTATTCTTGGGCCAATCAGATGTGGGGGCGTGGTCTATCTGACTCTGAAACCGAGGACTTTGGTCTCTCTTGGCGGCTGGTCTGCCTGGGAAACCTCTCAGGCCCAAAATATTGGTCCTGTGGGTGCTTTATTTTATATAATAGACACTTTGCGCCAGTAACTTCTTTGTCAATGGCACACATTATTATCACCCCCACTTTTCTTGAGTGAGCCTGAGGCGACTTTGCTGCAGGTTGCTCACACAGCTGGCGAGGGTCGGGTTGGCACAGGCAGCCTGGCACCGGAGCTTGCCTCAATGCAGTATCCCCTGCTCCTTAACTCTTATGCTGAAGCGGATTCAAGGGACAGGCTGCGGGGGGTGTGGGCACCAGCTAAGGCTTCTGGGAGACAGTGGGGTTGGGGTTTGCAGTGGATGCCCAGCTTGGGGAGGGGGGTGGCCCGGAGGTCTGCTTCCCACGGACTCAGTTAATTTCCTCTGGGTCCCCCTAGCTGGGCAAGGTGTATGGTGTGGAATCCCATGTGCTGAGCCCGGCGGAGACCAAGACTCTGTACCCGCTGATGAACGTGGACGACCTCTACGGGACCCTGTATGTGCCACATGATGGTACCATGGACCCCGCTGGCACCTGTACCACCCTCACCAGGGCGGCTGCTGCCCGAGGAGCACAGGTCTGATGGCCACCCAGCTCTGGGTCCCTGCTCCCAGCTCACTCCTCCTTCCTTAGAATCCCGAGAGCAGAAGGCGAGAGACAGGCACCATTCTCTCACTGCTGAGTGGTGTTGGGCCACTGAGGACCTCGCTGAGTCTTCTGGTCCACACCTGCCAAGGGGAGGCTATGGCTTCGGTCTGTTCACAGACATCAGGTCAGGCCGTGGGTGCACGCATCTCCCATACCACTTCCTCTGTGGCTCAAGCAAATCCTCTCAAAAGCCTTTCTTGCAATTTTTATCTGCATTTATTTCAACTCTGTCCATCACTGTAGAACAATTTTAAGAAGACAAGCCAAAAAGAAGTCAAAATCACCCAGCAGTAACTAGCATTGACATTTTAGTATGTTTCACTCCAAATATTTTTCTATGAAAATATATATGTATGCAAAATAGAACCCAGCTCTTATTGTTTGTGACTTTTTTAACCAGGCAGTAGACTGCAAACATCTTTTTATTAATCAAATGTCTTGCTTTTAAAAAATAAGTCAGCTACTTTTTCACGTTATGAAAAGAGGGCTCCCCGCACAAGTCAAGTGAAGGAACTTGCCCACCTTTCAAGTTCTCGGAGTCGGGGCATGGGTGGGTCTAATGTTCTGGTGCTGTGCTCATCCTGTCTCCCTGACCGTATCACAGGAGGCCGGCTGCTAGCAGAAATAGCGTCCACAGCTCCCCTCTGGGAGGAGGGGTTGGTTGGGGGTGGTAAGCACCCCCAGGGAGTCCCGTGGAGTTTTAGAAGCAATTCCTCTCCATCCCAGGTCATTGAGAACTGCCCAGTGACCGGCATTCATGTGCGAACGGATGATTTTGGGGTGCGGCGGGTTGCAGGCGTGGAGACAGAGCACGGCTCCATCCAGACGCCCTGCGTGGTCAACTGTGCAGGTGGGAGTGGCATCTCTCCTGACTCCTGTGTGGCCATGCTGGCTGCTCCCTAAACCTGCTCCCGCCTCTGCCGGGCCTCTTTCTGGGTTGGGGAGCCCCCGTTAGGGCAGACAGTTCTGCAGAGGCAGCCTGTGTTCACTTGAGGGGCAGCCCCCACCCGGTGTCAGCAGAGCTGAGTCGTCTGTGCTCTGCCCGCAGGAGTGTGGGCAAGTGCCGTGGGCCGGATGGCCGGAGTCAAAGTCCCGCTGGTGGCCATGCACCATGCCTATGTCGTCACCGAGCGCATCGAGGGGATTCAGGTAGGTGGACAGCCCGGGTTCTGTGTCAGTCTATGTGTTGGGGGTGCACAGAGACCTGGCTCTGAACCCCAGCTTGAACCCAGGTGGTAGAACCCTTGTGGGTTCCCTCACTGGCCCAAGCCTCAGTCACCTCATCTGTGAAACGGGAATTGTAACACGGGGTGTTTCCAGGTGTCGTGAGGATTAGATTAGGCAGCACAGGTGTAGCCCTGATGGGGCTGGCCCCGCCTTGGCCCTCAGGGCCTGGCCTCTTCTCGATGCCCAGAACACAGTCTAGCCTGTCCTATGTGGTGGAGCCAGCCTGGCTTTTTGCCATGTTCTGTGCCCAGGAGTTTCAGGGAAGCCCCAAATGTTTGTACTCTCCCAGCGTGCCTGGGACTCCTGTCTCTGAGGGTGCTGGTTCCTAGCACAAAGAACCTCTCTGAGAGCCCTCGGCCAAGGGCGGTTGGGGGCCTGGGTGCACCTGCTGGCACCTGGGGCTGGGCGCCTCCCACCCTCTCTTCTCTACTGTCCTCAACTCCTCTCTCCTGTGTTGGTGGCTGCGAGCTTCCTGCCACCTTGTCCCCGATTGCCCTCTCCATCCATTCATCACACGGTCCTCCCTTCCCCATTCCTCTCTGCCCAGCCCCTGTCTCTCCATCCATTTCTCCATCCACCTACTCCTGTATCCATCCCCCCTCCCATTTGTCCACTGATCCCTTCACCCATCCCCCTTCCCTTCATCCATTCCTCCCTCCAATCGTTCCCTCCCTCTATTCATCTTGCCATCTCTCCATCCATTCTTCCCTCCCTCCATCTCTCCATCCATCTCTTCATCTATTTATCTGCTCGTTCATCTGTCCACCCCTTCTTTCTTATATCCCTCCACCCACCGACGCACCCAGCCTTCTACCCACCAATCCCTCCCTCCTTCCCTCTGCTCACTCACCGCTCCCTCCGCCCTTCCTCCAGCATCCACCCACATGGTAATCGAACCATCCATGTTCCATCGAGCCCTCCCTGCATCAGACATTGATGGGGTGAGCTGGGTGTTTCCAGCCCTATTCTAGAAGCAGGGGCCGTAACAGAGAAAGAGACATGGTTCTTCCACATAGAGCTGGGGCGGGGAGGTACAGGCAAGTACATGGGCAATTCCAGAACATGTTGATGAGGGCTTTGATGGGATCTTAGGGGATATAGGGATTCGCAGCCCTAGTGGACCGGAGGAGGCTCTCTGGAGGAGGTGGCTGCATCTAGGCAAGTCTCTCAAGGGTGGTGTGGTAGAGAAGGAGCGTGCACAGAGCATGGCAGTCGGGGCCTGCAGGCCGTTCAGATAGCCAGGGCCAGAGGCTGTGGGGTGGAGTCAGTGTGAGAAGAGACTGCCCTTGTTTAGGGTCAGGGCCAGTGAGAGGGATTCTTGGGCCCCTGAGCTGGGAGCCTCATCCCCGGGGACTGCCCATCACCACCCTGTGCCAGCCTGGTTTCCCTGTGGTCACCGAGGAGATGCCAGGTGTGGCTGTTACGTAGACCAGAGTGGTGAAGAGGGTGGGGAAATGGGGCCAGAACTTGGGTCCCAGTGGGCTCCTGCCTCTGACTCCAGTGTGCTGAGCAAGCCACCCCCCACTGGACACATGACTCCTCATTCACAGGCTGAGTCTAATGTCCAGCAAACGCTCACTGCGGGCGGCTGGTGCCACGTGCCGGGTTAGGGGCTAAGAGCAATCACACAGTGGGTGTTGGAGCTGAGTGCTGAGGCTTCTTCCCTGCCTCCAGGTCCCTGGGGAGAGCCTCCTCCCCTAGGTGGCCGCCAGGGGTTGTGCTCAGGCCACAGTGGGCTCCCAGCGGGCAGGCAGGGCTGTGTCCTTGGAGCTTCAGGGAAGGTGGCCACAGGGTGTCCACTGAGCCCAGGACTGTGGCTCCATCTTCCATTCCCTAATCCCTCAAGGTCTGCCTTTGAGGCGCCCTTCCAGAGAAGAGGCAAGGCAGGCTTGGCCTAGGCCCCTGCAGGTGCCCCTCCTGTGAACACCAAGGTTCTCGCTAAGCTGGGGGTGTTACTTACAAAGCAGTCCGAATGCCAACGTGCCTCTGGGTACCAGAGCATAGGGGACAGGCCACCAGCCTCAGCAGCTCCGAGACCTGGTAGGAGAGAAGTGGCGATTTGGGGCTTTTCACAAAGTCCCTCATGTTCCTCTGACAGCTGGCCATGTGCAGGTTTCTGGAAGTTGGCCCTTCCAGAGGCTGCAGCTGGGCAGTTGGTTTAAATCTGAGGAAGGGGCCAGGCCACTGGCTCTGGGCTGCCCACCTGCTGTGGTCTGACCCCTGGGCGGGCCACAGAACAAGCCACAGGGCCCTTTCCTGGGTGCATGCCACCTGTGCAGCCCATTTCCACCTGCTTGGGAAACTCCCTCAGCATGGCAGCCTTGTGTAGCAGGACGCTGTCCACCCTGATCGGACGCAGCCGCACATGTCAGGGGCTGGGGGCTCCGGCTGGCAGGTGAGGACTCAGGTCTCATGTGAGGTTCATCTTTCTTCTTGGGTGGCCAGAGGGCTGTGTGGCCCCAAGGACCTCCCTTTTCTGAGGATCTGTCCCAGGCCTGAGTCCTAGAGAGCTCTGCCCACAGCGTCCTTTGTGGCCAGGCTCATCTCTTCCCTCTGAGCTACCCGTTAAAGCAGGTGGCTCAGGCGCTCTTGGGTGGTCTGACATTCGTTCTCCCATGATGTTTTACAACAGCAAGGAGCTACTGCTCCATCCAGGAGAGAGCCGTGGGTAAGAGCCAGGTGCTGGATTTAAATGCTGATTCTTCCGTGATCCAGACTGGGCAAGTTTGTCACTGCTCTGCGCCTCGGTTTCCTTTTCTGCAAAACGGGTAATAACCCCCTACTGCCTCAGGCTGTGCCGAAGCAAGAACAGAGCAATGCGGCTGGGTGTGGTGCCTGGCATACAGCAGGTGCTCCTGAGGTGCTAGCTGTGTAATGGCAAGGGCAAGGACAGCGTTGACGCCAGCTGGTGCTTCGGAGGAAGAACCGTGGAGGGCAGGAACAATCGGGCAGGGCTCGGATGAAAGAGGCAGATGGAAGGCATGGGCTGAGGTCAAGAGGTAGGGGGTCAGTGGCACCAGGGCCAGATTGGGAACAGCCAGAGCAGGTGGCTGCTGCCTGGAGAGAAGGGCCAGGTCCCCGCTGGACACTGATGCTGAGCTGAGCAGTCGCTGGGTACTCAGAGGCAGCAGGGTCCGTGCAAAATGCAGGAAGGTCCACACGTGGATCCTGCTGGAACAAACGTCAGGGGCTTCCCCGGCCACCAGGTGTCCCCATTGTCCTGCTCATGGAGCTCTGGGGCTGGCTTTGTTTTTAGAGTAGTGGTGCTGGTAGAGGTAAGGATATAACTATTATTATGATGATGATGATTATCATTATTATTAGAGAAAGGGTCTCATTCTATTTCCCAGGCTGGAGTGCAGTGGCACAATCATGGCTCACTGCAGCCTCGACCTCCTGGGCTCCAGCAATCCTCCTGGGCACCTCTGCCTACTGGCATGGGCCACCACTCCTGGCTAATTTTGTATTTTTTATAGAGACGGGGTTTTGCTGTGTTGCCCAGGCTGGTCTCAAACTGCTCAAGCGATCCTCCTGCCTCAGCCTCCTAAATTCCTGGGATTACAGGTGTGAGCCATCTCGCCCGGTTACTGTCATTTTTAAACAGTGCTCAGTTACTGAGGATTTCCATGTGCCCCCTGGTGCAAATATTCTCATTCCAATGAACAGGACTCCTGGGATCCTGGCGGAGGGAGGGAGCATCTGCCAGAGTGTCTCTTCTGGTCTCTGCACCTCTCCTTTCCTGCTCTCAGAGATAGGGCAGGGGTCCCATCTCCTGTGTGCATCGCCAGTTCAGGGGCAGGTGACAGAGAGATTGAGAGAAGGCTGTTCCTCGTATGCGGAGGAGCCACGGTGGAGGTGGGTGCCATGCCTGCTTGCTCTCTAAACGGTCTGGCTTAGTTTAGTTTTGTTTGTTTATTGGTTAAATCAGTAGTCCCTGTCTGCAATGTTATGATGATGTAACATTGTTAATGCCTGAGCAAGTAGTGTCCAACTTTCTGTGTTTCTTGGAGCTATTAATCATTTTCATCCCAGCTCCTCAGTTTCTTCCATAACTGTTACGTGTGTCTGTCACATTATCTTCCTCCCCCAAAACTCATACCTGTTATCAGTCACTCCTCATTTCCCACACTATCCCCAGACTTAGGCAATCAGGAATCTGATTTCTGTCTTGATGGGGTTTCCTATTCTGGACATTCAGTATAAATGGAATCATGTGCTGTCTGGCTTCTTTCGCTTGGTGTGTTTTCAGTTTGTCCATGTGGTACGTGTATCAGTATTTCATTCTTTGTTGCAGCTGAATCATACTCCATTGTTTGGATAGAATGCATTTTATGTATCCGTTCACCCATGGATGGGCATTTGGTGTTTCTACCTTTTGGTTATTTTCAATAATGCTGCTGTGAACACCCATGTAGACGTTTTTGTGTGGACCCACACTGTTATTTCTCTTGGGTATATACAAGTTGAGCACCCCAAATCCGAAAATCCAAAGTGCTCCAAAATCCAAAACTTTTTGAACAGCAACATGATGCACAAAGGAAGTACTCCCTGGAGTATTTTTGATTGTGACTTTTGGGTTTGGGATGCTCAACAGGTAAGTATAATGCAAATATTGAAAATCAAAAAAAAAAAATCTGAAACACTTCTGGTCCCCAGCATTTCAGATAAGGAATACTCAGTCTACACGTTGGAGTACAGTTACTGAGTCATATGGTAACTCTGTGTTTAACATTTAAACAAACTATCAGACGATTTTCCAAAGAAGCTGCACCATTTTGCATTCCCACCAGTGAGGTATACGGAGGGGTTCCGGTTTCCCTCCATCCTCGCCAACTCTTATTTTTTTTAAATCTTTGTTTTATGCCAGTCATCCTTGAAGGTGTGAGGTAGTGTCTCATTGTGGGTTTGGTTTGCATTTTCCTAATGATTAATAATGTGGGGCATCTTTTCATGTGCTTACCATTTGTGTATCTTCTTTGGAAAAACGTTTACTCAGACACTTTGCCCATTTAAAAATAGGGTTGCTTATCTTTTTATTGAGTTGTAAGAGTTCTTTAAATATTCTGGATACAGGTCCTTTATTACATATATGATTTATGAACATTTTCTTCTATTCAGTGGTTGAAACTTCTGTTCAGTCGTTGTCTTTTTGCTTTCTTTTTTACTCCCGAAATTAAAGTCATTACAAAGCCTTTTCATTTTCTTTATGGTATAGTTTGTAGCACAACTTTTAAATTTTAATAATGTCTAATTCATCTCTTTTTGCCCCTTTTGTCATTAGTGCTTTTGGTGTCCTATTTAAGAAGACATTTCCCAACCCAAGACTACAAAGATTTACTCCTAATATTTTCTTCTAAAGCTTTTATAGCTTTAGCTCTTATACCTACATCTGTAGTCCATCTCAAGTTGAATTTTGTGCATGGTGTGAGGTAGGGGTCCAACCGTACCTCATATTCGTTTGCAAGTGGCTATCTAGTTGGCCCAGCAACATTTTCTGAAAAGTTTGCTTTCCCCCAAGGAATTGTCTTGGCACCCTTGTTGAAAATCAATTGACCGTGAAGGTTTATTTCTAAACTCTCAATTGTAATCCATTGCTCTGCAGGTCTATCTTTATTTGGTAACTCTCTGTCTCGATTAAGTAGCTTTGCAGTAAGTTTGCAATCAAGGAATGTGAATCCTCCAACTTTATTTTTCCTTTTTGAAATTGTTTTGAGTATTCTTGGTTCCTTGCATCTCCGTATGAAGTTTAGGGTCAGCTATTTAATTTCTTCAAAGAAACCAGCTGAGATTCTGACAGGGATTGTGTGGACTCTATAGATCAATTTGCGGTGTGTCACCTTAACAAAAATAAGTTTTTCATTTTATGAACATGAGATGTCTTTCTATTTATTTAGGTCTTCTTTTTTTCTTTTGACAGAGTCTCAATCTGTTGACAGGCTGGAGTGCAGTGGCATGATCTTGGCTCACTGCAATCTCTGCCTCCAGATTCAAGATATTCTCCTGCCTCAGCCTTCCAATAGCTAGAACTACAGGCATACACCATGACGCCCAGCTATTTTTTTGTGTGTTTTAGTAGAGAAGGGGTTTCACTGTGTTGGCCAGATGATTGCAATCTCTTGACCTCGTGATCCACCTGCCTTGGCCTCCCAGAGTGCTGGGATTACAGGTGTGAGCCACTATGCCCGGCCTTATTTAGGTCTTCTTTAAATTCTTTCAAAAGAGTTTTCTAGTTTTTAGCGTACATATTTTGCAATTCTTTTGTCAAATTTGTTCCTAAGCATATTCATTATTTTTGATGATACTGTAAATGAAATTATTTCTTAATTTCCTTTTCAGAATATTAAATGCTAGTGTATATGAATACAATGGTTTTTTGGCTGAGTGCAATGGCTCATGCCTATAATCCCAGCACTTTGACAGGCTGAGGTGGGCAGATCACTTGAGGTCAGGAGTTCGAGACCAGTCTGGCCAACATAGTGAAACTTCATCTCTACTAAAAATACAAAAATTAACTGGGCATGGTGGTGGGCAACTGTAATCCGAGCTACTCAGGAGGCTGAGGCAGGAGAATTGCTTGAACCTAGGAGGCAGAGGTTGTAGTGAGTTGAGACGGTGCCACTGCACTCCAGCCCAGGTGATAGAGCGAGACTCTGTCTCCAAAAAAAAAAAAAAAAAAAAAAAGAAATACAATAGTTTTTTTCTTGGTTGGTTGGTGGTTTTTTATATGCTGACCTTGTATCCTGCTATCTTGTTGTATTATTTTGTTAGTTCTAGAATTTTCTTAGTAGGTTCCTTAGGATTTTATATATACAAGACCTTGTTATCTGCAAATAGGAATTTTTTACTTCTTTTTTTTCACTGGATGTCTTTTATTACTTTTGCTGCCTAATTGCTGCCCTGGCTAGAACCTCCAATGTAATATTGGGTAAAAGTGGTTAAGAATGGAATCCTCCTCTTATTCCTGATCTCGAGGGTGAATCAGCCAGTCTTCTTCCTTGAAGTATGACATTATCTATGGGTTTCTGCAGATACCCTTCAGCAGTTTGAGGAAGTTTCCTTCTTCAAAATTTGTTAAGTTTTTGTTGAGACTTTTTTTTTTTTTAAATCATGAAAGACATTGGAATCTGTCAAATGTTTCTTATGCATCTATTGGAAGGATTATGTGGTTTTTGTCCTATAGTGTATTGATGCAATGTATTCTACTGACTGGTTTTCATACATTAAACCAACTTTGCATTCCTAGGATAAATTTCACTTGGCCACGGTGGGTTTTTGTTGTTGTTTTATTTTGCGTTTTTGAGACAGAGTGAGACTCTGTTGCCCAGGCTGGAGTGCAGTGGTGTGATCTAAGCTTACTGCGACCTCTACCTCCTGAGTTTAAGCAAATTCTCTTGCCTCAGCCTCCCGGGTAGCTGGGATTACAGGCATGTGCCACCATGCCCAGCTGATGTTTGTATTTTTAGTAGAGACGGGGTTTCACTGTGTTGGCCAGGCTGGTCTCGAACTCCTGACCTCAAGTGATCTGCCCACCTCGGCCTCCCAAAGTGCTGGGATTGCAGGTGTGAACCACCGCACCTGGCTAAATGCATGATTTTCAATCTGAGGACTCTTCTTGGATTGTTTCTTTAACTTTTTCCTCGACTCCATTTTTCTCTGTCTTCTCTTCTGGAACCCCTGTAAAATGGATGCTGGACTTTCAAGATTGACCTTCTGGTTTTCTTATTTTTTTCCACTCCTGATTTCTGTTTTGTTGTCTTTTTCTTTTAGCCTAACAGCTAGATGATGATCCTAGCCTTATCTGGCCCTTCTGTTGAATTTTTAATTTTGACTATTATATCTCATTTAAAGACTTATTTCTTCATCTTAGATTCCTTTTTTGTAGCACTGTGTTTCAGGGACTCATCTGATATGGTCTGGCTGTGTTCCCAAATCTCACCTTGAATTGTAATAACACAGGTGGAGATAATTGAATCATGGGGCCAGTTTCCCCCATACTGTTCTTGTGATAGTGAATAAGTCTCAGGAGATCTGACAGTTTTATAAAGGGGAGTTTCCCTGCACAAGCTCCCTCCCTTGCCTGCCGCCATGGAAGATGTGACTTTTCTCCTCATTTACCTTCTGCCATGATTGTGAGGCCTCCCCAGCCATGTGGAGCTGTGAGTCCATTAAAACTCCTTCTTGTATAAATTACCCAGTCTCGGGAACATCTTTATTAGCAGCTTGAGAACACACTCATATACCATCTTCTTGTATCCCTGATGTTCTTGTCGTGGTTTTATTTTTAAAAGAGAGTGAGCAGCAGTCTGATTGGAGGCTGAGAAAGGAGGACTGGAGAGCCTCTCAGGAAGGTTAGGCAGCAAGCCCTGATCTCAAGCCTCCTCTGGACCTCTTAGTGTCTCACAGAAGAGTCTTCTATCCATTGCTGGGGGTGGGAGATGGCAGTCCACTCTCCACACTCCACTCCCCATGTCCAGAGCCTCTCAGGACCCACCTCTCCACAGGCAGATCCTTCTATACATGAGCGAGAGCATCAGTCCCTGCAGAGGGACCTGGGCTGGCTCTGGAGATTCAAGAGGAGACAGGAGGGGGCACACTGGCTTGCTGGGTTCAGTCTCCCTCTCCTCCAACGCCAGCTAAGGCGCCCCCTCCTCCATCCACTCTGCATCCTCCTGTGTCGGTTGGAGCCTCCCATGCTCTGCTGCTGCCTCTGCCCATTCTCTCATCTTTGTGGGTGATATGTTTTGCTTTGCTCCCTCCCCCTCTCTCTTCCTCCATCCATTCCTTCTTCTTTCTTACTCTTTGACTGTTATTTTATGGGATTTGGGGAAGGACAGGCTTGAATGGCAGTGACTTGTGCAGCTGTTCACTTGTGCAGCTTGAGACCCCGTGTCCACTCAGTCCTCAGGGTCCTACAAGAAGGAGGACCACCTTGGGCTGGTGACCCTGGGTGGAGGTGCTGGCCCACCATGGGGCATGGGGAACCAAGTCCCCACCCAGCCCTGGCTGATGGCAAGGCCTCTCTCTCTGCCTTCCAGAACATGCCCAACGTCCGTGATCATGATGCCTCTGTCTACCTCCGCCTCCAAGGGGATGCCTTGTCTGTGGGTGGCTATGAGGCCAACCCCATCTTTTGGGAGGAGGTAAGATGCCAAGGCCCTGGGGTAATGGGAGGGAGTTGGGACTACATCTCTGCATGGAGAGGGCCTCTTCCAGGAAGCCCACCCTCCTGAAGTGCCTCAGAGCCACACCCGAGAACTGCAGGTCCCCTGGCCCCACCAAGTTCAAAGCCATTTTGCTCTGACCCTGAAAGTCCTGGCATGCAGTCAAATCCAGAACCAGGGCAGCTGGAGGGCTTCGCCTCAAAACATCAACAGTGAAGGGCTACACACTGTGGAGTGATGACCTCAGAAGGGCATGAGTGCACACAAGTCCCGTGTCCTTCAGCAAATGACACTGCCCTCCCTGCCAGCTGCTACAGTGGCATCTCTGCCAGCCTAGGCAGTGCCCTGGGCAGCTTCTGGGGTCAGGGCAGCTCTGCAGCCTCGTTCTATGTGTATATGCATTGAGTTCACACATGGAATGATTAAGTGGCTACTTTGGGTTAAAAACTGCTTTAATTGGCTGGGCACGGTGGCTCACACCTGTCATCCCAGCACTTTGGGAGGCCGAGGCGGGTGGATCACGAGGTCAAGAGATCGAGACCATCCTGGTCAACAAGGTGAAACCCCGTCTCTACTAAAAATACAAAAAATTAGCTGGGCATGGTGGCGCGTGCCTGTAATCCCAGCTACTCAGGAGGCTGAGGCAGGAGAATTGCCTGAACCCAGGAGGCGGAGGTTGCGGTGAGCCGAGATCGCGCCATTGCACTCCAGCCTGGGTAACAAGAGCGAAACTCTGTCTCAAAAAAAAAAAAAAAAAAAGCTTTAATTTCTGGAGAAAGAGGGAAACTAAGATAAAAGTCCCTGCCTCTGGATGCCTATATTTTGGTGGGGAGACATACAATAAACAAACAAATGGCTGGGTGTGGTGGCTCACACCTGTAATCCCAGCACTTTGGGAGGCTGAGGCGGGTGGATCACCTGGGATCAGGAGTTCGAGACCAGCCTGCCCAACATGGTGAAATCCCGTGTCTACTAAAAATACAAAAATTAGTCGGGTGTGGTGGTGGGTGTCTGTAATCCCAGCTATTTGGGAGGCTGAAGCAGGAGAATCACTTGAACCCGGGAGGTGGAGTTTGCAGTGAGCCAATCTGCACTCCAGACAGTGGGAGACTTTGTTTCGAACAAATAAATAAGGAACGCAATTCCGGAAGGTGACTGGGCGCTGAGTAAAATGAGCAGGTTCAGGATCAGCCTGGAGACTCTGGAGCAGAAGGATATCCTTTAGACGGGTAGTCAGGACAGGATATTTTAGGGAGGGGCCATCCACGCAGAGCCTTGCATTGAGAGAACAAACCAGTGTGCCAGGTCTGGGCGAGGAACTGCCCCAGTGAGTGGTGAAGGTCTTGAGCTCAAACCAAGCTTGCTCTTCCCAAAGAGCTGCAGGGTCTGGGTGGCGGGCCCAGTGGTAGAGGTAGGCAGGCTGGCACAGGCAGGGCTTTGGAGCCTTTGTGAGCCGCAGGGGGCCAGAGGAGGCTTGTGAGCAGGGAGGGGGCATGGTGGGTTCTAAGGGAGTGGGCTGAAGGAGGGCAGGGACTCAGGGTGACCAGCTAGAGGCCACTGCAGCCATCAAGGGCTGAGTAGGTGGAGGCTTGGGCTGGGGTGGGGAGGAGGAGCAGACAGGCCTCCCTGATAGGTTGGTGGGTGGAGGAACAAACTTTGGGGACCTGTGGGTGACCGCCAGTCCCCTAACACATCTGATTCAGCGGAGGCTGGCCTGGCAGCCATCACAAGGCAGGTGTGGCATGGGGGTGCATGCCCTGCTTGGGGACAAAAGAGATATCCCCTGCCCTGCCTTGGCAGGTGTCAGACAAGTTTGCCTTTGGCCTCTTTGACCTGGACTGGGAAGTGTTCACCCAGCACATTGAAGGCGCCATCAACCGGGTCCCCGTGCTGGAGAAGACAGGGATCAAGTCCACGGTCTGCGGCCCCGGTGAGTGGGAAGCCTGGGAGCCGGGTTGGGCGTCTGTGGGTCCTTTGGACTGACGGCTTTTGGTCGTGATGCCCCATGAGGCCAGCCTGTGTTGGGCAGGGGACCCAGGGCTGTCCCCGGGCTCTCTCGCTGCCTGGTTCCAGCAGCCCTGGGTGCCAGGTGTGGCATTTACTCCTCTCCATGGGCGAGAGGCCTGGGCTCAGTGAGAGCAGTCACCTGCCCCCTGTACGCGGCCAGGGCCTCCTCCTGCCTCAAGTGTGGCTCATCTTGGATTTTCTACCTGGGATTCTTCATCCCTAGACTCAACTTGTCCTGGGAACTCTGTGTTTTTGTCTGTAAAATGGGAAAACTGGGCTGCATCCCAGCGTCCTGAGAGGCTGAGCAAGGAATGGAAGCGCTGAGACCTTCCCTGATACAAGGCCCACACAGCTGTGAGCCCCGTTCTCCAGCGCCCACCCCCACTGCTCCCAGAGAGCACTGCCCTGGCCAGGATCCCACACTGCTGTTCTTGGCCTTGGCGGCCTGCTCCCAGAGGCCAACGCAGCAGGGGAAGACTCTTGTGCCAAGATTCCCCTAACTCTGGCCCTCCTCGCTGGCCCCAGGAGAGCTGAGCTGGAGGAGGCAGGAGCAGAAAGGTGGGCTCAGCTCCCAGACACCCCACGTGGGCCACAGTGCAGTCCTGCCCCGCCCTGCTGGCCTGGGGAGCTCGGAAGGTTCTGCCCCAGGGTGCAGGTGTGGGGCTGAGGCAGCCGGCCTGGGCCCTGGCAAAGGGGCACTCTGGGAAGCAGGAGGGGCTGGAGCTGACCTTGGCACTGGGCATTTACAGCCGAGGGACTCTGAGCCAGACGTCCCCGAGTTGAGTGTGGGGCAGCCCAGGAGCTACCAGTGAGCCTGGAGTCCCAGCGTTCCTTCATGAGGGCATCCATTCCACGTTCAGTGGTACCTCGTCTGTGCCAGAGGCAGGCATGCTCTGGCTAGCACCCTCCTTCTGGCAGGGGAGACCCAGGGCGAGTCACTGACCAGAGCCTGTGGGTGGGTGCTCTGCAGGAGGCGTGGGGTAGCTGGGTGGCCATGGCCTGGGGACATAGGCAGGCGGCCGGGAAGAGGGCCAGCCCAGCCGGGCTCTGGAGGTACTGGGCCCACCTCGGATAAGTGATCTGGGCAGGGGAGCACTGGATGGACACAGAGCAGGGAGGAGGCGCCTCCACGTCGGGTTCCAGCAGACTCACACCAGTGTTCCCCGCGGCTTCCTGGTAGGGGAGCTCTGGCCGCACTTCAGGGCTAGGAGAGAGGTTTAGAAAGACACAGCGTTGCCCCCAGGGAAACCGTGTCAGAAGCTTTACTGAAGGCACTGGTGCCCTGCGGAGTAGGTGCATCTGTGAGGTGGTGACGGACGGAGCACCGACTTGGCAGGGTGCCCCAGGGATAAGACGCCACAGCGGGTGCAGGGCACTGTCCAGGCCCCAGCAGCTGCAGAGAGCATCAGAGTAGAGGTGAGCGGCACCAGGTGGGGACCCTGGGGAATTCCATGGGCCAGGCAGGGAGCAGACGAAGGCCCTGGAGACAAGAGAGGCCTGCCGGGGAGTTCAGCCCCCTCTGTCCTGGCATCTGCTTGGCATCTGCTCCGCCGCCGGCAGGGGCTACATGAATAGATTTGCCTCCTACGGGAGGCTTTGGTGGGAGATACAGCCCCAGGGGGAAGCAGATGGAGCCCCAGAGACCAGGGCAGCGTGCAGGGTGGGGGTACATGGCTGGGGGGCTGTGACTCACCGCCCCTACACCCGAGACCCCCCCCAGCTTGCGTGGGCCTGGCAGCCAGAAACACAGGCCTGGAAGAATCCCAGGGCACAGATAACCCCAGGCGTCTCTCTGTCTCTCTCTCTCTCTTCCCCTCTTGTTTTAATCTTGGGAGGCTCGTAGGAATCAGCATTTCTCCTTGGCAGGCACGGCCAATGGCCTTTGGCCTCCAGAAAAAGGCAGGGATGTCCCAGGCCCCGTGACTTAGGAGTGCCTCAGAGGGCAGAGGTCTCATTCCAGGACGGTGGAGCTCACCAAGGTCAGGGTGGGAGCCGCAGGCCTGGCCCCTGGCCATGCTGCCTGGAGCTCCCATGCGTCCTCGGGTTGCTCAACCCGCCTGAGTCATTTGTGAAACATCCAGGAGACCCTGTTCCTGCAGCTGCCCCCCGCCCAGCTCTCATTAGCACTCCCGGCAGATTCCGTGCGAGGTTCTTCAGCGCATCTTTCCCGCCCACCCTGGGCCTTTCCCGCCCATCCAGTTCCAGCCCTCCCAAAGAGCTCCCTGGGCCACCCCCAAACCCAGCTCAGGTTACCTCTCCCACCCCTCCTTTTTTTTTTTTTTTAAAGAGACAGGGGCTCTCTGTGTAACCCAGGCTGGAGCTCGGTGGTGTGATCTTGGCTCCTGCAGCCTAGACCTCCTGGGTCAAGCCATCCTCCCTCCTCCGCCTCCCGAGTAGCTGGGACCACAGGCTCACACCACCATATCCAGCTACTTTTTGATTTTTTGTAGAGATGCCGTCTCACTATGTTGCTCAGGCTGGTCATGAACTCCTGGCTTCAGAGATCTGTCTGCCTGGGCCTCCCAAAGCACTGGGATGGCAGGTGTGAGCTGCTGCACCCAGGCCCAGGCTCACTCCTTCTGCCCCACCATCGCCTTCTCTGGAGCCTTCCTCGTCTCTCACCCAGAGGGCTGCTCTGGCCGCTGCCCTCTGCCCTGACAGCCCAGGCCCTCCACGCAGGGCCCTGCCCCTCTAGCCTGCCTCTTCCCCACTGTCCTGCAGTGGCCCTGCCACCTCCTGTCCCTCCGAGGAGCCCCACCTCTTCCAGCCAGGCTCTCAGCCCACACTCCCCGAGCCTTGCTGCCTCCTCAGCTCCGAGGGTGGGGCCCTGATGGCCCTCCTGGGAGCAGCCGGCGCTTGCTCCTGGTCTGCATGCAGAGGGTGACCCCCCCAGACCTGGAGCCACCCCGTTTCTTCATTCACAAACTCGGTGCCCTGGAGTCCCTGAGAGCCGGTCTAGAATCTAACACAGGGCGGTGCTGGGGCACCAGCAGCAGCAGCTGGCACCTCAGTGACACGTGGCCCTCAGCTCATCATATTTTCTTTACCAGACCATCGTTTTTGCTTGTTTAACTATTTGCTCCCTCCCTCCGTCAGCTCCTCAAGGGGTGGGACATGTCCTGCTCAGCGTGGCCTCCCAGGGCCAAGCACAGGACAGGCTGGTGATGAACGCGGGTAGGCTGGTGAGCGCACAGCCCTGGGAAGGAAGTCCTGCTATCCCAGTTTTATAGACGAGGACACTAAGCCTTGCTCAGAGAGGCAAAGTGACTCGCCCAATGTCACACAGCTTGGAAGGGGTGAAACAGGGTTTGAATCCGGGTCTGTGGCTGCAGAGAGCCAGATTCCCCTCCCACTGGGTCCTGGCCTCTGTCCGAGGCTCACCGGTGGCCTCCAGAGACTAATCTCCTGATTAGTCTCCTCCCCCACAGAACTTGGGATTCTTGGTTGGCTCAACAGACCTTGACCAAGCACCTGCCCTCGCGGGGCTCTGCCCCGGTGCGAGGCCAGGGGCCATCGAGTGAGAAAAACAGTCCCTGCCCTCTCCAGGTCCAGGGGGCAGGAGTGACAGGTCTCTGGCAGGGACACAGCAGGATGCTGGCACAGCGGGGAACTGGAGCTTGCTCTCCAGGGTCAGAGAAGGGCTCCTCGTCAGCAGGACAGTGGCCACAAGACAGACAGACCCCACCAGGCAGAACCTGGGCAGGTCGCTGTCAGCTGGTTCTGGTAGCACGCGCGAGAGGCTTGAAGGGCAAGGGCAGGAGGCAGCAGGGACGCTCCCTCGAGGACGTGGCGCTGAGCAGGGCCTGGAGGAGGAAGAGAGCCTGGGTGGAGGGTGCCTGCAGCGCCCTGCCTGCTCGGTGCTCGCCTAGAAGAGCCCACCCATGAGTGCGTGCACTGCAGGGGATTCAGGCTTCCCTCTCCCTTTCAGAATCCTTCACACCTGACCACAAGCCTCTGATGGGGGAGGCACCTGAGCTTCGAGGGTTCTTCCTGGGCTGTGGCTTCAATAGCGCAGGTGAGTTTGGGCAGCAGCCCACCTGGCCCCTGTGAGCGAAGTCCTTCCATTCCCAGAGCTCTCGGGGAGGCGGGCCCAGGCGCACCGTGGCCCTTGACAGCGGCAGGGACAGGAGAGGCTGGGGAGTCCAGCAGAGAGGGGTGCAGTCCAGCCGGGAGGCATGCAGCACCCCAGGTGTCAGAGCCGGCTTGGGTGTCTATGCTGTCCGCGAAGATGGGGGCACAGGATTGGACATGGGTAGAGGACCCGGGGGCAGACCACAGCCCTGCACTTTTCTTCCTGCCAGGAATGATGCTGGGTGGTGGCTGTGGGCAGGAGCTGGCCCACTGGATCGTCCACGGGCGCCCGGAGAAGGACATGCATAGCTATGACATCAGGCAAGCTCCCACTGGGACCTACAGGGAGGGCCCGCCGCTCAGGAGAGGTGGGGCAGGGTAAACATCGAGGGTTACTTAAAAAGGAGCCTTCCCTGAAATCCAGGTGGCTTCCTGGAAGAGGCAGCAGTGAGGGAGGAAGGGAGGAAGGCCACCAGCAGAAGGTGGGCAGTGCTGAGGGGCGGCCGGGGGACAGGTCCACGGCCCTTTACAGCTTCCAGGATCTCTTGTCCCAGGGTCCTGCCTGAGCTCCTGGACAGCTCGGAAGTCATCAGTGGGACTGCATCATCCCACCTCACAGATGGGAGACTGAGGCCTGGGGGCAGGAGGGGGCTGGCTGAACTGGGATAATTGTGCTGAGTGCGTGGGCTGCAGCTTGCAGCCAGGCAGCCCAGGCTGTCCCGTTCTGTCGTACACTGACAAAGTGGCCAAGAACGAGACCCACTTCCTGATCTATAATGCAGGGTGATGGGGAGGTGCTGCCATGTTTTGGGAGCAGAGAGTGTATCTGTGCTGGTGAGGTGCCTGGCGTGGGGTCTGCACATGGAAACGCTAAGTCATCCCCAGCCGAGGCACGGACCGGGGTGCTGATGGCCAGAGCCGGTGACGGCAGCCTGTCCCGATGGCCTCTGCCAGTCGGGGCCATCTCTTGCGGAGCACAGGGGTGCAGGCGCTCCCCGGCAAGGAGGAAGGCTCCTCCTGTGTCTTGTCCCCACAGCGGTGGCCGCTCTGAGCCGCACAGCAGGGCCTGTGGTCCAGGCTGCACCCTGTGCTTTGCGGGGTGGCTGTTGAGGCAGGGCCGCTTGGAGGGAGGCCGGCCCCCGGGCCTGTCCAGCCTGCTCTGCTCCCAGCTGCTGGTGGTGGACGGCCACCCTGGGGAGGCCCCAGCTGCTCCTTCAGGCGGCAGGCAGGATGGCCTCCCAAGGGAGAGGGCTCAATCAGCTCAGGGTGCCCCTCGCCTGCTGACCTTGTCCTTTCCTGGCCTGATGAGGACATTACGCCCACTGTGGGGGAGATGTCTGACCTCATGGAGACAGACAATGACAGTGAGGTCCCCCAGCTGCCACCCCTGCATGGCGCGTGGCACACTGAGGCCCCCTCTGGCTGACTCGGAGCCCATCTGGGCCTGCACCCCTGCACTCTCCCAAGAGCGGAATATTCCAGAATAGATAAAGCTCCAAAGGAATAAGGAAGGGCCAGGTCAGGCCTTCCTGCTACAAACAGTGAAATGGAGGTGACTTGCCTGAAGGCCCCCGACTTTTGAACCAGAGCCAGTTAGGGACCCAGCTCCTGCCTCAGGCAGGATAGTCCTTGTGCCCTGGCCTCTCCTGGGGATGCCACCTCTGGAACCTGACCAGCCAGGATCCCACCCAGTGGCGCTGTGTGGCATCTCTGTGCCTCTGTGTCCTTAGCTGCAAAATGGGGCTGCCCAGCCTGCCCAGCTCCTGACTGGGGCCTAGTCCCATACTCAGCAGGCAGGATGTTTGCTGATGGGCTGGCAGAGGCCCTGAGGCGGCCCCTGGCAAGCTGGGGACAGGCCTGGGCCTCCCCGGGTCAGCCGTCCTCCTCCCATCACTGTGACTCTGGCGGGAGCATGCAGTGGGCGGCTCTGGGGCTGGAAGCCAAGGGCACAGGTGGGGAGCCCCTGAGAGCTGGGGTACGGCAGGAGGAGCACCCACCCTGTTGGCCCCAGACCCCTGCCAAGCCACCTGAGTGGTGGTACCCAAGACACACCTCAGCCCAGCTGTCACTGACGTGGGGCTCCCGAATCCCTTCAGTGTGCCAGTGTGGACGCCACCGCCCATAGGACCAGCCACCGGCCCCCAGGGGTTTAGCACTAATGCAATGCTCTGCCGCCTGTGCCTGGGGACAGAGGCAAGACACAGACTCTGCAGGAGAGAGACAGAGCCAGGAGAGGAGGGAGGTGCCTGGGAGAGTCATTGAAAGACCCAGAAAAGAAAGTGAACAGAGAGCACCAGCCCCAGAACGGAGCTTTCCCCACCCAGAGACTCCTAGTTGCTTCCTGCAGGCCAGAGAACACGCCTGTGACGTCCTTCATCTTACACATGGGAGACGCACGTGGTGAGGCAGCCAGAGCCCTCCCTGGGTCTGGGGCGCATCTAGACTCCAGGCTTTGAATGAGGGTCCCAGGGCTGGCTGGGCACCAGGCAGCTTCTAGGCCGTGGCAGCTGCTCTGTAAGTGACTCCCTTGTGAAATCAGAGGAGAGGCAGTCACCCCAGCCCCACATCTGTTAGCTGCATGGCCCATGGTCAGTCCCTCCTGTTCTCTGAGCCTCAGTTTCCCCATCTGGAAAATGGGAACAATGTCCCACCCTCTCGGAGTGCACTTGAGGCTCATTTGTGTGGACAATTGGCCCAGTACCCAACAAAGCAGAGCCAGAGCCGGAGCCAGAGTGCAGCCTGGACTGTTTTTTCAGGGAAACTCCTTAGGGTCTGGGTGAGCCAGGGAAGAGTTGCTTTTCATTTTTTTCCTCTTTTTTTTTTTTTTGAGATGGAGTTTCGCTCTTGTTGCCCAGGCTGGAGTGCAGTGACGTGATAATTGGCTCACTGCAACCTCTGTCTCCCGGGTTCAAGTGATTCTTCTGTCTCGGCCTCTTGGGTAGCTGAGATCACAGGCGCCTGCCACCATGCCCGGCTAATTTTTGTATTTTTAGTAGAGACAGGGTTTCATCATAGTGGTCAGGCTGGTCTCGAACTCCTGACCTCAGGTGATCTGCCTACCTCAGCCTCCCAAGGTACTGGGATTATAGGCATGAGCCACTGCGCCTGGCCTGAGTTGCTCTTTATTTAAGTGAAGAGCGTAGCCTGAGCCAGCCTGGTCCCTCTGCCCACTGGCTCACAGGCAGAATCGGCAGCTGGGCTTCTGCAGGTCACTCGCCGCTCTTGCCCGCCCGACATGCACCTGACTGCTGCCCCCAGGAATCCGCCCATACCCTCACAGGCTCCATCACTCCCTCCTTCAGCCCCTGGTAAGCGTAGCGCAGCGCAGGTGTGGGCCGGCTCTGCGTGGCCTCCTTTGTGACCGCAAACACGTGAGATCCTTCTGAGCCTTGGTTTCCTCTCATGTGAAAGAGTTAAACTTGGGTCCCATGCAGAAGGCAGCTCTGGGGACAGACAAGGAGGGATTTCCTCCCGCAGCAGCACTCCGCCATGGGCCTGCCCCAGAGCCGGTGCCGTGAACGACAGCGGTTATTAATGACAATATCGTGAATAAAATTCCTCACGTCTGTCCCTCCGCTCCCCGCCCATCCAGATCAGAAATTCCTGCTTGCTAGAATTCCGTGCAGAATAAGAGTCAGTTAGCCCTGACCCGTGTCACTAAGGATGTGGCTGCTGAGGCAGGTCGTGGGTGCTGAGCAAGGTTCCAGCAGGTGGGGCGTGAGGGGGAGGCGGGGCGCTGGGCGAGCTGGGGGCTGAGAGGGAGGAGTGTGTGTGGGAGGTGGCCGCAGGGCCCGCGCGCCGCTGGGCCCAGGTCTAACTCTGGCCAGCAGCTCTGCGCTGTCTGACTGGGGAGCCGTGGCTGGTCTGGGGAGACCAGGGAACAAGCTGTGGGGCATTGGCCACGCTGCCCACCCAGAGGTAGCAGAGGCCTAGGCCACAGGTGCAGCACAGAGCTTCGTGGTTCCATGAGAAAGAGTGTGGGGCCCGCTGGGCTGGCTGGACACCACCAGGGGCTGTAGTGGCTGCATACTGTGTCCCCAGCCTTGAAGGAACAAACTCAAAACTCTCGCAGCCACGTCGTCTCTGGTCCTGAGGGCTGGAGTCTGCAGCTGCTCCCTAGACATAGCTGGGATTTCCCCGGAGACTGTACCTCTCGGGTCCTGGTCCAACCTGTGGACGCAGCCCAGCTTTACAATCACAGACTTGGTGGGTGGGGGTGCTGACAGGACCAGGCGGCCACCCTTGCCCCCACTGCCCTGCTGGTGGATGGAAAGGGGGCTCCCTTGCCGAGAAGGACTGGCGTTCCCATGCATTGCAAGGCTAAACTTTAAACACCCTTCCCATAGACCCTCCCCAGAGCATTCTGGGGATCCGAGCCCACCTGTCCCCAGGGCTGCCCGCTCCCCAGGCATGCAGGGGGTGCCAGGACTCCCAAGCACTGGAACCTGGGCAGCAGACAGCAATGCAGAGAGCGAGGCCAGAGCCCCATGCCGTGTGCCCCGTGGTGGGTGAGAGCCTCGGCTGGGCCCTCTGTTGGCAGTGCTGACTGCCCCAGGGCTGCCGGGTGGTAGGGTGGCTCCTGGGGAGAAAGCTGAGCTCATCTAGTTGCAGGGTGAATGGAGAGTCAGGGGCCCACTCAATGCTGAGCCACAAAGCGGCCTCTGGTGGAGGGGACCGGGGTCCAGGCTTGCCCAGGGCAGCCCTTCCCTGATGGGCCGTCCCCAAAGCATAGACTTGTCATCCCCTTTTCCCCCCACATCTGTGGCAGGCGCTTCCATCACTCGCTCACGGACCACCCCCGCTGGATACGAGAGCGCAGCCATGAGTCCTACGCCAAGAACTACTCCGTGGTCTTCCCCCATGATGAGCCGCTGGCCGGGCGCAACATCAGGAGAGACCCGCTGCACGAGGTGATGCCCCTGCAGCTGCTGTAACCTCGCCCGGGGCAGGCGGCAAGGCTCTGGGAAGTCCGCAGGGCACGGGACAGGCGGGGGTGGGGGGAACGGAAATGCAAGGCATACCCCAGCCACAGGTCAGGCAAGGTGGCGAGGCATCTGTCGTTAGGTAGTAACCCGGCACCAAGTGTTGGACTCAGGGCTCAGGGCCGGGACGTTAGAGAATAAAGTGGGAATGGCTCCCTCTCCCAGGGGAGCTTCCGTGCTAGTGGAGGGGCAGGAACACGCACCCAGGAATCGCCCTCCACCCCTGACAACCTTTGCTGCAGCGCCAACAGGGCAGGGGTGCTGGGGACGGGGGGGCTTGGTGGGTGTGTGCAGGCAGCCACGTGTGGGGGAGCAGCCAGATCACGACGTGCCCAGGAGAGCGGCTGCAGCTCATAGAGCCTGCTGCAGAGGCTCCTGTGCCCTGGCGAGCTTCTCCTCACCCCTTCAGTGAAACCCAGCATCAGGTGCCCTTTTTCAGGTCTGCCTCTGTGCCCTCCCCTGCATCCCCAAAGACCCAGGAGCTCCTTCCCTGCATTCCCAGCCCCTGTCTCCGTTCCTTCCCCCTCTTCCTGGCCATCTCATGCTGGACACTTCGCTTGCTGGGAACAGGGGCTATGTCCTAGGCACTGTGGCTCCTGAGCACTGAGGTGCTTGAGGGTGTTTGTTGAGCAGATGGCTGGGCAGGGAGGCAAGAAGGCGGGCTCAGGGAGCAGGTGGCATTGGAACTGGAGAAGGGACCCCCTCACCTGAGACTCCAGTGCCCCAAGAGAGACCCGATATTAGCCGCACCTCCCGAGGGGAGACTCAGAGACAGAGTGGTCAGAGGGCTGGCTCCCAGGCTGCCCTGGGCCGCTGGCCGGGCTTGGTGGGCCAGCTATGATCTCAGGCCACACATGGCCCTGAGGGCCCCCCAGCATCCCCCCCGGGCCTGTAGTCACCCCCTTGCCAGTCCTGACAGCTCAGAAGCCTCCCTGGGTGAACACGGGGTTTGCCCTCCTGGCAGTCGGCTCAGGCGTGTTCCTCAGAACTGAGCAGCTCTGCCGGAGAGATTTGGCAAGGTCTGAAGCGCGCCGCTGCCCCGCAGGGAAACCTGGTTCGCCCACGTCTGCTGCGACTCCCTCCCGCCCAGCAGCCTTCTTGCCGCACTTGACAGCCGCTTCCCTTGGTTTTTTCTTTCCTTTGTGAAGAGGGGAGGCTGCCCTCTTTTAATGGGCCGCTGAGATGGACACTCTCCCTCCTTGGAAATGTGGCCCGTGGCATGTCCCTGTTGTTCACGGAGGGGTGGGTGGGTTTTGTGCCCTCGATTGCCGCCCCTCGGAATCCCAGACGTGCAGGGAGGACAGGCCGTGTCATTGATGAATGCTGCGGCCTTGGGGTGCCTCATCCTTCTCGGGCTCTTGGGGGTGGAGGGGAGGGCAGGTGTGGCTGGGACAGGCCCGCGGCTGCCCACCCAGAACCAGGTACAGCCCCCGAGGCCCTCTCAGTCCTGGGCTTGGGGCCTCCTTCCCATCGGGTGGGGTGGCCCCTGGTTAGGCCCTTACAAACCTGAGAGTGATGATGCTTTTTTTCTTTTTCCCAAACCACATTTATTTTTACAGAAAGCTCCCACTCTGTTTCTCTGGTGTGTGCATTACATTCGTTGTTGTGATTAAGTAGGCAGATCTTAAAATGAGCCATTTCAACCACTTTCAACTGCACAGTTCAGCGGCATGAAGTGCATTTGCAGCGCTGCGCAGCCGTTCCCGACACCCAGTTCCAGAACGTTCTCACCACCCCACGGGGAAACACTGCCCCAGCCAAGGCCCTTCCTCATCCCGCCCCACTAGCCCTGGCAACCGCAAAGCTGCTATCCGTCTCTACGGATTTGCCTGTTCAGGTCACTTCAAACACAGGGAATCACCCAACAGTGACGTTTTGTGTCTGGCTTCATTCCTGTAGCATGTTTTCAAGTTCATGCATGTCATAAAATGTGTCCAAATTTCATTCCTTTTAATGACTGAATAATAGTCCACAGTGTAGGCAGACGACACATTTCTTTTTTTTTTTCTTTTTTTTTTGACGACACGTTTCTTGATCCGCTCATCAGCTGAGGGCTGTGGGTTCTCTCCCCCGTTGGGTGGTTGCGGACGGAGCACTAAGAACACGTGTGAACAGAATTTGTTTGCAACCTGCTCTCAGTTCTCCTGGGGATACTCGGGGGTGGAATTGCTGGGTCGTATGGTGCTTCTGTCTGCTAGGGCAGCCACAGCAAAAGGCCACAGGTGGGGAGGCTTACACAGACCTTTTTTTCCTCACACTTCTGGAGAGTGAGAGGTCCAAGATCAAGGTGTCAGCTGATGGGTTCCTGGAGAGGGTTCTCCTGGCTCGTAGGTGGCCACCTTCTCACTGACATCCTGCGTCGGGGAGAGGGCTCGGCATCACCTCCCTCCTATAAGGGCCTCAGCCCTATGGGATTAGGACCCACCTGATGACCTCACTTAACCCTAACCTGAAGATCCCATCTCCAAATGCAGTCACGTTCAGGTTAGGGCTTTAACTTATGAATTTAGGGGTGATGCGATTCAGTCCATAGCAGGTGGTAATTCTACAGATGGGGGTTCTCAGGGCGAGGGCAGATGGGGCAGGTGATAATTCTACAGATGGGGGTTCTCAGGGCAAGGGCAGATCAGGGCAGGTGGTAATTCTACAGATGGGGCTTCTCAGGGTGAGGGCAGATGGGGCAGGTGGTAATTCTACAGATGAGGGTTCTCAGGGCGAGGGCAGACCAGGGCAGGTGGTAATTCTACAGATGGGGGTTCTCAAGGCGAGGGCAGGTGGGGCAGGTGGTAATTCTACAGATGGGGGTTCTCAGGGCGAGGGCAGATGGGGCAGTGGTAATTCTACAGATGGGGGTTCTCAGGGCAAGGGCAGATGGGGCAGGTGGTAATTCTACAGATGGGGGTTCTCAGGGCGAGGGCAGATGGGGCAGTGGTAATTCTATAGATGAAGATTCTTGGGAGGGCAGATGGGAAGGTGTTAATTCTATAGATAGGGTTCTCAGGGCGAGGCAGATCAGGATGGTGGTAACTCTATAGATGGGGTTTTTCCGATGAGGGAAGATTGGGGCAGTTGGCAGATGTTAATTCTATCGATGGGGGTCCTCAGGGCGAGAGCAGATCGGGGCAGATGGTAAATCCATAGACGGGCTCTCAGGGCAAAGGCAGATCCGGGCAGCTGGTAACTCTATAGATGGGGGTTTCAGGGTAAGGCAGTGGCGGTAGCTGCAAACACTGGGCTTGGGGCCTGGTTCCAAGGGTTGGAGCCTCCTAGCTCTCTGTGCCCTTGGGTGAAAGTGGTGGACGTGGCACTCTGCCCTGCGCAGGGTGATCGGGCTGCTTGTGACGGGTGATCATTCCCCACTCCTGCGCAGGAACTCCTTGGGCAAGGCTGTGTGTTCCAGGAGCGGCACGGCTGGGAGCGACCAGGATGGTTTCACCCCCAAGGCCCAGCTCCGGTGAGTAGCGCCTGCTGGGCTGTGCTGCTGGGAGGCCCTGCCCCGTCAGCCCCAGCCCCTCCATGTGCCCTGCCTCCCAAGTGGCTCCCCTGTTGTGATCAGGCCCGGGAACCAGGTTAGTTCTTTTGCACATGTGAAGCCAAGCCCACCGACCTGCCCCCAAGGCTTGGCACTTCCTTTATGAGGTTCACGCAGGCCCCACTCCCCGTCCGTCTCGGCCAGGACTTCCATGGCCCAAGTGGGAAGGGCTGTGGGCAGAGCAGGAGGGGTGTCCCGTGGTGGGGAGACCGAAAGAAGACTCCCCCGGGCTGCAGGAGGAATGGAGCATCTTCTAATTCTGTGCGTTTATTTCTGGCCACTCGGACTGTTGGTTTCTGTCCGTAGGAGGGTAGGAGTGGGAGGGTCCGTGCACCCAGGGTGCTCGGTTTCCTCGTGGAGGTTTCACAGTGTCCTGGACTCTGGGCACCCTCTGGGGCTTCCCGGGGACCTGGGTTCTCAGACAGAGGAGCAGAGGCGGTCCTGCTGTGAAACCTGGGACCCAGGCCCTTAGGAGCAGGTGACTCAAGGCTTTAAGGTCAGCCGAGGGGTAGCATTTGATCCAGATTTACAGAAATCAAAATCCCTTTCTCGGGGCTGCTTCTCACCAACTCTCTGCGTTCTACCCACCTTCCCTCCTCATGGCAACCCACAGCCCAGGACAGGCTCCGGAGCTCCAGGGCATCGAGGGTAGAGACGGGGGCCGGAGCTGGCTAATGGGCCTCTGCTGTGGGGTCAGCATCCTCCGAGCCTCGCCGGCCATCGTCCCTTCTCCTGCAGGGCCCTAGGGACATGCAGTCCTCATGAACCCTGCAGGGAGGAGGCGTCCTGTAGACCCTGCCCTGAAGCACCGCCCACTGTGTTCCAGTCACATCTGGCTCTGGAAGCCCCTCTCCCCTGCCCCTAGGCAAGGAGGCAAGAGCGAGAGTCAGGAACACACCCCCGGTCCCAAGATGGGCAGATTTCGCACCCCACCCGGGAGCCCACCTGGGAGTCCAGGACACCTTGGCAGGGCTGCAGCAGGTGCGATGTCCCTGCTGGTGAGGAGGGGACTCCAAGCGGAGATGCCAGCGAAGCCTGACTCCGTTATAACCTCACACTTGGCTCCCACTGTGTGTGAAGAGGAGGTGAGGCTTGGTGGGTGGGGCTGGCGGCTCTGGGAGGTAAGAATTGCCCGCACCTTCGTTCACAGCTGTGCCGTGCCAGCAGTTAGGAGGGCAGGTGGGGGATTGTCCGCAGGAGCAGAGGCCAGGAAGCGGCATGGGACTGTGTGGGGGGTGTCTGGGTGGGGGCAGATCCCAGGGAGGCCAAGGCGATGGCAGAGAAGCTAGACTCTGGATCCCACACGCCTGCCTGGCTCTGTGCCATGCCCCACGCCACTGTCCCGCCCGGGACTGGTCTGTGCCCTTGGGCGAGATGAAACTTCTCTGTGCCTCAGTTTCCTCATCTGTACAAAGGGCACCCCTGTTAGGAGTGTAAGGCACTTCCCACAGGGCCTGGCCCAGAGCAGGAACAGGGCCTGGGGTTGCCTGGGCACCGGGAGCAGCCTGGCTGAGGTCCCTGCTTCGCCCTGCTGTTCCCCACCTTGGGTGCATCTGGCTACTCCTCCAGCCTCCCGAGCCCTGGCTGGGCTCTCAGACCCACCAGGTGATGCTGCTGCCTGCGCTGTGCCGATGCTTGCCTGGACCTCTCGGGAGCCCCTGCCCGTGTGCACAACACACTCACACTCACGGCTAGGGCTTCCCGAGGGCAGAGCCAGGCCTGACTCCGGCATCACAGCCTCAGCGGGACCCTGCTCTGGGGAGGGAGGCGGGGAGGGACAAGGGGGGGAGACTGAGGACCACGTCTTTTCTTCCCAGGTCCTTGAGTACGACTACTACGGGGCTTACGGGAGCCGCGCGCACGAGGACTACACCTACCGCCGGCTGCTGGGGGCCGAGTACACCTTCGACTTCCCGCCGCACCATGACTCGGTGCGTAGCTGCTCCCCACTGCAGTGGGGGGGGGGGTCCCTCTCCCAGTCCCTCAGATGAGCCTCCCATTGGGTCGGCCCTCGGCGGGCCCTGCAGGGGCTCCCCTCCCCCAGGAGTCTCTTCGGGCTCTGCATTCATGCTCCTTTTTCTGCGGACTCCATTTTGAGGAGGCATCATGCATCTTCCTCTCCCCCCTCCTCCCTCTGTACCGAAATGGTACCAGCAGCCGGGCCTGAGCGGAAGGGGTGCTGCTGGGGACCGGGTGAGATGGGGGCTGAGGCGACGGGCTGGGGCCTGGCGGGGCTGCACCGCTCTCAGCCTCCCTCCCGCTGCTCTCCAGAGCTGCTCCGAGGCTGGCATGAGACATGCTGGGGGAACGGGCTCCTCCTTCTGAAAGCCATGGCAGAGCAGATCCAGGACAAGGTGGCCGGAGGCTCCCGGGCATCATATGTGCCCCTCCAAGGGATAAGCAGAGGGAACCAGGGCCGGGAGGGCCATGGCCTGGAGCCTGCCTGCTATTCCTCTTTCTCCAAAGTGGGCAGGTGAGGCTGGTCACACAGGACACCTGGCAGCCGGAGGACCTGGCTCCCACGTGCAGGGGGTGGAGGTGTGGAGTCTTGGGGGCCTCCTCCCCAGCAGAGGCCTGTCCACAGAGGGGCGTGCCCCAGGCAGCTGTCCTGGAGGGAGTGTGGCCAGCGTCTGCCCCGGCCTGCCCAGCCGTGTTGTAAAGCACTCACAGGTGGAGCACAGCCGTCGCCACCCCAGGGAGATGTGTAATATCTCACTGCGAATCTGACATAGCAGCAGAGCAGAGCCGAGGCCTGAGCCCGGGGTCTCAGAGCCCAGGGACAGCTTAGGGAGCATCCACGAGGGGTTCCTTCCCGGGGCTTCCGGGACAGTCTCAAGCCCGGCTTCAGTGGGGTCTGACTCTGAGGCCACCCAGGGCCCCTGGCCTCAAAGTGCCTGGCTTGGGTTCCTGCTCTGCTCTCACCGCCTTGAACCTCTTCATGGTCTTTGAATAAGGCCCCCCCTGGGTCCCGCACTGGATTCCGCAGCAGGTCCTGAAGGGAGGAAACCGTTTCTTTCCACCCTCTCCCCCAAAGCTTGCTCTAGTGGCAGAGCATCTGTTGGAGGCGTCGGAAGAGGGGCTCCTGCAGGAAGGAGGAGGCGTGTGTGCCATGCAGCGCCTGAGCAGCAGGGCCGGCGTGGTGCCTGAGTCCCTCGTGGCTGCCTCCCGGGGAGAGCTCAGGGCTCTGTCTGGCACCTCCGCACCCACAGCTTCTAAAGCCGGTGGGACTCTGGCCCTGGAGGATGTGGGAGCTCGGGGGAGATGCCAACTTGGCTTTGTGGCTTCATCCGGCCTCCGCAAACGCGCCTGAAGCCATCCTAAAGCACAAAACACGTGCTTGTTCCCGGCGCTGGCAGCTTCCCGGGCCCAGCTAGAGGAGCCCAGTGCGGGAGGCTGCTGAGGGTTTTGGTCGGCAGCCCCGGTGGGTGGCGTCAGCAAAGGGACAGCAGAAACCGACAAAGGGGTGGCCCGTCCTGCTGCCTGGCGGGGCTGGAGAAGCCGCGGAGGGCTCAGGAGGCGGACGGTCCCGGTGGTGTGCTGGTAACAGCCTAACAACCAGCTCTCCCGGGAGGTGGGGAGGAAGCTGGCTCTGCAGCATTGGCCAATTTCTCTGATGTAAATACTTTCCCCATGGCCGATTTCAATCCAGTCCGCCAATGGATGAGGCATCACTGAATGTGGAGCTGGGCAGGGATCTGCGTGACCAGCTCCCGGGGTCAGTGCACCCCTGCACAGCCTGGCTGGACCGTAGCTCTGCCACGGCCCGGCTGTGCCACCATCCCTGACCTCCCTGAGTACATGAGGGGGGTGATTTGAGTTCCCTCGTGGAAACTCATAGGGAGTTTGGGAGGAGATGAAACAGCTTCCCGACACACGGGAACTGTTGGGGAAGCGGTGGTTTCTGCTGCCGTGATTACTTTCTTCCTGTAATGATAATGAGGTGGGCACATCTGCTCAGCAGTGGGTGGCATGTGGGGACCTGAAGGAGGAGATCAACTCGAAAATACAGTAAAGAATGTAAGACCCTGAAAACCTTACCCAGGCATTTGTAAACTGTGGGGAAGGAAATAGGGAGTGATTTTTTTTTTAAACAGCTTTACTGAGATCTAATTCATATAATATATAAATATTCATTTAAAGGTTACAACTCAATGTTTTTTAGTGAGTTCACAGGGTTGTGCAAACATCACCATGATCTAGTTTTAGAACATTTTCTAAATTTCTAATTTCCCAGCAAGACACCCCATACCCATTAGCTGTCACCCCAGGCCCCAACCTGTCCCCAGCCCATGGCACCCCTAGTCTGCTTTCTCTCTCTGTAGATATATCTAGTTTGGACATTTCACATAAGTAGAATCATAAAATCAGGTGTCCTTTTGTGATTAACTTCTTGCACTCAGCGTGATATTCTCAAGGTGCACCCATGTGGTAGCGTGAGTCATGTGTCAACACTTCATTCTTTTTTTTTTTTTTTTTTTTTTTTTTGAGACAGAGTCTCACTCTGTCACCCAGGCCGGAGTACAGGGGCACCATCTTGGCTCACTAAGCCCTCTGCCTCCCGGATTCAAACGATTCTCCTGTCTCAGCCTCCCAAGTAGTTGGGATTACAGGCACATGCCAGCATGCCCAGCTAATTTTTATATTTTTAGTAGAGTTGGGGTTTTGCCATATTGGCTAAGCCAGTCTCGAACTCCTGACCTCAAGTGATCCACCCAGCTCAGCCTCCCAAAGTGCTGGGATTACGGGCGTGAGCCACTGCGCCTGGCCTCTTCATTTCTTTTTATCTCAATCGTATTCCATTGTAGAGACCCACCGTATTTTACTTATCCATTGATCAGTTGGTGGACATTGGAGGTGTTTTCACTTTTGAACTCTTAGGAACAGTGCTGCTGTGAACATCCATGTACCAGGTGCTGCATGAATGTATGTTTCATTCCTCGTGGGTGTGTAATTAGGCCTGGGTCAGTAGTAGCTCTGTTTCATATTTTGAGGGAATGCCAGCTGTCCTCCAAAGTAACCGTGCGGTGTGACATTGTCCACCACAGTGCTAGAGGGTTCCAGTGTCTCTACATCCTCACCAACGCTTCTTATTATCTGATTTTTTTTTTTTTTTTTTTTTTTTTTGTCGCCCAGGCCGGAGTGCAGTGGCGCAATCTGGGCTCACTGCAACCTTCGCCTCCAGCTTCAGGCAGTTCTCCTGCCTCAGCCTCCCAAGTAGCTGGGACTACAGGCATGCACCACCACGCCTAGCTAATTTTTGCATTTTTAGCAGAGATGGGGTTTCATCATGTTGGCCAGGATGGTCTCAATCTCCTGACCTCAGAATCCTCCCGCCTCGGCCTCCCAAAGTGCTGGGATTACAGGCGTGAGCCACCGCGCCCTGTCACTACCTGACTTTTTGATTCTAGCCTTCCAAGTGGGTGTGAAATGGCATCTCATCATGGTTTGGATTTGCATTTCTGTAACAACTGATGGTGTTGAGCATATTTTCATGTGCCTGTGTCCACTTGCTTGTATTCTGTGGGGAAACATCTGTTCAGACCCTTCGTCCCTTTTAAAATTGGGCTGTTTGTCTTTTTATTATTGAGTTGCAAAAGTTTTTAAATATAGTTTAGAATTCAGGTGTCCCCAAACTATGGCCCGCGGGCTGCATGCAGCTCCCTGAGGCCATTTATCCGGCCCCCCACCGCACTTCAGGAAGGAGCACCTCTTTCATTGGTGGTCAGTGAGAGGAGCACAGTATGTGGTGGCCCTCCAACGGTCTGAGGGACAGTGAACTGGCCCCCTGTGTAAAAAAGTTTGGGGACACCTGGTTTAGATACAAGTCCCTTATCAGATCCACAGTCTGCACACGAGTTTCTCTACCCTGTGGTTGTCATTTCACTTCCTTGATGGTATTGTTTGCAGCCCAGCTTTTCAAATTTTAATGCTGCCCAATTCATCTCTCTATTTTTCTTTTGTCACTTGTGTTTTTGCTATCATGTCTAAGAACCTAACACAAGGTAAAAAAAAAAAAAAAAAAAAAAAAAAAAACCAAAACATTTATGTTTCCTTCTAAGAGTTTTATAGTCTTTGCTTTTACACTTAGATCTAGGAGTCATGAAAATTAATTTTTGTGCATGGCATGAGGTTGGGTCCAGCCACATTCTTCTGCATGTGACTACCTGGTTGGCCCAGCACCATTTGTTGAAAAGATTGCTTTCCCCGTGGAATTGTCTTGGCACCCTTGTTGAAAATCAATTGACTGTACAGATGAGGGCTTATTTCTGGACTTTTCAGTTCTATTCGGTTGATCTATAGGTCTGTTCTTGTTTTCTACCTTACTGTCTTGATTTTGTAGCTTTGAATTTTAATAGCAAGTTTGGAATCAAGAAGCATGAATTCTGCAACTCTGTTTTCCCTTTTCAATATTGCTTTGAGTATTCTTGGCCCTTTGAATCGCCATACGAATTTTAGAATCAGCTAGTCAACTTCTGTGAAGAAACCAGCTGAGAATTTTGAACGGAACTGTGTTTTGTCTGTAGATCGATTTGGGGTATGTTGTCATTTCAACAATAGTAAGTCTTTTGTTTCATGAACATGGGATGTCTTTCCACATCTTTTGGTCTTCTTTCACTTCTTTCAAAAAAATATATGTTTTAGAATATAAGTTTTGGACTTTTTAATTAAATTTACTCCTCAGCATTTTATTGATGATACTCTAAATATGATTTTTAAAAATTTCCTTTTGAGATTGTTCATTGCTAAATAGGTTTTTTTTGTTTGTGTTTTCATACGTGACCTTGTATCCTGTAACCTTGTTGAACTATTTTATTAGTTCTAATAGGCTTTTTTTTTTTTTTTTTTTTTTTTTTTTTTTTTTTTTTTTTAGTGGATTCCTTAGGATTTCCTATATACATGATCCTGCTATTGGCAAATAGGGATGTTTTTACTTCTTCTTTTCTGATCCGGATGCCATTTATTTTTCTTTTCCTGCCTAATTGCCCTGGCTAGGGCCTCCAGTACAGTGTTGAATAGGGTGGCAAGAATGTACCCCTCCGTCTTGTTCCCGATCTTTCATCATGAAATATAATGTTTGCTATGTGATTTTCATAGGTGTCCTTCATCAAGTGGGGGAAGTTCCCTTCTATTCCTAGTTTGTTGTGTGTTTTTATCATGAACAGGTGGATCATGTCAAATACTTTCCTGTATCTATCGGAGGATCAGAGGGCTTTTGTCCTTTGTTCTCTTAAAACGTTGCATTACAGCAACTGATGTTTGAATGTTAAACTAACCTCACGTTTCTGGGATAAATCCCATTGCCCACGGTGTGTGATCTCTTTCTTATGTTGCTGAATTTGATTCGCTAGTGTTTTGTTGAGGGTTTTTTTGTATCTATATTTGTAAGAAATACTGGTCTGCAGTTTTCTTCTGTCTTTTTCTGCTTTTGGCATCAGGGTAATGCTGGCCTCCTAGAGTGAACTGGCAGGTATTTCCTATTCATATTTTTTCGAAGAGTCTGGGAAAAATTGATATTAGTTCTTCTTTGACTGTTTGGTAAAATTCATCAGGGAAGCCATCTGGATTTGAGACTGTGGACAATTTTTCGATTATGCATTCAATCTCTTTTTTTTGTTTTAGTTCCATTAAGGTTTGCCATGTCTTCGTTCTGTTTCAGCAATTTGTATGTTTCTAGGAATTTGTACATTTCACGTCTAGTCTATTGTCACACAGTTGTTCATCGAGTTTCCTCGCAATCCGTCTTACTTCTGTGGGGTAGGCATGATAGCCCCCCTTTCATTCCTCATTGTAGCACTTTGAATTCTCTCATTATTCTCTGTCTAGCTAAAAGTTTGTCAATTTTGTTGATCTTCTCAAAAAATCAAGTTTTCGTTTTGCTGGTTTTTTTCTATTTTCTTAATTCTTACCTATTTCTGTTCTAATATTTATTACTTCATTCCTTCTGCTTGCTTTGGGTTTCATGTGCTCTTTTTCTGGTTTCTCAAAGTGGAAGATCGGGCTATTGATTTGAGATCTTCTTTTATAATACAAGCACGTACAGGCATGAATTTCCCTGTGAGCACTGCTTTAGCTGCATCCCGTGAGTGGCTGTATGTGGTACTTTCATTTTCATTTAATTCGGTAGCTTTGAATTCCCTTCATGATTCTTTTCTTTGATCCAGTGGTTCTTTAGCCATGTGTGGTTTAATTTCCAGTTATTTGTGAATTTTCCAATTTTTCTTCTGCTATTGATCTCTAACTTAATTACGTCGTGGTCAAAGAACATGCTTTGTATGATCTCACCCTTTTTGAATGTATTGACCCCTGTACTGTGGCCTAGCACATCATCTATCCTGGGGAACATTCCCTGTGCTGAGAAGCATGTGTCACAGTGTGTACCTGAGCCGGAAAGGGCTTGGTCAGGGCTGGAAGGGAGGGAGGGGAGGCTCAGTACAGGTGTTGGAAAGAGCCCTTGTTCTCCACGTTCTGGAGGGGGAAGCACACCCCAAAGGCCCCTGTGGCATTCCCACCTCCTCCCTGGAACTTTTCAGATCAAGAAGGAGTGTCTGGCCTGCAGAGGCGCCGCTGCTGTGTTTGACATGTCCTACTTCGGGAAGTTCTACCTGGTGGGGCTGGATGCAAGGGAGGCTGCACACTGGCTCTTTACTGCAGACGTCAGCCGACCCCCAGGTATGGGGCCTGGGGTGGGGGGCATGTTCCTGTCACTCCATGGGCACAGCCTCAGGCACTGAGATGAGCTGGCACCACCCCATCCCCTGGAGCACCCTGGGCCCACTGCTCCTTGCCCTCTCCTGGCCTTGGGCCCCTCTGTCCGGCCCCCATTGCCCCATCCCAGGACCCAGGCCCTAGGACCTCACAGCTCTCCTCCTCCTCTCCCTCCCTCCCGCCTTCCTTCTCCTCCCCACTTCTGCCTTCCTCTCTATTCCAGAAAGGATGTGTGGCAGCTGGCCCTCAGCCACCTCTCTCCTGGGACTGGGGGGTTCAGTCCCCCTCATACTCTCACAGGTGGGATTGCCAGAATTAAATAGAAACATAGGATGGTCAGCTACATTTGAGTTTTGGATACATAATGGCCCATTTTTAACGTAAGCACAGGCATCACCATCTTCATGAGTGTCCCGGGCTGCCAGAACAGAGTATCACAAACCTGGTGTCTTAAACAACAGCAATTTATTGTCACGGTTCTGGAAGCGGGAGGTCAAAATGAGGGTGTCTCCAGCTGATGCTCTGCAGAGGACCTTCCCTTGCTCTTCCAGCTACTGGTGGCGGTCGGGAGCCTGGGCCTTCCTTGGCATGCGGCTGCACCACTGCAGTCTCTGCCTGTTGTCACATGGCTTTCTCCAGGTCTTCTCTCTCTTCTTTTTTATTTGAGTCAGAGTCTCACTCTGTTGGTCAGGCTGGAGTGCAGTGGCGCGGTCTCGGCTCACCACAAACTCCGTCTCCTGCGTGCAGTGATTCTCCTGCCTCCGCTTCCTGAGTAGCTGGGATTGCAGGCACACACCACCACGCCCAGCTAATGTTTATATTTTTAGTAGAGACGAGGTTTCACCATGTTGGCCAGGCTGGTCTCGAACTCCTGACCTCAAGTGATCCTCCCACCTCGGCCTTCCAAAGAGCTGGGATTACAGGCATGAGCCACCACACCAAGCTGTGTTATCTTCTTGTAAGGACAGCAGTGAGATTAGATGGGGGCCTACGCTAATGGCCTCACTCTAACCTGATTACATCTGCAAAGATCCATTTCCAGATAGATCACGGTCCCAGTCCTGGGATGAAGACTTTCACGTATCTTTTTGGGGGTCACAATTCAACCCCTGATGTCATCTCTCCAGTCAGCCAACCAGCAAACCCACTCTCCAGACTCCCAGGCACCTGCTGCTCACCTCCCATTAATCTCGCTGCCCACTCCAGCTATCCACCCACCCACCAGCCCACACGTCCCTGTTGCTCCATACGTCTGTTCCCCCTTCAACTCACCCACTCCCATCCTCCCGTCCATCTGCCCGCCTTCCCATCTGTCCAGCCATCCTCCATCCACTAAGTAATCTATGCCACAGACATTTCTGGAGTCTTCTCCGGTCCCAGGCACAGTGCTGGGAGCCCCAAAATGAATGGGGGTGGCATGAATCCTGTCTCTAGAAACTTCTTGGCATGGTGGTGGGTGGGCGGGAGGGATGGAATGGGAGGGGCCAGTGCCAAGGCCTTTCAGGAAGAAAGAAGCTTCCTTCCCGCAAGGGTGGTGGTGATGGAACGGCCTGCCCATGGCTAGTCCTCTCTGGGTTGTTCAGCTGAAATGGCATCCCTGGGCTGAGGGGCTCTTCAGGTCATCTCCCAGGAGGGCGTCCTGCTGGGGGTTATCCAGCCTCTGCGAGGAGGAGCTGCCCGTGTGAGCGGCCCGCAGGTGCTGGGGCAGCACAGACCCGGCTTCCTCCCCTTCCCACAGGCTCCACCGTGTACACGTGCATGCTCAACCAGCGTGGGGGCACTGAGAGTGACCTGACCGTCAGCCGCCTGGCACCCAGCCCCCAGGCCTCGCTGCTGGCCCCTGCCTTCGAAGGTATGGATGCCTCTGTGTGCACAGCGCTGTGACCGCGGCCTGCTCAGTGGACCGGTGGTTGAGGACAGGGCAGGACGGACGGGATGGGCTGCCGACGGCAGCTCTGTCATTAGCTGTTGTGGCCACTGTGGTCAGGTCTGGGAGATTAGAGGTCTTGTTTCAAGCTGAATTCAGGCTTTGTTCAGGCGGCACTGCTGGAGCTCCAGCCCTCAGTGATCGCATCTTTGAACCCGTCCACAGTGTTGCATTTTGGAGTGGCTGCCGTGTGGGCGTGCTCAGCTCAGCTGCCCGGAACAGAGCGTGCCAATGACAGGCCGTGCCTCCCACTCAGAGCAGTCAGCTCCCTTCTGCCACTGCCATCCTGGCTGGGTTGGAGTCTGAGGCCCGTGTGTCCCCGAGTCTGAGGCCTGGGCCGGCCCTTGGAAGATGTGCGGCTCAGGGCCCACCCTGATGCCTGACTGCCCTTGCAGTCCCTCTGTGAATGCTTGCATGCCCTCAGCAATGCTACACAAAGCTGGGACCTGCCTCCTGTCCCTTCAGCCTGATCCTGTCCCTGGGTTCACACAGGAGCCATCTGATCTCTACTCCTGTAACCCATCCCCCCCAGGGATGAAGGAGCAGAGACGGAAGCATTCTCTTTCTCCGGGAAGCGGCATTGCTGCCTCTGGGATGGGGCTTGCACAGGGGAAAGTGCTGGCCGTGCAACTCTCTGTGCTGACCGTGGGGGCAGGGGCGCAGCCAGTGGGAAGGGCTCAGCCCATTCAGAAAACCTGGTACCTCCTTGCCGTTGGCCTGACTCCGTGCTGCTGGCAGATGTAGTTGTTTCCTCACTGGGTCACTGTCCCCCAGGGGTGCAGCTCGGGCATTGCGGGAGAGAGGCAAGGGTAGAAAGGGGCTCCTTCATGATCTGCTCAGAACCAACACCTGCAGCAGCAGTCCTGGGGGCACCAACTGTGTGTAAGGCTCAGCACAAGGCAGCGAGGACCGGGCAATGAACCCAACACAGAAGTTCCCGCCCACGTGGACGTGACACTTTGGAGAGGAAGGAGGATGAAAAAACTGAGATAAATGAAAGGGGCAGGGAGTGAGATGGGTCAGGAAGAAAAATGAAGACCAGAGGAGGTGAGATATGGGGGGCCAGGGTGGAAAGACAGGTTGCTCACTGCCCAGGGCGTCTCTGAGGCTGGGGGCTGGCAGGGACTCCTGGGCCTCCAGGGTGCTGCCGAAAACAGGGAGTACTGAGGTGAGCCCAGCAGCTTGGAGATGAGGCTGTGAGTGTGAGGGAGGGTCCTGTGGTGAGGGTTAAACTGTGAGTGTGAGTGAGGGTCCTATGGTGAAAATGAGTCTGTGAGTGTGAGGAATGGGTCCTGTTTTGGGGGATGAGGCTGTGAGTGTGAGTGAGGAGTCCTGTCATGGGGGATGAGGCTGTGAGTGTGAGTGAGTGTCCTATGGTGTGGATGAGGCTGTGAGTGTGAGTGAGTGTTCTATGGTGAGGATGAGGCTGTGAGTGTGAGGGAGTGTCCTATGGTGAGGATGAGGCTGTGAGTGTGAGGGAGTGTCCTATGGTGTGGATGAGGCTGTGAGTGTGAGTGAGTGTTCTATGGTGAGGATGAGGCTGTGAGTGTGAGGGAGTGTCCTATGGTGAGGATGAGGCTGTGAGTGTGAGGGAGTGTCCTATGGTGTGGATGAGGCTGTGAGTGTGAGTGAGTGTTCTATGGTGAGGATGAGGCTGTGAGTGTGAGGGAGGGTCCTATGGTGTGGATGAGGCTGTGAGTGTGTCAGGGTCCTGTAGCGGGGGATGAGGCTGAGATCGTGCCTGAGGGCTTCTGCGGGGTGCACAGCACGGGTCCTCCCTTCCCTCCTGCCGTTGGTGATTTGGAGGCTGGTCGAGCCCTGGGCTGAGCCAGATCGCATGTGCTTCATGGATCCGTGAGCTCATCCTCATTCCCTCAACAGTCATTGTGGCGCCTTGACTATGTGGCAGTGCCAGGGCAACCAGAGCCAGGAGGAGTTGAAAGAGGCTGGTGAGGCTTCGGGGTCACCCCAATGAGC